>NC_084482.1:196347372-196972372 GCF_030035675.1 Rhineura floridana
ATCAAAACCAGCACTTTGACTTGAGCCTGGAAACTAACTGGTAGCCAGAGCAGTCATGTCGGAACTGGTGTTATGTGCTCAGAGCGCATTGCCCCGGTGAGTAATAAGAGTGTACAAGAGTAATAAGCATCTTTGTATGTTCATACTGTGTTGCAGTGGGTATGAAACTATCTGGCTGTAAGTGCAGAAATGGGAACCTGGGGCCCTCCAGGTGGCGCTGGACTACAGATCCCATCATCCCTGACTACTGCCGTGCTGGCTGGGGGCTGATATAGTCCAACAACATTTGCAGGGCCACAGGTCTCCCATCCCTGCCATGGAGGCTGATCCACACATGCAGCACTGCAGTCTTGAAGGGAACAATACGCTTGTGTTAACTTGGTCTATTGAGCACTTATTTCCAGGTGGATTTGATGGTGAGATCGAAGTTTCAAGTTGGCTTTGTCAGCCCTGCTCATGTGGACCTTGTAAAATCCACAGGATTCAAGTTCTGGAGCACATCTGTGTCTAAAATGGAGAAGGGTATTTCACTTCCCCCATAGAGGTAAGTAGGTAGGTGTGCAAGTGTAAAAGGGTGTGTGTGAATGATAATGCTACAGGTATCATCCCATGGTATGAACAGCTTTGGAGTAATGAAAAGGGGTATGGAAGAACCCTAAATAAATAAATACATAAATAACACTAAGTTTTTTTGACAGAGAAATTGAGGAAGGGTGATGTGCGTGTCAACTCACCAGGAACAGTGCAAGCTGCCGTCTTCCTTCAGGTGTCATGTCATCACCTTGTTTTAAAACATTATAAAAGAATGAGGTAAGTGGGATTGAAAGTGATAGAAGATCCTGGTACTCCTTCCCCGATACAGCCTAATTCAGGGGTCATCAACTTGTTGCCCAGCCATCAATGGAACCTCCAGCAGGTAGCCAAGAAGCTGAATGTTCATTTTTGAAAAAAGTAAGACTCTAGCCCTCCTAGAAAGCAAGCTATGGAGCAAAATGTGCAGGTACACTTCTAAGCAATTTATGTGAAATGAGCCAGTCTGGTTATTTGCCAATGAGTCAAATCAGAGCTGTGATTGATAAGTGAGTTCTTTGGAGGTCAGGCAACAGGAATCCCTGAGATCCTAAAGAGCTGCTGTTTTGTCCTCACATTTAGTGCACTCTTCCTGCTTCTGTATTTTTGTCCTAGTCCCTGGAATCTTTGTGTTTAATAGGTAAAACACATTACTTCCAGGTAAAAGGGTACAGGATGGCAGCCTATGTTTCAGTTTGGGGTTGGCATTGGGGAAAACAGGGTTCTTGTGACTTTAACAGCTGTATGGCAGGCAGAAATTCAACAGGTCACACATTTTCTAGTATGGAAATTATGGGTAAAGCTTCAGGAAGACTACTCTCTGATTTTGTGTTATGCCATACCCCCATGGCAGCCATTTTGACTGGTGCTCCCAGCACTCTCTCAAAATTTGAAATATGCCCTCTTGCCCAAAAACATTGGCGATCCTTGGCTTAACTTGTCCCTTCTATGGTGCCCGGTGAAAGAATTCACTAGCACAGAATGTGGCAATTGCCACCAACTCAGATGGCTTTTAAAAGATATTTATTTATTTATTTATAATAAATTTACTCTTCCTCTGCGACTGGGGTGGGGGGTGGGGAGCTGCAATACATAAACCACATAGTAATGAAACCAGAGAATAAGATCAGGCGAATTCATGGAAGACAAGGCTATCAACTAGTCATTTCCAGCAGCATGCTACCGACTATCAGGTGCTGAGGAACACAAGGGAGAAGAGTACTATTACACTCATCCATGCCCTGGTTCGGGGCCTCCCACTGATATTTGGTTGGCCTCTGTGGGAAACAGGATGCAGAACTAGATGGACCTTTGGCTTCATCGAGGAGGACTATTTAATCCCCAGGTCCTCTCTCCAACCTGTTTTGATGGACACCCCACCCCACTTTCCAAGACATGAGCCAGTCTGTCATTCCTCCAAAATACTTCAGTAAGTTCTGGTTGACCCAGTTTCTTTGCACATTCCCAAACTGCTAGTGGTCAAACCACCCCTCCCCTCCCCATCCAGTCCCTAAATCTTGTCAGCTGACCAGCGTCCTGCATAATCTGTCTCTCTTCAGGATCCTCTTATTATCTGGAGCCATTCCCTAAGATGCCAACTTTCTCTGGGACAAGCAGCACTCAGTTTCCCCCCTTTAAATAACCTCCATTGGCAAGTAACCGTTTAACACACCATCTCCCTCTCTCTCCCTTTTGTTCCATTGATCAGCCTGTTCTAAACTCCCATCGGTTAAATTTGAAGGGACTGGTGGATTAGTTTCCCACTGGCTAATTCCTGTGCAAGTACCAACAAAGCACAACACTGCTGGCCAACCATCCCCACCCTACAGTTTCAATGGACAATTCAAGCCCAATTTGTCATTATTCCATAACCTGTTTGCATTTCCATCCCAACCCTCATTACTCCTTCCAATTTGCTCTGTTCCCCTCTAACACAGGCCTCACCGACACTCCAGGGAAACTCATCTCCATCTTCGGCTTTGTATGACTTCAGTACTGACAGACACCAGTCATCTTCCACTTCATAGCGGCTATAAACAGAGGCTGTAGTGACAAGGAAAGAGTTAGCATGAATGTGCACCTTGTTGTTTGAATGCCAGTGGGTTGCAGAGAGAAGTGTGCTGCGCTGGTGAGCCACCTAGCAAGTCTCATTACACACTGCAGTGGGTCTGGGAATGCTGGTTTATTGTGAAGAATCCTAACATTTCTTTTCTTGCAGGCACTGTCGGTTTTGGTCCCAACGTTCTACCTTTCACCCAGCCATTTAGTGCCAACTTTTTGTCTTCAGCCCATGCACCTTCTTTAAAAACCTCTGAGCTTGCAGAGCAGAGGCGGGGAACATTCATCACCTGAAGGGCCTCACTCCCTTCTGGGAAACCATCCAGGGGCCGCATGCCAGCGGTGGATGGAGCAAAAGTGGACAGGACAAGAAATGTTAATTTGAGCTTTGTACAGTAGGCTAGCTTCTATACACACACGTCTTTCTCTGTCCTTCATCCAGGCAAACAAAGAGGCATTATCAAAGTTCAAGGACTCCTTGCTTAGCACTTGTCAACTTTACCTTCCTCCAGGGGCGTGGAAGCCTCCAGCCATTCCCTTACGACTCTGACACCCTCTTCGGCCATGACTTTGGGATACCTGAGGTAGGGAGAAGCTTGTTGAAATAGATTCCTGTCAATGCCCATCCCTGCCACCAAGTGTTCGTGGGGTGGGTGGGTGGGGGTTGATCTACTTTGGCAGCCTAGATTAAAGAAAGATTCTGAATTTTCATCTACCCTTTGTTCAAGATAGCTAGCCAGCTTCCAGAATGTGCCCTTTGGGACTGGGTTCTACAAAAAACATTCAGGCGATTGCAATCAATGAGAGAGTCAGTCTGGAGCCGTGGTTAGAATGCTGGACTAGGACCTGGGAGGTCAGGGTTTAAATCCCCACTCAGCCATGAAATTCTCTGGGCGACCTCGAGCCATGGACTGTCTCTTTGTCTAACCTACCTCACAGGATTGTTGTGAGGATAAAATGGGCAGGGGGAGAACCGTACACAGTATTCAGCTAAATTCGTTGGGCTTGCAAGGATTACCACTAGTGCAGTGGGCCTTGGACCCTCCTCCCCTGCTGCCGCCAAATCTGCTATGGAGGGGGAACCCCAGAACAGATTTAAGGGGCTCACGGGTGGAGATGCTTCATTTTGGAAGGAGAAATCCTTGCACTGACAAAACATTCGCCTTAGCGCGATGTTGAACACAACCCCATGGATGCCACCTTGAGCTCCTTGGAGGAAATGTGGGATGTAAATGCATTAATAGTTAAACAAACCATGTGTTAGGATTAAGTCACCGCCAACATCCTTACACAGTGGGGTAGGCAGAGCTTTAAAGCACGGCATGCCCCACCCACACTTTCTTCTTTCCCAAACAGTTGTCTGTTTTTAAGCGCCTGTTTTCTCCTGGTGGAGCTCCTTCCTTGAAATAACCCCCACCACAAGAAAAATGGCTTTAAAATGTGACTGGGGGCTGGGGAGAACAGTCTCTGCTGCCTCCACCCACAGTGCTTTGTAGGAAACTGGGTCTTATCAAGATTGGGATCTGCTCCATCATGTCTAGTCTCAGCCTATGATCTTAACATCCACTCACCTGTGCTGTAGTAACTTCAGAAGCAAGTCATTGCCTCTGTTGGACATAATATCTTCAGGAACCCTGGAAAACCAGGAGAGGATAGAGTTAAGGATTCATTACTTGGTGTATTCTAGCAAAGATGACAAGAGTTCCCTGGGATCATCCATACTGACCCTGCACCGAAGGACAACTATTACATAAAAGTGACATTGTTAAACACTTCCACTATTTCATTGGTAACATGTCAGCTAGGACAGATGTAGCTTAGCAAAACTGGCTGGGATATCTGGTTATTTTTCTCGACTGCCATTTTTACTCACGTTGTAGTGATGATCTCATCTTTGGTCCGGCGCACCAGCAACACGGGTCCCTGGTACCTGAAGAGGAGACAATGTTAGGGCACATACTTGGCCTGAAGACAGCATGTTACTGCTGTAGCTCAGCAAATTTAGCTCTGTGAGCCACCTGGGTAGGAGACTGGCTAGGAGCCTTAAGTAAGCTCCACTGCAGCTCCTCAAATGAAGAATAGGGTTTAAGAGTACACAAACAACAAATACTCCATGCAAGTTGTTACTGGCCAGTTGAGACAATCATATCCTGGCTTATTAAGCTCCCTTTGCACAAGCCGCAATGAAACCAGGAAGCATTTAATTATAGTTTCCTGTTTTATCCAAACTGGGAAACTATGGTTAATAGCTTTGGAACAAGGCAGGATCACAAACCATGACTTAAAGCTGGTGTTGAGATCTTGGCTGGTTTGAAGCCTGTAAACACAGTCTCCCTGTTTGGATGAAAGGTAGAAGCTATGGTGAGAGACTTCTTGATTTCATTGTTGTTAACTGTGAAGGTACGAGGAAGAGGTTCCTATGGGTGGCCCAAACGCCCGTGCAGATCTTGGTTTAAGAAGCTGAGATACGATGGCCTGAATGTGCGCACCAAGTCTGTTTAATTAAATCTGCTACCTGGAGTGCTCATTATCCTGTCATGCATGTAGCCACAAATGGCCAAACCCAGCTTTTAAGTCTGGCAAATTGTTGAGCTTTTATTTTGAAGAAGACCTAATTTGTTGTCCTTGATGGTTCTGATGAAAAGCATAAATATCTAGGAAAGTACTGTGTAGTACAACCTTTGCAACCTGGTACCCTCCAGTTGTTGTTGGACTACAATTCCCAACAACGTGGCTGGAGTTGATGGGAACTGTAGGCCAACAACATCTGGAGGGCACCAGATTGTCGAAAATTAATCTAGTAGAAGATAATGAATCAAAGCGGGGCTCAGAGAGAATTTCTAGTGGCAAAGAGAGACTTCCAACCCACATAGGTCTCTAACCATTCTCATTCTGCACAGAATCCAGCAGTGGGCTAACAAACATTTCTTTCTTACATTAATATATTAGTCTTGCTGCAAGGACCAAACTACAGCAGGTGTAACACCAGACATCTGTCTCAGTACTGACCAGATCTCCTTTGTTGCACAACACGCTCTCAAGAAATCCCCATTTCCAATATCACCAGATCTCTCCCCTCAGTACCCTGATCAGACAAAATGTTTCCATTTTGTGATAAAATGTAGAATTTTGCAATAAAACCAGTTTGCCTTTGCTCCATTTCTTTTTCTTTTCCACTTCCCCAGGGTGATCTGGAGGACCTTGGCTGGTGTTCAAATAAAAGTGATCACTGTTCACCAAAATTAGATTCTGTTATTTAATTTCACATATTTCTAAGCAGACTTTCCAGACTATAGCCTCCCCATTAACAACAAATCAAAGATTTGATTCAACACAACACAGTTACATTCACAATAGAGAAATATATGTAATATCAATCTTACAGTTAAAAGAAAACAGATCGATTTATAAAACCCTCTTAATAGGAGAAGGGCCAGCTGTATTTCTCTTGGAAGGCAATTCAACAGGGTAGGAGCCACCATCAAGAATGCCCTCTCTGTATAGTGCCTACCAGCCTAACTGATCTTTAAGGCAGGCATTTGAGCACAGTCTCTAAAACTGATCTTAAATTCAGCTACTTTTTATACCCAGTTGTTGCTGATGTGCAAAATCTAGCCACGCTATTTAAAAGATGTCAACAATCCTGCTACTTTCTTCTGTTTTGCCAGAGCCTTCAATTCTCCACGCTGTCCTCTGCAACTCTCTCTGCTGCCTACCTGCAAAGCTGTTCCCCATTATTGAGGTTCAGATGCTGCCTCACTGTCCTGGTGACCAAGCCCCCTGTGGAAGACAGGGAAGCAGTTATTTCAGTATCAGCTTCATTTACTGGCAAACATGTCCCTAACCGAAGTCCCCATCTCACATATGCTTCAGAACAGTCTTCTTCCAGAGTCTCCATAATAGCCCAGCTTAACTGTTTCGAAATTACAACTTACTGTTGTAGTGGAGGTGGGAGGAGACAACGGACACAAAATGGGATAATCCCTGCAGTGGATCACCTTTGCCTGTTTGGATGGTCAGTCAATGGGATATCCTTCTGAGTTGCACCCTCGTTAAAAGGGCAACAGGGGATAAAACTGGTTGTACCCTAGCCCAATGAAATACATGGAAGCTAAGAGCTGTGTGAATAGTATGCAGCCTGATTTTGACCTGGCATTAAAGGAAAAGGACCTTCACTTGCTGTTTAGAAAACATGCTTTGCATGTGGGTGGCCTCAGATTCAAGCCTTGGCATCTCCAGTTGAAAGGGTCTCTGGGTAAGTGGGCTGACAGACTGACTATCAGTTGGAGTGGACAGTGCTGAGACAGACAGACCAACTCAACACAAGACAGCTTTCTGTCCCTTTGAATTCCATGGGGCATGTCCCTAAGTGTGCATGCAGAGGCCTGTAGCCTTAGCTCTGGATTTCAGGATTCTGGCCTGATGTTCACTGCCTGCACACATTTCCTCTGTCCCTGTAATATCTGCTCAGCCTGTACATTTTGTAAACAAATAAGTACACTGCACATCTCCAAGTAGGCTCTCCACAAATGGAAAAATTATGACCAGAACACCCTGTCCTTCCTGCTTGGGAAAGCATACCCCACTCACAACAGGAATCACAAAAGCCCCACATGCATGGGGGGGGGGGGCTGAACTATGAGATGGAAAGGGAATAGCTATCCAGGACTTGGGGTTTGGTGGGGTACATTGCCCAAATGTATGGCAAAATAGTAAATAATAGGAGCTGATGTGGCAAAGGGAGGAATACTTGATCCTCCACCCCAAGATGAATCCTGCCAATGGCTATGGGAAAAGAGTTCTGGCTGTGACTAAGAACAAGCACGCCAAGGTGATTGGGGCAGCATGAGACCCCCGCGGGGACCAAGTCATTCAAATTAGGGGAGTAGAATCGCCCCTGCCAGCGAAAAGGGAACTGTGAACTTCACATAAACTTGAAGTGGTTATGTGAATGAGCCAGATGTTCTGAGTTCAAATCTTAGCATTGATATTAACTTATTATTTATTACATTTACATCCCAACCTTCCTCTAGTAGGAGCCCAAGGAGTCCCTAACAAGCAGCCACTGAAATCTCAGCATGAGTCCTCCAAAATGGGTAATACAGATGTCTATTTTTTCTATGGTGATTCTAAGGGTTACTGATACGGCGTGAGAGCAGTGGTTTGAGGGGAGGGAAATGCTGTACCAAGAAAACATCAACACCATCATGGGTTGAACCATTTGGTAGGGTGGATCGTACCACAATAAAAAAATAAATAAAAATAAACTGGTCTAAACCATTTGACCATAAAGGGATGTGCATTTTTGTTTCCTTCCCCTTACTCCAGCTTTCCGGCATGACCTTGAGGGCAAGAGGAACGAGGTCATCGAAGGAGGCATCCAGGATAAGGGCGCTGATGTCTGGATAGGACATGGCTGCCCAAGTGGCTGTTGGGGAGGGGGGAAAAAGAAAGGAAAAGAGTTACTGTATGCTTCTAATGAGGGTTGGAGGAGAACAGAGTTGGGGCATTGAGAAGCCACCTGCTCCCCAGCCCAGCTCAACTACCACAAAGTTTTGAATCATTCCCATCCTAAGCCCAAGCTTTCCTGCTCCAAAATGTGTCATCGCTCCAATCTCTAGCCTCCAGCTCTTGTTTACGGCTACAAACATTAGGTTCATTTTTGTTGTAAGATTTCTTGAATGGAGCAGACACTCTGGTATGGAGCACCTTGTATGCACCAGCCTAGAGGAAAGGTGTGGGGAGCCTTTGGCTCTCCAGATGTTGCTGACCTACAACTCCCATCATCCCTGGCCATTGCGGAGGCTGGTGGGGCTGATAGGAGATGAAATTCAGCAACAACTGGGGGCCCAAAAGTTCCCCACACCTGTTGTAGAAGGAGAACTTACCAGTGGACTGTGTGCATCATGTCAACTCATGGGAGAGAGGATGGATGCTCTTGGACTTTCCATCTCAGGCATTGATACCCCCTTGGCCCTCCCTGCTTCCAGGGTATGAGATCACACGTCCTTCAAGAAGGGCTTCCTTCACAATGGACCAGCCTCGTTCCACATATTTCCAACTACAAAATGGCAGTCCACGTGCTGTCTATTCCAGCCCATCTCTGGCCAATCCCTCTCTCCTACCAATCACCACCACATTCATGCATTGCAGCTTGGTACCTGTGAAACCCCCAATGGACCAGGCGTAGAGGATGATGTCCTCAGGAAGAAAGCCCAAGCGGTGGAGGGCATACTGTATCACCACATCCATGGCATTTGCCTCATTCTGCGGCAGTGGTATTCCCTGAGGTAGGATGGGGAAATGGTTAGCGCACAAAAAGGCTGGAAGCAAAGACTCTTGGAAGAGGAGTGGAAATATAGCATTCCTGATCAAGGAGAACCTTGCTTTTCTCTTGGCTTCCTTTTACATTTTTATTTCATCTTTTACACAGATTCCTTCTCAATCCCTTCTCCCTCCCAATCCCTTTTCCTTTTGTGTCATGTCATGTGCCTGAGGGCAGGGATTGTCTAATGAGTGATCTTTGTAAACTGTTCTGGGAACCATTTAATCATCACCATCATCATCTATTACCTGCTGTTCACCCCAAGGTCCCAGGGCAGGTTACAACCATGTTAAAATATGACATTAAAAACACAACCTAAAATCTCCAAATAGGGTGGGTCCTAAAAATACATGTCTCAGGTGTCAGAGGCCATGGTAAAGAGGTGTTCTTTTAGCTGAAGAGCAGGGTAAAAATGCTTCAAATAATAATGAATAAATAAATGTTTTCCGTAGCTTACTTGCCTCTTGGGAGCAGACATTGCTTCTAAGCCACATGTGCTATTTTTGCCATTTGAAATTTAAAGACGTAACTCAGGAATTAGGGCTTACCGAGTTTAGGATCTTTTTGCAGAACACAAGCATTTTCTGCAGTGTGTAAATGTAGGTTAAATAACAAATGGCATTGCCCTCAGGTGCAGGCAAATCATAGGTAGGGTTTCTACAATGCAGAACAGAATTTGGTTAAAATCAATTGTCCTGGATGCAGCAATGCAAAGCCTCTTTATAGCTCTGAGTCATAGTTCTACGTTGGATATATAGCATGAATCAAGGCAATTATTAGAAATGCTTAAAGGCTTCAAAAATCTATTGCCTGCACTTTTTAATCAAACAGAAATTCTTAGAAAGCAAAACATGCTTGGTATTCCAAGCAGAGATTTAAGATTTATTTTGCTCTGACTGCGGAGCTGGTGTCAGCACTTGGAATCAAGAAGGGTTCACCACAGACGTTTGCCCTAAGCTCCCCTTAAAATATATTTCCAGACATGGTGTTTCAAGCAGTGCAAGGTGGCTACAATTTCCACAATGCTCTGGAGCAATAGTACATTGGGGTTATAGCGGGTAATAAAAATGGTGGCTAGAAACAGCAACCCGGTGCTGCTCAGAACCTCACCAATGAAGGGAGGGGTCCTACCAGAGGACACTTTGCCCAGAGTCTACCCAAGCCTGGAGTCGACCCATCCTGATGGTTAACAAATTGTGCCACATGGGGAATGAGGGACTTCAGGATAGAAGAGGCAGCTTCAGCATTTGGAAACAAATCATTTGCAGACAATATGGCCTATGTGAAGAAACCGACATGCTCACTTGAATTAAAAATTATAGTTGTTTTGTTGCCAGAGGAGGAGAGTATTTCTATTCAGAAAGAAAGCTACTTTGGGGGCAATTCTGCCAAACAGTTGCATTTGCCACTTGCTCAAAGTATGTGGTAGAACACATTTTATTTTGTGGGCTACACTCTCAAGCCCTTATCCAGTACTTACAGAATGGTATTCCGTCTCCATGTATTGCATGGCAGGGACAAAGCCTTGCTGCAGAAGGACCAACTGCTCTGCTGCTCCGTCTGTCTTTCCGGTACAAAGACACAGCGGTGCCTGTGTCTGATTGTAAATGGGTCTATCTAAATTGGATTTATTTAGACAACATCCACCAGATGTATGAAAATAAGCGAGGAAAATCTTGATATAACTCACCGTGCTGCCTGCAAATCCAGGGTGATTCCATCCCAGCACAGAGTATCCAGCTAAAGAGAAAGAGACAACACATTCATGGAGAATAAGACTATTGATGGTTGCTAGCCACGATGGCCAGGTATTTCCCCCAGTATTGGCAGTGGGATGCTTCTGTATACCAGTTGCTGGGGAACATGAGAGGGGAGAGTGCTGCTGCTCTCAGGGTCTGATTATTACTGTTATTACGATTATTAAGATTTATTAGTCACTTGCCACCTGAAGGTTTCCAAGCAACTTACAATAATAAAAAGAAAAACAAATTGTCATACTATAAAAACAAAAAAATAAAACAACAACACGCAGCCACAGGAATTGGGCTTCCCAAAGGCATCTAGCTGATCACTTGGAGAACAGGATGCTGGACTAGGTGGGTCTTTGGGCTGATTCAGCAAGGCTCATCTTAGTTTCTTATGGAAGGGAAGGGTCATCCCATTTTCTGGCTCAATGCCAGAAATATCTGAGAAGGGAGCAGGAAGGGAATTCGCAGGTCCCCAGTGACACAGCCAAAACCTTCTGCACCACATTTTGAGAATCACTGGCTTAGCTCAGCTGCAGGACACAAGTGGCTTCCTTCCAAACCAAGCTGCAGAAAGGAACCAGAATGGCTTGACCCAAATGTGCTTCCCCTCTAAAAACGGTGCAATGGAAAGCTCCAAGAGAGCCTTTCATTTTAACCCAAACAGTTAAAGAAGAAGAAGAAAAAGAGTTGGACCATACCATCTAGGGGGGTGGAGAGGCAGCCAACTTCATAGAAACCTGCATTTCCTTCACAGCATATCACCTACAGAAGCAAACGCAGAGAAGATATGACATCTAAAGCCAGCAGGAAATGTATCGTGCAACAAGCTGGATTGCAGAGCTTTCCTTTGCTTCATGCCAATGTACAGCATTGGACAAATGCTGGAATATGGCCCTCAGATGAAAAAAAAAGTTTCCTGCCTTTGACCCAGAGAACATTGAGGACTACAACTAAAACCACACCTATCATTTGCTGGGGCTGCCCCAGGAAAGGAACGGGTGACTTGGTAACACCACTGTAAGCAGCAAAAGAAGATAAAACTAGTGGTGACAGGAAGTGTGGTGAAGTGGTTAGTGTTGGACTAGGAGCTGGAAGGCGATGAAGCTCACTGGGTGACCTTGGGTCAGTCACTGCCTCTCAGTCTAACTTACCTCACAGGGTTGTTGTAAAGTTAAATGGAGAGGGAGAAGAACCATGTATGCCACCGCGAGCTCTTTGGAGGAAAAGCGGGATATAAATGCAATAATAAATGCAATAAATAATAAATCCAAAGAAATACAGTAGACCTGGAGGACACAAGCACAAGTGTCCCATCTACATCTGTGAGGAAAGGCTGTTGAGCTGGAGGTTAAACTACCCTACTGGCAGACCCAGAGATTTTCTGCAATTGTTACGCTATCAAATTTGTCTGCCGCTCTCCTTTCCATGGAGTGCAGAGCAATGTACACGATGATTATCCTAGACTATCCTAACACCAATCCTGTGAGTTCCCCTAGGCTGAGGGAAAGGATACCAGCCCAAAGACACTCAGTGAACTTCAGAAGATTTGAACCCAGGTCTCTCTAGTCGGCATTAGACACACCATCCATTGCACCACAAGCAGAGCAAAAATCAATAAAGTATTAGGCTCCTGAAGGGAAAGCAAGGAGACAGGAAGCGTGTGTGCATGGGATAATTTCAGGCAGCTAGAGGGCAGGGCTAGCTTCTTTGCAAACAAACTGGAGTGTGGAGGCCTTTGGAGTTGAAAAATGTCGTTTGGTGCCAACTCACCAGTTTCCTGCCTTGTGGCTCTGAGGTCTCTCTCCGGTCCATGAATATGGTGTCTATTTCGTTTCCGTCACAAGCCGCCAGCTTTGCTCTTGTTCCATTGCACTGCAAGAAAGGGGAGGGGAGCAGAGCAGGATTGGGATTTCCCGAATGCCCGACTTCTGAAGGCGGAATAGAGAAAATGAAGCAGGGAACTAGAACTTTGGTGTTGTCTGGGAATGGAGAAATGGATAGTAAATTCTCGGCTAGCATTTACTCACTTCCTCCACCAGTCGGGCCTGTCCTTGAAGCAACATGGGCATAAGGGCCTTCTGCAGTAGATACACAGAGCCTGGGTACAGCATACGCCGTCCAAAGGTGTGAGCCACTAAATAGCTATTGAAAAAAGGATGGGAAAATAAAGGATTGGTGCCTCCGAGGTACAGAATCAGCTGTTCACTGGGGGACTCCACAACCGTGGATGGAAAACTCAATGGAAAGTTATGTGGCTTATTGCATCCACAGCCATCAATAAACAAAGCTCCAAAATTAGACACCCCCCCACAGCCAATGAGTGAACCACAGCTCTCTGCCACTATCTTCATTTCCCAGACCTCATGTTTTTCAGGGCGAATGAATAATCATCTGATCCTTTCCCTTCCACTTTAAGTATTCACCCCCCACTAGCCAATCGGCACTTTTGTGCCCCAAGATCCCAAAAGAATTCCCCCTTGTGCCAATCATCCAGCCTCCTTCCATTACTGTATCCAGCCGTCTGGATCCATTGGCCAATCAACAAATCAAGCTGTTGAGCTGATTTTGAGACATCCAGTCTTTCAGCCTCTTAAGCTGGAAGCCTAGCTTGTCAAAGCCCAAACAATGTGGAGGCTGGCAGTGCATCACCATGCAGACACTCATGCTTCTGGACTACTCCTTATACTTTACTCCCCACCTGAATAAGCTCTGCACACTCCCTCTATCATGAAGGGCAAAGTGTAAGCAGCAGGTATACCTGGCAATCTGGCAGGGTAGCTTCTTAATGGTATGTAGGAAGCCGTTGACCATACTTCGGTGCTTTGGTTCTGACCGCAACAGAGAAACATTTCGTGAATCTGACCTGCAGGGGTTATAGACCAGGAGAGAGTTGGAAGTGAAAACACTGACATCTCTTACAGGGGGGAATATGCGTCATGGCTATTGCAAGATCACTATGGAACTTACATCAAAATCAGTGGCTGTGCATTCCTGAGAGCAGCCTTTGCCAACCTAGTGCCCTCCAGGTGTTCTGGGCTACAATTCCGATCAATCCCAGCCAGCATGGGGCTGATGAGTGTTGCAGTCCAAAACATCTGGAGGGCATCAGGTTGGTGAAGGCTGGCCTACAGATTATGGAGCACATATGCATATTTGGAAGGAACAGGCAACTCTGCAGCCTGAGTAGATAACATGCAAAACCACCAAATCGTGCTGGATGATGCCAACCTTACACACATTTGCCAGTGAATGTGCAAAGTCCCCAAGGTAAGAACACGCACAGCAACCAGAAACGTATGGTAAACCTCAACGGTCAAATGTTCTGTGAATTTCCACACGCCATTTAGAAACTGCACACATTGGCTAATGTGCAAATCCCCTGCTGGTGCCATTCATGTGTGCGCTCCAAGATGCCTGATGAATGTGCACATTGGTGGGCTTTTATACACATTCTCCATTCAATTCACATCTACTGCAATGTAATTTTATGAACTACACAGCAGGAAGCCTAACACCAGCTAGCGTTGGCCTCCCTGGGAGGGTATATGGATAGTGAAAAAGAGATAGGTAGACTGAGCTCCTGTTTCCCCTGCACCCACCCACCGACTTGTGACGTCGTCCCACCGGAAGTCCACAGGCCAACTCCTGAAGTCAAAGTTGTAGCTAGCGAGTTTCTTCTGTTGAGACACAGACAGAAAGAGAAAAAAGATGAGAAAATAATGCAAGTAGACATGGAATCAATATAATATTACTTCCAGCTCAACTTCCTTTCAGAGGAAGGCTGGATGTGAGATAAACCTTTCCCCGTATAAGCGCGCGTGCAATATTCTTTCCCAGGATCAAAGACCTTGCTGACAAATGCAGGATACGGTAGAACCAGCGCTTTCCTTACAACTCTAAGCCACAGAGAGGCTATGGAAAAGGCAAGGGGTACGTCCAAACAGATCAGGGATGGGGAAGCTGTTGCCCTCTAGATGTTGTCGGACCGCAACTTCCATCTGCGCCACCCAGCGGCCAGTGGTCAGAGGTGATGGGAACTGGAGTCCAGCAACACCTGGAGGGCCACAGGAGTCAATCAGGATGGTGCCTGTGAATCATGGCCACCCTTACCTTGTGCTCGGGGGTGCCATATCTGTATGCATCCTCAAGGATGGTGATGAACTGGATGTACTGGGGGTTTGTCCAACGACCAATGCCTGAGAAGAAGAGCCAGCACTTTCAGCGAGTGAAGCCCCATCACCCTGCTCCTCTTCTTGCTTGGAATATTCTCCTGGAACATCTACATGGTGCCATCTCTTCTCTCTTTGCCTTCAGGTCCCTCCTCAAAAAAATTTCTCTAGCTATGGAGCCTTTGCTTTTACCCTTTGGTGCCCCACAACTGCAAATATCCTTCCTGTTATGATTGCCTCTTTCATCCTACCTTCCTCTAGTTGTCTCTCCTCCTTTCCCCCTATTGTTGAAGTGTAGACTGGAAGTTCCTTGGGGCATGGACCTACCTTTTTGCTTGTGCTACTCTGCAAAGCACATGTACATAAAGTGGGTTGAATCCAACTGGGTTATACTCAGAGGAGACCCACTGATATTTTATTTATTATTTGATTTATATCCCACCCTTCCTCCCAGCAGGAGCCCATGACTGACTCAAGCCCACTGATTTCAGGGAGTCTACTCCAAGCATATTAATTTTATTATTACATTTATATCCCACCTTTCCTGGCTCTCTCCGTTCCAATTTTATCCTCACAACAACCCTGTGAGATAGGTTAGGAGGAGGGCGAGTGACTGGCCCAAGGTCACTCAGTTAGCTTCACGGCCGAGCAGGATTTGAACCCTGGCCTCCGGATCCAAGTCCATCAATATTTATATTTATAAAGTTTTAACTGCTGTTTCCTTACAGTTTTACTGTTTTTATCACTGTAGTATGATGTGTTGACTTTTGTGTTTTTTAAAATGGGAAGAGTCACCACTGAAGGGCTAGCCCAAAAAAGACCGCACACAAATGGCTTAAATAAGTTAAACACATGGATGGCACTACATAAAAATTATAAACCCGAAGATTCCCTGCCATCAAAATCCAGGGAAGGCTCCTGACTCAATAGACAAGGGCTGAGAACTCTGAGGCCCTCCTGGTATTGTCAGACTTTAGCTCCCATCAGCCCCAGCCAGCATGGCCAACAGTCAGGGATGATGGAAGTTGTAGTCCAAGAATATCTGGAGGGCAGCAAATCCCCCACTTCTGCCAATAGCTTTACACTCTACCCACTCTATCCTTCAGACTCCAGGAAACGCTCACCTCTGAGGCAGGCAATCCCAGCCAGCAAGAGCAGCATAGTCCCGGCATAGTGAGAAATAGCAACAACTTTCGACATCGTTAAATACCCTACAAAGAGAGACAGGCAGAGAGGGGAGGCAATCAGAACAAGGGCTTGGAACTTTAAAGGCTACTTTCTACAGATGGGGTTTTTTTAACAGTGAAAATTACGCCTGAAGCATTTATACCATCACATGGGAACAGACAAGTACATAATCTACCACCAACACATGTGTGGTGAAGCTCAGTAGGCATACCAGCTTCTCAGCATTCGCAGAAAGAAAGTTAGCCCTCCACTTGAGCGCTTACAAGAACATCAACTGCCCCATAGCTTTCACACTGAAATACTGTGCTATATCATGATTCATATGTCCTATGCAGGCTGCAGTTCTTGTGCTTTATATTCCAATTCCTTTGTACACTTGAATGGAAAGGCAGGATCTGAGAAAGACAAGTGGTACCTGCAACACTAGCAAGAACGCATCTGTTCAGGGATCCAGCCAGCCATGCCTTCTTCCAGGATATTATATGCTGTATGGCTCAAGCAGAGCAATCCACTCCACCTTTTTCAAAGGATTATGAACATTCTCTCTCTCTCTCTCTCTCTCTCTCTCTCTCTCCCTCTCTAAAAAAAAACACTTCTGCAAACCTAAGGGTTCTTTGGACCATATTGTAAAACTTTTTTTTGGCAACAAGCCTTTCAGCACTTGTTATCAGAGTTCACTACTAGAGGGAGTGATACATGAAACACACAGATATTCTTCCCATGTGACATCAACACACTCCTTGTTATGCAACCATGTAGGAACAACATGACATGTTAAACAACACTGAGTTGACTGAAATTAGAAAATTAAGAGTCTCTCAGATAAATTCCACACCAATCTCATAAATGAGATTCTCAATACAAGACATTAGCATCTGAAACCATGAGGGCTTCGAACTTGTATCCCTTCTAAAAAAAGATTAGATTTTGATGAGGAACTTGTAGGCTGCCTGCATGGACTGTTGGAGGAGTGGAAACAGAGGGGTTGGTAGTCTGACCCTGGACTCTCTGAGCATATGTGCCCCTCATGCGAGGGGTGCCTGGCCTATCACATGCCGGTCCTCCCTCTCTGTGGTTAGACTAGGCCTCCTGCACCAAGGGTCCTGGCCACCCAAAGATCCCTATGCCTTCTAATGGACTGTTGGAGGAATGCCAGTGGAGAGGTGAGTAGCCTCAGAATCTTGGATTTTAGAAACTGATAAGAGCTATCCCACCAATAGTACATCCTTTCCTTGTTATGAACAATTTATGTTTTCACTTAGCTGCTAAGGAGTTACTCATGATGTGGGAAGTCATTTTAAAAATATATTAAGGCTGTGGGGAAAGCAAGACTCTCACTCAGCCCAGTGGATAGTCTGGGAACACCTGCCATTGCAGTATTGTTTATCACTTACTGAATGTGTTTAGTTCCCTTTCTAAAGAAAATGTTCTCACAATAAAAGCAAACACACCACAGCACAAAATGGATAGGAGACAACTGGGAGCCCAACGTAAGCTGATCTGAGCTTCGTAAAGGGGAAGTACAATATACTTCTAATATTACCTGCCTATTTTCAAAGAGGAATAAAATATTTGATGAGTTGCTAAGAGACCAAGCTGTGATGCAGGAAGCTCTTCACCACCCCGATTCAAATTTCACCACAGCGATGAACTCACTAGAAGGCCTTGGCCTCACCCCTCCCCTCCTTGAAATTTGGGGAAATACTATGACTGGTTGGCTGTCACACTTTTGAAGAACAGCAAGAGTTCTGAGGAAACATTTGCAGGGCACAAGTGAGCCTTCTGACCTCTCTATGTCACTCTTCACACAACACACACAAGGAATCCTTTGTCTGGCACTGAAATGCAGCTACCGCATGATGCAGGGCAACTCCCCAAGAGAGAATACCGCTGTTCTAGAAGGGACAAATGCTGAAATGGGATATTAACACTGTTTTCCAGACTTCTGATAGTAGAAGTAACAAGAACAAAAGAGCCTTGCTGGATCAGGCAAAAGGCCCATCCAGTCCAGCACCCTTTTCTCACAGTGGCCAGTCAGATGCCTATGGGAAGCCCAAAAGCAAGACCTGCGTGCAACAGCCACTCTCCCCACTGTGATTCCCAGTAACTGGTATTGAGAAGCATGCTGCCTCAGACAGTGGAGGGAGAGCCGAGCCATCGTGGCCAGGAGCTGCCGATAGCCTTCTCCTCCATGAATTGGTCTAACCCTCTTTTAAAGCCGTCCAAGTTGACGGCCATCGCTGCCTCCCGTGGGAGTGAATTCCATAGTGTAACTATGCGTTATATGAAGAAGTCTTTACTTTTTGTCTGTCCTGGACAGACAAACATTTAGCTTCCAACATTTAGCTTCATTTGACAGCCCCAAGTTCTAGTATTATGAGAGAAGGAGTAAAACTTCTCCCTATCCACTTTCTCGACACCACGCATGATCTATCCATGTCCCCACATACTTGCCTTTTCCCTAAAATTAAAAAGATCTTCTACGAAGTTTTTTCTGCAAGTGGGTCTCTTTCTGCATTGGGACTCACTGAGTGATCCAACGGCGCTTAATGTGAAGACAGAGCATTGCAGACTCGTCTGTAGATGGGTAACCTGGCCTCATCAGTGACTTGAATTCTCATAGCAGACCAGCCATTTTCTTGTGGCGAAATAGTGTGCTCCAGTGCAGAGTTTAGGATTTAGTGTCCGACACAGGAAGCTGCCTTTTACCATCTCAAACCACTAGTCCATTTAGCTTCAGAGTGTTTATACTGAAAGGCACTGGGTCTCCAGGGTTTCCAGACACAAATCTTTCCAAGCCCTACTTGGAGACGCCAGGGATTGAACCCGGGACCTTTTGCACACAAAACACGTGCTCTACCACTGAGTTAGAGTCCCCCTCCATATAACCTCCAGTGTCAGAAGCTTTCTAGTGCTATGCTGGAACCGGCATTATCTTGCCAAAGGATTCCCATAGAAACCAGCAACCCATTACCTTTTCGGTACAGGTAAAACACAGCGAGCGGGGAGGAGTAATAGGAAATGGACCACAGTACGGAAGCCTGCAAGGACAGAGTAAAGGAAGGGTGTTAAGTCACAAGCAGAACCGACTTTTCCAAGGGACTTTGGGGGTCTTCAGTAGATGCACTGGGTTAAAAGCAGCAGAAAAGAAGGGAGTCACGGGACCAAGTTCAATGGTTAGAGCCAACAGGGACTCAAGGCTGCAAAGTGCAGAGCTGCCACAGAGAGGGTGTATCCATGGCTACTAGTGAAAGCCATGGGGGACTGGGTTGCAAGTAAACATGCTTTTGCTGTGCTCCTAATGAGGCCTCACTTCTCTCAACAGCCTACAATACAATCACATCAATTTATTACCTCACTCTGTGAAACCTGTGCCAGGACTTACACTCACAGCAAAAATGGAGGGGGAATGAGGTGGTAATATGACCAGTACCACTTCAGGCGATAGGAAACAGAATCATGGCTTTGAATATCCCTGTTCTGCATTAAAAAAATAAAATAAAAAAAATCTCCCCGCTAGTAGAAAGCTAGCACAGCAGGAGATGGACTCGATTATATTACTCTATTTGAGGTGTGCAACCCAGTTTTCTTTTCTAACTTTTATGGAGTTTTTCTTTTAACCCAAACAAACACCTGGGACTCTTTAACAAAAGCATCCCCATCTGTCAGCTAAGTGGAACAACCCACTCTACCACTTCATTTTGTAGCATGTGTATCATCACTAGGACTTGTAGAACAGCTGGAAGACAAGAGTATATGGGGGAGGGGTGGGGGGGGAGATACTCACCAGTGCGAGGATGCTATCGGCATGTTTTTCAAGGGTCCGTGGCTGGTAATAAGACTCCTGTGGAAAGAAATGGAACATTTGCTGAATTTGGGTTTAAGTCTTTTGAAGAAGGGCAAGAAGACAGCAGCGTAGCAATAGGATCAGGGGAAAGGAAACTCTGCTTTCAAAGAGCTGGCACATGTTGTTCTTCTGACTTTGGGGGACCTGATGCCTCAAAGAAGTTAACCAGTTAAGCCTGCACTTGTATCTCTAGGCAACTATACTCCAGTTCCCTCAAGACAGAAACCTTTACTGATGCTATATTGGCATTCATACAAACATCTGGTTTGCACTAAAGCAGCCATTCCGATGGCTCGTGTTGGTTCAAGACTTCCTACCTGAACTACAGCCTCATAACTTGTTGTTCGGGCAAAGGAAAAAAAAGGGGGGACAGGGAAGAGACAGAGAGAAATTTAAAGGCACTAGGCATATTAAAATACAGTACAGGATCCAGAACTGATCCTAAAAAATTAGGTCTCACTATAAAGTATGCTCATGGACAGATGATATAATGGGGTGAATCCTCTAATAGAGGCACCCATCTGAAAAGTCACATCATCCGACCTGGACATCTTAAGGACATAAGAAGAGTGCTGCCCACTGGCTCATCCAGCCCAGCATCCTGTTCACGCAGTTGCTAACCAGATGCCCAAGGGAAGCCGCAAGCAGGACCTGAGGGCAAGGATATTCTCCCCTCCTGTGGTTTCCAGCAACTGGCCTTGTCCTCAGTCTTCGACGAGTGGCGGTAGGCTGGAATTACCACAAAATTTAGGACCGTATTTCTCTTGCATAGGTTCCAGGGCTGACCTCCGGGGAGCCTCCAGTTCAAATTAAACCCTATCGCAGCCTTCTGGGTGCTTTGATGGACTACTGGGAGTGATGGGAGTTGTAATCCAAAACGGGAGAGCACTAGGTTGGGAAAGGCTGCCCCAGGGACCAGCAGCCATCATCCTCTCTTTTCTGGGGGCGGAAGATCAACAGACCTTTCCATAGCGATGTGCCAAAAGCAGGCCGGGAACACTGCACAGCTTTTATCAGTGCCACACATAACCAACCACCATCTGTGCAGGCTGTGATGGCACGGGGCTGCACTACAGTGATCAAGGCCCAGGAGCTGCAGCTAACACCTTGCATCTTCTTTGACACTGTTATCTTCAAAATGTTAAGAGATTAAACCCCATGCCCTTTGCTCCCTGGAGGCAAGGTGAGACACATAGGTGGTAACGAAATCTACATTTCCGCAGCACAGCTAATCTTTATGGGTAGATATTGCAAATACATTTAGCTCCAGTACTGCACAACACCTCACTTGCATAAGACTGGAGAGTTCAAAGTGTCAAAATTCAGCATACACCAGACTCAGTTCTCAAGGCAGGCAGTAAATACTGAGTTGTGTCCAACAGTATGTGGAACAACTTCTGTGAGTGCAATGGAACGTCCCCTCCCTCTCTTCTCCCTACGTGCTCCCTCCCCCAAATCTGCTTTGGGTTCCCCCCCCCTCTGGAGCAGATCTGGGGGCAGTGCATGGGCACATGGGGTAGGAGAGGGAGGGGACATTCTGTTGCACTTGCAGAAGTGGCTCTACACACGCAGTTGGTTTAATTTTAGCTGGTTACAAGCCACTGTTCATGCGGCTATGAAGCTGGATATTCCAGATGGTACAGAGCGTGTACACATGAGCAAATAGCACACAGTAAGAAAATGGGTCCCACTGGAAGGTATGCAGTGGCCATTTCATGGCTGTTGTGTGACGCTGGGACCAAATTAAACAGCTCTAGGAGAGAAAAATTGTTATTTTGAGCATGCCCCATCTAAGAATTGTTGCCAGCCAAAGAGAATTAGCTGGCAGCTGCAGCTACTTGTTGGAGTCTACAGCAGAAGAGTGATAGCCATTGTGACAACAGCACAGTTGAGCTGCCATCAGCACGGCCACCCACTGACAGTTTTGGCACAATAGGGGGCGGGAATAAATGGAACCCCAGGCAATACGAACACAAAGGAAAACACTTCCAGTGATTAGCCTAACAGGATGGAAAACAATGGCAAATTTAACATGGATTAAAAAGAAAAGAAAACATTTTAAATAGCCTGGTTAAAACTAAATCTTTACATGTATGGTGTTCAGCTTGTATTTGTACATCTCGTTCAGATGAAATGACAAATTAAGGCTTGGCCATACGTAGAAGCACGTTCCTATCTCTCCACAAGCCAGTTCTTTCTTTTAGTTCCGAGTTCTTGGCAAACCTAAGCTTGCCATTTGTTTCAGCTGGGCTGATGAAGGTTTGTGCAAATTATGGTACCCCGGGGTGTTTGCACAAACCATCACTTTGCGAGTTCAAGCAAACAGCAAACTATGGTTTGCTGTGAAACCAGGACTGAGAGAAGGAATCAGCAAGTGGAACAGGAGGAGAGAGAGGGGGAGGAGAGTCTATGCAGGCACAAGGCTTTTCTTGTAAACCAGTTAGAGGTTCTATTTGCAGTCAATTGGTATATAAATTTTGTTGAATAAATAAATAAAAGACTTACTAATGTAGTCCCAAACCATGGCTTGGCAATACATTTGAATCTGTCTTCAAACTGAATCAACTGGGTTAAAGGCTGCTTTTCTATGTATACAAAGAACCATGGGAAAAATATATTTGAGGCCAGGCATTATAAATGACTCACAATAGGCTATCTATTGGAAGATTGTTATAGATGTAATACTCTGAGTGAGGGGCTGGGAAGTTTTCAGGGGCAGAAAAATCCAGCCCCAAGTATCCAGGTGATGCTGTCCTGTAGAAACACTTGGAGAATTATCCACTGCACTAAATTTGGTGATCTTGTATATTCCTACCTATATTTACTTGCTTTAAGCAAACAAGGGCATTTTCTTCTTCTGAAAATAAGAAAGAACACAGGAGGCTGTCTTAGGCCAAATCCAATCATTGGTCTATTGCACCAGCTCTCCAGGATTTCAGGCCTGAATGTTTCACAGTCCTGCAGATGACAGGGATTGAATTTGGAACCTTTGCATACAAAGCTATGCCATGCCACCAAACTTCCAACAACTTAACTAACTACAAGCCCCTCCCCCTTTCCCCCCTGGAAAGTTCTGAGTCTTTAGTTGTCACTCTGTAGGAGGAGGAGGTACATGTGCCAAAAGCTACAGGAAGCAAAAGTGCTGCACCGTAATCTACTTTGCATTTCTGGGATGGTGCAGCACATGAAAATTGCACGACACTGGAGCACAGCAAAAGTGAAAGAGAAAGTTGCAAGTACACCCTCCTTGATAACGTAAATGTTGTAATGAATTTAGTGTAACTGTTTAGTGATTATTGTTTAGTACTAACAAGCACTGAAGATATTGGACTCCAACTGCCACCATTTTATTTACTTATTTTCTTACACTCGTATCCTGCCTTTCTTCCATCATGGACCCCAGGGTGATGTAGATGTGGTTCCCAAGCAGTCACTTATCCAAGCACTGACTGGACCCCGACCCACTTAGCTTCAACCAGGTGGTGGCCTTATGTGCCCTCAGACTATGCTGTTATCTGACCATTGGCCATGCTGGCTGAGGCTCATGGGAGTTGGGAGTCCAACATTTGGAGGGCCACAGGTTAGTCACCCCTGATGAGAAAGCTCATTCAAAGCCTCCGTACCTATTTCCTTGCAAAGTGAAATGGTCATTAATGCAGTGTTCAGAATTTACAGTCTTGTAGTAATGTGTGCCAGGTAGAACATAGTGCATAATGGGCAAGAGTTATGTCAGCCTTGAAAAAAAGCCAACACACCTGTTTATCCCACTATATTCTCAAGTCAAGGCAGCAGAGATGTACCCAAGGATGCCACTGATAGCAAGAGACAGAGCAACCTGATCCTCCCTTTTCTCAGGTTGCAAGCTGTGGGGCCACATTCATACCCTACATTTGTTCCGCTATTATCCCACTTTAAACAGTCATGGCTTCCCCTAAGGAATCCTGGGAAGGATAGTTTGATAAGGGTGCTGAGAGTTGTTAGGAGACTGCTATTCCCGACAGAGCTACCATGCTCAGAGTTGTTTAACAGTCAGTCCCTCTTTTCAGAGAACTCTGAGAGGTGTAGCTTTATGAAGGGAATACGGGTCTCCTAAGAACCCTTATCTCAACACCCTTATCAAACTACCTTTCCCAGGATTCCTTGGGAATAGCCATGACTACTTCAAGTGGAATAAATGTATGCTGTGAATGTGGCCTGGGTGTGTTAGCATGTAACTGATACAGCCTTTTCCTTATAAGGTTTGCCTACAGAGGCATCAGTAATGAACTAGGACAGTGATTTACAGAGAGTGTCCTAAGGAAGCCTGGGGTTTCATGGAGGATTATCAAGGGTTCCGCAATGAGATTAATTTAATGAGATTAAATTGTTCAGGGTTGTTAAAACAAAAAGGGATTGCGAAGAGCTCCAAAAAGACCTCTCCAAACTGAGTGAATGGGCAGAAAAATGGCAAATGCAATTCAATATAAACAAGTGTAAAATTATGCATATTGGAGCAAAAAATCTTAATTTCACATATACGCTCATGGGGTCTGAACTGGCGGTGACCGACCAGGAGAGAGACCTCGGGGTTGTAGTGGACAGCACGATGAAAATGTCGACCCAGTGTGCGGCAGCTGTGAAAAAGGCAAATTCCATGCTAGCGATAATTAGGAAAGGTATTGAAAATAAAACAGCCGATATCATAATGCCATTGTATAAATCTATGGTGCGGCCGCATTTGGAATACTGTGTACAGTTCTGGTCGCCTCATCTCAAAAAGGATATTCTAGAGTTGGAAAAGGTTCAGAAGAGGGCAACCAGAATGATCAAGGGAATGGAGCGACTCCCTTACGAGGAAAGGTTGCAGCATTTGGGGCTTTTTAGTTTAGAGAAAAGGCGGGTCAGAGGAGACATGATAGAAGTGTATAAAATTATGCATGGCATTGAGAAAGTGGATAGAGAAAAGTTCTTCTCCCTCTCTCATAATACTAGAACTCGTGGACATTCAAAGAAGCTGAATGTTGGAAGATTCAGGACAGACAAAAGGAAGTACTTCTTTACTCAGCGCATAGTTAAACTATGGAATTTGCTCCCACAAGATGCAGTAATGGCCACCAGCTTGGACGGCTTTAAAAGAAGATTAGACAAATTCATGGAGGACAGGGCTATCAATGGCTACTAGCCATGATGGCTGTGCTCTGCCACCCTAGTCAGAGGCAGCATGCTTCTGAAAACCAGTTGCCGGAAGCCTCAGGAGGGGAGAGTGTTCTTGCACTCGGGTCCTGCTTGCGGGCTTCCCCCAGGCACCTGGTTGGCCACTGTGAGAACAGGATGCTGGACTAGATGGGCCACTGGCCTGATCCAGCAGGCTCTTCTTATGTTCTTATGAGATGATCAGTAATAGCAAACAAGTCCCAAAACACAGGGCAGTACTGAAGTAAGTCCTACTCAGAACAGACCCCCTGACATTAATGAACCTATGTTAGTCATGTTTATTAGCTTAAATGGGTTTACTCTAAGTAGGGGTAGCACTGAATTCCACCCACAGTTTACCCAACCCTAATCCATCTCCCCTTTCAATCCTCAACTGAAGGGCAAATTGGATATGTTGCAGAATCAAGTCACGGTCTGTAGGTGCAGTTAGACCTGGCTTTTACTTTGAAGACCTGGGTGAATGCCACAGGACAAAGCACCCTCTTACAACTTATGCATGCATACCCTCCTAGACAGAGACGGGCTTGTTGCAGTCACCCATGCTCTATATGTGCAGTCTGATCCAGATTCAATTACTACAACGTGTTGCACACATTAAAAGTTGTCTCTAAGCTTCAAATGGTCCAGAATATGCCAGGCGGGCTATGAATTAACTGGGACTAACCTAAATGAATGCAGTTCTTAAAAGACCCTCGCTAGTTTCCATTTCACTTCTGGACACAATGCTAAGTGCTGAGTTCAACGATTAAAGCTCTAAATGGCTGTTCCCATACTAACCTGAAGGAGGGCCGTAGCTCGATAGGAGAGCACATGCTTTGCATGCAGAAGACCCAGTGTGTAGTGCTGGCATCTTCAGGTAAGGCTGGGAAAGACTCCTGCCTGAAACCTTGGGCAACTGCTGCTAAGGAGTGTACACCGGCCTTTGCCAACCTAGTGCCCTCCAGGTGTTTTGGACTACAACTGCCATCTGCACCAGCCAGCACAACACCTGCTGGGCACCAGTTTGGTAAAGGGTGGGGGAGACAGATGGGCCAGTGGTTTGACTAAGCATAAGGGCAGCTTCCTATGCTCCTAAGCTGCTTGATCTTTGTGAATCTTCCTCACTGGTCTGCCTCCAAGTATCCCGCTTTCTGACTTAACACAGGGGGTGACTGGAGGTGTATTTTATTCTGTGATGGCATCCTGTCTAAAGCACTGGAAAGGCATTCATTTCAAAGGCTGGTAGTTGCCAAGTACATTTACTCTATTAAGATACTGGAAATGCACCAACTTCAAAGGGTTGTAGGTGCCAAATACACACATTTAATTCCCCCAGGGATTTGGCTGTGACTCCCCCTCCCCCTCCACTGCTGCTAACTGCTGGAAACTGCATTTAATTTTGCTTCCATTCTCTCTGCTTTCCCTTTTTTATACCTTTTTAATCCTGTGCTGCTTTGTTCTTATAGATGAGAGCTGCCTTGAGGGCTTTTATACAGAAAAGAAGGGTGTATCTTTTTTAAAGAAGAGAAATGGCTAATTTAACAGATTCATATTAGGCAGGCATAGATTAGGGACAGCCTTCCTCATCCCAGCAGTGTCATGTCAAAACAGCTACACCTGTTGGATCTTTGCCAGTAATGCAACTGTTAGAAGAACGGGAAAGTATGGCACTGCTAATTTTGGAGGGAGGGGCGGAGAAGAGGAAGTCTTGTACAACAGAGGAAGAAATAAACATCCCAGCTTCTATTCTCTCTCTCTCTCTGCTTCTCCATGCTGCCGCCCTCCTCCTTCAACACTAGTCACCTCCCATTGTTGGACATTATCTTCAAGGATAAAACAATTCCTCCCCCGTGTCTCACAATGGTCTCATCCTATAAAAATGGCCCAGACCCTCAACAATGGCATTGTCCATGCTGGTCGTGTTCTATGCTTAAGTAAGGGATTCAGTTATTCAGATCTGTCACCCACACACACACACGGCATCGTAGTGGCATAGCTCACTTGGTATCACTCTTCCACGGGGCTTAGGTTACTGTGCGCTGACATCAAGAAAAGCAGGACTAACTCTCCTCTTAGGAGTAATGGCTTCGCCCCCGTCCCCTATACCGATAAAGGATGACGTGGGAGGTACCAAGCCTCTACAGGGTGAACGCAAAGAAACGACAAGACTCACCCAAGAAGGTTCTAGGAGGCCTTGGGACGTGTCTTCGGCCTCAGCTCTAATGCGACGGATTCTGACAGGGTCTCGTTCCCGATAGACCCGGTACAGCCGCGGGCCCACAATGCAGCTCAGCAACTTCGCCATCTTGGGACTGACCTGAAGCCGAAAGGCACCGGCAGGGAGAAGGTGAGCATTGAGGAGGAGCCATAGTTCCGGGTTTCGTACGGAAAGGGAAAAGGGCCAAAAGTGTTCTGTTTGTCCAGAACGCGATTCCTACATCTGTGTTTCTTCTTCATAGGGGCACTTCATAAGGGCAAGGGGTGCCCGCCGCGCCGTTATATTTAAAGGATCCGTAGCCTGTTTTGCTGGAGGATAAACCTCACTGAGATCAATGGGGTTTATTTCCAACCCTGCCAGGTATGGTAAGGCTTGCAGTCTTATTTACTCAAAAAAAAGTAAGTCCCAGTGATTTTAAGGGGGTTTATTTGCAAAATAAATATGCTACGTTTTGCAGCATTAGCGGGAGTTAGCTAGTGCCTCCCCCTAATAAAACCAACTTTATTCTAATATTAGATTTCGAAGTAAAGCAGCGGAGGGAAAAGCATGGTCCTCCAGTGTTGGACTACAGCTCCCATGATCCCTGATCATGCTTGCCGGAACTGGCGGGAGTTTGAGTCCAAAAAACCAAAACAAACAGAAAACTGGCGGGCCACAGGTTCTCAGTCCCTGCCTTAAAAGACCTCTGCCTATTTTCAGTTAGTGCCATTTCCAGTTAGTTAATGTGCATCCGATTACAGCCAAGTAAAGCTAGGCCATGAATGTTTATTCAGAAGTAAACCCAGTGGGATTTGCTCTTTAGAAGTGTGATAGGATTTCAGCCTTAAATGCCCATAAGCTTCCTACGTCCATAAAAGTAAACCATATATTGTTGAAAGGCCAGCTGTTTTTTTATTTTAGTTAGGAAAAAAAGGCGAGAAAGCAGCGCGGGGGGGGGGGGATAATGATAGAGGTTTATATGATGTGAAGAAAGTGGACAGAGAGACCTTTCCTTTTCTCATAATATTAGAATCCAGGGTGACCCAATGAAGCTGAATGGTGGAAGATTTAGGACATAAATGGAAGTGCTTCTTTACATAACACATAGTAAACTCTGGAATTTGCTACCATAAGATGTAGTGATGACCACCATCTTGGATGGCTGTAAAAGGGTTTTAGACAGCTTCATGGGTAACAAGGCTACCAGGGGCTACTGCCTCCAGTACTGGTGGTGGTATGCATCTGAATATACCAGTTTCTGGAAATCACAAGTGAAGAGAGTGTTGTTGCACTCATGTCCTGTTGTGGACTTCCATAACTGTGAACAGCATGAAGAACTAGATGGGCCTTTGGTCTGATCAAGGAGGGCGCTTGAAGTACATGTACTCTTTATGGGATGGTAAAACAGCGTACTCTTACTTTTCACTTATCGAAGCCAAATGTACTCTTTTTGAAATGACAAAATAAAAAAATCAGATTATCTAACCTAACTTAATTTATTATTTTATGTTACTATTTATATAAAAAAATAATGCTTGTACTCTGTTGCTAACGGTCGGTAATGACAACGAGTTATGTTGGTGCCAGTGACATCTGTGCCTGGAATTAGAAAGCTGAAACCCGACACATAACCTCTGTGTACCAAATGTGACGTGTCCTGACAGTTCACAGTTGATGAGTTGACAGTTCTTTCGAGTTTTGAATAAAACTGAAGTAAGAAAAAGCTTAATTATCGAATCAGTCTGTAATGTTCGTTGAAATTTCTTCTTATTTTTAAGGATTTGCAATTAACTGTTACTGTTACCCAAGCGTTACCATCATAATATCCACGAGAACGGGAATAAAGAAATTGTTCCAGTACTGGTACGTTGTAACTTGTTCTTATTATTTTGTGTGATAATTTATAATAATTATATCTTTATATATATGTATATTTTAGATAGAACCCCAAAGAAGACAATGTCTCGGCGAAAAAACAAATTTTCTGACGAACTTCAAGAACAATATCCGATGTTCAAGAAAGCCAAGGCTGATTATGAGGCGTACTGCCAATACGCCAGTAAAGGGCAATAGAAATCGTTAACATTTTAGAATCCGTTGAAGATATTTTACTGGCGCGAAAGTCTCAAGAATTTCTTCCGCTCAAAGTTAAAGAAATTTTTAGAATTAATTCTAATGAACCAAGATCCGGCACTATGAAAGGCGAGTTTGTCAACGTATATGACAGAGCTTTGGAATATCTCAAAAATTGGACGTCTTCTCTAGAGGAATTTAAAAATTTCAGATGGATGAAATTAAAAGACAGACCAGCTTGGAATGAAATTGAAAAAACTCTTGTGTATTTAAAAATGAAAAATGTAGAAATCGATGACGCTTTGTTATTCGACTAAGCTAATTTAAATATATTTTTGGAAAACATGGACACGAATGCAGAATTTTCAAGGAAAATATCGTTGGATAAATGGGTAGATTACTTCAAAAAAGGGAATAAAACTGCGAGTTCTGAGTTTTTAAAAATATGTTCTTTCATTTTTGCAATACCAAGCCACAATGCTAATGTTGAAAGAGTGTTCAGCATGATGAACGCTCAATGGATTGATGAAAGAAATAGACTGGCTGTCAACTCTGTGAAAAATTTGTTAATGGTTAAATATAACTTCAAAAAAATTGATTGCTTACAATTTTACAGTTATTGTACGGAAAACAAAAAATTGTTAGCCGAAGTTTGAAGTAAGGCAAAATATTCATTCAATTAAAATTTTATATTTATATTACATGTTTTGTTAAAGTTCTAATTATTGATCTCTTTCATGTATGTTTATTGCAAAAGTACTTGCAATGTACATGGTTACCTACTTTAATTTGTGACTTAATTTGATTTTTGTGATGATACTAATTGAAGGTTCTGGTCTTTCAATTAAAATTTTATATTTACGTCAATAAAAATCCAGCCCCCGGATCATCATCTTCTTTTAAAGAGTGTACTTGTGTACTCTTTTCTTATGATCCAGGGATGGTAACCCTAGGGCCTAGACGCTTCTTATGTTCTTAATTCAAAAACAAAATCCTAAAACAAACAACTACTTCCCCAGTTCTCCACTGGGGTAGCTGGGTTCATCTGTTAAAACAAACTTGCACGCACACAAAGATTCCTGTGGTACTCCGAAGACAGATCTGTTGTGGCCTACATTTTTATGGACTGGAATCCATTTATCTATCTATAGAAAAACTAACACATATATAGAGAAAAACATTGTAAATGGGGCAAAAAGTCCATGAAATGCAAACCTGTCTGTGACAAGATAAGCCTGGTAATTATATGCAACACAATAAATTGTGATATCATAATCTGCATGTTTTATCTGTCAGGGCTGTTCCCTTTTTTGAGAATATAAAACATATATGTCAGCCTCCTCCAACTTGGTGCCCTCAAGATGCTTTGGGCTGCAGCTCTCAACCAGCAGGTGGCAGCTCCTGGGTTGGGGAAGCTGTTTCCTTCTGTTGGAGGACAGAACTATGTGGACCCCCAAGCTGGCTGGCTGCATTGAAGAGCACCAGAAGCCACCATCCCCTTGCCACAGCAGCAAATGTCCTGGGACCAGGGGTGGCTGGTGCCAATTGGGACTGGTAGGGTGGAAAGCATGGAGTCAAGGGTAGGTAGAGGCAGAGCAAACAACAGACAGAGGCAGGCAGAGCCTACTAAGGCTGTCAACACACTAGTCGCCTACTGCAAAGCTTTTCCATTAGCCACCCCTGGGGGGGGGCAGTAGGTTGATCTCATCAGTTGTGAAATCTCTTTGAAGTGATTTTTTTTTTTAAAAATGCACTCAAGCTGCTCCCACCAGGTTTTACAGTAAAAAGGGGCAGCGTTTGACTAGCGATGTGTGCCCCTGTTTTCAGAAGAGAGAGGTGGAGACATACTGGAACTGGCAGAACAGAGTGTGTTTCTACCCTAATTCTAGGATCGACCTCATCGCCTTTCCGGATGACTTCCACAAAGGCAACACTGAGGGGAGGGAAACATTACTGACTTAAAACACAGTTGTCCTTGTTTGAATCCAGGTACAGACAGGCATTACCAACAGTTACCCACAATTCACTGGTTTCTTCTGAAATACTGTGTTTTGATGCATTATAAGCAAAACCAGCTCCACTCTGGCTTTGAAACTGTTTGAGCATATCCCAAGTGTATACAGTGGAAATGTTTTGTGGGGATGCCTGACGTCGGCAGGGGTAGGGGTTGTGTGCATCGTGGAGAAGCATCCCATTTCCCTTCCACCTACCCACTGCAATCCTACCTGTGGCTTCTCAGAAGTAAGCCACATTGAATTCAGTGGGGCTTACCCCCCCCCCCATAAGTGGGTTAAGATTGGAAGTTTCATTCATTTTGAAACGAGATGGCAAGATGGGGTGGGGAGAGGAGAGATCCGTGTTAATCTCTGCCCATCAGTCTCTGTAAACAAGAAGGGGGGAGCTCACACACTCTGATTATTTAAAGTGTGCCACCAGGAGAAACAGCAAGAAGAAGATTTTCAGGGGGTGGGGCTGCAGGGATGAAAGCACCACCAATAGGAGCTGGGGTGGGCAGAGCAGTGGGGAAAGCAAGTACAGGGCAGTGGATGGCTGGAGACTCCAGGATTTGCAAAATCGAATTGAAATGCAGACAGAAAAAATAGTCTTGCTGTGTGTTTAAGCCTCTAATGTGCATGTGACAAAACCATCTGTTTAACCTTGTTTTAAAATGTGTTCTGTTATGAAATAGTTAATGGAATGCTAGGAGGTGTGGAAGATGTAAGAGTACCAGGTGGGAGGGTGGGAGTGAGAGTTCCCAGCGAGTTTTGAATGGAAATGCGGATTGTTTTGTCAATTAGGAAAGACAAGGATTAGACCTTGAAGAGTTAGGGAGTGTTTTGAGGAGGGATAGGGTTGGCTGGCCCAAGGTTACCCGGAGGGCTTCATGGCTGAGTGGGGATTTGAACTCTAGTCTCCCAGATTCTAGTCTAACCTCTTTAGCATCCTGGCTCTCAAAAAAACAGGTCTTGTGTGGGGCATTTGATGGTTTTTCTATATATAACATCTTGCTTCCTGCTTCTCCTCCCCCTCATTAGTCCAATTCATGTCCTTTTGATAAGCCATCCCTTCCAGCACCAGCACCCTTATGTCGGATGCAGATATGGCTTGATGTTCCATTCTTTGCCTCCCTTTGACGCCTGTGTAATGTTCTGAAGAAATAAAATAAACATAGCCCATTCGTCAACGAAACACAGTAATCAGAACCTATAAGTAAGGAGAGCAACCTGCTTGGAACAGCGACAAGCCAGAGGAATCTCCCCTCCAAAATGGGCAGTGGTCCTCAAAGTGTCACAACTGCCCTTGGTGCTCTGGCTGCCGTCGTCTTCTCTTTGCGCCTTGGTGATGCAGAAAGTAAGATTCCTTTTTGAATTTCATTTATCCTGGGTGGGGACTACATTGATGAGAAGCCCTAAGTATAGATCTATAAGTGAAGGGATGTTTTTAATTCCATACGTTTGGAATTTGTGGGAGTCGAGGCGGTGCTGGGCCCATGGAATGGTGCAGAGAAGAGATCTGAAGCAGCTTTTCAGGTGGAGTGAGCCGCTATGCTACCTTCCCAGCAGTTGGGTCACTGTTGCTTATCAGGAGGGAGAGGGGTGAGGTGTTGGGGAGGTTGGTATGGTGCAAACACGCCAGCGGGAGCGCTGGATTGGCTCTGCTGGGGCATTTGCACTGCATCAATTTCCCTAGCTCTGCCCCACCCAGTGAGCCGCTTCTGAGAAATGTATATTTAGTCTGCAGATGATAAGACTGGGGGAGGTGGGGACACACGATAGGATTTTTCCAATACCTGAAGGGTTGTTGTGTGGAAGAGGGCAAATATCTGCTCTCTGTTGCCCTAGAGGGCAAGACTAGATCTTAATGGCCTTAAGTTACAGGAGAGTAGCTTTCAGCTGAACATTAGAAGAAACTCCTTGATGATAAGAGCAGTTTGAAAACGAAGCCAATGATCTAAAACAGTGGTTCCTAAACCTTTTTCCTTGTGGATCTCTTGAAAATTGCCAAGGATCATGGTGGACCACTTAATGATTTTCCTGCTTGTTGTTGCAATTGTAATGCTAAGTGCTATATGATTTTTTAATGATCCTTTCAGGGCTGCTTTTATTGCTTATAGATTGTATTTTATTGTTTTCCATGGAATTCAGATTGTGATACAATAAAATATAAGATGAGAAATAAAAGAAACATTGAAGATGCAAGTAAAAATCAAGATGAATATTTAATGCAATGGATGTGCTGTCTCTCAGCTTCAACCATCAATCTACAGACATGCGATGGACCACCTGAATGAAGCTTGTGAACCACTGGTGGTCCACAGACCACAGTTTGGGAACCCCTGATCTAGAGGGAAGGTGGGCTATCTTGCTAGAGGACTCCGAGCAGAGGCTGGACAGCCGTATCTGTTGGGGATGCTCTCCACTGAGCAGAGGGCTGGACTAGATGGCCTACAGGAAGCTCTCTATGATTCTGATTATATTATTTGAAGGAAGTGATGTCCCTAGAATGGCAAAGGTGCACCCCAAGAGATCCACACTGGGAAAGTGGCATTCCAGAATTCTTCACATTATTTGCAGTCAGTGGAAGAGGAGGGGGGAGGAGCATTTTACCAAATATTTTTGGGAGGAGGGAAAGGAGAATTATTCTCCAACTGTTCTTCAAAAGCAAAGGAGAGAAGATTTACTGAAAATTTATCTGAACTAGGGGCTCGGCCCCTTCACGCTATGTGTGACAACCCCCTCCCCCAAGTCACCAAGGAACCCCATCCTCCCCACCCCCCACTCTCCTGCAGGTCTCACCTGCCCTCCTTCCTTCCCCCCACTACATGGCCTAGAGGAAAGGGAAGCCTCACTGTAGTATTGCCGAGGCCTCCCACAAACCGGGTCTGCACATTGCCCAGGCTGCTGCTCCCTGCCACCTGCTCACTCTCCTGCTGTCCTCTGGTCTCACCCATTTGCCTTCCTCCCCCGCCCCCAGTCTTGAGCCTGGCATGGCTCAGTCACTCTGTAGTTCACAGCGCCGCTTGTCTGTGGCCAATGCAGCATGATGGCTTACAAAAATATGTATTAGAAAGAGAGACAAATTCTCTTTGGAGAAATTTTGGCCCAGTAATACTGAATGAACCTTTGTTGCTAGGACATAGTTGTGGATGTTGAAAGCAACGGGCTATAAGAGAAGGAGGAGGAGGGCCAAGCCCATTTCTTTTCCTTTGGCAATCTTACAATACCTTGGGCTGGATGATGATCCACAGTGATGGCTGAGATTCTTCACATTCCTTGTTCACAGAAACATGGGAGAGGGACATTTTGTGTAATTTATCCAATGTAGGGACTGAGATTCTCCAGCAGTTCAGGGGGAGCCTGGAAAATAATTATCAGAGAATTTTCCAGATTTTTTTCCTGACAAATTTCTGCCCAGCTCTACCACAATAGAAGGCAGCTTTCTTGTTCCTAATGGTAGTTATGTCAATGCCAGCAGGCATTAGTTCTGGGGTTGCCTAGGGTGTGCCCTTCAGATGTTGTGGACCACTGACCCCCATAATCCGTTACTGTTGGCAATGATGGGAATTGTAGGCCAAACCATCTGGAGGGCACCACGTTGGCTAAGGGACAATGGGATATCTGCCTCAGCCTACCAATACATTTCTCATGTCTTCTAATCTTTTGGGGCCTAATGAAGCCTTTTCTCTCCCAAAGTCATGTATGCAGAGAAAGGCTCTTCACCAGAACTGCCATGTCCGCATCTGTCCTATTCTGGGGACCACTGGGAAGTGTCCTGGTGGTACTTTGACCGGCAAGGCAGCACAACACTTCTCTTTCGCCACCTGGAGAACAGCCCCATAACTTGCCTCCCAGCTGCCTGGGATCACCTCAGGATGCTTCGGAATTACTCCCTACAGTTTAGCAATGTGACAGACAATGATACTGGTCGATACTGGTGCGAATCAAACAATTATTATGACCTAGTGGTTGTCACAGGTAAGTGAAGCAGCATTTAAATGAGGCTGAAAACAACTGACCCATCCTACCTGCAAAGGGCTAACACTACAGTTAGGCAGAGTGAGGCCAGGGCTAGTGCCAGACTTCAGGCACAGTGGAGTGATGTCCCCCAACACGTACACACACACACGAATGTTTCAAGCTCTGCCTTCAGGATTCTGAAATGATATTCTGCCAACATTATGCTACTATATGCCTGGGATGGGGAAGCTGTAGCAGAAGCCCTGCCCTCTTTTGCATCTGTCCTTGTATATCTGTTATATATGGCACAAGACCCCCCATTTTACTCTATGGAGAGGGGGACATGGTGCAACATAGAAAGGCAACAGAGATGTGACTGCAGTAAACGGAACAAAGCAGATTTTACTTGTGCGCTGTTGTGACATATGCTTGGCATGCATCCATAACACAGATTGTATTGTTTTTCTGTTATGTGGTTCTACTTGTGACCATTGCTGTTCTTATTGAAAAATAATAAATATAATACTTTAGCCTTTACTTCATGGGATAATGAATTAGCTATGCCAACTCTACAGGAGAGAGATTCAATTCAGTTCACATTTAAAAGCAACTCTACCTAATTCTTACTTTCCGAAACAATATAAGAACCAAAACACAGCCGTCCTTTGAAATTCACACGCCTCCCATTTTTTCAGTGCAGTTCTCCAGCCAAGTAATATAAAGAACTCCCACCAGGGGTCAACTCCCAAACCCAGGGTACTTCATCCCGGCTAGGCACAACCCGTGCCTCCCTTACCAGGGCTGAGTTAAACCAATGCCAACCCTGTAAGGTAGGTAGATTGCCACCACCCCTTAAACCTGGTCATCCACTCTGGGCCAAGGGGAAACTTAAAGTGCCAGAAACAGACCTGCCAAGGATTCTAAAAGCAAGAGCCAAAGATGCACTCCTTGTCTTAGAGCCTTAAAGCAAAATACCCAGTTATACAGCAGTCTTTGGCTAGATGGCCAAGGTGCTGGGTTCAGAGCCAAATTTCCCCTGTAATGAACAGACACTGGAAAATAAGAGGTAGTCTTTATTAAAATAAAATTATAAGTACAAAAATATAGCAGCAAAACAGTTCCTTAAACCAAACACCTATAGGGTTAGGTAAAATATAAAAATACAGAGAATTCAAGCACAGGACAAAATAACAGATCTGTCTAGCCTATTCTATACTCGCACATAATAGAAACAGGCAGAATAACTTCATGGTTCCACATCTCCCCCAGAGATGTACGGCCTGGATAGCAATAGGAAAATGGAACCCCAGCAAAATACCAATGAACCTTGGGGAACAAAGACCCAGAACCTTAGCTTTAGTTTTATTGGAAAAAGCCCACCAACAGCCAGGAATTAATTAGTCAGTCAGAGGGCTTTCTGATGATGAAAACTTCTAGAGCTTTTGCGCCCAATGGCCGCACCCTTCTCCAGTCTTCCCAGGCCTGTGGCCTTGAGGTACCAGTCTCAAGCTGATAAGCAGGTGTTTTTACAGATGTGGGAGTTGAATTCAGCTGTGGGAACTGACAGTCTCAAGGCTTTCTAGAGGCCCTAATTCAGGCAAGATGTTTTCCCCACAATTCCTTGCCACAAAACCATCTTCATTAGCAAACCTTAATAAACCAGGTGTTCTTGACAAGTAATGCATACAAAAACGCATATACTTGGGGAAAGTGTCCATAAAAATGTAAATATTAGTAAAAATAACTCACAAAATTTATTTATTTATTTTATTTATTTATTTTATTACATTTCTAGACCGCCCTATAGCAGAAAGCTCTCAGGGCGGTGTACAACAAATAAAATCACAATTAAAATATGAGCAAGTGTGAAAAATATAACATGATAAAAATCCGAAATAGAATTGCCATGAGTTTATAAATTAAAATCCATATTAGGTTTAAAATTAAATTTAAAATGTTTAAAAAGCCTGGGCGAAAAGGTAGGTTTTTACCTGGTGCCGAAAAGATAACAAAGAAGGCGCCAGGCGTATCTCGTCTGGGAGGGCATTCCATAGTTCGGGGGCCACCACCGAGAAGGCCCTAGATCTAGTTGTTGATCTCCGGGCCTCTTTATGAGTTGGGACCTGGAGAAGGGCCTTCGACGTCGAGCGTAGTGAACGGGTAGGTACATAGCGAGAGAGGCGTTCCACCAGGTATTGCGGTCCGATGCCGTTTAGGGCTTTATAGGTAAGAACCAACACTTTGAATCTGGCCCGGAAACATATCGGTAGCCAGTGCAGCTGCGCCAGGACAGGTGTTATATGGTCAAATTTCTTTGTCCCAGTGAGAACTCTGGCCGCAGCATTTTGCACTAGCTGAAGTTTCCGAACCGTCTTCACAGGTAGCCCCACGTAGAGTGCATTACAGTAGTCCAATCTAGAGGTTACCATAGCATGGATAACTGAGGCGAGATTCTCCCTGTCCAGATAGGGTCGTAGTTGGGCTACCAGCCGAAGCTGGTAGAATGCATTCCATGCCACCGAGGCTACCTGAGCCTCAAGTGACAGGAGCGGATCTAATAAGACCCCCAAACTACGTACCTGCTCCTTTAGGGGGAGTGTAACCCCATCTAGGGCAGGTCGAACGTCAACCATCTGGGCAGAGGGCCCTCCCACCAACAGCATCTCAGTCTTGTTAGGATTGAGTTTCAGTTTATTAGCTCTCATCCAGCCCATTATCGCGGCCAGGCAGCGGTCTAGTACATCAACAGCCTCACCTGACGAAGATGAAAAGGAGTAGTAGAGCTGCGTATCATCAGCATATTGCTGGAAACGCACTCCAAAACTCCTGATGACCTCACCCAGCGGCTTCATATAGATATTGAAAAGCATGGGGGACAGAACTGAACCCTGTGGGACTCCATATTGGAGTACCCAGGGACTCGAGTAATGTTCCCCCAGCATCACCTTCTGGAGACGATTCCCGAGATAGGAGCAGAGCCACCGCGAAGCAGTGCCTCCCACTCCTAAATCCATAAGTCGCTCCAGAAGGATACCATGGTCGATGGTATCAAACGCCGCTGAGAGATCAAGGAGAACCAACAGAGTTACACTCCCTCTGTCTTTCTCCCGACAGAGGTCATCATACAGGGCGACCAAGGCCGTTTCTGTACCAAACCCCGGCCGAAAGCCCGATTGAAATGGGTCCAGATAATCAGTTTCATCCAAGAGAGCCCGGAGTTGGCGAGCGACCACACGCTCTAGGACCTTGCCCAGGAATGGAACATTTGCTACCGGCCTATAGTTGTCCAAATTATCAGGGTCCAAGGAGGGTTTTTTTAGGAGCGGTCTCACCACCGCCTGTTTCAGGCAGGATGGGACCACTCCCTCTCGTAAAGAGGCATTAATCACCTCCTTGGCCCAGCCGGCTGTTCCATTCCTGCTAGCTTTTATTAGCCATGAGGGGCAAGGATCCAGAGCAGAAGTGGTCGCCCGCACCTGTCCAAGCACCTTGTCCACATCCTCGAGCTGTACCAACTGAAACTCATCCAGTAAAACAGGACAAGACTGTGCTCTGGACACCTCATTAGGATCAACTGCTACAATAATGGAGTCAAGGTCCCGGCGGATGTTCATGATCTTATCACGAAAGTGTCGCGCAAACTCATTACAGCAGGCAATTGATGGTGTTATTGCGTCCTGGGAACCAGAGTGTAAAAGTCCCCGGACAACTTTATAAAGTTCTGCTGGGCGGTTAAGAGATGACTGAATAGAGACAGCAAAGTATTGCTTCTTTGCTGCTCTCACTGCCTTCACATAGAGTTTGGTAGAGACCCTCACAAGTGCATGATTACAGCCGTCGGGAGTTCGCCTCCATTTGCACTCAAGCCGTCTCCTTTCTTGCTTCATCACTCTTAGCTCCGGGGTAAACCAGGGAGCCAATTGAGTTCTGCAATGGAGAGGGCGCACCGGGGCGATCGTGTCAACTGCCCGGGCCATTTCTGTATTCAACAGTGTGGCCAGGGTTTCGACAGGACCGTCAATTCTATCAGCCGGAAAATTCCCTAGAGCCATCAGAAAACCCTCAGGATTCATTAGTCTCCGGGGACGGACCATCTTAATTGGTCCTCCACCCTTGCAGAGGGGAGAAGACAATGTGAGTCTAAACCTTAATAGGCGGTGATCTGACCATGACAAAGGAATAGATGTAAAATTCCTCACTCTCAGATCACCATCCCCTAATCCAGAGGCAAAAATCAAGTCCAGAGTGTGCCCCGACACATGCGTAGGGCCAGTAGCAAATTGAGACAGCCCCATGGCTGTCATGGAGGTCATGAAGTCCTGAGCTGCTCCAGATAAAGCGGCCTCAGCATGAATGTTGAGATCCCCCAATACCAAAAGTTTGGGGGAACGCAACAATAGATCCGAGACCACCTCTGTCAGCTCAGTTAGGGAGGCTGTTGGGCAGCAGGGTGGACGGTACACCAACAGTATTCCCAGTCTGTCTCGCTGACCCAACGTTATGTGTAGACACTCTAGACCATTAGCCACCTGGATAGGGTGCCTAACAAGAGGGATGGAACTTCTATAGACCACAGCGATTCCCCCTCCCCGACCCTCGGATCTACCCAGATGCTGAACCGAATACCCAGGTGGGCACAACTGGGAGAGATTAATACCTCCCAGATCGCTCACCCAGGTCTCGGTAATACATGCCAGATCGGCCGCCTCATCCACAATTAGGTCATGGATGAGGGAGGTTTTATTATTTACTGATCTGGCATTGAAAAGCAGCAACTGGAGATCCGAGGGTTGGCTGATAGAACTACCAGCAATCCTGTGGGTGTGAGGAGGACCAGAACACGTCACAGCCACCAGTTGTCTGGGTCGAGTTCCCCTTAACTGGCATGTCCTACTCACAGCGCCATACCTCCCATTACCCGTCACTACACTAATAGGGGCCCCCTTTGGTCCTCCCTCCCACAACACTGTCCTCTCGCCCAGGCACATGATAAAAATAAAATAAATAATAAAACTCATGGCATATACACACAATCACACACTCACTCATACAACCCACTCATACATTCAGACAGCACAGCAGCATCCGAGGGGCTTCAGCAACCGGCAGTCCGTAGTAGCTGATGTAATAGGGGCCCAAAAGTGATGGACAGCAGGCAATGGGAATTTCCTTTGCCAAAAAAATTGTGCATATTAGGCAAAGGTGCATACAAAAACGTGTATATTAGGAGAAATTTGTTTAAAAATATTAGTGCATGTTCATGAGGAATTTGCAAAATAATAATCACAAACTGATGTGGAGGACTGAACTTAAGCTTGGAAAAAAATGAGAAACCAAAATTGACAGATTTGCCCATCCCAACCCCTTGTGGACCCTCCTGCCTCTGAACTAGCCAGTCGTGTACCCCAGGCATCAAAGAGAGAGGCCCCAAGCTCCTCTTCCAGGCCCCAAATATTCTTGAATTCAACATGGCACGTCAAGGATGCTTCTTTCCCCATCCAGGTACGAAGCAGATGCTGGAGAGTCCTCAGGCCAATATTATGTGTTATGTCCTGAGCTGCTCTGTCTCGAGCAAGGAGTTAGACAGGGATGTGGTGAGCTGGTGGGAAGGCGAAAAGCCTCTCCAGGAGGAAGACAAGAAGGGAGGCTACAGCATCTTCAAAGGGCACAGGGCATCACAGCTCCACATTTGCTTGAAGAAAGGGAAGAAGACCAAGGAGAAAAAAGTGAAGTGTTGCTTTGCTAAGAAGATGGAGATCACCTTCAGTTTGACTGGTAATGGGCAGAATCTCTGGGTCTGGCACAGTTTGCTGCCCTTTCCTCGGGGCCTTTCCAGATATTATTATTATTATTATTATTATTATTATTATTATTATTATTATTATTATTATTCACTTTCCTTGCAAAAGTAACTTAAAACAACAAGATACTAAACCCAATTGTACTAATTTTGTTACCAATTGAGCAATTTTGTAGGGAATGTACTGTGTGGATTTATTGGGAGGGGGTAGCAAAATGCAGATTTCTTGATATGTGTATGCAGTGTATGTTTGCCAAAAAATTACCCCCACCCCCAATTTTAAAAAACACCCCTCTGGACCAGTTGTCAGAAGGTTTTTATTATTTGGCAAAAGCTAGAAATCTGGAGATGTTGCCTGAGTAAAGATCAAGAGCAGAATTTAAGGGCCCCTTAAGGGACTGCTGTGTGTGTGTACTCTGCAATATGTCATTGACACAATCATAGTGCATTAGTGGTGGATTTATATCAGACTGTCCACACATCGTTCCGGTGTTTCAGTTCTTCTGTGATGCTTCTATGTATCGAGGGGCACTCTTGCACTACAGCAAGACAAAAAAGCAAAACAAAAATGGAATGTTTGTGTATGAAAAGTTACAGGATTTTGGCAGGAAGCGACAGGACGTACAAACTGGGGGAAAAAGCAGTATATCTGCCCCCAAAGCCTGTGCAGGTGCATGCAGTATTGAAGGGGGATTTCTTATAACCAGCCCAATGCTATCATGAGACCAAATAATCGTGAACACAGAATAAAAAAGACATCTAGAGGGGTTCTAGTCTAATGTTTGAGCAGTGTCCCCCACTAAGATGTCAGCTGGTCATCAAGTGCAATCTCTAGTGCTCTGTGTTGTTTAATGATATTCCAGAAAGGATCCCATAGCCCAGTGGTAGAGCAACTAGTTGTCTCCCCGCCTCCCTGAAGGCCCGACTGGCTTCCACTAGAAGTCGGCATTTAGCATTGCTGGTCCCGTGCTGTGGAACTCTTTTCCAGCAGAGATTCGGCAGACACCCTTGCTTTTGACTTTCAGGCATCTCTTGAAGACCTTTTTATGTAGACAGGTCTGTGTAATTATTTAAATCTTTTGATCAGCCAGTCATTTTAATAATCATTTTTACAATTGATTTGGTGTCCTATATGTTATTGTATATATTGTGGTATACTGCCATGTTATATTGCATGGATTGACAGGATATAACTCCTTTTACTGATAAATAAAATAAACGACTTTTCATGCAGAAGGTCCCAGGTTCAAGCCCCTGCATCTCCAGGTAGGCCTGGGAGAGGCCTGTGCCTGAAACTCTGGAGAGCTGCTGCATGTCAGTGTGGACAATATTGAGCTAGATGGAGCAATGCTCTGACTCGACACCTTCTTATGTTCCTATGACATGTCCCAAGTTGCATCCTCTGGTACAGGAGCATTGTTAGGGGGTGACTCAGGGGCCTGAGCCCAGGGACTTTTTTGCTGGGCCCCAGATCTTCTGCCCATGCCCCCCTTTAATTTGTCTAAACTTTGCTTTCAGGTTGGCTAGGCATGCTGCTTAGTGCAGTGTTGGTGAGACCCCAGCACCCACCATCTTCATCTGCCTAGAGGCACGCTGTACTTGCAGTCCTCAGTGTGGCACACGTGGACGCCAGGCTACCCTCAGACAACCCCCTGACCCCCTTCTTCATTTTTGTTATAAGAGCGTATGGTGTGTGTGTTTGTGTGATTGTTTTGGTTATTTGGAAGGGTTGCCTGCTTTGGGGGAAGTTGCGCTTTATTTGTCTTTGGATAAATAGAGAAATTTTGCCTGTTGCTGTTCTCGTTGTTGTTGGTGGGTTCTGAGCATTGCTAGTTTCTCTTCTGTGGAATGGGTATTTGCGGAGCCCGCAACAGTTTCTTAGATTTCCAAATGTGTTCCTGGCCCCCAAAAGATGCTCTATACATTTGTGTGTTGTGGGCTGGTGTCCCATGTGCCCTAATTTAAGTACCCATCAACAATGGGGAAGGGGCATCGCTTAGAGGAAGAGCATCCGTTTTGCTTGCAGAAGCTCTCAGGGTCAATCTCTGGCATATCTAGGTAGGCCTGGGAAAAGGCTCCTGTCTTGAAACCCTGGAGAACCTTTGCCAGTCAGTGTAGACAATAAGGAGCTAGATGGACCCATGTCCTGACTCGCCATAAGGCAGCCTCCTATGCCCCTGCCTTGTTCCCTGCTTTGGTATCAGAATTGTGGGGATCAAAATGTCTGAACCCTTCTTTGGTGCACTGGGGAGAGAAGCTGGAGTCAGAATCTCACAGTCTTGTTCTTGGCTTGTGGCTTTCCTTTGATGTGCAGGAACTGCGAAAGATTGTTTATCACCTCCGTGCCCAGAAAGTAGAGGAAATGGGTGCACCACCTGGATCCCGCTGGCTGTGTGCGTCATACTACAGTTTCTAATCATATTCGCTCTGGGAGTGGCACAATGGAGAAGGAGATGTCGGTAAGTCGATTTCGCCACTTACCAGGCTTACGAGCAGCAAGAGGAAGGGGAAACCTTGGACTGAAGCCACAGAGAGTTGTTGCCAGTCAGAAGAGATGGTACAGAGTTAGTCTGACCATTGATCTGGGACAGATCGAACACATTCAGAGCAGTGGGACTGGTTTCAACGTGCCCTCATTGCATTCAGTAGAAATAAAAAAATTTCCTGCCTTGTCGTTGGAAGCGCAGGGTCCCTTCATGATAGTCACAGCCACGCCTCTCCCCCCCCCTTTCTTTTGCTGATGGGTTGAGAATGAGATCCTTGTTAATGCCTTCTCCCACAACAGATGTCCCCAGGAGCCAATAATCATGAAAGGGGAGAGAGTTAGCTACTGAAAAGAGTCTTCTCAGTGGCTGACTCATCTTCTTTCACTCTGATTGGCTCCAATCAGCAGGAAAGGACAAGGAAGCATGTTAGAAGACTCTTCTCAGTGGCCAACACACTCCCCTTTCCTGCTTATTGGCTCATAGGATGCTGGAGACATAGGGACCCTGCTGGCACTCTGCTCTCAAAAAAGTAAGGGGTGTAAGACTCATCAAGTCCCTGGACATCTACACCCCTGCTTGTCTTAAGCTTTGCTATAACCAGTTCTGCAAATTCCCAGCATAGTCATTTCAATCCAGGAAACGCCAGCTGTGGAGGGTGCTTATTGGCTACCACCTGGGACATCACCAACATACCTCTGCAAAGTGTTGGTGAAATGTGTGTACAGTTCTGGTCATAACCTCTCAAAAAAGGATATTGGATTGCTGGAAAAGGTGCAGAAAAAGCCAACCAAAGTGATCAAGGGGCTGGAGCAGCTCCCCAGTTAGGGAAGGGCACAATGTATGGAAATTTTTTGCTTAGAAAAATGGCAAGTGAGGTGAGGGAGGGGTATAAAAAGGCTAGCTTCCATATGCAGGCTGATTATTCAGCTAACAAATACAACCAGAAGGTGGCAGCAGAGACCACAAAACACACACAACTTTCTGATGTCTGTGTGTCTCAGCGGTTCCCAAACATTTTCGGCCGCGACTACTTCAAAATTGCTGATTGTCTTGGTGGACCACTGTACTAGATGCTGTATGATATTAATTGTATTTTTATTGCTTCCTATATGTCGTTTATAAATATTTTCGGTGCCTATTGAAGACCTTCCTCTTTCAACAAACCTTTTAAGTTGAGACCTATCCCACAGTGGCGTCACTAGGGTTGGTGTCATCTGGTGTGGTAACTCATGGTGTCACCCACATGGACCTCTTCCCGTATCAGACCATACAGAATCCTTAGTAATGTTTTTTGTACTAATGTTACTCGTAAATCGTAATTCCCATATATCACCGAATGTAATGGCAATAGTAGTGACATGAACAACTAGCAAAATTAAAATTACACCTTTAAATTACAATATCATATGCACAGCTCAAATTCTTGCTCTTATTACTAATGGGAGTTAATTATCTTGCATATGCCCATAGTACATTTTCAGATACTTTCAGACCCTCAGCAATTTTCAAGTGGTCTATGTAGAAGAAAAGTTTGGGAACCCCTGGAATAAGACACCTGCTTATGTCCCTATGCTGCTCTCTCCCCTCATTGAGGTGCCTGGGATGCATGTGTGTTGACACACCTCCTTACAATTATGGAAAGTGATTCTTAATAATAAGTCTCCAGACACAAAGTTACCTAGGTATTTATCAGTTGTTTAGTAGAAAATTCAGAGCTGCAGGGTTCCTTCCTGATAGTTAGAGCCACGTACACCCTTTTTTGCTCCTGGATTAAGAATGAGATCTTTGTTAATGCATTCTCTCACAACAACAAACATCTCTAGGAGCCAATCAGCATGAAAGTGGAGAGCGTTAGCAACTGAGAAGAGTCTTCTCAGTGGCTGACTCACCCCCTTTCACTCTGATTGGCTCCAATCTGCAGAAAAGGCAAGGAAGCCTATTAGAAGACTCTTCTCAGTGACTAACACACTCCCTTTTCATGCTGACTGTAGGATGCTTGGAGACATAGGGACCCTGCTCCCAAAAAAGCAGAGGGACTAAGATCCCCTGGGCGACTAGCCTCCTGGTGCTTATGGACATGACCGTAATATATTTTGTGACGTGCAAGTTCGATATTATTTATTAAGTTGTTTTGGATTACACTGATGGCATTCCCAAATATGTACTTTCCCACAGACTTTGGTTTTCCATAACACAATGTTTGTCCAAGCCTCCACACTTGGGGGGGCACTACTTGGACACCCCTTCCATAAGCACATCAAAGTTGGATACACACCTGAACCAAGACCCAGACAAAAGGGCACTCAAAACAAAAAGGTAATTACAGTGGCTGAGTAGATCTTCTACAGTGGTTATACTGACTGGGCAGCCACTGTCCTTCACATTTTATAAAATACTTTTTCCTATACAAAGATTAAATTTCTGTGTATGAAAAAGTAATATATGAAGTGGTCTCAATAGTGAGAAAAGTAAACAACTGAATGGTGATCCAAATGTTTTTCATTCTCACGTTATGAAGCTAGCTGCCAGATGATGTATCACCTTCCCTACGCATGCAGCGTAGACTGAAAAAACAGCACCCAAGCCACCATTCAATATGTGCATGTGTACTTTCCAACATGAATCTACAGGTCTCAAAAAGTAATGTGTGACAAAGTCCTCAAACACCTTATAACATGCCTCAAACATGGTCTCTTGTTCTACCAGCATGCCTTCACACCATCACTTTGCCAAAACATATACATTTAATAAATAAATAAATAAATAAATAAAACATAAGGATAGGTAAATTGCTTTTAGGGAGGTTCACAATTATGATTTCCTATTTATTTAATCTAAAAATATTTAAAATACATAAAAACAGCCAGGGGAAGATATTGGAGAAATATAAAATAAATACAAATTAAAAAGGGGGGAGGTGAAGAGACCTTAAATGTGCTACTCACCATCTCTCAGCCTATCCTCCCCTCAGGATGAAAACAATGGAGAACGATGACCACCCCCAGGAAGAAGGGCACACTTAAAATGTAGAGGAAAAAATCATCTACAACCATAGTGTGAAATCAAATACTTATTGGGACACAGTATGAAGAAATATGTATATAAACATGACTCTCAAATATGTTTATGAATTACACAATCTGTAAATATATTTATAGTGCAATCCGATGTTTGTTTACTCAGAAGCAAGTCCCAATGTATTCAATGGGTGTTACTCAAACTGGGAAGTGTGCAGAGAGCTACAGCCTCAAGTGATAAGGAACTTGTTCTTTCAACTTGTTCTTTTAAGTTGAGACCTTATCCCAGTCTGAGTCTGTGTTGGAATTGCTTTTTAATATGTTTTTAAGCCTTTTCTTTTTTTAAAAATGTTTTTTTAAAGCTTTTAAAAAATATTTTCAAAGATGTTTTAATATATTTTAAAGTCTGTTTTTATGATGTTTTAAAGTGCTTTTAGTGCTTTTGTTTGCCGCCCTGGGTTCCTACTGGGAGGAAGGGTGGGATATAAATCAAATAATAAATAAATAAACTTCATTCACCCAACCCAAAATTCAGAATCATGCCTCTTTAGGCTGTTTTCCAACTATTTATTCTTGCTTTATGGTTATTGGATTTTAAATGGCTTTATTTCTTGTTGTGAGCTGCCTTGGTTTCCAACCCTACCTCACAGGGTTGTTGGAAAGACTACACACACACACACACTGCAGATGTATAAATACAAAGAGCCCATATAATAGTTTATTGTCAAACCAGTTGGTCATTGCAGAAAAATCAGTATTAGTTTTTAAAAAATCAGTATTTGTTTCCTACAGAATAAAAACTGTAATACCTAAGTAAGCCCTGCCTACTTGCTTTAAAATAGGACTGGATGGGAGGGAGAGAAAGACAACACAAACACAATTCTTTTTTACATTCACTCCAAAGTCCCATTGATTTTCAGCACATTCATAACCATGTCTACTCAAAAGTAAATCCTATTGAATTCAGTGGGATTTACTCTGGAGATATGGGATTAGCAATGCTTTTACCCCCACAAAAGCAATTATTGGGAAGGTTTTGAAAACACTGCCCAGGATCTGACTCCTACACACAAGAGGGGAAAAAACTGAAATGTATATACTTACCCAATTTATGAGATTTTCAGATAAATGGGGGGGGGCAACCACCATTTTCTGGCCTTGCAATGAGGTTTACTAGACACTGCCACAGGTCAAACAAACACTTCACTGATTGGCTGCAATCCTGAATGGGCGGGGTTAAAGCTACGAAGTGCTATACAGTAGTTTAAAAAAAGATTTAACGGGGGTGGCTGACGTTTTTATGTATATCTCGAGAACTGGACCACCTAGAAACTTAATTTTTTTTAAAATTAAAGCTGAGAATCACCCCCCTCTGTTGGTGTCACCTGGTGTGGTCTGCACCCCCTCACCCCTCCAGTGACGCCACTGGGGAGCGGCTGACGTTTTTATGTATATCTTGAGAACCGGACCACCTAGAAACTTAATTGTTTTTTTAAATTAAAGCTGAGAATCACCCCCCTCTGATGGTGTCACCTGGTGCGGTCCGCACCCCCCGCACCCCCCTAGTGATGCCACTGCTCTCCCAGTCTGCATCTGTGTTGGAATCACTTTTTAATATGTTCTTAAACCTTCTTTTTAAAAATGTTTTTAATCTTAGAAGATGTTTTGAAAGCTTTTTTAAGAAACATTTTTTAAGAAACATTTGAAACGTTTTTAAAGAAACATTTTAAAAGATGTTTTTCTTTTAATGTGTTTTAAAGATTTTTATGATGTTTTAAAGTTTTTAGTGCTTTTGTTTGCCGCCCTGGGCTCCTGCTGGGAGGAAGGGCGGGATATAAATCAAATAATAAATAAATAAATAAATAAATAAATGTAATTTGATTGAATTCCATAGAACTCAAATTGGAATACAATACAGTATAATATATAAGAAATAAAAGAAGCAATAAATACAATTAAAAATCAATATGAATATTTAAGATGAAGGATGTCCCACCTCCCACCTTCAACCACAAGTCCACCAACACAAAGTGGACTACCTGAATGAAACTTGCGGACCACTGGTGGTCCATTGGCCACAGTTTTGGAAACGTTGGCCTATCTCATTGATGTACACCAGCAATGGGGAACTTTATTCAGCCCAAAGGCCACATTCCTTTCTGGGCAGTCTTCCAAGGGCCACATGCCATTGGCGGGTGGGGCCAAAGGCAAAAGTGGGTAGGGTGACAAATGTAAAATTGCCCTTTGTACAGTAGACTAGTTGATACATCCATATACACACAGACACACGCAGTAAAGGCTGGTCCATTAGGGCAAACAGGGTACTGCCCCACCAAACTCAATCTGCCCTCAGCGAGGCCCGCCTGTCTGTGTTCTTACTTGACAACCAGCCCAGGGATGCCACTGGCTATCACCTTTTCCCTCCCTAATCTCTGTGATGCCTTTGTGGAGCTCAGCACAGAAAAAGATGAGGGCAAAACTAGAACTACTTGGCTCTGCCTGTTATTGGCTCTGCCTACCATTGACCTTCCTGCACCATTCCCCATGGGCATCAGCCACCACTGCACACATTCCTCCGTCTCCTCCATCTAGACAAGCAAGAGGCATTAGCAGAGTTCAAGGACACCAGCCAGCCAGCCAAAAACACCAGGGGTGTGAAGCGGGAGGGGTGAGACTTCAGCAGTGGAGGCCAGTCCATTAGGCAAGCAGGACACCGCCCCATCAACCTCGGCCAGCTCCCATCTGCCTGTCTCCTTCATACAACCAGTTTAAGGGTTGTCACTGCTTTCCATCTTTCTCCTCCTCCTTAGTCTCAGGCTGTGAGCACACTAGTCGCCAGATCAAAGTGTTTCCATTGGCCATACCTGGAGGGGGAAATGGGTTGTTCTGCCAATCAGTTGCGATACCTCTTTGAAGCAATTTTTTTAAAAAGCACTCAAGCTGCTCCCATCAGGTTGTACAGTAAAAAGGGGCAGGGTTTGAGTAGTGTCATGTGTCCCATTTTCAGAAGAGAGAGGTGGAGACACACTGGAACCGGTAGAATAGTAAGTGTGTCTCAGTCCTCAGTGTTGCCCTTGTAGAACTGAGCAGGGAGGATTATTTATTTATTTATTTATTACTTGATTTATATCCCGCCCTTCCTCCCAATAGGAGCCCAAGGCGGCAAACAAAAACACTAAAAACACTTTAAAACATCATAGAAACAGATTTTAAAATACCTTAAAACAAAACACATTTAAAAACATTTTTTTTAAAAAAAGATTTAAAAACATCTTTTTTAGAAAACAGAAAAGGCTTAAAAACGTATTAAAAAGATATTAGCTTTTTAGTTGAATTAGTTGGTTCTGCCTGTTCCTGGCTCTGGCTCCATCTATGGTTTGAGCTCCCTCATGTCCACCCTATCAGTCCCAACGGGCAGCAGCAATCACTGGGCTTTGGGAGAGAGTGGTAGCAGCCTGGGGAGGGTTCTGAGGGCCAGATTAAGAGGCCTAGAGGGCTGCATTCAGCTGCCAGGCTTGAGGTTCCCAACACCTGTCGTACACAAACGCACACACCAATGTGGCACATTGTCCCATTGGAATATGGGTGGTACCAGGTTGCATTTGTTTTGCTGATTTTTACCATCTCTCCTTGCAGTCGGCAACATCAAACCCATCTTAAAGAGCTCAGCAAAGGTATGTGTTCAGCTGTTCACTGGCTTATGTGCATGCACCTCAGTTCTCCGGGTGGGGCTGTGCTTTAATGGGGTAGAGCAGATGGGACCCAAGTCTCAGAGAGGAAAGTGGGGCATGGGTTGTAACAGGCGCAGCCAGAGCAAGGAATTCTGGATGATCTAGGGGAGAGGTCTAGCAACTTAGAGCAGGCAGGTGAGGATAACATTTTGGGTTTTCCAAAAGTATTGTGGGATACATAGAGTCAGTGGTGCAGACCTGAGTGAGACCCTGAACCTCTGCTCCCCAAATCCTGTCCTGGTAGTGCCACTGTACAGAGTTGAAAAAGAGATGGGTGCAGGATGCTGGAATCCCAAAAACCTCTAGGTGGGAGGGTTTGATGAGTAAGATTTAATATGGTGGTAAAATTGTTCCTGGACTGCGCTGCTTCAGATTGCAGATAGGGGCTCACAATGCTTCCCCAAGTGAAAAAAATTCATAGCACATATAGAACTAACAGTAGTGAGAGTGTTAGCCTAGAACTCTTTTCTTCAATAGCTACTCTGTATTCAGGGAATTAATTTTATTTGATGAGAGAGCATTCAGCTATGCATTCCCACCTCCACCTGAAGTGGTCTGGTCCAGTTCAGTCCAGTCCAGGACCTGCATCTGCTTTTCATGTGAACTAGACTCAAGTGGGAGGGGGGCAGAGTGTCAGAATGTGTGGGGAAAGAGAATAGCTTATAGTTTCTGTGTCTGTAAACTGCAAGACCTGTGTTGAGAGAGGATACCTAGGAGCTGAGATACTTTAGTTCTCATGGCTTTGTGTGTCCCGCAGTTCAACTGCTACTTATGTCTATTACAGATGTTTCCAAGTTGGACAGCACACAAGTCTATGTGAATTTCAGGACCTGATGAGAGATGCAGGCTGTGGCCAGGGAAATGCCTCGGTTCTCACTGAGTCAGTCCATCCTGCCTGGGCCCAGCAGAGCTTGAATACTATCATGTTCTTCCAGCTTTAACTTTTTCCAGGCCTATGTTTTCATCTGTTCTTCCAGTGAAGAGTCCACACCTTGCCAAACGTTCCTAAATCTCTACACAGTGCCCTTAGATGGAAGAATCGTGCACAGAAAGCAATCCTTCCAGTATGAAATTAAGTTATTTGTGTCTATTGTGTTGGGGCTTACCACGCTGCGGGCCCATGGTAGGCTGGTGCCCAAAGTCCCAGTCATACCTGGTGCCGGCCTTGCTGTTCCCCCATCTGATTTCAAGTTGTGGTGGTGGGTTCACCAGTGCCACAGGATTCTTCCAGAGAGTAACTCGGTTCTGTGTGTGTGCCATTTCAAGTCTGACCCAAACTGCAGTCTCAGTTCAGAGGCAGCTGGATGACATCATCCCCCACAGGGTGGAGGAAGCAAGAATGGCTACCTTCTGGAGGGAATCCCTGGCTCTTTCTTTAGTTATGCCAAGGCCAGCCCTTCAGGCCCACTGGTGTGAATCCTTCCAGCAGAAGGGAATGTAACCTTGTCCAGCATGTAGTCTGTCAGAATCTACCTTGATCAACCATTGTACACTAATCCTACATTGCACCCTTTCCCCTATTTGTTTACGTTTACACATTCTTCTATTGCTTCTGTTTATATTGAGTCTTTCTTCTGTGGTACAGTGTTGATTAGAAAAACCATCTTCTCCCCCCTGCCCCCGCTGCTTACCCTAGCCTCTATCCCCCTCTTTTCCCTCTGTTGTCTCCTTTGTGTCTGTTTTCTAGATTGTAAGCCCCTTGGGGCAGGGACTTCTCACAATTAAGTGCCATGTACATGGATGACACTATAATAATAATAAAATTAATTTCATATGTCTGTAGTTACCTGGATCACTTTATATATATCCTGCCCTTCCTCCCAGTAGGAGGTGCCAACTTTTCGGTTTCACTCCTGCCTCTCCCTCAACCCTTACATCCACCTAGAAAATAGAGATGCATGACCGGTCAGCCAGGGACCACATTTAGCCTGGCACCCTGTTTTTTTGAAGCTCTCCACACTCCTGCCCTCACCCTGTGCCAGGATGAAAGAGAAAGACCTCACCACCACTGCTTCTTGAGCAACTTTGTTCAAGGATCAGCGCTGTCCTCGCAGTGCTGTTGCGCTCTGGTCCTGCTTCCAGGATTCTCCTTGAGGGATCTGGTTGGCCACTGTGAGAACAGGATGCTGGACTAGATGGGCCACTGGCCTGATCCAGCAGGGCTCTTATGTTCTTATGGCCAGGGCAAGAGTTACACTTTACTTATTTACTTTATAAATTTGTATCCATGCCAAAAGGCCAAGCTACATAATATGCTAAATGCATGATCATATTTGCATATTGCTGATTTATTTAAAGTAGGGATGGAAAGCAGTTTCTCATTTTTCCAATCTTAAATTCAGTTCTCTACATGTCTGCAGCAATTTGCGATTTTTTAAAAAAAAATCTAATGAAAATTCTTCAGCATTTTAGTTCAAATATCTCTGAATAGACACATTTTTGTAGGCAGTTTTAACTAATACAGATACAAACCTCACAATTAACAATCAACCCTGCAGGGATGATAGTAAGTTTGGGATGATTTCCCTGTGGGAAATGGGGGGAGGTGAACTCCCTCCTGCCTCCTCTAGGGCTGTGGGCACATTAGTTCCATGAAGAACAGCGAGAATGGTTTTTCTGGTGGCATTTTAAAGTGACTCTATCCTCTGTTGCCCGCACCTCCCTTCCCCACAGCTGACTTCAGATCTTTCAGGACCCCCACAGCAAAGTGTTGGGCCAATCACTGTCTCTGCCTGAGCCTACAGCAAAGCATTTCTATTGGCCACACCTGGAGTGGCAATAGGTTGATCTACCAACCAGTTACAAAATCTGCCTGAAGCTGAATTAAAAAGACTCACTCAAGCTGATCCAGCCAGGTTTTAGAGTAAAAAGGGGTGGAGTTTGACTAGCATTGTGTGCCCCTTTTTTCAGAAAAGAGGTGGAGATGCACTGGAACTGGCACAACAGTAAAGGTGTCTCCACCCTAGCTCTCATATTGCATAACCCCCATGAGCAACTGCTATCAAACATATTAAAATAGGTAGGAAATGCATTGATAAATTTCCCAACTTTATGCCTAGTTGCACTCTGAGATGACTCCTAGGTGTTATAACACAGCCCTCTATAACTGTGATTCCCAACTCCCCCCCCCCCCGACCACTTGAAAATTGCTGAGGCTCTTGGCGGACCACTTAATGATTTTCCTGCCTCTTGTAGCACATGTAATGTGCTGTACCTGCTGCTCTACAATTTTTAATTGTGTTTTTATTGCTTTTTTATTTCTTGCGTAGAAATAAATGATACAGCATTCAAACTGTAATATGGTATTAGAAATAAAAGAAGCTCAGGGTTTTAGTCTGAACTTTCAAGGAGCCATCCAAGGTGTTGAAGGACTAAAACCTGGAGTGGATTCTGTGATGTCCTTCCCTGGTTCTCCCTGTCAGGTTCCCACTTGCTTGTGGCTACTGCCTTTCACTAGGCACCACCAGGGATACCACCAGTCCGGACCGTCCTTTATATGGTTTCTCACTCCGCTCTAGCACAGATCTCACTAGATCCCCCTGCTAGGCAGCACCACCAGTCACGTCCTATAACCAATACTCCCAGAGACTTTGCCTGAGTCTCTCTCTAGCTGGTTACTTCTGTGACTGCGTGCTTATGCTGTTCCCAACCCCCTTGTATCTTTATAGATAACGCATACAACTCTGGGTTGCTCTGGATACTTGAATTGTTATTATTCCTCCCTTCACCGCTGCCACCATTAGATACTGTTTCTGTTCAGCCTTGGTAATTACCTTGCTCTCCCTTCTGGTCTGTATGTTCCCCAGCCAAGGATCAGGCCTTTGGTAAACCAAATAAGTATTTATTAAATATCAGAAATAACAAGGTTCCTTGTAGAATGTTTCACAAGCGTATGGTTTCATCCATTCCTGTTTTGTACTTATTATTAATCAGAACTCCAACTCCCTCTCAACTACACCACCTCCACCTTAACATCCACCCTCAAACACCTCTTTCTCCACACTCCCAACATCCACCCAGATTCAACTGTCATTCTTCCATTTATACTCCCAGCCATTCAAACGCTCAGCCAATCATCCAGCATTCTACTGCTCATGTACTCCCCCCTCCTCTTTCACTCCACTTACCATATGTCTTCTATATAAACAGCACTTACCATATTTACACTATAAGCAGGAACATCACAGATTCCACTGCCCCATTGACATGGAGCCACCAGCCGCCACTGTTGGACACCCCAACAACTTCCTTCAACCCTTCCTTCCTGCAGCATGGCTAACAGACAAGGGTGATGGGCAGGGCCGGTTATAAAGGGTGGCCAGGTTGGGCACTGGCCTGAGGGCCCCAGAGCTACAGGAGCCCCTGAGGGGCCCTCTGCTCCCCTTTCGTGATCCGCACCCCCCACACCCCCCACTTACCTGTCAGCTGGCTTTTTAGCATTGCCCTTAATGAAGATGGCGGCCGCAGCTTCCCTAAGGTACTGAAGCCGCTGACGCCATCTTAGTTGATGGCAAAGATGTGCACGCATAGCACGCACGTGTGCCATCAACAAAGATGGTGGTGGAGGCTTCATTCCCCTTAGGGAAACCACAGCCGCCATCTTCATTAAGGGCAATGATAAAGACTAGACAGGTAGGGGGGCCGTGGGGGGCCATGTATGCGCATGCACGCACACCCACCCACCCACCAGGGGGCCAGTGCAAGCTGATGCCCAAGGGCCCCCGCATGCCTGGAGCCGGCCCTGGTGATGGGAGTTGTAGTCTAGCAACATCTAGAGTAAAGGGGCCATCACCATCCTTGTTGTCAAGCCTTCTTGCATTTGCCTCGGTTAAACAGTACCCTGCCATTCTGTAAACTTAAGGCAACCCAAACAGCTTCCTCCAGACAAAAAAATGGGAATGCTGTCACAAGCAACAACTCACATTATGCAGGCACAGAAGCAGAGGTCAGCCTTGGCCCATTTGATGGGAAATGGCACCTCAATATTTTTAAGTGGGTTACAAAATAAGGCAATGCTAGAGTGAGAAAAAGGCCCGAAACCCAAATATATGGAAGAATAGTTTATTTTGATACAATAAAAGGTGCTATTTAAAGCCACAATGAATTCAAGGAAGGGGGGGGTAAAAGAAATGATCTCCTCTGAATTGTAACATTTTTAGTTTTTCATGTGGAAATCTTCACCTTCGAAACCCCAGTTTTGCAATGAACGTTTCAAAATATTTGAATGTTAAAACCTGAGTGTTCAGCTCTTTGAGGTGGGGACACATTTGCCTTTGAGATCCAGTTTCTCTCCCCACACCTCAAAGCAGAAATTGAGACTCTAGTAATCAAATCCCCCTCCTCTAAAAGAACCATTTATTTCTGGATAATAATTTAGGCTCTTCCTGCCAGTGAGTAGAAAGATGTGATTTAAGATGCCTTAATGATAGCTAAACACGAATTTTGGGAGGAACTAAAGAACTTCTTCAAACAATTAAGGTGTTTGGATTTGTGTGTGGAATCTAAACCTCTTTCCCTATCTAATTCAGTGCCTTGCAATCATTGTGAACTTCTGTCTCCAAGTCTTTGATTACATGGCTAGCATGAAATGTACATTCTGTGGACAAAATTGCATTTTTTTGAGGAGCAAAAGGCAGGAGAAGAACATTGCTGGATCAGACCAAGGGTCCATATTAATGTTCTTTTTTCCAGATGATTTCAGCAATCCCACATGCAAAAGATATGAAGGAAATAGGACAGGAAAATCATACTTGAAATGCTAGGGCCTACCAAAATCTGGAGACAGATGTCAGCTATACAGCAGTGGCAGCTGGATAGCTCCTTTGAAGTTCAGACTTAAACCTGCAGTGGATTCCACTGCCCCACTGACATGGAACGACCAGCTGCCACTGTGACAGAGTATGGCTCTGAACTGTCAAGAACATGGCTGCAAACAGATCTGCCTGCAGATGCTTGTGGAGTAAGTGTGAACGTGGAGCTAAGCCAAGTTCTCCCTCCAGATGTCTTCAGTGAAGACAGCTGGAAATGTGCAGCCAGATGTTTGCAGAGTGGCCAGATGTGCAGTATGAAAAATGGATCTGTCCCTAGGTGGTTGGCCTTGGGGCAGACAACTTGTGGAGCGGTCAGCATATGTTCATCAATGTACTGGCAGCATGAATAACTTGCTGCATAAGAGTTTTGTCAATTCTCTGGTCTATATACACCTCATTTCTGTATATGGACACTTGGATGCTGCCAATGTCATAAAAGTACACTTTGGGGAAGAAAGGGGGATTAACTGTACTCTGGAGATCTCTTCCGTTTGACTAGTCTCCCTCATTGACATGTGTCTGTCATCAGGAGAAAGCAGGGAAGAGTAAAAAATGTGACAAATCCCACAGCCATGTTGAAGGAAAGGAGTGGTTTGCCGTATTTTGGGTGAGTCATGTAAAAAAGAGACTGCAGCCATTTGGGAGGGAGGCATAACCTCCCTTTTGCTGCAGGTGGATATACAGTGAAAGAGCTTAGAAAAAAATCTATTTAACAAAAGAAAGGAAGAATAAGAAAAGGAACGGGACAAAGCAGAATGAAGTGTAACTGGTTGATAAGGCTGACAACAAAAGCTTGAGAAGGCGGTACATATGTCAAAAAGAAAGGCCCTGAGCAAAAATGAGTGAAAAAGGAAGGCAACATAATAAGAAAGACCCAAAGAATGACAGAAAATACAAAGAAGATGAGAAGGAAAGATGAAGGATAAAGCCAGGCCCAAGCCCACATTGTAGTGGGCCCCGGTCTAAAATACAAGCAGTAGGAGTTCAGCCTGTGGCCTAGCCAGGCCTCATGCAAAGTGAAGCCACATCTGCACCATACATTTAAAGCATCTTTTTACCACTTTAATAGTCATGGCTTCCCCCAAAATATCCTGGGAATCCTTGTGCAGGATGCTGAGAGTCGTTATGTTAGGAGACCCCCTTCACAGAACTACAACTCTCAGTCCTCTTCACAAACTACAGTTTCCAAGATTCTTTGTGGGAAGCCACAGTTATTACAATTTTATTTCATCAGGCACTGATGTGGGGCACAATCTGTGGTAAAATGGTCTGTAACTCCTCTCTGTAGCTTTATGTCAACTAGCAAGGAGAATTCTACCACGTCAGGTGCAGATGTGTGGCAAAACATACAATAACATGCTCAAACAACAAAGTAATGGATAAAAGGTCAATATGAAAGAAAAGGCTAGGAAGTCTTTGTTCTCCAAGCACATTCCTACCCTCTCCCTTCCTACCCCTTTTTCTACTCAGACTTGGTTTCTATGATTTAAGAAGGCAGAGATAAGGAGATAAATGCTGTCCTTGATCATCAATAAGTGCCTTTTTAAGTATAAAGCTAAAGAAAAAGACAGAAGTGGGAGATCTACTTGAGACAGTGTTTGGTATGATTTCTTTCTTTCTTTCTTTCTTTCTTTCTTTCTTTCTTTCTTTCTTTCTTTCTTTCTTTCATACTATCCTGTAGAAATTTTTATTTCTTCTTCCTGTAGAGAAGATTTAGAGAAGGCGAATGAGCCAAACACCCATCATAGCCAGAGCTATTGGCAGGGACAGGTGGGAAGCGGGCACTGTGGCAGCAGAGTTGCAGAAGTCGCCTTCGCAGCAATTGTAAGTGGTGATGTAGTTAATGCCTAAATAGGTGTCAGAGTCGTTTCTGTTGCATTTGTTCTGATCAACACAGTTCCTCTTCATGATAAGCTTGCGGCCAGCTACAGGGAGCAACAAAAAACAAAAAAACACATGAAAAAGTACATTTTATTAAAAGGCATGCTTTGGAAGCTTCTCTATGCACCATCATTAATATTTCTTCTAGAAAAGGGAAGCGGTAACTGACATACCCCAAGTACACATACTGGTGGCACTTGCATGCAATATTAAATTATGGTTTAGTATTACAAAAACAAGCTGAGCCTCTCCCCCCGCAGCTCACATGTCCCTCCCCCATCTTCCTCTGGCAGAGCCACAAGGAAGAGGTCGGGAGCTTCTGCTTTAGAGAAAACGTAGATTAGCGTGTCATCTGAACCCTAAACTGTGGCTAATCATAACTATGATTAGTTGAAATAAGCCAGCTTCATAAACAACGATTTGAAGGTGGCTTGTTTCAACTAATCATAATTAAGATTAACCAGTTTGTCAAGGTTTGGACTGTGAGTGGGTCCCCTGGGAATGGGATGTTGAACCAGGTTGGGGAAGGCTGCCATAAGCTAACATTTTGGCACGTGGGCCTCTTCATGTGTTCAGTGAATGTTTTTGTTCAGTGAAGGTTTTTGTCTGAAAAAGACTAGGCAATAATCTTCACGAGAGTTGAAAGTGGCCAGCACTGCTTTCCATGAGGTCAGATAGTGGAGACGAGCCTTCCCCAAATTGGTGCCTTCCAGATGTTTTGGACTACAACTCCCATCAGCTCTGGCCAGCATGGCCTGGATATAAAGAACATGAAAAAACCAAAACCGTACGAAACAAACAGTAGCTCATAGGACTGGTGTTGTGTAAACAGGGCCAGCACCAGACTATGCCCTTGGGCACCAGACAGCTGCGGGCCTGGGTTGTTGTAATGCTCCCACCACCACCACTGAAGCAGCCTTGGCAGGCTTAAATAGGCCCAGCAGGTCCACCTTCTGTGCCACCACGTCAGCGCACTAGTGAGCACACGCCTACCATTACTGCCACCATTCTAGGTGGTGGTAGACATGCACATGCTAGCACACTGATGCAGCCATACAGCAGGTGGAGCTGCCGGGCCTATTTAAGCCTACCCCAGCTCTGTGATCCGCCTGGCCATAAATCACACCCTGTGACCTGATGCTGCTGCAGATTGGGTGATGGGAACGCCACCCTCCCAGGCCCAGCCTAAGGAGGGGCCCTTCTGGGCCGCAGGGGCCTTCAGGCCCATGCCCACCCTGGCTGTCCGCTGGTGCTAGGCCTGCTTGTATACAGCTCCAAAATAACAGGAAAAATCCTCACCTGAAACTTGTTAAAGTTTCAGAGAAATAATTTTTGTCACATCCCTACCCAGGATACTAGAATCTAGTGGATGGCTCTTTCCCACACAATCGGTGCTAACTGATCTGAAGCAACCAGATATAAGATGGCTGAACAGTTTTAACAAAATGGAAGTGTTGCCAGGCTTATGAACGTGGACTGTAAATTCCAATGTAATTTCTTCCATATGTGAGATTCTTGTATGGGGACCAGCTCAAATGCTTTCTCAGGGAGGAAAGAATTTATGCCAGGAACAGCTCATGAGGGAAAATAGCGGAACAGACAACAAAAGCAGGGAAAAGGTGGGATTATGGGGTGGGGAGAAAATGAAGCAGCCTTCTTACCTGCTGTTCCCCGGATGGTAGCACAGACCTGCCCAGCTTCACAGGTGGTGGTGGTGGTGTGGCAGGGGATGTCAAAAACAGTGAACGAACATTTCAAACACTGCAGAGCAGATCCTAGAGCACAGAAAAAGATTTTTTTTAAAGGTGAGCCATGCAATTGACTAAGAATTCCACAGATCAGCTGGGAGGACACAGTTCTTAGTGCAGAGCTAATCAGAGGGGGAAGGGGACAGGAGAGCCATTTGACTCAATCTCAAAAGGGCTCTCACATTTAGACCCTTGTTAATTTTTTTTGTCATTTGGTAAGTTTCGCAACTGGTTTTTAGGTGCATCAGACCAAAATGTGATACACTCCCTCAGCTAGGAAAGCATTTGTTAAATTTAAAAACAAAAACAAATTATGTTTCTCCTTTTGTGTGCGTGCCTTTTCTTTTTATGTGTCATCACTTTTTATTTTAATTATGGTTAAGGGCCTTGAAAGCTGGAAGCAGCCCGGATCTCTCTGGTCCTTTGAGAAGGCCTGACTGTGAGTACTGTAATTATAGGGTGGAGAGAGGTGGAAACTTATTCTAGCAGTATATTATGTGTGTGGGTTAGGGATGTGTGAGATTTCAGCTGAATTCGGATTTAGCACTGGGTTTTTCAGTGTTCTGTATATTGTCCATCTTTGCAGAACAATCCTGTTTACTCCAAACTTCAGCGGCTTTACCCTGACACCGGATTTCCCCCCCTTGAGTATTCCCTCAAATATATTGTTCTTTTATTTATTTTACTCACAGCACAACAGTACAGCTCTCTGGCTCTCTCTGCCACCCTCCCTCCACTTGAATAATCCAAGCTCCAAGCAGGGAGGAAGCAAGCCAAGCCTATAATAGTGGAAAAGGAGGAGGACACAAAGCCACTTTCCTTTCAAAATATCAATAATTCCTTTCAAAATATTGATATTTTGGGGAGAAAAAATAGGACCGGTAACGACAATGGATAACGGACAAAGAACAAGAATTGATACAGTACTGCCTGTTAGGTTGACAGAATGCTTTTGAAGCAGCACCAGCCAAAGGATCCCATCCCTAGTTTGGGTGTGGATTTATGACAGAATGTGTGAGTAACCCCACCAATTTTTTTGCATTTGCCTCCTTCATTCTATATATTCTACCCTCCCTCCACTGCTAGCATGTGTGCCCCCCCAATGTTTAACCACAAGGGAACACAGCCCTCAGGATGAACATGGTTCCCCAACCCTTGCTCTTTATTGTCATATAAATAGATAAATTCCTAAAAATCTAATGCCAATGTATCCTTGCAAAAGGCTCTGTTGTGGCTCCGTTTGCAGTGGTGCGAGATAACTTCCTGGCAGATCTTCTGTGGTCTGTTCGGGCTACAGACCTTTTGGAAGTTGTCTTTCTAAATTTTATTTTAATTTGAGTCCATTTATGAATTGGTACTGATGTAATGGTTAGACTGTTGGCTAAGAACTGGGAGACCGGGGTTCAAATCCCCACTTGGCTATGAAGCTTTGGCCTTGGGTCAGTCACTGTCTCTTAGCCTAACCTACCCCACAGGGTTGTTGTGAGAATAACATGGAGAAGGAGAAAACTATGTACATCACCTTGAGCTTCTCAGAATATACATGCAGCAATAATAATAATAATACTCAAAGAGATTTCACAGCAGAAACATCAATAAAAACAATTAAATACACTTCTACATATAGAAACATTTCCATATATAAAAACAAACATTGTTTAAAATTAAAGAAGACGGAAAATGTATGATTGCTTTTCTGTCTTTTTGAACTTAAAAACCACTGGATCCAGCCCACCCTTGTGGCACTAGTGCTCTCCTCACTCCCTACTGTTTCTTCCAGATGAAAACCACCCCCATTCATGGCCAGCTCTACTGTTAGAGTGAGTTGGCCACCTCAGGCAGATGATTTTGCATGTTTTGAAATGGCAACAAATTGTTAGATAGTTAATTTCTTATTGTTGTATTTTTACCAGTGGGTGGGAGAGACAATCTTGTGGGATTTCCTTCCTGAAGTGCAATATAACTTGACCATCTTTGGATACTTGACTTGAAGGAGGACAGGGATTTGCTGCTTTGCATCAGGCAGCAAAATTGCCCCCATTTGTTTTTCCTCCCTGACAAATAGCAAGTTCAGGGTGTTTTGTTTTGGGTTAGAAAACAGTTTGAGGGGACTGTGCTACAGTCCTGATCCAGATCATGGCCACTACAGATCCTATTAAATACCTATTTAAAATATGAAAATACAGTCATGCATGCTTTGGCACATCTAGTTTGGCCCTGAACTTCAGCTAGCCTTGACCTTGTAAGAATTACAAAGAGTCCTGCTGGATCAGATCAGGCCAAAGGCCCGTCCAGTCCAGTATGTTGTTTCCCACAGTGGCCAACTAGATGCCTATGGGAAGCCCACAAGCAGAACATCATCATCATCATCTCATTTATAAATCATTTCCTATTATAAATCATTTCCTATGAGGCAACCTGAAGCTATTTACAATATAATATCATATATAAAACACCTACCTATATAAAAATAGGTAAAACAATTGCATATATAAAAATTATAAGTATGTAAAAATGAGTGCAACAGTATTATTATTATTAATTAATATTAATATTACTAATTCATTCATATACTGCTTATGTGCTAGAATCATAGAATAGTAGAATTGGAAGGGGCCTACAAGGCTATCAAGTCCAACCCCCTGCTCAACGCAGAAATCCACATCAAAGCATTCCCGACAGATGCCTCCAATGTCGGAGAGCCCACTACCTCTCTAGGTAATTGGTCCCATCGTTGTATGGCTTCTAAGTAGTTTATAACTATAAAATAAATTATATAATCTATATTAAATACACATTAACAATTCCATCAGAACATTAAAACATCCTTAATTTTTTTAAAAATAGACATCCAGTGTGGTGTAGTGGTTAAGGTGTTGGACTACGATCTGGGAGACCAGGGTTTGAATCCCCACACAGCCATGAAGCTCACTGGGTGACCTTGGGCCAGTCGTTGTCTCTCAGCCTCAGAGGAAGGCAATGGTAAACCCCCTCTGAATACAGCTTACCATGAAAACCATATTCATAGGGTTGCCGCAAGTCAAAATCTACTTGAAGGCAGCCCATTTTTCCCCAGTTAAAAATATAATAAAACAAGCCAGTTAAAAAGCATGACAATTAAAACAATCAGATGAATGCTTGCTTAAACAGGTGTGTCTTCATTCAAAAGCCAGCGGAATTCCAATATTGAGAATGCCCTTTGTGTTTCAGCAGGGATCCAAGTTCCTGACAATGTTTGGCAGCCTTTGCCAACCCAGTGGCCTCCAGCTGCTGGCTGGGGCTGATGGGAGTTGTAGTCCAAAACAGCTGGAGGATACCAGGGTGGCGAAAGCGGGTCTTTGGTCTTGCTGACATGAAGAGGATAGTGTTTAGAGATAACATGCTGATCTTGCCAAAAGCATTTTCACTCCCCTTGAAATTCCTACAAAAGCTTTGTCTCAGAAGGGCTCTCCAAATTTGCCTCAGATTTCCTTTGAAGTAAATTTGGGGGCAACTCTCTAAGGAAATACAAACACCTCCCCATCCCCGCCAATCTGTCCAATTTCATCACTCCCACTGGAATCTTCTAACTTTCCTCACAATACCAAAATACTACAAAAAAGGCAACATGACTCACTCAAGAGTCCACTGGCTCTGAAATAATTCCACAAACACCAGAGTATCAGAACTAGGGAAGAGCTACGCCCAGGTCCTGCCAACCTATACATTCCTCCTGGGAAGAGCAGTGGACATACCAAGGCTTATTGGGTCTGTTTTCTGAGCCTGCAGCCTCCAGGCAGTCTCCAAATTGGGGCCAATTAAAATGGAATCCCACAAATCCAGACTCATCCAGGTCCCACCCCATCAGTAAATACGTAAAGATGCACTAGTGCAGTGGTTCCCAACCTGGGGGCCATGATCCCCAGGGGGGCCACAAAGTAATCAGAGGGGGCCACGAATGGTAAAGAAATGAATTATTATTTTTTTAGTCTTCACTCCCTGGACACTTTCTGCTTCCCACTGCGGCTGCAGATGACACCTCCCCCTTGCCCCAAACAAGAGGGGAGGATTTTTGCTGAAGTGCCAGAGTGTCTTTCAGGCACACCAAGGGCAGGCATCTGCCTATAGAACACATGGCAGATGCCAAAGGAGGCTGAGGGTGGAGCTACCAGGAAGAAGAGGGGAATACTATCACTGACTCCCATCTCCTTGCACTGCTGCTGCTGATGACTCCCTTACTCGGAATGAGAGGAGATGGCTTTTTTTGTGAAGCAAAAAGAAGCAAGGCTGCAAGGAAAGGCTGCTTTCCCCTTTCTTCCTGGCAGCCAGCCCGCCTCCCTGGGGGGAGGGGGTCACAAAAGGTTTCAAGCTTATAAAGGGGGTCCCGTACTCATAAAGGTTGGGACCCACTGCACTAGTGCAAGGGCCTGTGTAACTATCCATATTTTGCCTAGCAGAGCTAATAGAGTCCATATTTTCCATACAAAAGGTCCCAGGCAGGGACAGATTTTTAAATGCAAAATATGGGCTGTACAATTAAATGGAATTTGATAGTCATGTAATATAGGTATTAAAAATGCAAGTTATATGTGTTCCCTTTTATGTAGGAGTTTGTCAAACACATAACACAATTGAATAATATAAGGTTATAATATATAAATTATATGTAAATCACAATAAGTAATTATTCTTTGCACATTTTCTTTGGTTTTTGTATGATGTTTATGGTTTCCCGGTGGTAATGTTGTAAACTCCCCCCCTTTCTTTCTAACGCGAGGCCCCTCATAATGTGAGGCCCTAAGCTGTAGCTTGTTTAGCTTGTACTTAAATCTAGCCCTGGGCCCAGGCTCAATTCCTGGCATCTCCAGGTAAAACTACCTACCTAGGGCTACCTTCACTGTCAGAGGCAACATGCCTCTGAAAACCAGTTCCTGGGAATCACAGTTGACTGATGTATATTTACATAGGTCTGTCCCTAAATATTTGTCACTCTAAATCAGATCTTTGGGTCATCTAAGGCAGGCGTGGGGAACCTTTGTCCCTCTAGATGCTGCCGAACTACAACTCCCATCACCCTAGCAAGCATAGCCAATGGCCAGGGATGATGGGAGTTGTAGTTCAACAACATCTGAAGGGTCATAGGCTCCCCACATCTGAACTAGGGAGATGGTTATTGCACTCCTGTCCTACTTGCAGCTTCCCATAAGCATCTGGTTGGCCACCATGAGAACAGGATGCTGACCCATCAGGGCTCTTATATTCTTAGCACTGGAAAAGATTTCTGTATGAAACCCTGGATTGCTGCTGCCAGTCAGTGTAAACAACATGGAGCTACATACATACGAGCCCTGCTGGATCAGGCCATTTAGGGGCAGGCTTCCATCAACCTTCATCAGTCTTATGTTAGTTTAACTGTCATGGCATCTCCCCAAAGAATCCTGGAAACTCTAATCTATTTAGGGTATTAAGAAAGAAGTCTCTGTTAGTGATTCATGGCCCCTTCCCCCTTAAAGAAAACAAGCATTTCTCTGCAATACGCTCAGCCATTGAATGCTGTCCCTCCATTTTACAGTGACATTTGAAAACTTACATCTTTTAATTCCATTATCGATGCCAATGAAATTAGAAAGTGACGCACTTAAGAGGAAGGTAAATGCAAAACCTTTAAAAGTAATTGTTTCAGCCGCCTGGGCTTCTCTGACTTTGGAGTTGTGGCTTAATTGCAAGCCATGAAAAATTGCTTCCAGACAGATTGTTACGTTCCAACACTTCTTCTTTTTTTTTGCCTGCAAGGATTTATTTTCTGACTTGGTAACAATTCTGTGGGCACAGGACAAGAGGACTAGAGAAAAACAGGATTTAGTCTGTGGAAGAGGAGGGACTGCAGGGTAGGCAGACTGCCGGAATGGAGGCAGAACTGCATTGGGGTTTGTCAATTGCTTCTCTGAGCCACTTCCATTTGCCAACATGCTTTTCAGTAGAGACTTTCCTTCAAACTCTGTTGCTGAGGCACAGTGCTATAACATACAGAAGAGCAGGCAATCAGTCTGTAGGAAGCAGGCGTGGGGAACCTGTGGCCCTCCAGATGTCACTGGACTCCCAACTCCCATCAGCCCCAGTCAGCATGTAATCCAGAAAAATCCAGCATTCAGTCCCCCCCCCCATCCCTGACATAAAGGAAAGGTCCCATTCGAGGACATAAGAAGAGCCTTACTGGATCAAACCAAAGGTCCACCTAAGCAACCCACTCTGCTCCCTCCCTGATGGTTTTCAGAAGTGTCTGAAGAAGCACCATCTTGATCCACAGAGCCTTTGGAAGGGACTAAAGGTATAGCCTGAAACTGATTTTATTTCCCCCCCCCTTTAGTTTTACCTCTTTAGTGCCCTTTCAACATCACTCCTTTGAATTGTTAACTGTATTTTTATGTATTTTAATTTTGGGGGGTGTTTTTATTTACTGTGTATGATGTCATCGTGAGCCACTCTGAATGCCCTACTGTAGGGTAGAAGGATGGGATAGAAATATTTAAAAGAAAATAAATAAATAATCCAGCATCCGGCTTCCCGTAGTGGCTAACCAGATGCCTCTGGGAAGCCCACAATCAGGAAAAGCCAAGATCTTCTCCTGCCCCCTGCTGTTGCTCCCCAGAATTTATCTAAATAGGAGCTTTGTACTGTACATTTAATGATAATTTTAAAAAATGCAGTGTTTCTAAGCCTGATTCAAATCCATTTCCTTGAAAAAGAAATGCTGTTGCAATCAGTGGGACTTGTATAACACTGAGGCATCAAATGGAGGTATCAAAAATACAGATATCAAGCCATATCGGTATCCTGGGAGTGCTAGAAGGGATGGCTTGTCAAAAGGACATGAACTGGAATATTGAGAGGAACTGGAAGTAGCATGGAGGGAGGAAGATGTTATACATAGAAAGACCAGGCAGGCTTGTTTGTTTGAGAGCCCCTATGGTGTAGTGGTCAGAGTGCTGAGCTAGAAGTTGGGAGACCAGGGTTCAAATCCCCACTCAGCCATAAATCTTACCAGGTGACATTGGGGCAGTCAGTCACTGTCTCCCAGCCTAACCTACCTCACAGGGTTGTTATGAGGATGAAATGAGTGGGAGAACTATGTATGCCACCTTGATCTCCTTGAAGTATGCTTCCTGCAGGCATGTAGCTGGCCACAGTGAGAACAGAATACTGGACTAGGTTCCTTGTTAAGCACATGGAACAATGGAAGGAACCACATTGTTAGATTTTCTAACTATTAACTCTGTCAGGAAGTCAAGCTGCATTCACCATCAAATGTAGGCATTAAAAAAAAACACCCTACAGACACAAAAGATTCAAACACAGACTCACCAGATGGACCCATTCACAAGAGATGGATCAGAATCAACCCTATTTCTTGCACCCTCTAATTCATCACTCCCCACCCCGTTATATCCAATCTTCATATCCACTTCCATCTGCATTTTCTTCATAGCTAAAAAAGGCCCTGCTCTTTTAAATAAGCAAACAACTCTCCCCCCTTCAGTAGAGTGCACATGAAAAGGCACACACAAATAGGACACCACAATCCTAAGCACACATGGATGTCACAGGGATGACAAACGCCTGTGGTGAGCTGTGTGCTGCAAGAAGCAAACATTTTTTTCTCCTCGCATTTAGGCATGAAACAGATGCCCAGTCTGGAAAAAACAACTCTGCTCCAAACCACAGTCCTTCGTGGAAAACAGAACCTTTCCCAGGGCCCCAGAAAATGTGTGTGTCTTGCTAGCTGGAACAGCTTGCCCTGTTTGTGTATGTCCTTGAAATTGGTAACGTTAGCGGGGAGCTAGCATTCCTGTGTGAATGTAACTCTTTCCTGAGTCAGGCTGAAGGGGAAATGTGATTGGATGGTGGACTTTTTCTTCCATTCAGCAGATCAGGATTTTTATGTGTATCAGATGATTGCTGATGACAAAGACTCTGTTTGGTTAGGCTAGAGATAGGTGTTGCCTTCAAAACAAAAGTGAAGTACGGAGCTCGAACTTTACCTGGAAGCATTTATCTGTGACCTGCGAGTCTGGCCCCCAGATCCCCACACACTCTGAAGCCAAACTGTGGTTTGAAAAAGCACCCTGCCACCACCACCATGTTCAGAAGCTGCTTTCTTCTCATGGCTGAGCCTGGCATTGGCAGTAGATACAAGCACCATGTTCATATGGGTCCTCTCTGGGCCAATCCGAAGCAATACATTATATGCCAACAAGGAAACCGCTAGTCCCTGTTTGAAATTTTGAAAGGGGGCAGTATGGGGCACACAAGCGTGTGTGGTGTAGTGTTTTCTGCTTTGAATATTGAGGGAAGGCTCAGGAGTAGAAGGCCCTGGGCTCAGTCCTTAGCATCTACAAATAGGACTGGGAGAGACTCCTGTCTGAAACTCTGGAGCGTTACTGCCGGTCAGTGACGACTGTGCTGAGCAAGATGGACCAATGGTTTGAATCTTGAATCACATTCAAAGCACATCCCTCCCCCCCCAAGAATCCTGGGAACTCTGGCTTGTTGAGTGTGCTGTGAATTGTACCTCTGTGAGGGATAAACTATAGTTCCCAGGATTCTTTTGGGGAAAAATATACCTTGAATGTGCTTTAAAAGTGTAAGATGTGCTAGAATTCCGCCCAATTTGGATTTGGTACTGAATTTTCTGTTAATTTGCTTATTCGCTATCATTGCTATTTTTGGAAATTGATTTTTTTAAAAAAAATCCATGTGTAAAATATTGATAATATTGATATTTTAATTGATATTTCCTTCAGTTGATTGATATTTCCTTTAACTTATCAACATTTCCTTTAAAAATATCAACATTAACATCAATATTTGTTCTGGGAAGGGAGGAACGGATTGGTAAAAGCAGCAGCTAGCAGACAAAGAACAAACTTTAATTGATACCAGCCAGTTAGGCCGACGGATTGTTTTTGAACTGGCACTGGCCAATGGATCCCATCCCTAGTGCGTATGCAGCCCCTGTATAAGGCAGCTTCCTAAGTGAGGGCAAACATGCATTTGAAACCTCCCAGAGGGGAAAGCAACTGGGGTTGGGGGATTTCAAGTGGGGAAGTAGCCATTGTTAAAGATTCCCCCGTACACCCCCCCCCGGGCCAAAGTCAGGGCTTGACATTGTTGGGCCACGGCCTATACCAAGGATGGAGAGGCTGAAACCCTGCAGTTATTGTTGGACTACTACTCCCATCATCCCTGACCATTGGCTATGCTGGTTGGGGCTAATGGGAGCAGGAGTCCAACAACATCTGCAGGGCCACAGGCTCCTCATCCCTGCCCTGCACTATAGCAGAGGATCCACTGCCAACTCCTGCAGGCCCCATTCTCTGCTTCTCTCTCTGTTGCCGCCAGCACATCTGTCCCATTTAAGCAAGTGAGCAGCCAGGGCCAGCTCCAGACATGTTGGAGCCCTTGGGCACCAGCTTGCCCTGGGCCCCAGCATGCGCGCATGCACACACACATGCTTACCTGTCTCTTGCAGGGAGGGAGCTTCTTCTGCCCGCCCGTTCACTGGCTACATCTCTCCTGTTGTTTGCGGCTGCACAGACTGCTACGTGCATGCATCGCTGCCATCAATCAAGATGGCACCGGAGGCTTCAGCCCCTTAGGGAAACCTCAGCCACCATCTTGGTTAATGGCAGTCCTGCGCACACAGCCCGCGCAGCCTCAAAAGATAGGAGAGACAGGCGGGCGGAAGAAGCTCCCTCTCTGCGATCCGTGGCAGCTACTCTGCCACGGATCACAGAAAAGGAGTGCTACTCCTTCCCCATCCTATTGCGAGGCCCTTCAGGGGCCTCTGTGACTCCAGGGGCCCTCAGCCAGGGCCCGACCTGGCTACCCTTTGGGACCGGCTCTGTGAGCAATGGCAGGAGGAGCATCCTCTGCTCAGCTAATTGCTGCCTCCCTCTGAATTGTTCTGAGGCAGAGAAAGGGCAATGCAGCGCCTTCCAGATGTTGCTGGACTACAAATTCCCATCACCCCTGGCCATTGGCCATGTTGGCTGGGCTGTACCATGTTAGCTACTTCTGTTGTCAGGACTAGGTCCAAAAGCAGAGAGGACATGCAAATGGGCGGCCGTGAGGAAAAGGTGGTTTTAGTCTGGGAAGGAGTCCAATGCCCCCTCCCCAAAGGAACCCTGAAGCTGGCATTGCTCTGCCTCCACCTCTCATGTCCCAGTTTCTTAAGGGTAACCATGTGGACCTAGTTTAGAGTCCTCTATTTGAAGGCAGCCTCTGTTTCAGGGGTGGCTAACCTTTTTGTTTTTGGCCTGAGGGCTGCATACCCCCTTGTCAAACCTTCTGAGGGCCACATATCACACACTCTTGAATGTATGCACAACACACAGGCAAACATACATACATTCCCCCTGAGGGGGGAAACCCGACAGGAGCTGAGAAAGGTCCGGTTCGGAATAAACCTCCCCCCGGGATAAAAACCAAAGAAATGATGAAATTTTAAAAGGGGTAGGCCTAGAAGTAGGCATTGTGAGAGCAGGGGCACAGGATATAAATTCAGAAGAGCAAAATTACCACAGGCCTAACCACAAGTGCCAAAGACACTTGAAGAGAGACACTGCTTACAAGTGCCTGTACGCTAATGCTAGGAGCCTGCGAACCAAGATGGGAGAACTGGAGTGCTTGGTCTTAGAGGACAGCATTGATATAGTGAGCATAACGGAGACCTGGTGGAATGGAGAAAACCAGTGGGATACGGTTATCCCTGGATATAAACTATATCGGAAGGACAGGGAAGGACGTATTGGTGGCGGAGTCGCTCTATACGTGAAAGAAGGCATCGAATCCAGCAAGCTTGAAACCCCAAAAGAGGCAGACTCCTCCACAGAATTGTTGTGGGTGGTGATACCATGCCCCAGGAGGGACTTAATACTGGGAACGATCTATCGTCCCCCTGATCAGAATGCTCAGGGAGACCTTGAGATGAGATATGAAATTGAGGAAGCATCCAAACTAGGAAATGTGGTAGTAATGGGTGACTTCAACTACCCGGACATAGACTGGCCGCATATGTGTTCCAGTCATGACAAAGAAGCAAAGTTTCTAGATATTCTAAATGACTATTCCCTAGAACCGACCAGAGGGACGGCAACCCTGGACTTAATCCTCAGTGGGGACCGGGACCTGGTGCAAGATGTAAGTGTTGTTGAACCGATTGGGAGCAGTGACCACAGTGCTATTAAATTAAACATACATGTAACTGGCCAATTGCCAAGAAAATCCAACACGGTCACATTTGACTTCAAAAGAGGAAACTTCACAAAAGTGAGGGGATTGGTAAAAAGAAAGCTGAAAAACAAAGTCCAGAGGGTCACATCACTCGAAAATGCTTGGAAGTTGTTTAAAAACACTATATTAGAAGCTCAAGTGGAGTGCATACCGCAGATCAGAAAAGGTACCGCCAGGGCCAAGAAGATGCCAGCATGGTTAACGAGCAAAGTCAAGGAAGCTCTTAGAGGCAAAAAGTCTTCCTTCAAAAAATGGAAGTCTTGTCCAAATGAAGAAAATAAAAAAGAACACAAACTCTGGCAAAAGAAATGCAAGAAGACAATAAGGGATGCTAAAAAAGAATTTGAGGAGCACATTGCTAAGAACATAAAAACCAACAACAAAACATTCTATAAATACATTCAAAGCAGGAGACCATCTAGGGAGACAATTGGACCCTTGGATGATAAGGGAGTCAAAGGTGTACTAAAGAACGATAAGGAAATTGCAGAGAAGCTAAATGAATTCTTTGCAACTGTCTTCACAGTGGAAGATATAGGGCAGATCCCTGAACCTGAACTAACATTTGCAGGAAGGGATTCTGAGGAACTGAGACAAATAGTGATAACGAGAGAGGAAGTTCTAAGCTCAATGGACAATATAAAAACTGTCAAATCACCGGGCCCGGATGGCATCCACCCGAGAGTTCTCAAAGAACTCAAATGTGAAATTGCTGATCTGCTAACTAAAATATGTAACTTGTCCCTTGGGTCCTCCTCCGTGCCTGAGGACTGGAAAGTGGCAAATGTAACGCCAATCTTCAAAAAGGGATCCAGAGGGGATCCCGGAAATTACAGGCCAGTTAGCTTAACTTCTGTCCCTGGAAAACTGGTAGAAAGTATTATTAAAGCTAGATTAACTAAGCACATAGAAGAACAAGCCTTGCTGAAGCAGAGCCAGCATGGCTTCTGCAAGGGAAAGTCCTGTCTCAGTAACCTATTAGAATTCTTTGAGAGTGTCAACAAGCATATAGATAGAGGTGATCCAGTGGACATAGTGTACTTAGACTTTCAAAAAGCGTTTGACAAGGTACCTCACCAAAGGCTTCTGAGGAAGCTTAGCAGTCATGGAATAAGAGGAGAGGTCCTCTTGTGGATAAGAAATTGGTTAAGAAGCAGAAAGCAGAGTGTAGGAATAAACGGACAGTTCTCCCAATGGAGGGCTGTAGAAAGTGGAGTCTGTGATGCGTCCTTCCCTGGCTCTCCCTGTCAGGTTCCTACCTGCTCGTGGTTACTGCCTGTCTCTAGGCACCACCAGGGACTCCACCAGTCTGGACCGCTCTCTCTTATGGTTTCTCTCCCTGCTCTAGCACAGATCTCAACAGATCCCCCTGCTAGGCAACCACCAGTAACATCCCAATACTAGTATTCCCAGAGACTCTGAATACTGGTATTGTTATTCTCTTCACCGCTGCCACCATTTGTTACAGTTCCCCTTCAGCCTTGGTCATTACCTTACCCTCCCTTCTGGTCTGTGAAACCCCAGCCAAGGATCAGGCCTTTGGTAAACCAAATTAAGTATTTATTACAGATAACAAAGCTAACAAGATTAACAAGATTTCTTCTTAAGGCACATAAGCATATGGTTTTACTCAATACTAATCCGAACTCCACCTCCCTCCTGGCAAACAACTCTCTAAACCCCACCAAGCAACCCACTCAGTTCTCTTCTCCCCCCCCCGATTCCACTCTCACTCTTCCTTTTATACATTCAGCCATTTTAAACACTCAGCCAATCATCTCGCATTCTACTGCCCATTCACTCCCCCTCCTCTTTCACTCCACTTACCATGTATCTTCTAAAACAACAACACTTACCATATATACATTAATATAGGAACATCACATTTCCCCCCCCTTAAACAACAGCAGAGTATTATTCCTGTTCCAGGATTTATACGTCGCGTTAACAAATAAAAGTCTCTATGGGGAAAATGTCTTTCTTTGTTCCTCTGTCTGGTCACGTCACTGCAGTCCCAGCCACTTGCCTGGAAAGTCCATCGGCCAGTACATTGTCCTTGCCTTTTATGAACTGGAAGTCCACTTGATAGTCCTGTAGGGCCCAGGACCACCTCTGCAGCATAGTGTTATGGTTTTTCAGAGTCTGCAACCATAACAAGGCCCAATGATCTGTAGTCACTGTGAATCTTCGTCCCCACACGTATGGGCACAACTTGTTCAGTCCCCACACGACCGCTAGGCACTCCTTCTGGACCGACAAATAGTTTTTCTCCCTCGGCGTCAGCTTGCGACTCAGGTACGCCACTGGATGTCTGGTGCCTTCTCTCTCCTGTAGCAAGACGACTCCCAGCGCCAGGTCCGACGCATCTGTAGCCACGATGAATGGTTTCTCATAGTCTGGTGCTATTAATATGGGTCCTTGGCACAAGGCTTGCTTCAGTAGATCAAAAGCCTTCTGACATTCATCAGTCCATACCACACGCTCAGAACACTTCTTCTTTGTTAATTCATGCAAGGGGGTTGCTATTTCCCCAAAATTTCTCACAAACTTCCTATAAAATCCAGCCACACCCAGAAATGCCCTTACTTGTTTTTTGGTTAAGGGGATCGGCCACGCTTGTATTGCCTCCACCTTGCTCCATAAGGGGGTGATTTTCCCACTCCCCACCTTATGTCCTAAATAGATTACTTCCTTTAGTCCAAACTGGCATTTCTTAGCTTTTATTGTGAGGCCTGCTTTTCTTAAGGCCTCCAATACTGTTGTCAGGTGTTGGACATGCTCAGGCACCGACTTGCTAAAAATGGATATAGGCCACTGCAAAATCTGACATGCCTCGCAACACAGTATTGATTAGCCTCTGAAATGAACTTGGTGAGTTCCTTAGTCCCATGGGTAAGGTCACAAACTCATATAACCCATCTGGTGTACTGAAGGCAGTTTTGGCTCTGGATTGCTCGTCTAGTTCCATTTGCCAAAATCCTTTACAGAGATCTAGTGTAGAGATAATGGTTGCTGCCCCCAATAACTCTAACATTGCGTCTACCCTAGGCATAGGATACGCATCTGGGACAGTAATTTTATTGATTAGCTGATAATCAATGCAAAACCTGGTCGTTCCATCTTTTTTCGGAACCAGGACAATACTTGAGGCCCAGGGACTGATGGATTCCCTGATCACTCCTAATTCCAGCATATCTTCCACCTCCTTTTTGATCTCATTCAAAACTTTCCCATTCACACGGTACGGAACAGATCTGATTGGGGCATGATCTCCAGTATCAATGGAATGTATAACTATACTGGTTCGGCCAGGTTTCTTGCTAAAGAGATTCCTATAGGTTTTCAAAACTCTCAGAATCTCTTCTTTTACTTCCTCCTCTACCTCCTCTGACCATTCCACTTGATCTACCCCTCCTTTGTCTTTGCTTTCCTGTACCAAATCTGGAAGTTCAGGCCCACTTCCCTCAGGGAATAAGGTAACTTGCAACACCTGTGCATCCCTGGTATGGTAAGGCTTTAACATATTTACATGAACCACTTTGCTTTTGTTTAATTGGTCTGTGGTGATTACATATGTCACTGTGTCAAGCCTTTCTCTGATGGTATATGGTCCTTCCCAGTTAGCCTGTAATTTGTCATGTTTCCTGGGTATGAACGCCATAACCATATCTCCCACATCATACGTTCTCTGGCTGTTCTGTCATACCAGTAACTTTGCTTCTCCTGTGCATGACTCAAATTCTGTTTCACTACTTCCATCATTGATGTTAATTTATTGCGGAATTCCAATACAAAATCTACTACAGAAGTTTTGTACTCTCCCAGAGTTCCTTCCCATGAATTTTCTAGCAGTTCCAAAGGTCCCCTCACTTTTCTAGTAAACATTAGTTCAAAGGGTGAGAAGCCTGTTGACTCCTGAGGGACTTCTCTGTATGCAAATAAGAAGCATCCCAAACGTTCATCCCAGTCTTGTGGGTGATCTTGAACATAGCTTCTTATCATGCCCTTCAAAACTCCATTGAATCTCTCAGTTAGCCCATTAGTGGCGGGATGGTAAGTAGTGGTCTTTAGATGTTTTAGACCACAACATTTCCACATACAGTGCATCACTTCTCCCATGAATACACTGCCTTGATCTGTCAGCACTTCATGAGGGAAACCCAGCCTCATAAAGATTTTTAATAAAGCCTCTGCCACTACAGGGGCTTCTACAGATCTCAGTACTTCTGCGTCTGGGTACCTGGTGGCAAAATCCACCACCACCACTAGATATTTCTTGCCATGCCTTGTGGGTTTGGAAAAAGGGCCCACCAAATCTATTCCCACTCTATAAAAGGGTTGTCCAATTATAGGAAGGGGCTTTAAGGGTGCCTTGGTCTTTACTCCACTCTTTCCCACCTTTTGGCATATTCCACAAGATAGACAATGTTGTTTTACATCCTTGGAGATATTTGGCCAATAATAATGTGCAGCCAATCTCCTCTTGGTCTTTTTTATTCCCAGATGTCCTGCACATGGGACATCGTGGGCTACCTCTAGCAATCTGGTTCTGCATTTGCTAGGTACTATCAATTGCTTCACTGGTTCACATTCATCCTTTCTCTCAGCAGGCATCCACAGTCTATATAAAATCCCATTCTCACACACAACTTGATTCCTCAGTTTGTCAGTGAAAGGAATCTGTGGGGTCAGGGCTTGTTCCTTTATCTGCTTCAAACTTATATCTTTATGCAGCTCTTCCCTGAATTGATCTGCTTCTTCCCCAGAGACCACTTGATACAGTTTGTCTCCTTCAGCAGGCCTGCTAGTGGTTGCTATGGTGACCTGAGGATGGTTAACAGATTCCACCCTGTTTGTTTCAGCCCCCCTTAATATGGCTTCTTTTTCTCTGCCAATTTGCTGTCTGGTCACTACATAGATCTTTCCTTGGGTGCCCATTACATCCCTTCCCAGTATTACTGGTTCTTGTTGCTGGGCATTAATGCCTACTTTATATCGGCCCTCTCGGCCTCTCCAAGTCATATCCACCAGGGCCACAGGCAAACTTTCTGGTTGACCTCTCACTCCTTGGATAGTCACAGTTTCCTGAGGTAATATTACCTCAGATTTTATTAAATCTGGCCTCAGTAATGTCTGAGCGGCACCAGTATCAAGCAATGCCCAATAATTTGCCCCTTGTACACTCACTTCCTCTCTCAGACTTGAATCAAGGTCTGTTACTTCTGTCCAGTTTATCTGACAGAACTGAACCTTTTTCGCTGTTTCTAAAGCCTTGGGCTCTGTTTTCACTGTCCTTGTCTGAGCAGGATTACTAATGGGGTTGGCAACCTCACATTGAAAACGTAGGTGCCCCGGTCTACCACATTTGTAGCATAATTTCTCCTCACTTTTAGGGTACACAGATCCACTCTGGGGTGTCCTGTGCCCTTCAGATTTTAATGGAGGACTCACTCGCTGTGGTACCACATCCCTTCTGCCAGCACTATATGGTCTGGGTTTAAACTCTCTTGATGTTTTCCCTACCCAGCCAGTTCTATTGGAGGCGAAGTGATCTGCCATCTCTGCGGCCTCCTGCACAGATGTAGGGGAACGGTCTTTGACCAGGAGCCTTATTTCTGGTGGTAACTGATGGTATAATTGATCCAGTATCATGAGGCTTTTCACCTCTTCCACTGACTGAGCTTTGGCACTACTCATCCACTTTCCAAATATATCCATCAACTTTGCTCCCAGTTCCACAAAAGACCTCCCTGTCTGTATCTGGCAATTTCTGAAAAGCTTTCTAAAATAATCAGGCCCCAGTCTGAATCTTTTAAACACTGCTTCTTTGAATTCAGCATAGGTGACGGGCCTGTCTGAGGGGAAATATTTGTATACCTCAGCCAATTCCCCTTTAATCAGATTTGATAAATACTGCATGTATTTATCTTCAGGTAGTCCCCACAACTGAGCTGCTTTTTCAAAGGTGCTGAGGTAAATTTGAGGATCTTGACCAGGCTCATAGACAGCAAAGTCCTTTGGAGTAATTTTTATTTTTGCTCCATCTCTGTCCTTTCTTGTTTCATCAGAATGAAACTTCTCTCTTTCAAATTTTAACTTTTCTACTTGTAATTCGGCATCCACTGCTCGTTGCTTCTCCCTCTCCTCAAACCCCATTCTCATTCTCTCAGTTTCCATCTTCAACTTCTCAGCTTCCATCCTCAATCTCTCAGCTTCCAACTCTCACTGTTCATCTTTTTCCTCAGCCTCAAAGACCCGCTGCTTTTCTTTCTCATCAGCCTCCCTCCTCAATCTCTCAGCTTCCAACTCCCTCTGCTTGTCTTTTTCCTCAGCCTCCCATCTTAACTTCTCTCTCAAGTACTCTATATAAGCGGGATTGCTTAAATATCCTTCTGGGGTCTCTTCTCTGACAGGTTGTTTTTGCTGGGCAGTTGCAAATCCTATAAGTGCTACCCTCAATTCATCTACCCCTTTACCCTCGTGAGGTAAATTGAATGTTATGCACTTCTCCACCAGCTCCTCTCTTTTCATTTTTATATATTCAGCCATGGTGTTTGAGTTCACTCACTCTTTGCCACACACTCTTTGCCAGTCACTCTCACAAGAAATCTTGTTTTGTTATTTCTGTATGCCACACCACTGTATCTGGATTCTCTGTTGTTTGTATCCCACTGCTACTGACACCACGTGTGAGGCGTCCTTCCCTGGCTCTCCCTGTCAGGTTCCTACCTGCTCGTGGTTACTGCCTGTCTCTAGGCACCACCAGGGACTCCACCAGTCCGGACCGCTCTCTCTTATGGTTTCTCTCCCCGCTCTAGCACAGATCTCAACAGATCCCCCTGCTAGGCAACCACCAGTAACGTCCCAATACTAGTATTCCCAGAGACTCTGAATACTGGTATTGTTATTCTCTTCACCGCTGCCACCATTTGTTACAGTTCCCCTTCAGCCTTGGTCATTACCTTACCCTCCCTTCTGGTCTGTGAAACCCCAGCCAAGGATCAGGCCTTTGGTAAACCAAATTAAGTATTTATTACAGATAACAAAGCTAACAAGATTAACAAGATTTCTTCTTAAGGCACATAAGCATATGGTTTTACTCAATACTAATCCGAACTCCACCTCCCTCCTGGCAAACAACTCTCTAAACCCCACCAAGCAACCCACTCAGTTCTCTTCTCCCCCCCCCCGATTCCACTCTCACTCTTCCTTTTATACATTCAGCCATTTTAAACACTCAGCCAATCATCTCACATTCTACTGCCCATTCACTCCCCCTCCTCTTTCACTCCAATTACCATGTATCTTCTAAAACAACAACACTTACCATATATACATTAATATAGGAACATCACAGAGTCCCTCAAGGATCAGTATTGGGACCTGTACTTTTCAACTTGTTCATTAATGACCTAGAATTAGGAGTGAGCAGTGAAGTGGCCAAGTTTGCTGATGACACTAAATTGTTCAGGGTTGTTAAAACAAAAAGGGATTGCGAAGAGCTCCAAAAAGACCTCTGCAAACTGAGTGAATGGGCAGAAAAATGGCAAATGCAATTCAATATAAACAAGTGTAAAATTATGCATATTGGAGCAAAAAATCTTAATTTCACATATACGCTCATGGGGTCTGAACTGGCGGTGACCGACCAGGAGAGAGACCTCGGGGTTGTAGTGGACAGCACGATGAAAATGTCGACCCAGTGTGCGGCAGCTGTGAAAAAGGCAAATCCCATGCTAAGGATAATTAGGAAAGGTATTGAAAATAAAACAGCCGATATCATAATGCCGTTGTATAAATCTATGGTGCGGCCGCATTTGGAATACTGTGTACAGTTCTGGTCGCCTCATCTCAAAAAGGATATTATAGAGTTGGAAAAGGTTCAGAAGAGGGCAACCAGAATGATCAAGGGGATGGAGCGACTCCCTTATGAGGAAAGGTTGCAGCATTTGGGGCTTTTTAGTTTAGAGAAAAGGCGGGTCAGAGGAGACATGATAGAAGTGTATAAAATTATGCATGGCATTGAGAAAGTGGATAGAGAAAAGTTCTTCTCCCTCTCTCATAATACTAGAACTCGTGGACATTCAAAGAAGCTGAATGTTGGAAGATTCAGGACAGACAAAAGGAAGTACTTCTTTACTCAGCGCATAGTTAAACTATGGAATTTGCTCCCACAAGATGCAGTAATAGCCACCAGCTTGGATGGCTTTAAAAGAAGATTAGACAAATTCATGGAGGACAGGGCTATCAATGGCTACTAGCCACGATGGCTGTGCTGTGCCACCTTAGTCAGAGGCAGCATGCTTCTGAAAACCAGTTGCCGGAAGCCTCAGGAGGGGAGAGTGTTCTTGCACTCGGGTCCTGCTTGCGGGCTTCCCCCAGGCACCTGGTTGGCCACTGTGAGAACAGGATGCTGGACTAGATGGGCCACTGGCCTGATCCAGCAGGCTCTTCTTATGTTCTTATGTTCACACAAAAGGGGGGGGTCATTGCCCTCTCTCCACTCATCAAAAGCATCGATCTGATGACTGAGGAGGGAGCAATTTGTATTCCCATCAAGGTGCTCAGCTCCAGTACTATCCACTTGATGTTGATCCTGCTATTTCCACTGCCTAAATAAGTGTGGTTTTTTTTGGGGGGGGGAAATTTGCTTGGGGTGCTGGATGAGGCCCCTGAATGAGGGGTTAGCCGTTCCTGCTTTGTTTGAAGGGCTGTCCAGCCCAAGTCTGGTTTTAAGATAAAGAACCCTAAGAGGGAGAGCACCTTGAAGACGTCCATCCAAAGTTAGCTGTCCCTGGACAGCTGAGCAGGCACACAGGTCACCTGGTCAGTGACACACTATTTCCCCACTTTGGTGAGATGCATTTATTGCCTTTGTAATGATCAGAGTGTTGGACTAGGACTTGGGTTCAAATCCCCACTGAGCCAAGAGACTCACGGGGTGACCTTGGGCCAGTCACTGTCTCTCAGCCAAATGTACCTCACAGAGTTGTTGTGAGGATAAAATGGTGGAAGGGTAGAGCCACATACACCACCTTGACCTCCTTGGAATGAGGTTGCATATAAATGTAATAAATACCTCAGGTTAGGGGTTCCTTAAAATGGTGGTCACTGGAGACTGTAGTACCTTTGTGATATATGGTTTACGTGCACACACAAACAGGCAGAGTATAAGATGGAAGGCTCACAGCACTCCAACAAATTCCCCCCACCCCCATCATGGCTTTGGATTCAGCTCAGAGAGCCCCCTGGCCCAGGGAGGAGGGAAGGCCGTCCTCCTTCAGCTCACCTTACAAGTCTCCAGTTAATTTAGTTTCTATGGAACACGTTGGTCCTTGTTTGACACAATAAAGCCAATACTTACAAGACTTGGCTACAGCCATTAACTTAACAAACAGACTGGTTTGACCACTTTTAGCACAATCCAGTCTCACAGCTACAAGACCAAAAGACTGGAGATGATCCTGAAAGGACATCTAGACCACCCCCATCCTATAAAACTATCTTTATTTAAAAATTGCCTTTGTCAGCTGATGTTTTGGTGGTGTGGTACTCTAGTTAGATCACTTTGGGGGCATTTACAAAATACCCAGAAATGTACCATTCAAAACCAGCAAGCAGAAAAGGAAGCCTTATAAATCAGTTACTCAAACAAATAAAAATTAAGCCATGATACACAGTATTTCTTCTTATTCTGAGAGACATAGAAGACCCTCTCTAGACTTGTGTGGTCAGTTGTGTACAGATGTTTGCAAGTTTCATGATTGCAGCTAGCTGTTAGAGATCCCACTAATAACAGCAGAACTTGTGGGAGTTTCCAAACCAGACACCAAAAATTCAGCTGAAAAGCGTATAATTAAACATGCATGGTATTTTAAAGTTTACATCCCCTCTGTTCTGTCCGCAGCCCCCTTGATGAAATTGGCCTCATTTCCTTCCTGGCGTTGCTCATCCCCATTGCATGACAGATATACATTCAACAGGCAAAGCTCCCCTATCACTTCATGATACTTCACCTGTTTAATTAATGCATGTTATCCAGCTATTAAAGAAGTCCTCTTCCTGGTTAGAGCCAAAAGCACTTTAAGAATGATTCAAAAGCCCTTGCTATAAGGATTGCCAGCCTGGCCTTTTGCCATTAAAAGCACTGGATGCTCAGACATTAACAAGTGATCATGTTTGGATTACAGCAGTGTGTTTCTCCCCCCCCATGTCCTCTAAAACTGATATGGGGTTTACCCCGACCCTCTGGAGAGATTTGGGGATAATGCGGGGTGTGGGCAGGGGGAGGAGAAGGGGAAAATTCTATTGTGATAGTGCTAATCCTTGCATTGGTGCAACAATTTAGTTGAATACCACCCTTGGGGCCTGGTTTCCTGAAGGATTGTCTCTTCTCACCTGCCCTACAATCCTCTCCTGATGCCATTTCTGGTTACCCTTGCCAAACAAATTGAGGTGCATGACTATACAAGGTAGGGTTGCCAGGTTCAGGGCCTGAGAATGATTCTGTATCTTTAAGAGAAGAGAAACTTCAGCCAAGTACAGGTTTTCTTGTGATCTTCTGTATCTTTTAAAGTTGTGCAGGGGGAAGGGAGAATTTCACTTTGTGGTTTTTCCCATTACAGTGTTGCAAGAAAACCTGCACTTGGCTGAAGTTTCTCTTCTCTTAAAGATACAGAATCATTCTCAGGCCCTGAGCCTGGCAACCCTAATACAAGAAAGGGAACCACCACTGAAAAGGCTCTGTTGTGGAATGCCCTCCCTAGAGAGGTGTGCAGGCTCCTACATTACAATTTTTTTATGCTGCCAGGTGAAGACCTTTTCATTTACCTTGGCCTTTCAGTCTTCAAAAAGCATTTAGTGCTTATTAGATAATTTATATACAATGTTTTCCCCAGTTTTATTCTACTGCTGTTTTATTCTGTTTTAGTTTTTATGTTTGTTTCATTTTTATATTTTATGGTTTTAACTTTTACTGTAAACAGCCAAAGAGAACTTTTTGTTATTGGATAGTATATAAATAAAATAAATACATTTATCTTGGTGCCAATAAAAGTTGCCTTGCTAATAACTGCATGTCAACCCGTTGTTAAAGGCAGAGTTACAGCAGCAAGTTAAAACGTTAGCAGCATAACTCCATATGCACTTAATATAGACTTAGTATTGTTGGTCCAAAAAATCCAATAACAAGCAGCCAATAAGTTTAACAGAAATTTGATTTGCACAGGCAATTAGTAGGTGAAGCTTTTTATAGTATGGAGCTAAACTGGAGCACCTGCAAACACCTGTAACTCCTCAAGGGACTTTTAAAGAGACAGTTACAAAAGATGGTTCAAAAGTCGGTAACTACACTGCAGCCATATGAAACCACAACCAACTGGCTCTCTGTGAGGAAACCTGTAATGTCATCTGATACTCTTCTACTTTGGATTTTATGAGCCTGCTGGTGTGGCCTTGCTTTTCAATTATTATATGTTTTCCTCCTGAAGAAGACCTTTTGAGGCTGAAATATATTTGGGCTATTGATAATTATTTATTTAACGCATTGACATACCTGGGCCAAATGGAATCCCACCTGAGGTCCTGAAGTCAAACCGAGAGTGGTGGGCTCCTCCGCTAGTTAACCTTTTCTCATTGATTAACAGCTCTGGGAATATTCCCTCTATATGGAGCAGGGCTATTATTATTCCCATCTATAAAAAGGGCCCAGGATATGACCCTAATAATTATTGCCCCATAAATCTCCTCTCTATTATTGGGAAAATGAATGCTTCTTATCTTGCAAAGAAGTTGAAAGATTGGGGCAAGTCTTCTAATATCATTGGCACGGAACAGATTGACTTTAATCTGATCATTGTTTGACCCTCTCCAGTTTTGCTGAAAAATATACCAATTTACTGGCAGGAAAATTATTTGTCACTTTTACCGATCCCAAGTCAGCATTTTACTCTTTTTCTCAGGAAATTCTATGGAGGACACTAGAAGCTCTATCTGTTGTCCTCGATCACTGTATTTAATAAGATCATTATATCATAACACCACTGCTCAAGTGAGATATGGCTCTGATCCACCTCATGAATCCTGTTAATTCCTTCAGGGAGGGTTAGACAAGATTGTGTGTGTTAGCCCCTTTATTATTCAATATTTTTCTTGCTGCCTTAGCACGTGCATTGGGCTTAATAGACTCCCACCCCCCTTAAGCTGGCCTCAGTAACGATTCCTAGACTCCTGTATGCAGATGATACATTATGGTCCCAGATCAGATTGGGCCTAAAGAGAGCACTGGCTAGCTATGAAGACTATGGTAGAGTTAACCAACTAACTATTAATTATGCCAAGACTAAAGTCTTCGCTTTTTCTAAGAACCGAACCAGATTTAGCTGGAAAATAGATAGGCGTGTGATCGAACAGGTTGATTCTTATAAGTACCTGGGTATCCATTTTCATAGATCCTGTAAATGCGTAGCCGTAGTGCACAGAAATATTACAATTGCAAGAGTGGAATATTGTTCAAAACCAATTTTACACTTCTTTTTCACTAATGATTGTAGGTTTGTTATTATAGTTATTTATTTATTAATTAAACTTATATACCGCCCGACTAGCAATAGCTCTCTGGGCGGTGAACATCAAAAAATACAATAAAATTACACAATCTCATAAAACAGAATATATAAAAACTGTACAAACTGAAATCAGATTACAACAATTTAAAATTAAATTAACTTAAATTAAAATGCCTCAGAGAAGAGGAAGGTTTTAACTTGGCACCGAAAAGATGATAGTGTCGGCGCCAAGCGCACCTCCTCGGGGAGACTGTTCCATAGTTCGGGGGCCACCACTGAGAAGGCCCTAGATCTTGTCACCACCCTCCGGGCCTCCCTATGGGTTCCTACCACAGTGGAGATTTTAAAAGACTAAACTAATTTCTCAAATCCTCTATGGAGTTGCAGTGTGGGTCACAGACCTGCATCCCTCTATTGAGAGGGTCCAGTCTTCATTTCTGCGATCTAATCTAGGTGCCCCAAAATGTGTAGTTGGCTCAGTTCTCAATCTAGAGGTGGGCCTATGCTCACTAACAAGCCTGGCTTGGAGCAATGCTCTGTGTTATTGGATCTGATTGCTATACAGGGAAGTTGCAGATTCATATGTTCATCTGACATTGAAGGATTTATACATCTCTCTTTGGAAAAAAGCTCCATCACAAAAGATCTCCTCACTTGGCCTTTCGATTACAGAGCTGTATAGGCTTAACAGCTTGCACACTAAATTTTTGGTCAACCAGAGAATTCTGGATATTGACAGAGAATGATAGCCCTGTCAAACCGCTCCTGCTCCCCTATAGTCCTAGGACTAAATGTTCCCCTTATTTCGGCAAACTATCTGTGCCAAAGTATTGTTGTCATTATGTGCCTTCAAGTCGACTACGACTTATGGCGATCCTATGAATCAGCGATCTCCAACAGCACTGTCGTGAACCATCTGTTCAGATCTTGTAAGTTCAGCTCTGTGGCTTCCTTTATGGAATCAATCCACTTCTTGTTTGGCCTCCCTCTTATTCTACTCTCTTCTATTTTCCCCATCATTATTGTCTATTCTAGTGAATCATGTCTTCTCATTATGTGTCCAAAGTAGGATAACCTCAGTTTCATCATTTTAGCTTCTAATGGTAGTTCTGGTTTAATTTGTTCTAACACCCAATTATTTGTCTTTTTCGTGGTCCATGGTATCTGCAAAGCTCTCCTCCAATACCACTATTCAAATGAGTTTATTTTTCTCTTATCCACTTTTTTCACTGTCCAACTTTCACATCCATACATACAGATCGGGAATACCATGGTCTGAATGATCCTGACTTTAGTATTCAGTGATACATCTTTGCATTTGAGGACCTTTTCTAGTTCTCTCACAGCTGCCCTCCCCAGTCCTAGCCTTCTTCTGATTTCTTGACTATTGTCTCCATTTTGGTTAATGACTGTGCCAAGGTATTGATAATTCTTGACAAGTTCCATGTCCTCATTGTCAACTTTAAAGTTACATAAGTCTTCTGTTGTCATTACTTTATGACATACTTTGGACACATCATGAGAACACAGGATTCACTAAAAAAGACAATAATGCTGGGAAAAACAGAAGGGAGTAGAAAAAGAGGAAGACCAAACGATATGGATTGATTCCATAAATGAAGCCACAGACCTGAACTGACAAGATCTGAACAGGGTGGTTTATAACAGATGCTATTGATGGTTGCTGATTCATAGGGTTGCCATAAGTTGAAATTGAAGGCACATAACACACTCAGAAAAAAGCTGAGCAAGGGGAAACATGATAGAGGTATATGAAGACTATGCTTGGTGTGGAGAAAGAGAATCAACAGAAGTTCTTCTCATAATACTAAAACACAGGGCCGCCCAATGAAGCTGAGTGTTGGAAGATTCAGGACAGTAATTCTTCATACAGTGTATAGTTAAACTGTGGAATTCACTCCTACAAGCTATAATTTGGGTGGCTTTAAAAGAGGATTAAACTAATTCATGGAAGATAAGACTGCCAGTGCCTAAAGATATAATGGCTGTGTTCTACCTCCACTTTACTTCTAAATATCAGTTGCTGGGAATCACAGGTGAGGAGAGTGTTGTTGCACTCATGTCCTGTTTGTGGGCTTCCCATTGGCATCTGGCTGGCCACTGTGACAACAGGATGCTAGACTAGTTGGGTCTTTAGTCTGATTCAGCAGGACTGTTATGTTCTTAACAACATCTGGAGGACCACAAGTTAGCACTTCCTATCCCTCAATGACCAGTTTAAGTCTTGCAGTGTTTTTTTGTGTATTTGTAGCACTGTGGTTTTTGTGACCCCATTGTTCTTATAATTTCTGAAAACAGATTTTCACATTTATTTCTGTTCACCCTAAGAGGGAGAAAACCCTGAAAAATATCGCGCATTGAACAGCATCTTTTGGGGTGTGGTAGTGAGTTAACAGGGAAGATGTTAGCAATGAAGTTCATTAAATGTGAGTGAGTAAAAGAATTCCACTCAGGAGGGATGCTAAAGAAGGAGGCTTGGGAGGGTTTTGTGTGTCTGAGTCATCAAAACTCAAAAGGCACTGCCCTGCCTGAGTTCTCAAAGAGAAAATAACCAAAGCACACCAGCTAGCTTGAGGAGGAAATTTCCAGATTTCTGTCATAGCAGCAGCCTCTGATCAACAACCAGTTCTTGGTTGAACGTACTGTGATCCATGGATGCAAAGCAGAAAACCAGTTAAAACGTGTTTGGATTGTAAGACAAAGGGAGGATTGGAATTTTTTTTGGATAGGTGGGGCGAAACCCTACAAGTTACAAAGCTATTCTTGAAGGTGCTTGAGTTTCGATGTGAGAGATTTATTAGAGCACTTTTGGAATTCCTGTCCTAAGAGATGTGGGGTGGATAGTTACTCAAACGGACAAACAAAGAAGAGGAGGAGGAAGAGACATTTTGGAACAAGAGCCTGGCTGAGGAAAGTGGCTGTTTTGGGGGGGGTTTTTTGAGTCTCTACAGATGAGTGGATTTCAAGTGTTCCATCCTTGAGGGAGCTTTTCAGCATGAATTGATTTGCCTGCCAAGCAAGTGTTGTGGGTTGGCAGCAGAATCCCCAAGCACTGCAAAAGATTCTGGCCTGTGTGCTTCTGACTAAGGCGTGGCAACAGTTTTGCAGAGTTCCTGGCCAGGCTTGTTCCGGCTCACTCTTGCCCCTCATTAACATCCCCCTGTAGTTGCACAATGCTGGGGAACACAGTTGCACAGTTAGCAAACTTTCCACCATTAGTGAACTTCTCATGGGGGATAAGCTTTCAAGGTATGCCATTGGTCTAGACTGAATAAAATTAATATCAATAATTTATTAGACATGTTAGTCACTTGATACGTGAAAGCCTCCAAGCGACTTGAAAATGGGAATGGACTGCCTTCAAGTCGATTCCGACTTATGGCGACCCTATGAATAGGGTTTTCATGGTAAGTGGTATTCCGAGGGGGTTTACCAGTGCCTTCCTCTGAGGCTGAGAGGAATGACTGGCCCAAGGCCACCCAGTGAGTTTCATGGCTATGTGGGGATTCAAATCCTGGTCTCGCAGGTCATAGTCCAACACTCTAACCACAACACCACACTGGCTCTCCCAAGCGACTTAACACGTTTATAAACATTAATATAAATATATTATACCATAAAACAAAACAACCCCCACAACAGCCACAGGAAGCTTGGCAGCACACTAGATCAAAACAATATAATCTCAGCCTATCAAAAGGCCCGGGGGGAAAAAGATGTCTTTCCCTGGCACTGAAAAGATGTCAGTGAAGGCGTCAAGTGGACTTCACTGGGGAGAGTATTCTGCAGACAAGAAGTCACAAGTAAAAAGGCCTTCTCCCCTGTCACCACTTATGTAAGCCAGTAGAACTATTTATTATACTTCTGGCTAACAATTAAGAAGGCTTTAAAAGGGGATTAGACACATTCATGGAAGATAAGGTTGTCAGTGGCTACTGGTCATGATAGTTGCATGCTGCCTCCAATATCTGAAGCGGTATGCAACAGCAGTCTGGGTTGCAGACTGGTAAGCACCTCAGACGTGGTGGCAGCTGTATCTGTCAAGGGGGGGCTTTTGATACAGGGCAGTGGCGGGGCAGCAACACAGGAACAGGTCACAAGCATGACTGGGCCCATGGTGGTTGGGGCATGCCAAGACTGGAGGCAAGGGGTGTTTGGCAGTGCCTCTGTGTGTGTGGAGGTTTAGGGACTGTCTCAGAGTGGGAGGCGGTGGTTTGGGAGTGCCTGGGGGGCAGTGGGGATGGGTTTGGCATGTGAAGTAAACAGGGAAAAAGTCCCTAGTATGTTAATAAATTCCAGAGCCCTAGCTTTCTTCTCTCTCTTCAAACCTACTAGGGACACCTATTCCCATTTTGCTGCTTCGGGTGTGTCCACCTGTGGTTTCTCCTAAGATCAGGGCACACATATTTATTCATTTTTATTTATTCATTCCATTTATATCCCGTCCTTCCTCCCGAAGGAGCCCAGGGTGGCAAACCACATCAACAATACAACAGCTTTTGTAAAAGCAAACATTCTAAAAACAGTTATCTCAAGGTTGCCAGGAACTGTGTCTTTCACCCATCAAATGCCTGAGCAAACAGGACGGTTTTTACATTTCTTCTAAAAGTCAGTAACGACACAGTCAGCACACCTCTAAGACGCACGTGTGCTGAGCTGAGCCCATGAAGTCCACACCTCTGCCTGGCAGACAGAGATAACAGCGAACAGACATAACAGCATAAGGTTCCTGTATATACACACACACACACAAAAGAGGAATCAGACCGTAGTTTTCTGAGGTTTGCTCTCATTTTTACTCACAAGAAAAAATAGCGTAAGAACAGCCCTGCTGGGTCAGGCCAAAGGCCCGTCTAGTCCAGCATCCTCTTCTTACAGTGGCCTGCCAGATGCCTCAATGGGAAGCCTGCAAGCAGGACATGAACACAGTAGTGCTCTCCCAATTGTTTTCAAACTTGTCAGAGATGGCGGCATTCCCACCCATGATTTAAGGCCAATGGAAGGCAGGGGACACTTTCTGTGTGTGTGTGTGTGTGTGTGTGTGTGGGATTGCTGCTGCTGTTTAAGTGTGACCTTAGCTCTCCTCTTTATCCCCACTCAGTTTTCTGATCCTGCTAGCTAACCCATATGCAATACCATGTGCCAACAACGATGCCATACGCAACCTAGCAATCTATACCATATGAACTAGCAATCTGCTAATCTATACCATATGAACTAGCAACCAATGTGGGCCTGAGCTATGATGGGGGCAGGAGAGTGGGGACAGCCCCACTCTCCCCATAAATGCACATGAGATAGTAATGTTCACCTGTTCCCACGAAATATGCAAGACAACTCACTGGGTTGTATTTAGTTAAGTCATCCTTGGAGTAGACCCATTAAAAGCAATGGGCTTAAGCTGGCAACCAATTTAAATTGATTGATTTCAGAGCTCTCTGATTTAGGCTGCACTCCTGTACACATTTACCTGGGACTAAGTCCCACTCAGCCCAATGGAGCTTGCTTCTGAATAGACACGTACTGGATTGCAGCCTTAGCAGCTACATTAGTCATGAACTTAAGTCAGTGGGTCTTGAAGTCAAACTGGTCAGCTAAGAAAAACAATTCAATGGATGTCAGGTGATTTGACAGGTGAATGGCCCTGGCCTGGCCTGTGGGATTTGGGGACATCAGGTCCCGGACTGCCATCTGGATCCAATTTCCCACCCCTGATTTAGCCGGATTACAACACATTGCTCTTTTCCTCACAAGTAACTGTGGAATTTGTATTTTTGTCTTTTACTTTATGATGTGAACCATCTTGAGAGGGCTGTATAGCCCTTTAAAGCAATAAACAATAGCCTAAATGCAAACATTTGCCACGCCTTTGATTGCAAGGTTTGTTGTTAGGGCTACCAGGGATTGGGTCTTGGAAACAACTGGCAGCACATCCACACAGACGTTCCTCTTTTTTCCTTTACCAACTATGCCATGACTGCCACCAGAGGGCAAATGGCTAGGGAACCATTACGGAATAAGATGACCCTTGCTGTGCAAAGAAATGTGAAAAATAATTGCACATCTGCCAATAGGAAAAAACTGAATTTCAGCAAATGTTCAAAGTGCAAATCTGAAATATTAACACTGAAGGCTAGCTGTTTTTTTTAAATCAAGTTTATTTTTGTTGAAAGAAGTACTAAGGAGTGTTAAGGCAACAAATGCCAAAGGTCTATGTTTTCTACTGTATTTCAAACGCCTCTAAAACTGCAACAGCATAATCACAAATGGTGTGAATTGAAACTGGGAAACTGGCTGAGGATCTCACCACATTCCAAAAGCATTAAGTCACTTGCAGCAACTGCGTTCTGTGGCACCCTAAGGGCTAAAACTTTTGTTGAAACATGAACTGTAACATTATTATAACAAGTACCTAAAGCTACTACTACTACTAGGGAGGTGGAAGTCTTGCCTACACAATCTCATACCACAATAAATTTGGCAATCTTTAGAGTGCCACAAGACTTTTCGTCATCATAGGTCATTTTTGTCCCAACCTAAATTAAAGCAAGAATATGTGACTAAAAAACAAACAAACCCAAATTATCCTGATTTGTTTCTGTTCTGCTTAATCCTATGCCTTAAATTAGTTGACCATGGTGTGTGTGTGTGAGTGAGAGAGTGTAAGAACTGTGTTGTGAAAGAAAAAAATAGATGGCTCAAGAGGAACAAGAATGCTACATGTCTGGATATGTATTTTATTATCTATTCTTTCAACACTGAGGCTATCCCATTGCATCCCTGATTGATGTTTCCACACTCTAGAAACTGCATAATATCCCCCTTTGCCTTTTCTGGGGCCATCCTGTTTAGATGTTATCTGATCATATCCCCCCACCTCTTTTCTTAAGTCCAATGCTTTCAAGCTTTCTACCTTTGCTCTTTTGTCTAAACCCCTTAACATTTTTTGATTGTTCTTTCAACAGTTCAAGAGGGTTGCAAAACCATGATGTTAAAAGGTAGAACTGGGACAAGGCAGCATTAAGGGGGGCAGGGAAAAGGGGAAAAATATTTGGCACAGTAGAAATTTGGGGGGTTTGAAGGGTGATCCCAGAGGGGAAATGACCAGCTGCTTAATGTGGTCTAATTTATTCATTCATTTATTTATTTTACCCAGGACTTACTAAAACAGATTACAGAGAATGTGCATTGAAATGCATCGATTCCTTCTGAAGGGCAATATAGGAATACATTGAATTACAGTTGTTGGTTGCTTGCATAGTGGTCTTTAGAGACCATTTCCACATGGCTAGAGAAACATAAGAATGTAAGAAGAACCCCTGCTGGATCAGGCCAAAGGATCTTCCTGTTCTCACAGTGGTGCACCAGTTGCCCCAATGGGAAACCCACAAGCAGAAACTCAGCACAACAGCACTCTCCCTACCTGTGATTCCCACCTCCCCACCTGCAACTGGTATTCAGAGGCACATTGCCTCTGACAGTGGAGGTACAACATAGCCATTGTGGCTAGTAGCCACTGATAGCCATGGATTTGTTTAATTCTCTTTTAAAGCCATCTAAGTTGGTGGCCATCTCTATTTCTTGCAGGAGCAAATCCCATAGTTTAACTATGTGTAGTGCGAAGAACAGAACCAAATCGCTGTTCCAAATGGCCATTGGACTACACTGAAATATCTTAGGGAACAATGATCTGTATGAGTGAGTACAGCCCCATTTAATCCACCTTGGCTGACTTTCAGATTGATTGGTGTTGCAAGCTGAGACTCTTCACTAGAAGGTTTTGCCCCCAGAGAGTCTTGTGGCAACTTCAGAGGCTAACAGATTTCTTTGTTTTCATCTGTTATTTAAATATTTATCTCCCACCCTTCCATCCTCAGTGTGACTCTTGGGACAGCATCTAACAACCATAATAGCATTAGTTTATATTGTAGCTCAAGCTTTTTTTAGACTGAGATCTGGTTCATGAGATGCACAAAGGTTTAAAGCTGCAATAAACCTATTTGAGTTTTTAAGATGCTGCAACAAGCCTTTTTTGCGCATTTGTTTAACAGACTAAGATGGCTAACCCTCTCAAACACCCTTTGCCAATCTAGTGTCCAGATCTTTTGTCCAAAACATTGGGGTGTGTGTATTGATAACAGCTGCTCTAGAAAGTCTGGGAAGCAATTCCCAAATTTTCATCTGTGTGGGAAACATGCAGGTGAGTATCCTGGGTTACAGTGCAGTCCTGTTCATGTCTACTCAGAAGTAAGTCTCACTAACTTCAATGAGGCTTACTCCCAGATAACGAGGCACAAGGTTGCAGCCATAGGAAAGGAGTGGGGGTCTAAGTAGGAGGCAGGTCAACTCAGCATCTTAAATATAAGAGCAAAAAGTGCTGGAATAGAGGAAAGAGGTGCTAGGATCCAGGCTTGGAAGTTTCCATGGGGAAACAGAAGCATAGTTTAGGAGCCACAGGCCAGAAGGTTGGAACTAGGACTGTTGGTTGTAGGTGGATAGCACACTCAGTTTTCTTTAGTTTGCAATTTAGAACTACTTTAATTTGTTTATTCAGAATATTTCTATCCCGCTGTATAGCCCAAAGGCGGCTGACAAATGCTTTGCACAATACAATCACATTTGAAAAAAGAATTGCAGGTGTGTTCAGGAATAACATGGTATAAAGTTTATTCAGGTAGTATTTTTTTGCCCTTGTTCCCTGGTGTTGCTTGTTTCAGAGAGGTAAAAAGTCAAGCCATAGTTTGGTGCAACATAAATGAGCCCTCTTGGCTTTTTCCTCCCCAACTTCCAATTTTGTTGCAAACCACCGAACTATTTTTGTTTATTAATCTTTTTATCCACTTCAGACATAGTGGAAAACTGAAATGTTTGCCACAAAATTATAAGTTTTAAACATCTCTGATCTACAACTAGGTGGCTGGACAAGGGTTATCCCCCCCCCCATATCAAAAAGAGAGATTTGTACCTTTATGAAAATGTTTCTGCAAAAAAAAAAAAAAAAGAGTTTTCCCTGCTGGTAATTTTCCTAATTTGGTAGGTTAAATTAATAATTGTTCCTAGTTGAAAGGACTCCGGCAAACAAAGTAAAGGATTTTTTTTTTGAGAGGAAGAGATTGGAAACAAACTCATTAGAAAATATACAAGAACAGAGGCAAAATACTTGAACTGGATTTTTCTCTTACCGAGACTGATGCAGGCAAGGACTGCAACACACAGGACAAGGAGTTTGCCCATTTTGTAGTTGTCGAGAAGGAGGGGGAATGATAGAATATCCAAGAGGAGCAATCCCGATGGCTATGAGTCAGTGAAGGGATTTATTCCCTCTGTGCTATATATATATACACATAAATACACATGCCCCACCCATTTGAGGCTAGGTTAGCTGGGAGGGTCTGGCAGGAGTAAACAAGCAGCCTTTGAGTGTCATATGATGATCCTCAGAGGCACTTTGAGTGAGTCAGAGAGGAAGATATTCACAGCAAGTGGGAGAGAGAGGAGCCAACTGTGATGGACACACTCTTGGTACTGATGATGCTACTGTCTGTGACAGCCATTCCTAAACAGAGTGTCCGCATGTCCTACTTTACAGAAGAGAGTCCTCTATTTGAATGGCTGTCAAGAGGACTGTCCTAATCTTCTGTCTGAAGGAGTCCTCTATTTGAACAGTTTCTGATCCAAGCCCTGTTAAAGTTGAAGAACTGTAAGAATGGAGAACCTGGAAGTTGGCTACCCTGACAGCAGATTGAGCAGGCCCACAGCTCACCTGGTCGCAGCCTTCCCTACAATGGGGAGATGTATTTCTAGATTGTTATTACGTATACAATTGTTTTTAATTGATTTTTATATATGTGATTGCGCTCTCTATATCTTTTTATTGTATTATAAATCCCTTTGGGATGCCTCATGGGAAGCGATTCATAAATGAAATAAATAAGAATATTTATGGGATTTAGATAGGGATTGGGGGAAGGAAAAGTTAAGTCCCCCCCCCCAGTGCACAGCAAACCTGGATTCATGTGCCTTCAGCAATATGCACCATCAATATTTTTCCCTGTCCAGTTTGGTGCACATATGCATCTGATTCAGGGTGTATCTGGGGCTGTTATCTTTCCAACCCATTCGGCTGTCCTCGTCAGCCAAGTTCAGTTGTTGGCATGCAGGTTCAGCCAAGTTCATACACCTGAACATCCAGGACAGTGTTATCCACGAGGCACCCTAGCATTGCATCCTGCCCGATACTTCACTTTAGTGCAAGGTGCTGCAAAATGTGCTATAATACTAATATACAGATAAATGAATAAGGAACTGGGGGTATGCACCCCAAACTAACCTTAGGATGGCTTCAGATCATATACCTCAAACTCAAGGGGAATGTTCTCTATGAGATACTCTAGGACAGGGGTTGCCAATATGGTGCCTGTGGGTACAATGGTGCCCTTGAGGTCTTCCCCTGGTGCCTGTGAAGCCTCTGAGCATCCCTAGTCACTGCCCTTTGCTCATGGGTGGTGAGAGTGCTTACACTTTACTCCCTTGAAATGTACATAGAGCTGAAGGAGGAAGTTGGGTGAGGGACATTCTTTCCCACTTCTTCTTCCAGCTCTATGTGCTTTGCAAGGCTCAAATTAATTCTACTGCATCTGATTTATCCAATCCCTTGGAGAAGTGACATGTGTATGCTTCCTCTCTTTCTGTCCCTTGGGTGAGTCTGATCCTGGGAAGGGGGAGGGAAAAAAGTGACTACTTGGAGTGGTGCCCACAGCACTCGCTCAAAAATCCAAGTGTACCAACACAACGGAAAAGGTTGGTGACCTCTGCCCTAGCATCCTATCCACCCCCACACTTCATCTGGCCACAAGGCACTTGCACCCTTGCTGTGTATGGTACAGACCAATCATTGCCAATGTTTGTAGAAATCAATATCCTATTAGCTGCATTCTTTCAGAAAGCCCCAATCTAGCTCTAAGGTGATTCTTCCTTTTAAAAAATTCACAAAGTTCACGATGTTTGTTTATGGAAAGCCCCAGCAATTGATTCAATAGTTTCTTCTGGCTTCTGAACTCTGATAGAAGCAGGTCCTCTCATAAGCCACATTCCTCTTGGTGATGAAATGGGTATCAGACTTGGCCAGAACTCTCTCACAGCTGTGCTTATGGCCTTTCTCATGGCCATTGACACTGCGGGCTTCGTTCCACATGGAATCTGTGAGTGGATTTATGTGTACTTTTCCTTCCTCCTTGTGGAGTTTTGCGGCCAGGAGAAAGTCAGCCAACCTCAATTTCCATTTAGGCCATGCTGCAGGATTATCAAATCTGAAGGCTTTTGGAACAAGGAACTCCACCATTTTCTTTGCTTTATTAGGAATGTGTCAGTTTAAAATTTGACTTCGGACACTATGTCGTGCAAGAGCTCAAGGACCCACTGGTCAGGAAGCTAGACGTGACTTTTATTGTCCCTCCCAAACAAGAGCAAAACTCATGACTCTACCCAGATACAAATAAGTTCAGTGCCATCTGGTGACTAAACTGTACAATGACACTATTGACACCTAGAGATGTGGGAGAGGGGGGGAGAAAAATCTGTAAGTTGACTATACAGTGACCATGCTGGCTGGGGCTGATGGGAACCGGAGCCCAACAGTTTTTGGAGGGCCACATGTTCCTCACCCCTGATTTCAATTTTCCATAACAGCGTCCAGTGGCATCACTAGGGTTGGTGTCACCTGGTGCGGTAACTCATGGTGTCACCCCCATGGACTTCCTCCCGTATCAGACCATACAGAATCCTTAGTAATGTTTTTTATACTAATGTTACTCGTTGTCCCGTCCAGAGCCGAAAGAATGAGGCTGGAGTGTGTGTGCAAGTAAATCTCGTTTTATTAGAGTAATGGATACATCAAAGGCATTGCGCTTCATAGGAAACCCTACGCTAACTCACTAGAGTCCCTAACTATACTCTAGACATGCTCTGCAGCGTGGGAAGGAAGTTGACTCAACGACTCCCCACTGGGAGCGGCAGGCTTATGTAGGAAATGTTTTTGAACGTAATCTCTGACTCTTTCGTAATTCCTGTCTTTGCCCTGTCCGTTTCTCGTGGCGACGGGAATGAGAAGACAGGGGACGCGCATCCAATGGCTCATCAGAAGACACCTGCTCCCGACCAACGGGCTCGAGGTCAGGGGGCGGTGCCACACTGGAATCCTCCTGGGAACTGCTTGACAAGGGAGGAGCTGGCACTGTCTCTGAAGCTTCCCCCCACAAGTCCTCTGCATCAACTGGGGGTGGCGCGCTCGCCTCCTCGGAAAGGGCGTTACTCATGGGAACTGGCTGGGGAGCAGGCTGCCCCCCTCCCGCATGGACCTGCTCAGACACAACAATCCCCAACTCTGCTTCTTCTGGCTGCGGAGGCGCCTGAAACTCATGCCTCCCCCCTTCCTGTCCTTTCTGAGTTGGCTGCAGCACAACATCATCCCCCCTCCATGCTTTAACCCTTCCCACCCCTGAGGTCTAGGTTCCTCTCGATAAGCCTCATGGAATTCTCTCACCAAAGTCGGGGCGTGCACATTCTCCTCTGTTTCCCAGGAACGTTCAGTTGGATCGTACCCCTTCCAATGAATCAGGTACTGAAGATGCCCTTGGCGTTTTCTCGAGTCCAAAATCTGTTCTACTTCATATTCCTCCTTCCCCTCTACCAACAACGGCGGTGCGGGCTCCACTCGCGGACGGTTAGGGTCGGGGGCAGCGTCCTTGGTCAACAATGCCCTGTGGAAGACTGGGTGCATCTTGAAGGTGGGTGGCAATTTTAGTCTGTAAACCACAGGGTTAATCTGTGCCTCCACCTCAAAGGGCCCTACACGCGGATCCTGCAGTTTACGACACCTGCCAGGCATAGCTAGGAAACGTGTAGAGATCCAGACCTGGTCTCCTACTCGTATGAGGTCGCCCTCTCTCCGATGCTGGTCAGCTGCGTGTTTGTAATCTGCTTTGGCCTGTTGTAGTTGCTCTTGGAGTAGCTGTTGCATAGCGTGAAGTTCCTGCAAGTAATCCTCAGCGGCTGGGACTGAGAGACTGTCTTTTGGGGCAGGGAAGGCTCGGGGGTGGTAGCCAAAATTGGCGAAGAAAGGAGTCTGTTGCGTGTGCGAATGCACAGCGTTATTATAGGCAAATTCTGCTAAATGCAGGTAGGACATCCAGTTGTCCTTCTGATACCCCACAAAACAACGTAAATATTGTTGCAAAACTGCGTTGACCCTCTCGGACTGGCCATCCGTTTGGGGATGATGGGCAGACGACAGTCTCAGCTCACTTTGCAGCAACTTCCACAACGCTTGCCAAAAATGCGAGGTGAATTGTGTGCCCCAATCGGAAATCAGGCTGTCTTGCAGTCTGTGCAGCCGATACACATTTTGCACGTACAACTTGGCAGTGTCTTGAGCGCTTGGGAGCCCTGCGCACGGAATGAAGTGAGCCATTTTCGAGAAGGCATCAACGACCACCAAAACTGTGGTTTTCCCCTGCGAAGGTGGAAGGTCTGTTATAAAATCCATAGTAATCATTCGCCAAGGTCCTCCTGGAGTAGGAAGGGATTATGTACTGTAACGGTCTTGGGGTGGGATTGCTCAGAAATTCTGGCTTCCTTGAGAGGGCATCAACCCGCTTATTCTGTGCTTGGGAGATATAATGAATTTTGAAATGGAACCGTGTGTAGAACTGAGCCCAGCGCACTTGTCTCTGATTGAGTTTACGGGTGGTATGAAGACTCTCTAGATTACGATGGTCCATGCGCACCTCAATTTCATGCTGCGCCCCTTCCAGATGGTGTCTCCAGGCTTCAAAGGCATCTCTAATGGCTAATAGCTACTTTTCCCACACAGTGTAGTTTTGTTCAGAGTCAGTTAACTTTCTGGAAAAGTAGGCACAAGGCATCAGTTCTCCCCCTTTCTGGGCCGGTTGCAAAAGAACCCCTCCAAGAGTGACGTCCGATGCATCCGTCTCTACCACAAAAGGGAGCGCCGGGTCGGCATGCTGTAGTATGGGTTCGGTAGCAAACCTTCGCTTCAGGCTCTCGAAAGCCTCTTGTGCAGCTTCTGTCCATTGAAAAGGTCCTGAGCCCTTCAGGCAATCCATGAGCGGTGCGGTCTGATGGGAGTAGTTGGCTATGAAACGATGGTAGTAATTCGCAAAGCCCAAGAAGCATTGCAAATCCTTCTTGGTCTTGGGGGTTGCCACGTGAGTACACAACAAACTTTTTCTGGGTCCATTTCTACTCCTGCTGGAGACATCCGATACCCCAGAAAGTCCAACGTGGTTAGGTCAAACCCACACTTTTCCAGCTTCGCTTAAAGACGGTGTTCCCGTAACTTCTGCAGCACTGCCTGCACATGTGAGTAGTGTTCCTCGGGAGTATTCGAATAAATCAGGATATCATCCAAATACACTATCATAAAGCAGTCCACAAAGTCCCAGAAGATGTCATTCATAAAATTTTGGAAGACTCCAGGTGCTCCCGACAACCCGTATGGCATCACCAAATACTCAAACTGACCGTAACGGGTCTTAAACGCAGTCTTCCATTCATGACCTGCCTTAATCCTCACCAAGTTGTAAGCTCCTCTCAAGTCCAGTTTCATGAAAATTTTGGCTGAACGCAACCTTTCCAACATTTCCCTAATGAGCGGCAGTGGGTAACTATTGGGGATAGTGAGCTGGTTTAGGGCTCGATAATCATTACAGGGATGGAGCTCCCCCCCTTTTTTCTTCACAAACAGCAGGGGTGCACCAGCTGGGGACCATGAAGGGCGAATGAAGCCTTTCTTCAAATTGGCGTCCAGAAACTCCCTTAGCGCTGCCAACTCTGGTTCAGATAGAGAGTAGATCTGCCCGGTGGGGATGCGTGCCCCAGGCACCAAGTCAATGGCACAATCATAGGGCCGGTGAGGAGGGAGTTGCTCCGCTTCCTTTTTATCGAAGACGTCCCCAAAACTCCCATACTTGGTGGGCAAAGTTATCTCCCTTGGGGGAGGCGCCTCTGCCAACACCTGTGGCTCCTCTTCAGGCTGGCAATGTTGATGGCAGTACTTGGAGGTAAAAACCACCACAGCTTCATCCCAAAAGATTGTGGAGTTGTGCCTAACCAGCCAAGGCATACCCAACACAACTGGGAAACGCGGCAAGGACGCCACATAGAATGACAGGTCTTCCAGATGTCCAGGGACCTTCACTTCCACGGACTCAGTCACCCGAGTCACCCCCCCAGACTTCAGAGGCCGGCCATCTATAGTTTCCACTGCCAACGGCTGACTCAGTTCTCGTGTGGAAATAGCATGATGTAGCGCCAACTCTCGGTCTATGAAACAAGAGGATGCTCCGCTGTCGATCATAGCCTTGGCTGAGAAGCTCTCACCTGAGGATAGGGTGATGCGAATGGGCAACAGAAGGACCCCTTGGGAGGGAAGGGGTTGTAACGGAGGCTCAGTGTCTGTGGCACCCCCCAACTCTCTAGCCTCTACGAGAGCTGGGATGTGAAGTTTTCCGGTGGCTGGGATCTTCCGGTTTTGGCTGCACAATTTCTGGCGAGGTGTCCAGACTTTCCGTAATAGAGACACAATCCTTCTCTCCAGCGTCTTTCCCTCTCCTCCTCTGTCAATTGTGGTCTAGCCCCCCCAATCTGCATGGGCTCCTCTCCTGAGACAGTAGGGATGCCAGGATTGGGCACGGGGCGTGCACGGGGCAGCGGAGCAGCAACCTGACTCCATGACAGCTCCATTCTTCGCTCCAACTTTCTTCCTTCTAAGCGGCTGTCTATCTGCAAACTCAGTTGAATCAAACCCCTCAGTGAGTCGGGGTGTGTGGTGCGCGCCAGTTCATCCAACACTTCTGGACTCAGTCCATTTCTGTAGAAGTACATCAATGCTAGGTCATTGTAGTCCGTCTCCTGAGATAAAACACGAAAAGCATTTGTGTATTGCCCTACAGACCCCCTTCCCTGTCTCAGGGTCTCTAGCTGGTGGGCTACCGTCTCCTTGCTCTGGGGGTCTCAGAACATATCCCCCATCGCATTCTTGAAGGCGTCAAACTGGCGCAATATCTGGTCGTTGCGAATCAAATACGGGGTGGCCCATTTTGCCGCTTCCCCTTCCAATAAACTGATGATGAACGCCACCTTCGCGTCATCAGTTGGGAACTCAGCTCTGCGTACTTGAATGTACAACTCACATTGGGCTAGAAACATGTCAAACTGTTCACTCTGGCCTCCGTATCGCATGGGGAGCCCCACTGGAGACTTCACAGGGGCTGCCGCCCCGGGGGGCGCAGCCTGGACTTGGGCAACCAAGGCATGGAGATTCTGGTTATCCACTTGCAAGGCTTGCATTGCGGCTCTGAGGTTTTGGTTCTCGGCTTGTAGGGCTTGCGTACTCACTCGGAGGTTCTGGTTCCATGGTGATAGGTACTCCCCCTCTTGCTCCGTTCTGGTCCATGTCATCCGCCATGGGAACAGGTTCGAGTAGGGATGGTGGTTGAGTCAATCTGTCCCGTCCAGAGCCGAAAGAATGAAGCTGGAGTGTGTGTGCAAGTAAATCTCATTTTATTAGAGTAATGGATACATCAAAGGCATTGCGCTTCATAGGAAACCCTACGCTAACTCACTAGAGTCCCTAACTATACTCTAGACATGCTCTGCAGCGTGGGAAGGAAGTTGACTCAACGACTCCCCACTGGGAGCGGCAGGCTTATGTAGGAAATGTTTTTGAACGTAATCTCTGACTCCTTCGTAATTCCTGTCTTTGCCCTGTCCGTTTCTCGTGGCGACGGGAACGAGAAGACAGGGGACGCGCATCCAATGGCTCATCGGAAGACACCTGCTCCTGAGCAACGGGCTCGAGGTCAGGGGGCGGTGCCACACTGGAATCCTCCTGGGAACTGCTTGACAAGGGAGGAGCTGGCACTGTCTCTGAAGCTTCCCCCCACAAGTCCTCTGCATCAACTGGGGGCGGCGTGCTCGGCTCCTTGGAAAGGGCGTTACTCGTGGGAACTGGCTGGAGAGCAGGCTGCCCCCCTCCTGCACGATCCTGCTCAGACACAACAATCCCCAACTCTGCTTCTTCTGGCTGCGGAGGCGCCTGAAACTCATGCCTCCCCCCTTCCTGTCCCTTCTGAGTTGGCTGCAGCGCAACACTCGTAAATTGTAATTCCCATATATCACTGAATGTAATGGCAATAGTAGTGACATGAACAACTAGCAAAATTAAAATTACACCTTTAAATTACAATATCATACGCACAGCTCAAATTCTTGCTCTTATTACTAATGGGATTTAATTATCTTGCATATGCCCATAGTACATTTTCAGATACTTTCAGACCCTCAGCAATTTTCAAGTGGTCTATGTAGAAGAAAAGTTTGGGAACCCCTGGAATAAGACACCTGCTTATGTCCCTATGCTGCTCTCTCCCCTCATTGAGGTGCCTGGGATGCATGTGTGTTGACACACCTCCTTACAATTATGGAAAGTGATTCTTAATAATAAGTCTCCAGACACAAAGTTACATAGGTATTTATCAGTTGTTTAGTAGAAAATTCAGAGCTGCAGGGTCCCTTCATGATAGTTACAGCCACATACACACTTTTTTGCTCCTGGATTAAGAATGAGATCTTGGTTAATGCATTCTCTCACAACAACAAACATCTCTAGGAGCCAATCAGCATGAAAGTGGAGAGCGTTAGCAACTGAGAAGAGTCTTCTCAGTGGCTGACTCACCTCCTTTCACTCTGATTGGCTCCAATCTGCAGAAAAGGCAAGGAAGCCTATTAGAAGACTCTTCTCAGTGACTAACACACTCCCTTTTCATGCTGACTGTAGGATGCTTGGAGACATAGGGACACTGCTCCCAAAAAAGCAGAGGGACTAAGATCCCCTGGGCGACTAGCCTCCTGGTGCTTATGGACATGACCGTAATATATTTTGTGACGTGCAAGTTCGATATTATTTATTAAGTGTGTTTAGGATTACACTGATGGCATTCCCAAATATGTACTTTCCCACAGACTTTGGTTTTCCATAACACAATGTTTGTCCAAGCCTCCACACTTGGGGGGGCACTACTTGCACACCCCTTCCATAAGCACATCAAAGTTGGATACACACCTGAACCAAGACCCAGACAAAAGGGCACTCAAAACAAAAAGGTAATTACAGTGGCTGAGTAGATCTTGTACAGTGGTTATACTGACTGGGCAGCCACCGTCCTTCACATTTTACAAAATACTTTTTCCTATACAAAGATTAAATTTCTGACTATGAAAAAGTAATATATGAAGTGGTCTCAATAGTGAGAAAAGTAAACAAGTGAATGGTGATCCAAATGTTTTTCATTCTCACGTTATGAAGCTAGCTGCCCGATGATGTATCACCTTCCCTACGCATGCAGCGTAGACTGAAAAAACAGCACCCAAGCCACCATTCAATACGTGCACATGTTCTTTCCAACATGAATCTACAGGTCTCAAAAAGAAATGTGTGACAAAGTCCTCAAACACTTTATAACATGCCTCAAACTTGGTCTCTTGTTCTACAAGCATGCCTTCACACCATCACTTTGTCAAAACATAAGGATAGCTAAATTGCTTTTAGGGATGTTCAGAATTATGATTTCCTATTTATTTAATCTAAAAATATTTAAAATACATAAAAACAGCCAGGGGAAGATATTGGAGAAATATAAAATAAATACAAATTAAAAATCGGGGGGAGGTGAAGAGACCTTAAATGTGCTACTCACCATCTCTCAGCCTATCCTCCCCTCAGGATGAAAACAATGGAGAACGATGACCACCCCCAGGAAGAAGGGCACACTTAAAATGTAGAGGAAAAAATCATCTACAACCATAGTGTGAAATCAAATACTTATTGGGACACAGTATGAAGAAATATTTATATAAACATGACTCTCAAATATGTTTATGAATTACACAATCCGTAAATATATTTATAGTGCAATCCGATGTTTGTTTACTCAGAAGCAAGTCCCAATGTATTCAATGGGTGTTACTCAAACTGGGAAGTGTGCAGAGAGCTACAGCCTCAAGTGATAAGGAACTTGTTCTTTCAACTTGTTCTTTTAAGTTGAGACCTTATCCCAGTCTGAGTCTGTGTTGGAATTGCTTTTTAATATGTTTTTAAGCCTTTTCTTTTTTTAAAAATGTTTTTTTAAAGCTTTTAAAAAATATTTTCAAAGATGTTTTAATATATTTTAAAGTCTGTTTTTATGATGTTTTAAAGTGCTTTTAGTGCTTTTGTTTGCCGCCCTGGGTTCCTACTGGGAGGAAGGGTGGGATATAAATCAAATAATAAATAAATAAACTTCATTCACCCAACCCAAAATTCAGAATCATGCCTCTTTAGGCTGTTTTCCAACTATTTATTCTTGCTTTATGGTTATTGGATTTTAAATGGCTTTATTTCTTGTTGTGAGCTGCCTTGGTTTCCAACCCTACCTCACAGGGTTGTTGGAAAGACTACACACACACACACACTGCAGATGTATAAATACAAAGAGCCCATATAATAGTTTATTGTCAAACCAGTTGGTCATTGCAGAAAAATCAGTATTAGTTTTTAAAAAATCAGTATTTGTTTCCTACAGAATAAAAACTGTAATACCTAAGTAAGCCCTGCCTACTTGCTTTAAAATAGGACTGGATGGGAGGGAGAGAAAGACAACACAAACACAATTCTTTTTTACATTCACTCCAAAGTCCCATTGATTTTCAGCACATTCATAACCATGTCTACTCAAAAGTAAATCCTATTGAATTCAGTGGGATTTACTCTGGAGATATGGGATTAGCAATGCTTTTACCCCCACAAAAGCAATTATTGGGAAGGTTTTGAAAACACTGCCCAGGATCTGACTCCTACACACAAGAGGGGAAAAAACTGAAATGTATATACTTACCCAATTTATGAGATTTTCAGATAAATGGGGGGGGGGCAACCACCATTTTCTGGCCTTGCAATGAGGTTTACTAGACACTGCCACAGGTCAAACAAACACTTCACTGATTGGCTGCAATCCTGAATGGGCGGGGTTAAAGCTACGAAGTGCTATACAGTAGTTTAAAAAAAGATTTAACGGGGGTGGCTGACGTTTTTATGTATATCTCGAGAACTGGACCACCTAGAAACTTAATTTTTTTTAAAATTAAAGCTGAGAATCACCCCCCTCTGTTGGTGTCACCTGGTGTGGTCTGCACCCCCTCACCCCTCCAGTGACGCCACTGGGGAGCGGCTGACGTTTTTATGTATATCTTGAGAACCGGACCACCTAGAAACTTAATTGTTTTTTTAAATTAAAGCTGAGAATCACCCCCCTCTGATGGTGTCACCTGGTGCGGTCCGCACCCCCCGCACCCCCCTAGTGATGCCACTGCTCTCCCAGTCTGCATCTGTGTTGGAATCACTTTTTAATATGTTCTTAAACCTTCTTTTTAAAAATGTTTTTAATCTTAGAAGATGTTTTGAAAGCTTTTTTAAGAAACATTTTTTAAGAAACATTTGAAACGTTTTTAAAGAAACATTTTAAAAGATGTTTTTCTTTTAATGTGTTTTAAAGATTTTTATGATGTTTGAAAGTTTTTAGTGCTTTTGTTTGCCGCCCTGGGCTCCTGCTGGGAGGAAGGGCGGGATATAAATCAAATAATAAATAAATAAATAAATAAATAAATGTAATTTGATTGAATTCCATAGAACTCAAATTGGAATACAATACAGTATAATATATAAGAAATAAAAGAAGCAATAAATACAATTAAAAATCAATATGAATATTTAAGATGAAGGATGTCCCACCTCCCGCCTTCAACCACAAGTCCACCAACACAAAGTGGACTACCTGAATGAAACTTGCGGACCACTGGTGGTCCATTGGCCACAGTTTTGGAAACGTTGGCCTATCTCATTGATGTACACCAGCAATGGGGAACTTTATTCAGCCCAAAGGCCACATTCCTTTCTGGGCAGTCTTCCAAGGGCCACATGCCATTGGCGGGTGGGGCCAAAGGCAAAAGTGGGTAGGGTGACAAATGTAAAATTGCCCTTTGTACAGTAGACTAGTTGATACATCCATATACACACAGACACACGCAGTAAAGGCTGGTCCATTAGGGCAAACAGGGTACTGCCCCACCAAACTCAATCTGCCCTCAGCGAGGCCCGCCTGTCTGTGTTCTTACTTGACAACCAGCCCAGGGATGCCACTGGCTATCACCTTTTCCCTCCCTAATCTCTGTGATGCCTTTGTGGAGCTCAGCACAGAAAAAGATGAGGGCAAAACTAGAACTACTTGGCTCTGCCTGTTATTGGCTCTGCCTACCATTGACCTTCCTGCACCATTCCCCATGGGCATCAGCCACCACTGCACACATTCCTCCGTCTCCTCCATCTAGACAAGCAAGAGGCATTAGCAGAGTTCAAGGACACCAGCCAGCCAGCCAAAAACACCAGGGGTGTGAAGCGGGAGGGGTGAGACTTCAGCAGTGGAGGCCAGTCCATTAGGCAAGCAGGACACCGCCCCATCAACCTCGGCCAGCTCCCATCTGCCTGTCTCCTTCATACAACCAGTTTAAGGGTTGTCACTGCTTTCCATCTTTCTCCTCCTCCTTAGTCTCAGGCTGTGAGCACACTAGTCGCCAGATCAAAGTGTTTCCATTGGCCATACCTGGAGGGGGAAATGGGTTGTTCTGCCAATCAGTTGCGATACCTCTTTGAAGCAATTTTTTTAAAAAGCACTCAAGCTGCTCCCATCAGGTTGTACAGTAAAAAGGGGCAGGGTTTGAGTAGTGTCATGTGTCCCATTTTCAGAAGAGAGAGGTGGAGACACACTGGAACCGGTAGAATAGTAAGTGTGTCTCAGTCCTCAGTGTTGCCCTTGTAGAACTGAGCAGGGAGGATTATTTATTTATTTATTTATTACTTGATTTATATCCCGCCCTTCCTCCCAATAGGAGCCCAAGGCGGCAAACAAAAACACTAAAAACACTTTAAAACATCATAGAAACAGATTTTAAAATACCTTAAAACAAAACACATTTAAAAACTTTTTTTTAAAAAAAGATTTAAAAACATCTTTTTTAGAAAACAGAAAAGGCTTAAAAACGTATTAAAAAGATATTAGCTTTTTAGTTGAATTAGTTGGTTCTGCCTGTTCCTGGCTCTGGCTCCATCTATGGTTTGAGCTCCCTCATGTCCACCCTATCAGTCCCAACGGGCAGCAGCAATCACTGGGCTTTGGGAGAGAGTGGTAGCAGCCTGGGGAGGGTTCTGAGGGCCAGATTAAGAGGCCTAGAGGGCTGCATTCAGCTGCCAGGCTTGAGGTTCCCAACACCTGTCGTACACAAACGCACACACCAATGTGGCACATTGTCCCATTGGAATATGGGTGGTACCAGGTTGCATTTGTTTTGCTGATTTTTACCATCTCTCCTTGCAGTCGGCAACATCAAACCCATCTTAAAGAGCTCAGCAAAGGTATGTGTTCAGCTGTTCACTGGCTTATGTGCATGCACCTCAGTTCTCCGGGTGGGGCTGTGCTTTAATGGGGTAGAGCAGATGGGACCCAAGTCTCAGAGAGGAAAGTGGGGCATGGGTTGTAACAGGCGCAGCCAGAGCAAGGAATTCTGGATGATCTAGGGGAGAGGTCTAGCAACTTAGAGCAGGCAGGTGAGGATAACATTTTGGGTTTTCCAAAAGTATTGTGGGATACATAGAGTCAGTGGTGCAGACCTGAGTGAGACCCTGAACCTCTGCTCCCCAAATCCTGTCCTGGTAGTGCCACTGTACTGAGTTGCTTTTTAATATGTTTTTAAGCCTTTTCTTTTTTAAAAAAAAAAATGTTTTTTTTAAGCTTTAAAAAAATATTTTCAAAGATGTTTTAATATATTTTAAAATCTGTTTTTATGATGTTTTAAAGTGCTTTTAGTGCTTTTGTTTGCCGCCCTGGGCTCCTACTGGGAGGAAGGGTGGGATATAAATCAAATAATAAATAAATAAACTTCATTCACCCAACCCAAAATTCAGAATCATGCCTCTTTAGGCTGTTTTCCAACTGTTTATTCTTGCTTTATGGTTATTGGATTTTAAATGGCTTTATTTCTTGTTGTGAGCTGCCTTGGTTTCCAACCCTACCTCACAGGGTTGTTGGAAAGACTACACACACACACACACTGCAGATGTATAAATACAAAGAGCCCATATAATAGTTTATTGTCAAACCAGTTGGTCATTGCAGAAAAATCAGTATTAGTTTTTAAAAAATCAGTATTTGTTTCCTACAGAATAAAAACTGTAATACCTAAGTAAGCCCTGCCTACTTGCTTTAAAATAGGACTGGAGGGGAGGGAGAGAAAGACAACACAAACACAATTCTTTTTTACATTCACTCCAAAGTCCCATTGATTTTCAGCACATTCATAACCATGTCTACTCAAAAGTAAATCCTATTGAATTCAATGGGATTTACTCTGGAGATATGGGATTAGCAATGCTTTTACCCCCACAAAAGCAAGTATTGGGAAGGTTTTGAAAACACTGCCCAGGATCTGACTCCTACACACAAGAGGGGAAAAAACTGAAATGTATATACTTACCCAATTTATGAGATTTTCAGATAAATGGGGGGGGGGAACCACCATTTTCTGGCGTGGCAATGAGGTTTACTAGACACTGCCACAGGTCAAACAAACCCTTCACTGATTGGCTGCAATCCTGAATGGGCGGGGTTAAAGCTACGAAGTGCTATACAGTAGTTTAAAAAAAGATTTAACGGGGTGGCTGACGTTTTTATGTATATCTCGAGAACCGGACCACCTAGAAACTTAATTGTTTTTTTAAATTAAAGCTGAGAATCACCCCCCTCTGACGGTGTCACCTGGTGCGGTCTGCACCCCCCGCACCCCCTTAGTGACACCACTGACAGCGTCTATGAGAGTTTAAAATGGTGGCAAGAATCAACTTCCTGGTGCTATTTGGGGCACTTCAGCCTGTTGCCGGTAAGCCTGACATGACGTACTGATGGTGGAGAAGCCCTATCAAAGAGCACCTTAGCCAGGGCCCCTTCAAACCCAGCACCAGACTTGCCCAAGTCCAAATGAAGAAAGATGCATTTAGGCTCAGAAAAAAAGAATAAAACTGGAGCTGAAGAGTAGCAAACAGAGAAGACAAGAAGAAAAACAAAATGCAAAAATCGTTTCTAACTAGCCTAGAAAACATTAGATCATCTTTGCCAACCTGATGCCCTCCATATGTTTTGGACTACAACTCTCATCAGCCCAGTTGAAAACACTTGGAGGGCACCAGGTTGGCAAAGTCTGCTTTAGAACTTCAGATTCAGTTATCTATAATTTCATATGAACTGCAGCGGTCAGTAAAAGTCGACCCTTTTTCCATAGGGAAATAGTTCCTAGTTGGAAGAAGACCTTCTGAGCTCAGGAAAGGAGTGGCAGGGAAAGAGGACTAATCAATCAGGAGTAAGGAAGTGGGGGGCATTTCACCAATGGGAGTGAATAATTCCACACTCAAGGGGGCTGGGGCATGCCTCTTGGGGCAGAGTATTGACACCTGAGGTTGGACGGGAGGATACATTTGACAGATGGGAGTTGGGCAGTTGGCACTCTCCTATGATCAATGAAGGAGAGACAGAAAGCTGGGAATTGTGGAGAAGCTTCTGTTTCTTCTTGATGGAGCAATGAAATCTAACAAAGATTGTAATCTAATAAGATGAATGAATAAATGATTCCCTGGCTGGATACATGTCATCGCGAAATGATGCACTTAATCCTTTCTGACTGGCAAAATTGGGTTCTTCATAAAGAGAATAGTTCATAAACTAAGGCATGTTCGCAACCCACCCACTCCAATATTGACTTGGGAGCTGCTGTTCGACCAAAATAGTCGTTAACAGAATCCAGCCTTGCCTCCCTGGTGGCTGAAACCATGAAAAGAAGCTGCTTGTCTGGAGCTGTGCAGCTGTTTGCAAGGGAGTGTGCCTTTCATCCACGACTGAGTGAGCCCAGCTGACTAGCCCCGCCTCCTCCCTTGTAGCTGAAACTATGAAAGAAGCTGTTGTCAAGGGTTGTGCTAACACACTGGCTGATGAGCCAATTCCTAGAGGGATCATGCCAGTCAGATATGCTTTAATTTGGCTTTCTGCACTGAGCAGGGGGTTGGACTTGATGGCCTTATAGGCCCCTTCCAACTCTACTATTCTATGATTCTGTTCTATGCCAACCAGCACTAGGTTGATGCTTACCAGCCACTACTGATCTAACTGCTTTTTGAATTATTGTGAGTTTTTTTTATTGAACTGCATTGAACATTTTTATTGAAGCTGAATGTTGGAAGATTCAGGGCAGGCAAAAGAAAGGACTTCTCTCACACAGTGCATAGTTAAACTATGAAATTCGCTCCCATAGGATGCAGTGATGGCCATCAGCTTGGATGCCTTTAAAAGATGACAATACAAATTCATAGATAAGGCTATTAATGGCTATATTCTACCTTTCCAGTCAGAGGCGGTATGCTTCTGAATACCAGTTGCTGGAAACTGCAGGAGGGGAGAGAGCTCTTGTGCGCAGGTCCTTATTGTGGGCTTCCCATAGGCATCTGGTTGGCCACTGTGGTCTGATCCAGCTGGCTCCTCTTTTGTGCTTATGTATACATTGTTTATTGAATTATTTGTTTTTGCTTTACTGATATATTACTATGTTTTTGATACGATGATATCGATGAAATGCTGTTTGTTATTTAATGTTTTGTTCTCATTGTGAGCCATGTTGAGCTCAATTTTCTTTCTTTCTGAGAGCTCCTCCAGATAACCTCTTTATTAAGCATCCATTCTGATTTGCTTGCACAAAGCTGAGGGTAGACAATGTCTGTTTACTAAGCATTCCTTTTGATTTGTTAAGAGAGTGGTTATACGACAATTAGCATTTGTCCTGCATTCATCTTGTGGGATGTTTACACGTCTTCCCGTTAGTCATTAGCTCATCCCACGCTTTTAATGCATTTTCCTATCACTTTCCAAACTGCAAAAACTCTGGTGTGTTTTTTTTTTAATTAGAAGAGTGGGTTTATGCTAGGGCAACAGAGTGCTTCAATCCACTTTAAATGCGAAAACCTACATTTCCTCTTATACGCTTGAATCCCTCCAGCAAAAGTCTTTCTTGTTGGGAAAGTGCCATGCAAACAGTAAGTCAAATCAAACAAATCTAAAAGAGAAAAGACTTGCATGCATATCTTACATCTACAACACTTAACTGTTGGTTGCAATCATGAATAGAAATATTTCAGGCAGTTACCTAGGGGAGAAATAACAGAAGCACAAATCACAGTAATTCTAAAATAAGAGTTCCTTCCAAAGGTAAGTGCCATGGTCTCTTGTTGAGGAAATAGATTATTTGGGTTCAAACATATTTTAATTCCGTTCCAGGTAAAGATTCACTAATAGGCAAAACCTGTGGTTTAAGAACATACCTATAGTCAACAGATATTTCTATCAAACTTTAAAAAGCAGGGAAACTGGGCAGCTATAGTGAATGCACCAAGGGAGCAGGAGACCTGACCTCTTGTCTAAGATACAGTATGGTACTGCTCTTCATATTTGTCAAAATGCAAACACAATTTAGGTTGGTCTTTCACAGTCCAATCCACTTCTTGTGTAGCTTGGAAGAATTTGGTAACATGTGCCTCTGAGCATATGGTGAGCGGTGGCAGCACCCGCAATCAGGACTACATCTCCAAAGATGGAAAATTACATTTTTTGTATTTTGTTGGTGTTCGTCTTACTTTGCTTCTTACCTGTGTTTCTACAGAGAATCTTACCTAGAAAATTATATTTCTCTCATTACTCATCCCAGAAATCTGTGTCAAATTTATTTTCATTAATTTCAAAGCCTTTTTACTGGTCAGTGTCATATGATGGTGAAGACAGCCTTTTGTGTTTCAAACTGGAGGTTATGTTCTATTTCTATTTTGGGTGCATTAACAGTTGAATCTGAAACTGCAGTTTGATGTTAAATCAGACTGATTACAATATGTTGCTACTTAAGCAATGAATCTAGCTGTTGGAAAAAAACAAACTTGGTCTGCCCAAGATGCATGTATTCAGCCTGCTATGCTTAAACCATCGCACTTAAGGAAGGGTGCATATGGCCAATTAAAAACATAGAGCACATCTAGAAATTTACTAGAATATATTTCACCTTCCACTGTTTTATCTTGTGCTAACTGGGACACTCCTCATGTCCATAGGGAACTATTCTGCAGAATAGTCAGTGCCATAATTCCACAATTGTTTTTGGAGTTTTATTAGTGTAAATTATTCAAAGTGTTGCTGTACTTCAGATATTCACAGAAACAGAAGCAAAAGAAAATGATTTACTGTAGGAAACTTCACTAAAACTGTGAAATAAATAAAACATTTAAAGTGACTATCTGAACTATATCAACTGTCAGTATTGCTGCTTCCTCTTTGCTAAAACAAGATCAGCACGCACATGTCTTGTTTCTGTTATCTGGGCTGATTGCAGGTGTTGCCACCACTCACCATATGCTCAGAGGCACATTACCAAACTCTTCCAGGTTACACAGGAAGTGGATTGGATGTCAAAGACCAACCCAAATTGTGTTTGCATTTTGACAAATTTGTTAGGCAGTACAGTATCTCAGAGAGGAAGTCAGGTCTCTTGCTCCCCTGGTACATTCACTGTAGCTGCCCAGTTTCCCTGCTTTTTAAAGTTTGATAGAAATATCTGTTGGCTATAGGTATATTCTTAAACCGCAAGGTGTTTTTTTTTGCCTATTACTGAATTTCTCTGCTTTTGAATCTGGAAGGAAAGAAATGGGATCCTGTGCATGTTTGCTGAGAATGGATTGATCATTTGTATGCCTACTGAGTTCAGTGGGATCTACTCCCCTGCAATCATGCTTAAGATAGGTGAAAGTGACCATGGGGAGGTAGAGAAGGGGGGAGGGGAGAGAGAGGGAAGGAGGAAGGGAGAGGAGAGGGGAGGGGAAGGAGGGGGAGGGGATTGGAAGGGGAGGGGAAGGGGTGAGAGGGGCAAGGTAAGGGGAGGAAAGGGGCAAGCGGGAGGGGATAGGAGGGGGAAGAGGGGAGGGCAGGCTTGATCATTTGTATGCTTTTTGAGTACAGTAGGATTTACTCCCATGCAATCATGCTTAGGATAGGTGAAACTGACCTGAGGGAGGGTGGAGGAGAGGGAAGGGAGAGAGAAGGGGAGGAGATTGGGTGGGTGGGCACTGGGCAGAGAGAAAGCCCCTTTCCTTTCCAAAAGGAAAATACTGTGAACAGTATTACTGTTATTCAGGGTTTTCCCCAACTTTTTATTCTACAGCAGGCACATGTATTCTCCCACCCAAGTTTAAACTAAAGCTGTCCCTGGCCACATCCACACCAGACCTTTATTTCAGTTTAGACAGTTATGGCTTCCCCCAAAGAATCCTGGGAACTGTAGTTTGTGAAGGGTGCTGAGAGTTGCTAGGAGATGCCCTATTCCCCTCACAGAGCTACAATCCCCAGAAGAGGGGCTGACTGTTAAACCACTCTGGCCACTGGAGCTCTGTCAGGGGAATAGGAGTCTCAATAATTCTCAGCACCCTTCACAAACTACACTTCCCAGGATTCTTTGGGGGAAGCCATGACTGTCTAAAGCAGCCTTTCCCAACCAGTGTGCCTCCAGATGTTGTTGGACCACAATTCCCTTCTTTCCTGACCATTGGCAATGCTGGCTGAGGCTGAAGGGAGTTGTGGTCCAACAAGATCTGGAGGCACACTGGTTGGGAAAGGCTGGTCTAAAGTGAAATAAATGTTTGGTGTGGGTGTGGCCACCTGATTAGCAAGCCAAACAGCTGTGAGTCTCGCTTTTAGAACATGGACAGTTGGTTCTTGGTGAGCATGTCCCTGCTTATCATTGATTTCAATGTTAGATTTCTTAAATTAATTAAAAATCAGCCAGGCATCTTTTAAACCTTTAAACTACAGAAGATGAAGGTCCCAGTATGGGACAAGGTTAGTAATAGGATTACAGGTACTCTGTGAACATGGTTGACTTTTAATTAATTTCAACAAATTGTGAGATCACACAGAAAAAATCCAACAGGGGTCGGATTTTTTTTCTGCTTGTTTTACACTTTGGACTCTAGATTCTCTCCGAGTGTTTTGTGTATTGCCATGAGAACTTACAGGGTTGTTAAGCAAGTGTTTCCGAGTTCAGGACTAAAACTTTTGTGGGGTTTTGTTTTGAAATGAGCTTATGGGAAGCAGCAGAATGACATGGGATGTATTTTCAAATTAACATTGCAGAATGCAAAAAATCCAGGCTGGCTATAGTATACAACCACTCTTGTGGCTGTATAATTCTTTAAACCTAAAATCTACGAGCTCAGTTAAAGCATCATTAGAATACACAGCAAACACAGGTTGCAAACAGTATTTTGTTCACTCAATTTTTCCATTCATTCAGTACAGTACAGAAGAGGAAAACAAAAAGCCTTGTGCCTTAAATTGAACTCGGGACTATGAAAGTTCTTCCTTTGGGATATGTCTAATCCAAATCTCTTGCAAAATAGACATTTTAATACTTGATAGAAAACAGTAATAAAGCACAAAGCAAGCACATTCCATTAAAAGTTCACAATTAAAAACAATCCTTAGTTTATTCCTGATTACAGGAACTCGTGATGCAAATATGCAGTTGAGTTTTCTTCTGGCTAAGAAACACACAGCAATGTCAGCTGTGAGTCCAGCAACACTTTAAACTATAAATATTTATGTGGTTTTTATTGCACAGATATAAATGTAAACCTCTTTGATTTTTTTAAACTGAAATTGCGGTATACAAGTATTTAAACAAGCAAACATACAAATATACAAACAACTTCTGGAGGACCACAGATTGCCCGCTTCCGATCTAAGCAGAAAGGCCACATCAGAGGGATCATAAGGATGGAAATTTTTTAACAGACCATGTGATAAGATGGCCCATATGCAGGACTGAAGGCAAGGCAATGGAGTGATGATAGATTAAGCAATTTGTGGTTTAAACAGGTCAAGGGCACAAGGTCCATTCTCTTGGGACTGCTCTGAATGAAATAGCTTAGAAATAGGGAACGAAGCAGAACTTGGAATGATCTGGCCAATGCACAAAATAACAGCTATGTTCACTGCAACAGTGCAGATTCATGCATGAAGCAATCAGGCCAACTAGGCTGGGTGGGGTCTGATGCCTTACGAAAGCTGCTGCAAGGGGAAGCTGCTACTGAGCTTTGTGCATACTTAAAATGGATTGTATGGATCTTTTGCCTTTAGGAAAGGGGACATAGCTCAGTGGCAGAGCATCTGCTTGGCATGCAGAATGTACAGGCTCAGTCCCTGGCATCTCTAGATAGGGCTTGTCTGGAGCCCTGGGGGAGCCACTGCTAGTCAGTGTGGCCAATGCTGAGGTCGATAGACCACTGGTGTGACTCAGGCCCCATCTGCACTATACATTGAAAGCAGTATCATGCCATTCGAAGCAGCTGTGGTTGCCCTCAAGGAATACCAGGAACTATAGTTTGTTCAGGGTGCTGAGAGTTGTTAGGAGTTCTCTGTTTCCTTCATAGAGCTACATTTCTCAGAGTTCCCTAAGAAGAAGGGTTGATTGTTAAACCACTCTGGGAACTGTAGCTCCGTGAGGAAAATAGGGGTTTCCTGACAGCTCTCAGCACCCTTAACAAATTATGCTTCCCAGGAATGCTGAGTTGTTGCCTGGCTGTTGCTGGTGTAATATCTCCTTCTACTCAAGTCCTCCTACTCGTGTCTGATTCCTTGCCTGGACAGCTCTATACTTTCCCCCCTACCTTGCCATCAACCTGCTTCTACAGCTCCTGCCTTGCTGGACAGATCCCCACCCTCACTGGGCTCATCCAGATGACTGCAAAATGTGTGACACGCCCGCTATGTGTGTTCATTATTTTTCGGTCGTCCAAATGACATCTCGCACTGTTACGCATTTTCATGGGTTAAATCAGCTCCTTGAAATACCGGCAAAAATGCGATTTGCTGTTTAAAATCAGGAATCATCCGCTGTACCTTCAGGAGTTAGGATGCAATACCGCGGACTTTACAGCTGATGGGCGGTTCTTCGGCATTTCCCCTTGCCCCTTCTCCTCATTCCAGCCAATCACGTATCTGCACTTTTGCGCATGTGCGAGAATAAGCCCGGGAAAATTGAACCAATCATCGCAATGGTGGGGTGTTGGGGGGGTGTTCTGCAACTACTGCGCTGATACATTTTATTTTTTGCCAGCCTGCAAACTGGGCGGCCGCTCTGGGTGAGATCTGCAATGCACAGCAAGCGAGAAAGGGGGGATGGTCGGTTTCAGCCTGCCTCCGAAAGCTTTGTCAATTTCATTCTACTTGCTGGGGTTTTTGCTTCAAATCAGAAAAGCATACATTTGTTTAAGTGTAATATCGGAAATACAAACAAGAAAAGGGCTGCTGGTCGGTTTCATGCCTGCTCCAGAAAGCTTTGTCAATTTCATTCTCTGTGGGAAGGAAAGGCAGAAGGAGGGGGGTGACACCTTTCTTACTTTTTTGGAGAAATAAGTGCAATTGCCAGCGTGTGTATCTCCTTAAATATCAATAAAGGCAGAAATGCATACATTCGTTTAAGTGTAATATCACAAATAGGACCAAGAAAAGGGCTACTGGTCGGTTTCAAGCCTGCTCCGGAAAGCTTTGTCAATTTCATTCTCCATGGGAAGGAAAGGGAGGAGGGGGGGGTGACACTTGTCTTGCTGTTTTGGAGAAATAAGTGCAATTGCCAGCATGTGTATCTCCTTAAATATCATTTAAGCATAATATCACAAATACAAACAAGGCAGGCGTGAAACCGACCAGCAGCCTTTCCTTCCAAGGCGAGAACTCCTTTACAGCCATATTGTGCTTCGTTGCAAAGGGGGAGAGGAGCATACGTAATTTTTTTGCTGACCAATTGGTTGATAGGGGGAGGTTTTAGAGGTGGAGCTTGGAAAAAGCAAAAAGAATGTAGGGGCCTTACCGTTGCGTGTGCGGGTGCAAAAAAGTTTTTTTTTTAATTGGGGAAGAGAGAAACTAAAAGGCAAAGTGAGGACTATCAGATGACAAACCAAATATGGAAACCGTGGATTATCCTGCTCCGTTTGGATAAGCCCACTGTATGCCAAGAAATTTAGCCAGACCTTCGTGTTGGTGGGAATGGGATGCTGCTTTTACTCACCATGAAACACCTTCCCCTCTCTTGCAAGGTCGCCCTAAGTCAGGGATGGGGAAACTGTCGCCCTCCAGATGTAGTTGGACTACACCTCCCATCATCCCCGGCCACTGGCCCTGCTGGATTGGGCTGATGGGAGTTGGAGTTAGTTCCCACATTCCTGTCCTAGATACCTTGATCAGAGCTATTTTTTTGGGGAGGGGAGGGGGAAGAGGTGGGCTACAGCGAGCCAGCCTCTACTTCATCCTTTCCCAACCTTTGGGTCCCTAGATGTTGCTGGACTACAATTCCCATCATTGCTGACTATTGGTCAAGCTGACAGAGGCTGATGGGAGTTGTAGTCCAACAACATCTGGGGACCCAAAGGTTGGGAAAGGCTGCTCTACTGGCTTGTTTGAGGGATCAAGTGTCAGATTCTTCTTTGAGGCAAGGACTCTGAACCTGAAGAGAGAGGGCATGCAGGACCACTCCCAGAGACGATGCAATTAGACAAACCTGTGGGGCAGCTGTGGCTCTGCCAGCCTCTGCCTCTGAGGTAGAAGACCCAGAAAGACCTGAGGCTGCCCTGCTTTGTTACAGGGGCAGATTACCAGAGAAGGCCCCTTTAACATAAAACAGCAGTGTGCAGTCCTCGGTGGGGATAACAAGTTGCACCATGTCCTGCTGCTACTGCTACTACTACTACTATATAAGGGCTCAATTTCAGCTTGTTCATTGCTGAAGCAACTTCAGAGCACAGTGTTTCCCAGAGCGCTGCCTGGACCTTGCCTCGCGGCCAGCCTAGAGCTGGCTTGTCTCGCACCCCAGTTAGGCCTTACCTTACTGCACTGCAGAGCAAGGCAGCCTGCTGGCCAGTTCCATAGCCGTAACTGCTTTTTCCTTTGGGCTGGCTATTGAGTAGCCTTGTGTTGCCATTGACGAGGCCAGATTGAACCCTGAAGCCTCCTGTTCCCAAGCCTACCCCATGGCTCTTAAGATGACTGATGGCTGGAATAGGGATGGCAGCAAAAACTGTTATGACAGGGTTGTGAGATGTAAGAGGGTGGTGAGAGAAAATGTAGCTGTTCATGTGAATACAGTGAGCAGAGTATTAACAAACTAATCCAGGTGTGGCTAAAAGTATGAAAATCTTAAAGGCACAGATAATGCACTGAGAGTGTGATGGTGAAAACCAGTTCTAGAAATACTAGGAATGAAATATGTCCAATTCCAGTTTTATAGTTATCTATTATACTATATTATATATTTATATTATATATTATACCAGTGTGATGTAGTGGTTAAGGTGTTGGACTACGACCTGGGAGACCAGGGTTCGAATCCCCATGCAGCCATGAAGCTCACTGGGTGACCCTCAGCCAGTCACTGCCTCTCAGAGGAAGGCAATGGTAAACCCCCTCTGAATACCGCTTACCATGAAAACCCTATTCATAGGGTCGCCATAAGTCGGGATTGACTTGAAGGCAGGCCATTCCCATTTTTATTTCTATCCCACGTTTCCTCCAAGAAGCTTTAGGTGTCTCATGTCGTTCTCCCCCTCTCCATTATATCCCCACAACAACCCTGTGAGGTAGGTTAGGCTGAGAGACTGACTGGCCCAGACTCACCTAGTGAGCTTCATGGCTAAGCAGGGATTTGAACCCTGGTCTCACCAGGCCCAAGTTCAGCATTCTAATAACTGCACCAGATGGGCTCTCAGGAACTTTCCAAGATGGAAGCAATCCTACAGTAGGATCCTGGACTTGCCATTGCCCCCCCGCCCCCACAGGTTGCCATTGCTCCCCTGATCCCAGGCAACTCCCTCAACCACCTGCCTCCACCACTTACCTTCTTGCTGCTGCTGCTGCCACCACTCGCTGGCCCACCCCTCTCATGTTTGCCTTGCCTGTAAGCGTCACACTATCTGTGAATAGTGCAGAGGTGCAGAAACATTCATGGGTAGTGTGATGCTTACAAAAATATAAGTAGATATGAAGAAAATGACAGAGTAAATCAGCAGCAATGTCTTAACGACAGGAAGTGTAATGCACAACATTACTGGAAGAAGCTCCATCATACATGATGGCTAAAAGCCCTTTTGCAAAGAGATAGTGCAAAGAACAACAGTGTCCCAGCACCACATTCAGCAATCGCCCAGGGAGGTAGGAATGAAAGCACTGCAAAGTACTTCCTCCAATTCCCAACCCATGAAATGATCCATCATTGATGGTATCTAAAATATACAAGGATCCAGGAGAATTGATAGGGCCATGCTTCCTCTACCACTCCCTCTCTCCCTCCCCCCTCTTTAAGGTTGTAATGCCCATGGGCATTACGGTGGCCACAGAAACCCTCACTGGCACCCAACAAGGCTGTCTGGCTTTGGATGGCTTTAAAAGAGGATTAGACAAAGGCATGAGTCATGATGGCTAATCATGATGGATCTGCTCTGCCTCCACAGTCAGAGGCAGCATATTTCCGAATACAGTTGCTGGAAACCACAGAAGAGGAGAGTGTTCTTGTGCTCCGGTCCTGTTTGTGGGCTTCCCATTGGCCTCTGGTTGGCCACTGTGAGAAGAGGATGTTGGACTAGATGGGCCATTGGCCTGATGCAGCAGGGATCTTATGTTTGCATGTTCTCCGCCCTTCCTGTTTTTTTTAAAAATAAAGCTTTTTTTGGTCGCTTGGTTGGCAGTGGAATGTCTGTTTTTTTGCAGAACGTTGCCTGGTTTTTTTTTTGTCTGTGTTTATTTATTCTGGGGGCAATAGGTGCTTTGAATGTTTCTTTTTTTAGGGTGGGTGGGTTCTGCTCAGTTTTTCTGCCTAGGGCAGATGCAATGCTAGGCTAGGTGAGAAATCAGGCACTCAGATGAGGCAGAGAGGTTCAGGTTGGTCTGTGGGCTGTCAGACACACCTGTGCTGTGGTGACTGGAATGCACAGGTTCGCCCTCTCATCAAATATATCCTGCAGAATTGCATCTGCGAGCAGAATTGCATCTGTGAAGCCTCCACAGGGCAGGGCAGCACAGTGAAGCAGACGCTGGAGGCACTTTTGTTTCCACAGTGAGGCTTTTGCAGTGGAAGTAGGCGGTTGGTTATCGCCATGGCACTGAGAAGCCAATCAGAAGGTACTTCCAATCCAAGGGCTTGCTCCATGTTAGGCAGAGTGAGGCAGTCGCTTCAGGCAACTCATTTTGGGTGTTACAAAAGAGCAGCAACAATTTAATTAATTATTGTTGCCTTTTCACTGCCGGGGGGAGGAGAGACACCTGTGGGATTTTCTGCCTCAGGTGCCAAAATAATTGGACTGGCCTTGATGACATCTTGATGTGTGTGTGCATGTGCCATTTGCTGCTCTCATTTTAGGCAGCACAGCTGATAACCTGAAAGCTGATAATCTGTAAAGTTATCACAGGCTGGCCCTGTGGCAATGCCATACTAGGTTTTACCGAGGGAAGGTCAAATCTGTCAATTCTGCTTTCTCGGTTTCTCACCCCCCCCATTTTTAAAGTTCTGTTCTCAGCTCTACATCAGTCTGTGATCTTGTTAAAGTCCTCATGAAAATTTATCAGCAGTTTAGTACAAATTTCTTCTAATATACACATATTTGTGTGTGCTTTTGCCTAATGTACACATTTTGTAAATCACTTTCCCCCACTATAACACATTTATGTTTGCTATTTTTGTTAATATATGCATTTTATGCACATTTTACTTTAATATATGCATTTATGTACACATTACTTGGCTGGAGAACTGCACTGCAAAATTTGGAGAAGTGCAAATTTCGAAAGATGGATGTGTTTTGGTTCACATATTGTTTTGGAAAGTTCAAATTAGGTAGATTCACCTTTAAATGTGAACTGAATTGAATTTCTCCCTGATCCCTAGTTATATAATCCTTTTGACCCTGTTGTTGTCGCTGCCTCACCATTGTCTGGCAAAAGTGTTGTGCTCTAGGGCACTTCTGAGGATCCTTTGTCCCTCCAGGTGTTGCTGAATCACAACTCCCATCAACTCCAGCAAGCATGGCCAGTGACAAGGGATGATGGGAGTTGTAGTTCAGAAACATTTGGAAGGCCAAAGGTATCCCACACCCGTTCTATGGTTCAGTTAGATCAGTTAGATCACGAGCTAGAGGGAGCCCCAGCTGACGAAGCGTCAAGGCGAGTTAAGCAGCAGAGCGAGTTCGACAGCAGGGCAAGGAGGCCAGGGCCTCCCACTCTGCCCTTCTGTTCCCTGACCTCAACTAAACCACAGTCTCCAACCTATTGACGTAATAAACCTCAAACAAAACTATGCAGGTAAGAAGCCAGCAGGCGTGTGGGGGCTTTCCAGTGTTTTGCACCGCCTGCAGCATGTACGACTATCTGCCTGTTGGACAGAAGTCGTGGGTGTGCTCTCGGTGCAATGAGCTCCTGGCTCTCCGGGAACGACTTCATTTCCTTGAGGCCAAGGTGGCGGACCTGGAAAAGCTGAGAGAGGCAGAGAGGTGTGTGGACGAGGCCCTCAGGGACATTATAGCTGTGTCCCACACTGAGGATGATAGCTCTCCTGCTATCATGGAGAACGATGGTCTCGGGGAAGGAGAGCATCCAGCTGAGGAAGAGGGAAACGATCCCTTAGAAGGGACCCATTCCTTGGGGGATGAGCAGCTATCCTGTCGTGCCGAGGATATATCTCCAGGGGGTGGAGGGATCCTTGTAGTGGGTGATTCGATCATTAGGAACATAGACAGTGGGGTGTGTGATGGGTGTGTAGACCGCAAGGTGTTTTGCCTGCCTGGTGCGAAGGTTGTGGATATCGCCCGTCGTTTAGATAGTTTGGTAGACAGTGCTGGGAAGGAGTCAGTGGTCGTGGTGCACGTTGGCACCAACGACATGGGGAAATGCAGCCGTGAGGTCCTGGAAGCAAAATTTAGGTTGCTAGGTAGGATGCTGAAAGCCAGGACCTCCAAGGTGGCTTTCTCTGAAATGCTACCAGTTCCACGCGCAGGACCAGCCAGACAGGACCAGCTTTGCAGTCTCAATGCGTGGATGAGACGATGGTGTCGGGTGGAAGGGTTCGGATTTGTTAGGCACTGGGGAACATTTTGGGACAAGCCGGGCCTGTACAAAAGGGACGGGCTCCACTTGAACCAGAATGGAACCAGACTGCTGGCACTTAAAATTAAAAAGGTAGCAGAGCAGCTTTTAAACTGACTGAGGGGGGAAACCCGACAGGAGCTGAGAAAGGTCCGGTTCGGAATAAACCTCCCCCCTGGGATAAAAACCAAAGAAATGATGAAATTTTAAAAGGGGTAGGCCTAGAAGTAGGCATTGTGAGAGCAGGGGCACAGGATATAAATTCAGAAGAGCAAAATTACCACAGGCCTAACCACAAGTGCCAAAGACACTTGAAGAGAGACACTGCTTACAAGTGCCTGTACGCTAATGCTAGGAGCCTCCGAACCAAGATGGGAGAACTGGAGTGCTTGGTCTTAGAGAAGAGCATTGATATAGTGAGCATAACGGAGACCTGGTGGAATGGAGAAAACCAGTGGGATACGGTTATCCCTGGATATAAACTATATCGGAAGGACAGGGAAGGACGTATTGGTGGCGGAGTCGCTCTATACGTGAAAGAAGGCATTGAATCCAGCAAGCTCAAAACCCCAAAAGAGGCAGACTCCTCCACAGAATCGTTGTGGGTGGTGATACCGTGCCCCAGGAGGGACTTAATACTGGGAACGATCTATCGTCCCCCTGATCAAAATGCTCAGGGAGACCTTGAGATGAGATATGAAATTGAGGAAGCATCCAAACTAGGAAGTGTGGTAGTAATGGGTGACTTCAACTACCCGGACATAGACTGGCTGCATATGTGTTCCAGTCATGACAAAGAAGCAAAGTTTCTAGATATTCTAAATGACTATTCCCTAGATCAGTTGGTCATGGAACCGACCAGAGGGATGGCAACCCTGGACTTAATCCTCAGTGGGGACCGGGACCTGGTGCGAGATGTAAGTGTTGTTGAACCGATTGGGAGCAGTGACCACAGTGCTATTAAATTAAACATACATGTAACTGGCCAATTGCCAAGAAAATCCAACACGGTCACATTTGACTTCAAAAGAGGAAACTTCACAAAAGTGAGGGGATTGGTAAAAAGAAAGCTGAAAAACAAAGTCCAGAGGGTCACATCACTCGAAAATGCTTGGAAGTTGTTTAAAAACACTATATTAGAAGCTCAACTGGAGTGCATACCGCAGATCAGAAAAGGTACCGCCAGGGCCAAGAAGATGCCAGCATGGTTAACGAGCAAAGTCAAGGAAGCTCTTAGAGGCAAAAAGTCTTCAGAAAATGGAAGTCTTGTCCGAATGAAGAAAATAAAAAAGAACACAAACTCTGGCAAAAGAAATGCAAGAAGACAATAAGGGATGCTAAAAAAGAATTTGAGGAGCACATTGCTAAGAACATAAAAACCAACAACAAAACATTCTATAAATACATTCAAAGCAGGAGACCATCTAGGGAGACAATTGGACCCTTGGATGATAAGGGAGTCAAAGGTGTACTAAAGAACGATAAGGAAATTGCAGAGAAGCTAAATGAATTCTTTGCAACTGTCTTCACAGTGGAAGATATAGGGCAGATCCCTGAACCTGAACTAACATTTGCAGGAAGGGATTCTGAGGAACTGAGACAAATAGTGGTAACGAGAGAGGAAGTTCTAAGCTTAATGGACAATATAAAAACTGACAAATCACCGGGCCCGGATGGCATCCACCCGAGAGTTCTCAAAGAACTCAAAGGTGAAATTGCTGATCTGCTAACTAAAATATGTAACTTGTCCCTCTCGTCCTCCTCCGTGCCTGAGGACTGGAAAGTGGCAAATGTAACGCCAATCTTCAAAAAGGGATCCAGAGGGGATCCTGGAAATTACAGGCCAGTTAGCTTAACTTCTGTCCCTGGAAAACTGGTAGAAAGTATTATTTCTACTGGTAGAAAGCTAGATTAACTAAGCACATAGAAGAACAAGCCTTGCTGAAGCAGAGCCAGCATGGCTTCTGCAAGGGAAAGTCCTGTCTCAGTAACCTATTAGAATTCTTTGAAAGTGTCAACAAGCATATAGATAGAGGTGATCCAGTGGACATAGTGTACTTAGACTTTCAAAAAGCGTTTGACAAGGTACCTCACCAAAGGCTTCTGAGGAAGCTTAGCAGTCATGGAACAAGAGGAGAGGTCCTCTTGTGGATAAGGAATTGGTTAAGAAGCAGAAAGCAGAGAGTAGGAATAAACGGACAGTTCTCCCAATGGAGGGCTGTAGAAAGTGGAGTCCCTCAAGGATCGGTATTGGGACCTGTACTTTTCAACTTGTTCATTAATGACCTAGAATTAGGAGTGAGCAGTGAAGTGGCCAAGTTTGCTGACGACACCAAATTGTTCAGGGTTGTTAAAACAAAAAGGGATTGCGAAGAGCTCCAAAAAGACCTCTCCAAACTGAGTGAATGGGCGGAAAAATGGCAAATGCAATTCAATATAAACAAGTGTAAAATTATGCATATTGGAGCAAAAAATCTTAATTTCACATATATGCTCATGGGGTCTGAACTGGCGGTGACCGACCAGGAGAGAGACCTCGGGGTTGTAGTGGACAGCACGATGAAAATGTCGACTCAGTGTGCGGCAGCTGTGAAAAAGGCAAATTCCATGTTAGGGATAATTAGGAAAGGTATTGAAAATAAAACAGCCGATATCATAATGCCGTTGTATAAATCTATGGTGCGGCCGCATTTGGAATACTGTGTACAGTTCTGGTCGCCTCATCTCAAAAAGGATATTATAGAGTTGGAAAAGGTTCAGAAGAGGGCAACCAGAATGATCAAGGGGATGGAGCGACTCCCTTACGAGGAAAGGTTGCAGCATTTGGGGCTTTTTAGTTTAGAGAAAAGGCGGGTCAGAGGAGACATGATAGAAGTGTATAAAATTATGCATGGCATTGAGAAAGTGGATAGAGAAAAGTTCTTCTCCCTCTCTCATAATACTAGAACTCGTGGACATTCAAAGAAGCTGAATGTTGGAAGATTCAGGACAGACAAAAGGAAGTACTTCTTTACTCAGCGCATAGTTAAACTATGGAATTTGCTCCCACAAGATGCAGTAATGGCCACCAGCTTGGATGGCTTTAAAAGAAGATTAGACAAATTCATGGAGGACAGGGCTATCAATGGCTACTAGCCATGATGGCTGTGCTGTGCCACCCTAGTCAGAGGCAGCATGCTTCTGAAAACCAGTTGCCGGAAGCCTCAGGAGGGGAGAGTGTTCTTGCACTCGGGTCCTGCTTGCGGGCTTCCCCCAGGCACCTGGTTGGCCACTGTGAGAACAGGATGCTGGACTAGATGGGCCACTGGCCTGATCCAGCAGGCTCTTCTTATGTTCTTATGTTCAGAGTACAGTATTCCCTTCAACAATAACAACAAATCCTTGAAAAAATGTTTTAATCTTTTAATTGGTAACTATAGATAGATAAACAGCCTGTTTGTAGGAAATGATGTTTCTACAATATTATAATAGCTGTATGTATTTTTGAAGACAAGCGGTGTAGAAATATGCACCTTAACCTTGAGAAAACATTTCTAAAGCTCTGGACATATCTGACAGCATGTGTAGGATTGCCATCTAGGCAGAAAAAAACCCTCTTTTGCAGGGTTGTACTGATGAGGCCCTGCAATACAGACTAAGGCTGCAATTCAGTTCCCACTTACCTTGGAGTAAGTCCCATTGAACCCAATGGAGCTCTGAGTAGACATGTATTGGATTCTAGCCTAACCCTATGTAGGAGGTCACATCCATACTATACATTCAAAGTACCTTTATAGCACTTTAACAGTCATGGTTTCCCCTAAATTATCCTGAGAGCTGAAGTTTACTCCTCACAGAGCTACAGTTCCCAGCACCCTTAGCAAACTACAGTTCCCAGGATTCGTTGGGGAGAGCCATGTGCTTTTATTTTATTTATTTTTATTTTATTACATTTTTAGACCGCCCTATAGCAATAAGCTCCCAGGGCGGTGCACAGCATAATAAAACAGGCTAAAATACAGGTGGATGTAAATACAATACACAATGAAACATAATTAAAATTTTCAAATTTAAATACAAATTTAAATGCATGGTGTGGAAAGTTTCTGGGGTAAAGGTGAGTTGGGTTCCATTTTCAGGATTTTACCCCACCTTTCTAATATACACTCAAGGTGGCTTACAATCAAAATAAAGTAATCCAGGATAATGCAAAATATCAGCATAACCACAGAGCAATCTAAAAAGGACAACAAAAACAAAAAGGCAGATGCAGCATAAAATACAGCTGAAACGAGATGGCATTCTGCAAAAATGAGCAGTGATGGACCCAGGTGACTCATCTCTGGTGCCACAGCTGACAGCAGAGGAACCTGGAGCAGAGTCTGAGAAGATGAACAAGATGGTCAAATCATGTAACCAGTGATTAATATTGCTCATCTTAAAGCCAAAGGGCTCATCACCTGAATGAATATATGGTCGGGGTGTAAGTGTGTGCGTGGCCATCTCAGTTTAAGGTGCCACAAGACTCTTTGTCCTTTTAACAATCCACTCGGCTGGAATGGAGACTCAACCTGTTTCTACAGAGAAGAAATGACAGAAAGTGCAGAAGAGGGATAGCCAATGTGGTGTCCTCCAGATATTGTGGGACTACACCTCCCATCATCCCTGACCATTGGCCATACCACTTGGGGCTGATGGGAGTTTTAGTCCAACAACATCTGGAGAGCCTTAGGTTCACCCACCCTGTCCTGTCCCCTACCAGAGGATCCATTGCCAACTCCTGCAGGCCCCTTTCTCTGTACATGTTATATGCATATGGGAGTTCTAATCCCCAACTTCTGGAGAACACAATGTTGGCTACTCCTGGTGTAGAATAGGAATAATAATACTTAACATTTATAAAGTGCCCTTTGCTTACATTACCTCAGCAACCTTAACAATACTTCTGTGAGGTAGGTCAATATTATTCTCATCCTCATGTTCCAGATCAGAGGCTGCTACAGAACACTGGCTTGATGACTGCCACGTCCTGAGTTCCCAGCTGAGGCGACAGTTCAGCCAGAAACTCTGCGGCCCATGGCTCACACACTTTCAGCCTGATCCTATGCATGTTTACTTGGAAGTAACTGCAATAAATTCAATGGGACTTGCTCTCAGGAAAGTGTGCATGGGACTGCAGCCTCAGATGGTATGTTACGCTAGTTCTCACGAAAGTTGATAACCTGTGAAGTTATCATCAGGATAAGACGTTATCCCAGAATCTTCTGTTTGGGAAAAAAAGATTTCCTTAAGACGGCATCAGGTATCTCAGAAAAGAAAGGACAGACACATTCATAACTGGCAGCACCAGGGAACACCACCAAATCATCTCACTGTCATGACAATGTTAGGGGAAGGGCCATAGCTCAATGGCAAAGCACATGTTGGCATGTAGAAGGTCCCAGGTTCAATCCCTAGCATAGCTGTGCAATTTTATTTATTTATTACATTTATATACCGCCCCATAGCCGAAGCTACAGCAATTTTAGAACTTACTGATGTCATTACTTTTCGCTTACTGACTTTCTAATCTTTCGTATTTTATTTTATTATAGTGCACACCGTTTTGGAAACTTTCAGCTGTGAAGCAGTTTATACAGCTGCAAATAAATATAATAAATAAAGCCCCCCTGTTAGAAGCCCGCCACAGCCACTGCCAGTCAGTGTAGACAAAACTGAGGTAGATGGACCAGATTTTTAAAAAACAAATCCTCATGAAAATTCTTCAGCATTTTAGTATGAATTTCTCCTGCTAAACACATTGTGGCCATCTGGTTCAGCATCAAGCAGATTCCTGGGTCCACAGGACTTCACAGATCATTTCTGGAACAAACATGACAAATGATCTGTTCCATGGCAATTTTGCAAGCAGTTTGGTGAGCTCATAGGTGGGCCATCAGGTGGGATAGATATCTAAACCATGCAACGTAGACACCAAAATACTGCATCACAACCATTATGACAACAGACCCTCTGCTGGTTTTTAGCCCAAAGGTGTGTGTGTTTAGGGAGAATTCAGTCATTGCTGGGAAGGGGGACAGTTCCCTCAGGGAGCAGGCAGATTCTGGGTCTCAGGAGAGGGAGGCAAATAGGATAGTCAGGACAGTGGCCACACAGAGCATGGGGAGGTTGGTGCTAGAGGCATGGGGGGCCCTAGAGATGCCCGTGTTGCAGAGATCTGTGCTGCAGCAGGAGTAGGTAACACGGAAGGGGTTGTTCCAGTAGCTGATATTGTCCGAGCTTCTGCATTTCTTTGCCGAGATGCAGCCCTTCTTGAAGATGGATTCATGAACTTTATAATCTGCAAACAACAAGTGGGCACAGAGTTGGGGTTGAGACAGAGCACAGAGGGGCGGAGTGTGTGTGTGTGTGGGGGGGTTGGGGGATGTACCAGGGCTGACATACCCTGGTGAAGATGTGCATGCATGGGCAGTGTGAGCTCATTACCAGAAATTTTGTGGTGAGAGGTGAGGCCTAATGGGGAATGAAATCATTGCACTACACCCAGAACATAAACACTGGTAGTCTAACCCCTGACGTTAAAGGGATTTAAGAACGTAAGAAGAGTCCTGCTGGATCAGGCCACAGGCCCATCTAGTCCAGCATCCTGTTTTTGCAGTGGCCAACCAGATGCCCCTATGGGAAGCCTGCAAGAGGGACCTGAGCGCAACAGCACTCTTTCCACTGGTGATTCCCAGCAACTAGCATTCAGAGGCACGCTGACCCCAACAGTGGATGTAGAACATAGCTATTGTGGTGAATAGCCTGGGGAGCCTGTGGCCCACCAGATGTTGTTGGTCTTCAACTCCCTTCAGCTCCAGCAGCTAGCACAGCCAATGGTCAGGAAGGGTGGGAGTTGTAGCCCAGCAACATTTTGAGGGCCACACAGGTTCCCCATCCCTGGTGTAAAATATCCCGCAGGGGGCCTTATCCCTGGGACAGAGGAACCAACCTGAATGCCCTCTTATCATGCTGCAATGTTCTCCTTCTTTGCAGGTCACCTGTGTCTCCGTGCAGGGTTGGTTAAAGCTGCAGCTGTAACATCGGAGCCCCGGTTTCTGTATTGTGACATTTTGGCCTCGGGCTAAGATGCATAAAGAGAGAGAATCACACCACTACATGCAGCCCAATCTCTGAGCACTGAGAGACTTCAGCAGTCTTAGTGCATACCCTCAGGTAAGGATGGAAGGATCTGTTAATTTCAGTTCTCTTGGTTTCTCATTTTTCCAGTTTTAAATTCAGTTTTCCACATTTCTGCAGAAATTTGCAAAAATTTTTTTTTTAAAAAATCCTCATGAAAATTCTTCAGCACTTTAGGATGAATTTCTCCTGCTTAAACACATTGTGGTATGTATGTAGTTTTGACTAATGTATACATTTGTGAAAGCAATTTCTGTTTGATTGGAGAAAGGCATTGCAAAATTCAGGTGAGTGCTAATTCTGAAGGATAGCTGTGCTTTGATTCTCAGATTGTTTTGGAAATCTGATAGATTCGGCTTCAAATGTGAACTGAATTGAATTTCTTCCCCATCCCTAGTTACTGTGGGAGTGGGAAGTGCAGTCAAAGAAGGTGCAGAGTGGAACCAGTAAGGGGTATGGCCTAGGGAGTGGGTATAAGGCTGGAGAGAGGGTATGACCTGGGCCGAGTCCAGAGGGGCAAATAGAGAAGCCTGGAGGGAGACGTTCTGCCCCAAGGCCTGAGGTCCCCCTCCTGTAATTTATAGAAATAAATAAATAGAATAACTATTATTGTTGTTATTATTATTTAGTAGTCGCTTTTCTCACAAAAGCAACCCAAACCGGCTTACAAATACCCCGCTTGGTTTCCTAAAAACATCCATCTGGCAACTGTAGGAAACAAGGGTAGATAGACAAACCTTTGTTCCGATCCGGGGACCCACCAGATCTCTTTTTAGCCCCTTTTAGGGATTTGTTTGAGTGCATATGAGCAAGTGAAGAGGCCTCACTGGAGCTGGGCCTGCAGGCACCACTCCCACCCTCTGTAGGTTTCTGCAGAGCCTGCACCAGGAAACCTGCGTTTGCCGAAGGTCCTGCCTGCATGATCTGGGATTCCCCATTTCTGTTACTGGACCGTTGTGCCCGGGAGGAGCCGAAGCTCTTGTCCTACATAAACTTGACTGCTTGGATGTCAGAGGTGGGGCCAATGGGAATGTCCTCGGCTGAACCCGACACACACACCCCATTCCTTTTCATCTGTGTGCAAATGAATGCTTGAACAAGATCCTTATGTTCTGAGAACTTCCTGCAGAAGTTAAATCCCATCCCTCGCCCTGAAGCCAGCCAGTTCTTTTGGATGTTATGGTATGACCTGTGGTCACAACATTGAACTAAACTTGAAACTCTTTCCTATCTGCATTCTTGTGACCCCATAATCTGGCTAGGCCTCGGTTTAAGTGTCTGTCCATCAAAGTCACTTCGCTTTTTTGAAGCTTTTCTCTCTCTCAAGGTGGAGGGCATGAGGTGGGGGGCAGCTAAGCACACATAGCTCTATGTGTGTCTGTATGCATGCCTGTGGCTGTACACACACACCACACATTTAAAACACCCCCCAAAGAATCCTGGGAACTGTAGTTTACCCTGCACAGAGATACAATTCCCAGCACCCTTAACAAACTACAGTCCCCAGGATTTTTTTGTGGGGCGGATGTGATTTAAAGATATTGTGTGCGCTCAACCAGGATCTCTATATACATGAGCTTGGCACATGCGTGACGGAGGCAAAACAGAGAGACAAGGGATTGCCTGTTGTGTGGTGTGTGTTTTTTAAACCATGCTGTTTAAAAAATTTCTCACCTCTGTGACTGGAGCTGCAAAAAAGAAGGGGGGGGGAACCTGAGGCTAGAGCTGAGCAACCCAGACTTTGTTTGCTTTCTGAAGGGGGAAAAAGCATGCTGTCGTTGATATTGCAGCAGCTTGATCTGAATGAGCCTTTAATATTTTCCCACCCTCCGCTTTTAAATGGTGTTTTGCAGGAAGGGAGCAGGGAGAGGGTTGTCTTGAGGGTCAATCTGAGCAGACAAGTACTGGCTACAGAGCCACATAGGGTGGCCATAGGACCTATTTTACCGTGCTCTCTTTGAAGGCATCTTCTCTTTATTTATTTATTTATTTTATTTATTCAGCTTATATCCCGCCCGACTAGCAAACAGCTCTCTGGGCGGCAAACATAGCAACATATACAATAATAAAATTACAAAGTTAGTATAACAAATATAAAAACACACCATCTAAAATAGAAATTACAGCATTTACATAAATAACTTAAATTAAAATGCCTCAGAGAAGAGAAAGGTTTTAACCTGGCGCCGAAAGGATAATAGTGTCGGCGCCAGGCGTACCTCCTCGGGGAGACTATTCCACAATTCGGGGGCCACCACTGAGAAGGCCCTAGATCTTGTTACTACCCTCCGGGCCTCCCTATGGGTCGGGACCCGGAGGAGGGCCTTCGTAGTAGACCGTAGTGTACGAGCCAGTTCGTAACGGGAGAGGCGTTCCTGCAGGTATCGTGGTCCCGCGCCGTATAAGGCTTTATAGGTTAAAACCAACACTTTGAATCTGGCCTGGTAGCATACTGGAAGCCAGTGCAAGCGAGCCAGAACAGGTGTTATATGCTCAGACCGCTTAGTTCTTTGCAAGACTGTCTAGTCCAAATCCAGTTTAAAGATACTTTTATACCTTTAACAGAGTCAAATGGGATTTTACCATTACCACCAATGCAAGCATGGCACAGCAGGGGTGGGGAACTTTTCATGGCTCGAGGGCCACATTATGTTCTGGGCAACCTTCTGGGGGCCACATGCCTGTAGTGGGCAGGGCCAGAGGCAAAAGCAGGTAGAACAATAAATGTGGATTTTTTTGTGCTCTTAACAATGTTGTAAGTTTCTTGGAGACCTTCAGGCAACAAGCTAACAACAACAACAACAATAATAAATGTCTATATCTTCCATCCAGGTAAACAAGAAGCATGATCAGAGTTCAAGTCAGGCAAAAACACACCAGGAGTGTGCAAAGGACGGCTGGTGAGGGGCTGTAGCTTGGGAAGAGCCCGGATGGCCAGACAGAGAGGGCTGAGGGGCACATGTGGACCCCAGAGCCTGAGGGTCCTCATCCCTAGTGTACAGGGTCACAGACTAAAAGATCTGCAGAGTTTGCAGTTCACAAACACTAGCTGGTAAGCAGCTTTCATGGCTACAATGGGGTTTGCAGGCCTGATCCAAATGAAATTTACCTTCCACCTTTTCTTACCTATTTGTAAGATGGACACCGAGACAAGCAGGGCAGCCGCAGCAACTGTCTTGGCCATACCTTGCGAGTTCTGAAATACCGCAGCTGAGGCAGCAGAAAACAGACCAGTTGAAAAAATGTCACCAGGGAGGGAGCTGCAAGGAAGAGCAGCCACAGATGTGTTGGAACAGGGACTGGAGCTGAATCATGACAACCCTATATATTGTTGCCGAAGGCGTCTGTCACAACAAGCCCGGTGCCTTCAAGCTGACAGTGGGTGGAGGTCATTTTGTTGTTCCTAACACACCCATCAGAGCCAGGTGTTGAATTCTGTAGTGGCCCCGTGCTTATGGAACGCCCTCCCTTGGGAAGCAGACCTCACATGGACCTATTTGGCTGGCTTTTTAAATGGGCCTTGAAGATTACTCCCCTCCCCCTTCATTTCATTGTGTAGCTGCTTTTTAAAGTTATTTTTTTGCATGCTCTGGATAGTTTTTCAAGTGCTGCTATCCTGCTGCACTATTTTAAGCTGCTTTTTAATTCACAACCTATGTAGTGATGAACTTGTGAAATTGCCACTGTTTGTCAGAGTTTCCGTGTTCTCATGTTTTGGGATGGATGGTGACTTATGGATGATGATGAATTTTTATAAGATTACTTATGGTTTAGTACAGCCTTCGCCAACATGGTGCCCTACAGATGGACTACAACTCCATGTGCTGGCTGGGAGTTTTATTTTATTTTATTTATTTATTAAATTTATTAGTCGCCCATCTGGCTGGTTGTCCGGCCACTCTGGGCGACACAAAACATAAAAACATATAGTTCACATTAGAGCCTTAAAATTCCAACAATAACACTAAAATCTAACCCACCCCAAAGGCCTGCCTGAAGAGCCAGGTTTTCAGGGTCTGGCGGAAGCTCATCATGGAGGGGGCATGGCGGACGTCATTTGGGAGGGAATTCCATAGAGTTGGAGCCACGATTGAAAAAGCCCTCTCCCTAGTTCTCACCAGTCTAGTTGTTTTAACTGGTAGGATGGAGAGAAGGTCTTTTGAGGCTGATCTTGTTGGGCAGCAACACTGATTATGCTGGAGGTGCTCTTTCAGATAGACTGGAGAGCACCAGGTTGATGAAGGCTGTCTTGCGTCAGATCCGCACCATACGTTGAAAGAATATTTATAGCACTTTAACAGTCATGGCTCCTCGCAAAGAATCCTGAGAATTGTAGTTTGCCCTGGACAGAGCTACAGTCCTGTCGAAGGAAAACCCTTCACAATGAATTTAGGAGAACAGTTGATAAGACAGATGTTTATTGCAATAACAAGAAAGTACTGATGGCCATCAGGAGAGAGAGCCCAGTGCCAGTTACCTGAACATGAAAAAGAAAGTCTCTCTACCTGAGGTGTCCAGAGCTTGGAAAAGTTACTTTTTTTAAACTACAACTCCCATCAGCCCCAGCCAGCATGGCCACTGGATTGGGCTGATGGGAGTTGTAGTTCAAAAAAGTAACTTTTCCAAGCTCACACACAGTTATATAGGCATGGCAAAGCACAATCAAGTTTACCATATTTGGAAATAAGGTTATACATGTGTTGGGGTCTTCATATATGAGTTGGGTTTACCGGTGACATTTTTCAGTATATTCTGATGATGTCGCCTCTTTCTGTCAAACTTTCCCCTTATTGCAAATCTTTCTCTAATCACTTCTTTTTTCTGGCTCGACAGTGGTTCTCAGTCCTTAATTCCTCTTTATGTCCTAAGCAAATGCAAGCCACTTTAAGCATTAATTATATCAAATGAAGTATAACAAGATTTATCACAACTGCAGACCCTACTGTAAACTATTGATCACAATGGAAAAAATCCTGCTTCCACAGTCCCAAGACCCCTTAACAAATGACAGTTCCCAGGATACTTTGGGGGGGGGAGATGGCCATGTGCTTTGAATGTAGAGTGTGGATGTGATCTTAGCGTGGTATGAGCTGCCTTGGGAGGGTAAACCCTGAAAGGCTGTATTCAAATATTGGAACAAACAAATGTCTGAAACGAACAAATGAAGCTCAAAGGGCAGATGGGGAGAGCTCAAGGCCTGGACTTGGGGTGGGGGGAGGACTCCCCCTGAGTGGGTCCCTTGTGTCAGAGTGAAGGGGCTTCATGAAGGCTGTGAGGAAGCCGAGTTTGGGGGAAATGGAGGAAGGGAGGGCAGAAAACTGTGGATAGGGACTATTTTCTGAGCCAAATGAATAACTATTTCATAGTTGGTGTTTCTGGGCATGGTTAATTAGCCATTTCTCACACCCCTCATTATTTTGGGCTTTAAAGCAACAATGAAGTTTCTGTGACATTTTATTGCATAAGTGGAGTGACTCCTCAGCACAGCAGCTGCCTCCCAGGTCACCTACGGAACCAAGTAAAAACAACGCTGTCAAGCTGTTAGAACTGCAGCTGGGCTGAATGCCCCCCCCAACACATTTTTGCAGAACCATTTGCACCCCTTCACAAAAGTGGGAGGGGCATTTTTGAGTGGCTGGTGGTGAAAAATAAAAATCCTTTGGGAGGACAGCAGTGGGGGCAGTCATCTTCCGCAGGATTCCCAAGAGGCATCTGGTTGGCTGTTGTGAGAACAGGATGTTGGCCTCGATGGGCCTTTGGCCTGATCCAGCAGGGGTCTCTTATTCTTTACCAGTAAAATCCATATATGAGGCTGAATTTAATGGTGCCTCAAAGTGTGTCAACCTGATCTTTACCACCTGCCAACATTACCTCCATCTTGTCTGAGATGAGCTTTAATTTATTGGCTCCTAGTCAGCCCATTCCCCCTCTAGGATGCACACTTTAATGTGGTGAGGGGGTCTGAGAGTGCTGAAGAAGCTGAGAGCAATGCCGTCAGGAGTCTAGACCAAGAGGCTAGACTCCTAGCAGGGGAACCCATGGCGGAATGGTCAAAGCTGAGACAACAGACTAAGATGCATCCAAGCTCAGAGGAAGGCAATGGTAAACCACCTCTGAATACCTCTTACCATGAAAACCCTATGAACAGAGTGTCCAATATGCAACATGAAGCCACAGACCTGAACTTACAAGATCTGAGCAGGGTGGTTCATGACAGATACTGTTGGAGGTTGCTGATTCATAGGGTTGCCATAAGTCATAATTGACTTAGGCACATAACACACATATTCAGCCCATTACCGAATGCAGAGACCTGTTCAGAACATCTGCTACAAGGATAGGAAAACTTTTTAAGCCCCAGGGGCCTCATTGCCTTGTGGAGAACCTTCCAGGGGCTGCGTGCCAATGGTGGGCAGGGCCAGAGGCAAATGTAGGTGGAGCAATGGATGTGACTCTCACCTTCATTCATTCATCATTCATTCATCATTTTATTTGTATGCCACCTTTCCACAAAAAAATTGTGCTGAAAGTGGCTTACAACGAGGTGAACAGAAGTACATCTCAAAAACAATTGCAGAAACAATTTCCTAATAACAAAAAATAATAAAACAGTAATGTAACAGTAAATATAACAGCAAACAAAAACAACTTTTCAATATCATGAACACAGCAACATTATATCTCTTGGCAGACAACATTACACTTTCTGGCAATAGCAAAAATAAGAAGAGAATTTTGACAGTTTTGGTTGGCTCCTAGTAACCCACTAAAAATCCCATGATGTTGCTCAGAGTCCCAGTCCCCTTTGTACAGTAGGGTACATTCCAACCAAGAAAACATCAGTGGTTTCTACACACATCTCTCCATTGTCTATCTAGGCAAGCAAGAGGCATTGCCACATTCAAGAAAGGCAAAAACACTTGAAGAGGATGTGAAACATGGCTAAGAAGGGGCGTGGCCTGTGTTCTAGAGCAGGTGTGGGGAACCTTTGGCTCTCTAGGGGTTGCTGATTTGTTGTTGTTGTTATGTGCCTTCAAGTCGATTATGACTTATTGCTACCCTATGAATCAGTGACCTCCAAGAGCATCTGTCATGAACCACCCTGATCAGATCTTGGAAGTTCAGGTCTGTGGCTTCCTTTATGGAATCAATCCATCTCTTGTTTGGCCTTCCTCTTTTTCTACTCCCTTCTGTTTTTCCCAGCATTATTGTCTTTTCTAGTGAATCATGTCTTCTAATTATGTGTCCAAAGTATGATAACCTCAGTTTCATCCTTTTAGCTTCTAGTGATAGTTCTGGGTTAATTTGTTCTAACACCCAATTATTTGTCTTTTTCGCAGTCCATGGTATGCGCAAAGCTCTCCTCCAACACCACGCTTCAAGTGAGTTGATTTTTCTCTTACCCACTTTTTTCACTGTCCAACTTTCACATCCATACATAGAAATTGGGAATACCATGGTCTGAATGATCCTGACTTAGGTGTTCAGTGATACATCTTTGCACTTGAGGACCTTTCTAGTTCTCTCATATCTGCCTTCCCCAGTCCTAGCCTTCTTCTGATTTCTTGACTATTGTCTCCAGTTTGGTTAAGGACTGTGCTGAGGTATTGATAATCCTTGACAAGTTCAATGTCCTCATTGTCAACTGTAAAGTTACATAAATCTTCTGTTATTACTTTAGTCTTTTTGATGTTCAGCTGTAGTCCTGCTTTTGTGCTTTCCTCTTTAACGTTCATCAGCATTCTTTTCAAATCATTACTGGTTTCTGCTAATAGTATGGTAATGTCTGCATATCTTAAATTATTGATATTTTTCCCTCCAATTTTCACACCTCCTTCATCTTGGTCCAATCCTGCTTTCCGTATGATATGTTCTGCGTACAGATTAAATAAATAGGGAGATAAAATACACCCCTGTCTCACACCCTTTCCGATGGGGAACCAATCGGTTTCTCTGTATTCTGTCCTTATAGTAGCCTCTTGTCCAGAGTATAGGTCGCACATCAGGACAATCGGATGCTGTGGCACCCCCATTTCTTTTAAAGCATTCCATATTTTTTCATGATCTACACAGTCAAAGGGTTTGCTGTACTCTATAAAGCGCAGGGTGATTTTCTTCTGAAATTCCTTGGTCCGTTCCATTATCCAACGTATGTTTGCGATATGATCTCTGCAGGTGAGCAACATCAGAAGGGCCAACAGTTTCCCATAGGAATTATGAAGGGCTGCTTTCAGTCCCTGGGCCTAAGGTTCCTCATCCCAGACCTCCCACCATACCCAGATTAGATGAAATGGAGAAGTAGAGCTGGATGTAATGGGAAAAACCACAAGGTGGTGTGCAGGGGGAAGGGAGAATTCCACTTTGTGGTTTTTCCAATTTCAGTGTTGCAAGAACACCTGTACTTGGCTGACTTTCTTTTCTCCTAAAGATACAGGATCAGTCTCAGGCCCTGAACCTGGCAACCCTAGTTTAGATACAATGTCATCCAGGAATGCCTGTCTTTGGACAGCCACCACTCTCTTGAGCATCTTCCCCTAAAATAATTGTAAAATGATTTGGGATCTAGGTAAAATTTTTTAAAGTAGCCTCACAACAGCTGAAGATTGCCACTTACACATTGCCAAAACAAAGAGGAAAGGAATCACCAACATTAGAACTCCTATGTGCATAAAAATCTCCTATGCTAATGTCTGTGCATAGATGCACATCCAGAAACAATGACCATAATTTAAATAGAAAGACCAGGCTCCTCCTGTGAGCAGGTGACCTACGTGCCTGCTCAGTCTGCTGTCCAGGTGCTGTGCATGGGCACATTCAAGGCTCCTTCTGTTCTTCCTTTTTCTGGCTCTTTATTTTTGAACTGGACCTGGACTGCAGCTTTCTTCAAGCAGAAGACTCCTTCAAATAGAGGACTGTGCTCTGTAAAGGAGGACACACTGGTCACCCTCCAACAGCCTCCTTCAAGGTGGCCAGGACACCTGCTCACACATTACTGTTTGCCGCCAGCCACTGGGGATCTGAAGCACCCAGTGCAATCAAGTCCCATCATGCTTAGCATTTCCCAAGCTGTTGCAAGAACGAAAGTGGGAAAGAGAGAGGCTCCGAACTGCAGCCGCTTGGTGCCTCTTCTTGTAACAACATCTGGCTAAGCCCTTGAGAATAGACATTCAGCTAAGGATCTCAGAGCTGCATACACTCTTCCCTCCTTTTAATTTCACAACAGCCCTGGAAGGTAGACTAAGGAGAGAAATAGTGATTGGTCCAAGGCTACCCAGCAAGCTTCATGACTGAGTGAGGATTTGAACCCAGGCCTCCCTCCTCCCAGCTCAACATGCATGCTGGCTCTGTATACATAGCAGAGGTGGGGAACCTTGTTAAGCCTGAGGACTGCATTCCCTTCTGGGTAACCTGCCAGTTGCGGCTGAGGCCAGGAGCAAAAGTGGGCAGAGTAACTAATGGGAATTTCACAATGGCACCACTGGTTAGTTTCTGCACACACTTGCACACCCCTCTCTATCCTCCATCCAGGCAAGCGAGAGGCACGATCAGAGTTAGAGGACACTTGGCAGCTGGGCAAAAACATTCAAGGAGACTTGCAAAGCAGGGTTGGTGAGAGAGGCATGACCTGGGGAGAGGGGTGTGTGGTTGGAGAGGGGGTGTGGCCTCCAGAGAGTCTTAAAGGCTAGACAGAGAGGCTTGTAGGACTGCATTTGGCCCCAGGGCCTAGAGGTTCCCCACCCCTAATAGATCGCATTGCTATGTTAAAGGTGGTATTTACTTGTGAAAGGCGAATGTGGACCGTGCTCTTGCTGTTCAGGTAGGCCTGGAAAGCAGGGATGGGGAACCTGGTGCCCTGCAGATGGTGATGGACTCAAACTCCTCTCATCCCTCCCCTATTACCCCATCCTGAGTACTGGCCAAGCTTGTGAGGGCTGTTGGGAGTTGGAGTCCAGCAACCCTTGGAGGGCCTGAGGTTCCCCATCCTTGTTGAAAAGCCTGCCAGGAAAGGAAATGACACAGAAGTCTTCTTCTGGCTTGGCCAATAACTACCCCTCAGGTGAGAATCACAGCTCTGTCTCGCCTCCACTTTTGAAAGCCCTGGTTCCAATCTGCCATGCTGTCAAAGCTCCTTAGGTTGCCATATTTACAGAAATGTCCTTGAATCACTTTTTGTGCAATCTAATATTGTGCCTTCCTGGTTTCTTAGCAAAGCTGATGAGGCGTAATTAGACAAGATAATTGCTAATATGGCTGCCATACCTGACTCTTCACAATGACACATCCGAAAGAAGGGGGGGAAGCTTTGTTTTGTTCCGGGGAGTTTCTGGGTGCCTCTCATTCTATTGAAACAATGGTTCAGAAATGTGGAAGGATGAGATGATGGTGTATTTCCATAGTTCTCTAAATCCACCCTGGACAGGGCTCCTTTTTTTTTTTTTTACGGTGCTACTTTATGCAGTCACACATTAACACCCTGTATGTGTTAATGGTCTACACCTGAGGATGTTGGCAGACTTTGGCCTTTACAGGGTTTTCTTCCTTTTCTTTCTACAGTCCCTACAGTGGTCCTCAAACGCAAAGATGTATCACTGAACACTAAAGTCAGGATCATTCAGACCATGGTATTCCCAATCTCTATGTATGGATGTGAAAGTTGGACAGTAAACAAAGCGGATAAGAGCATGATTCATTAGAAAAGACAATAATGCTGGGGAAAACAGAAGGGAGTAGAAAAAGAGGAAGACCAAACAAGGGATGGATTGATTCCATAAAGGAAGCCACAGACCTGAACTTACAAGATCTGAACAGGGTGGTTTACAACAGATGCTATTGGAGGTCGCTGATTCATAGGGTGCCTTAAGTCGTAATTGACTTGAAGGCACATAACACACACAGCCACTGTCAGAGCCCAGGGACACATTCCAGGCAGGCAAAAGCACCCAAGGAGAGCATGAAGTAGAGCTGCTGAGAGGTGTGGCCTAGGGAGAGGGGCTGTGGCTGTGGAGGGTATGTGGCCTGAGAAGCGTCTCAAGGGCCAGACAGAGAAGGTGAGAGAATGCATCTGGCCCCTGGGTCTGAGGTTCTACCTTTCTGAGGTAGCAGGCATTAGGGAAGAGCTTGTGGCCCAACTCCCATCAGTTCCAGATGGAATGGCCAGTAGTCTAGTCAGAGATGATGGGAAATGTAGTTCAGCAACTTCTGGGTGTCCATGAGCTCCCTGTCCCTGGGCTAGATTTACAAATATATTTGACCAGGGTTGGCCCAAGACATTTCGCTGCTTGAAGCAGAGAAGCAAATAGGGCCCTGCCCTGTCAAGGCAAGGTGCATGCTGGCTGACCAAGTTATTTTGCCACTTGAGGACAGTCTGGTGTGGTGTAGTGGTTGGAGTGTCAGGCTAGGACCTGGGAGACCAGGGTTCAAATCCCCACTTAGCCATGAAGCTCACTGGGTGAATTTGGGCCAATCATTGCCTCTCAGCCCTCCTAACCTCACCGGGTTGTTGTGAGGATAAAATGGGGAGGGGGAGAATCATGTAGACCATCTTGAACTCCTTGGAGAAAAGGTGGGATAGAAAGGTAAGAAATCAATCAATCAATCAATCAATCCCCAAAATGCCTCTTTGGTATACTAGGACTGTGTAAACCCCCCCCTCACGATCCAATCCGAGGCCCACTTTGGGACTTCAGATCAGGTCTGATCCCACCTGGGACAATCTGGGGCTGGCCCGACCTGGATCCAGGCCCCAAATTGATTCACATGCTTAATGAGAATTTTAATCCTCCATAAACATGCAGTCAGAAGGGGGGCGGAGGGAGGAGATGCTGTGTCCAGTCCTGCTGGGTGATGTTTTGCCAGCCCGCTCCCTGCAGGGAATGTGCTGGTGAAGCAGGCCCTGCAGAAGCTGCCTGCCTCTCCCCCCCCCCCAACCTGGCTGCCTGATCACCCTGCCTTTGGACAACCACAGATCACTGAAGGTGGGCTGACCCAGGGCAATCTGAGCAGAGCTTGGAAAAGTTACTTTTTTGAACTACAACTCCCATCAGCCCCAGCCAGCATGGCCACTGGATTGGTCTGATGGAAGCTGTAGTTCAAAAAAGTAACTTTTCCAAGCTCTGAATCTGAGGCTGTCTTAGCCTGATTCGGCCAAAGCCTGGATCAGTTTGGGATCTGGGCTTCCGGCGGATCTGGTGCACAGTCCTAAAAAATACACTAATAATAAATGAAATCACTAACCATTTGCTGCCCTTTCATGACACCCTTGGGCCTGACCTGGTCTAAGACTAGGGTTGCCAGGTCGGAACCTTTCAAAAACCTGAGAAAATGGGGGCGGGCCCTAGTGATGTCACGGGGCGGGCCCTAGTGACATCATGGGGCGGGCCCTAGTGACATCACAGGACGGGCCCTAGTGATGTCATGAAGCATGATACATTGTATCAACCACACTTGTGTGCAGCATATCAGTCAAAAAATTTTTTTGGAAATTAAAATAGAAATCTTACCTGAAAGAGGTCCAGCTGAAGTGACAAGGTCATTCCTTCTCACCATCTTAGGGAGTATGGATGGAAAATGGAAATGGAATGCCTTCAAGTCGATCCCGACTTATGGTGACCCTATGAATAGGGTTTTCATGGTAAGAGGTATTCAGAGGTGGTTTACCATTGCCTTCCTCTGACTTTGGACACATATACTTTGGACACATAATGAGAAGACATGATTCATTAGAAAAGACAATAATACTGGGAAAAACAGAAGGGAGTAGAAAAAGAGGAAGACCAAACAAGAGATGGATTGATTCCATAAAGGAAGCCACAGACCTGAAGTTAAGGGTCAGGTCTGGTCAGTGCCTGGATGGGAGACCGCCTGGGAACCATATGTAAGCCGCCTTGGGTTTCTGTCATGAAAAGAAAGGCGGGGTATAAATGTAATAAATAAATAAATGAGGCCAATCCTGACAAGGATTATTATTTATTAGATTTATTAAGTTGCTTGTTACCCAAAGGTCTCCAAGCATCTTACAGCACTGTTAAAAACAAATATACTATATTGTTCTGTATTGTTTTAAATTTTTAAATTGTGTTTTAAATTGTTTTTTAAAAGATGTATTTTAAATTGTATTTGTTTTTAGTTATTGTAAACCACCCAGAGAGCTTCGGCTATGGGGCGGTATACAAGTTTAATAAATAAAATAAATAAATAAAATAAATAAAAGATCTGAACAGGGTGGTTTACAATAGATGCTATTGGGGTTGCTGATTCATAGGGTCACCATAAGTTGAAATTGACTTGAAGGCACATTAACAACAACAACTGAATTAAAGATACAAAAGAGGAAAGTGGAAGGTGTTTTATTTTATTTTTTACAGCCTGGAGAAGTGGTAAGAGGTAAAGTCAGGAATGAATGCATTTTTTTAATGAACAAGATAGCATGTTGAACTATCTTGTAAAAATGAACTAAGAGTGCTTGCAGCAGCTATGCTAATGCAGAATGAGCCAGTTGTTATCTGCATGGTGCTATGAAGTCAGTTGTATGTTAACTGTATGCTCATGCAAATGATGGTATAGCACATTGGGGAGGAGAGCCTGGCTGGGAGTCCAGAGTCTATGAGTTCAAATCCCCACTCGTGTCTCCTGGATGTCAAGGGCCAGCTAAAGATCATCCCCACAGTGAGTGGCTCAGGGGTTATGTGCCCTGCCACCTGTGGGCAAGGTGCATAGTCGCAAGGAGCCCAGTTTCCCCCAGCTGGCAGTTGCGGACAAGGAAGGGACTGGCTTGTGCAGCTGTGGCAAGCTGAGCAGGCCCTAGCCAGGTGGGGAGTACTAGCCTTAGATGGTAAACCCCCTCTGAATACCGCTTACCATGAAATCCCTATTCATAGGGTAGCCATAAGTCGGGATCGACTTGAAGGCAGTCCATTTCCATTTTCATGCATATAATTAAACAGATGCAGTCAAGTTTTTGGACTACAGTTCTCATTATTATGATTGCTGGCAAAGCAGGATAGGGCTCATGGGAGTTTTAGTACAATATCTGGAGGATGCTACTTTGGCTGCCTTTGGGATAATAGATGGCAGCCTTAAGTCTGAGATGGTGTTTGGAATTCTGTAGAATTCTGTAAAAAAAAGCTCCCCAGGAAATAGGGGGTAAACATGAGAAAAAATGTTGAGTGCACATTCCGAGAGGAATGCAAGGTTCTCTCTGTCATTTCAGTTGGATCCCCCTTCAGTCTGGAGCATCCAGACTGACAAGACAGACAAGACAGCAACCATGATGGCATCTATCCCATTTATTTTGAACAATTATGCCAAATAAACAAAACAAGTAAACATGGCACAAAGAGCCAATTCAAATGACTCTTCTGAATTAGAATTAATGCACCAATTTATTCAGGATATAGCATTATTAAAGGAAATGTTTGGTGTTTCTTATTGGTAGAAGACCTTTCAACATTTGCTTGGGGCCTGCAGAGATCATAACTCCAAATGCCTCTTACTGTGTGCACCTGTTCTCTATTTATAGATCACTGTGGTCTAAATTGCATACACTGATTTCTGAGGAATAGTTTATTGTTTTATTTGTATGTATGATGATACTACTGTAACCCACCTTGGGGACTAATGGTTGAGGGTGTGTAAGGAACGTAGAAATATAGATATACATTAAAAACCAGCACTCTTTGTATCAGGGGCACTACCAGAGTGAGCTGGTGGGTGGCTGGGTGGGTGTCAGGCCCAGGATGCGACTCAGGAACCAGACCAACGATTGTAGTTAATTCGTGTTTTATTAGGGTAATGTCCAAACAAAGACTGCGTTTTCTCATGAATCAATACAGGGATACAGGTCCTGCGGCATTGGGAGAAAGTTGACAGAGCAAGGGACTTCTTCCCGCCTGTTCTTTAAGAAGGGGCCAAACGGGCGCGCAATCTTTCGCTCCTCCTTAACTGCCCCTCAGGTACTGCCCACCTTCCCCCCCTCTCTCCTGTCTTTTCAGCTGTCTGCGTGTGCGTGGTGAGGGGGGAAGCATCACCCCCTCCTCTTCTGAAGTTTCCGATTCCAGGATGGGGGATAGGGGAGGGGCTGATGGTAAACTGCCTCCCCGCTTTTCGGCTGTGAGCAGCCCTCCCTCTTCCCCCTCTTGCTCTGAGCCTGAAAGAGGGGGAGGCGTGAGAATGTCCATGGAGGGCTCAGGCTCCCCGTTGCTAAGTGACCTTATCACTGGCAGTTCCTCTGTTTCGTCTTCGCTCCAAAGGGGGGAAGTTCCTCCCCCTTCCCTCTGCCATCCATCCGAATACTCTTCTCCCAACTCTCCGGGATCCAGCTCCCCGGGATTGGGACCCCAGCTCTGCCTTCCGACAGTGGGGAGAAGACAATATTTTAAGACCAGACATGATTGTTCTCCAGGGACACCTATATCTCTGGTAATTCTGGAGGTAAAAAGAAGTTGCCACAATAAATATTCTTATGAAATGCCGGTTTTGCTGATCTTCGGGTGCAAGTGGAGAAGAGTGGGCGGATCCAACCCGGTGGCAGGCCGGTGAGCGAGGCTTGCCGAAGCCCTGGGAAGAGAGGAGAGGCGCTGCTTGGGCGAGGGACCCGGAGGAAGACCCTGTGCGGGGACTGCTGTGGGGGAGCCACACCAAGGGCCCAGTGGTCTCTGCCCAGCCCCTTCCGCCACTCCACCGCTTCCTGCAGAGCGCTCCGTCCGCCCCCGCCTGGATCCCCGCCAGATGTGGCTGGCAGACGAGACTCCCAGCCCGGAGAGAGGCCGCCAGCAGAGCCATTCTCCGGGGGGGAGCCTTTGCCTTTGGGTGATCGGCCTGATGAGGGGGAGAAGCCGGGACGGGACGAACGAGCGGGGGAGGATCGCCCACCTGGCAGGGAGCAGCCGGGCGGGCAACAGGAGCGCGACTGCCAGCCCTGCAGGCAGGCGAGGTGGACCCGGGCACCAGCGAGGCCCGCGGGACTGAGGCGGGCTGGACCTCCCCCCACCGCCCCCTTGTGTACAGCATCTCCCGGCAACCGGCCCCGCGGCGCCTCCTCTTCCCCGTCCCGGGGCGGCTCTGGCCGCCGCGCCCTCACCCGTGCCTCCGGCCTGCCTGCCCAAGGCTGCAATGGTTTCAAGAGAGCTGGCGGGGTGGGGGACGGTCCAGGCTCGGCTCCTGGAAGCGGATAGGTGCAGGCTGGGTGCGGGAAGGCGGCCAGCCACAACTGTCACGCATGCGTGTGTCAGTCACGCATGCGTGGCTGAGGGGACCAATCAAAAGCCGGAGATCCGCCTGTTTAAATAAATTATAGCCGGAGGCCGGAGACGGCCCCCTTTTGCTGGAGACTCCGGCAGAAAACCGGAGACCTGGCAACCCTATCTAAGACTGTTTCTTATGAACAGCACTTCTGACAGCATTTATTCAGAGAGAGGGCATTGCATTTCCCTTGGAATTATGGAAGAATAATTGTAGTGGCCCACAACTTTCAGCTGAGATTTCAAGTTCAGGTTTGCAAATAAGTATGGGGATTATCTGCCAATTTTAACTGTCAGCTTTTGGAGATAATTGTTTTAAATATTGTCTCAACTGTGTGTGTGTGTGTGTATAGGGGGTTGTGCTGCAGTAGCAGCAATGATGTAAGACCGGCCAAGTTGTCACAGCTGCTCCCCTTGATGCAACTGGGTGGATGTTTCTAGAAAGAATGCCTGTCCTTTGAACGGCCTTTGTTCTTGCTTGGGGAGTATTCCCTGTCCCTTCTTGTAAAGAATGGGAAGTTTTTACAACAGCTTAACAGATGACTCGTTGGCATTCCTTTCTTGCCTTTTGAAAGGCTATATGAGAATGACAGCATTGTAGGCCATCCCTTGCACAAGAATGAGAAATGTCCTCCATATAAACCCCATGGCCTAATCCACTTGAAGAAGACAGGCGTGGGCAAGTTGAATACTGGCAAATGGGGGATCTAAAGACAAAGACAGTGCTAGTCCAGCATAACTCTTTTGGAAAGGCCCTCACAGCTGCCCATCTATAGGTCGGGGATGGGGAGCCTCAGGCCTGGGGGGCAAATGCAGCCCTCCAGGCCTCTCTGCTTGGCCCTCGGGACTCTCCCCAGACCATACCCCTCTCTCCAGCCACACCCCCTCTCCCTAGGCTACACCCCATACTGGCTCTGCTTTGCACCCTCTTGCCTGTCTGCAGTGTGTCCTTGATCTCTGATAACAAAGAAAGCAGTATATTGCACAAAGGTACACTTCACATTTGTTGCTCTGCCCATTTTTGCCTCTGGCCCAGCTCACCACTGTCATGTGGTCTTTGGAAGGTTGCCCAGAAGGTAAAGCGGTCCTTGGGCTGAAAAGGGTTCTCTGCCTCTGTTATAGACACTTTTGCTTCCAAGAGTTAAACTCCAACAAAGAAAGTTGGTTCTTTAAGTGTACTATAGACATCAGCTGTGCACAGTACTGATTGCCCATTGCTTATGCTGTCACCAAGACCCTCTCCCACCAACCATCCCAAGAAGAGGTTTGCACTAAAAAAAGCCCTGGGTAAATTCAATGTACATGTGGTGCTTTTAAAAATAGAAAGGTGAACAGAGTGCCTGACACACAAGATTGACAGATGAACCAGCATTTGATTTGCTAGTATGCATAACTGTTAGTTCAGCTGTCAAGCCAGAACATAAGAAATAGAGCCAGTGTCAGGCATGTCTGGGCTCTTGGGCACCAGCCTACCCAGGGCCTGTGGCACTATAGCCCAACCCCCCTATATGCTGCACACCATGGAGCTAATAAGCCTGCCCACACACTCCACCTACTTCTCATGTCCCTATGAATGACCTACACATGCATGCCTGCCATCAACCAAGATGGCGACACAGGCACCAGCCCCTTAGGGAAGCTCCCACCACCATCTTGGTTGATGGCAGGCATGCACACCCAGTGAGCACATCATTCACAGGGAGAGGAGAGTAGGGTTGCCAGATGTCAGGTTTTCGGCCAGAGACTCTGGATTTTTGGGGTCCTCTCTGGGTTTCCGGGTGAGTCAGATTAATCTCCGGACTCTCAGCTTTCATTTTTAAAAAAATTAGTTTCTAGTTGGTCTGGTTCTCAAGATATACACCAAAACATCAGCCGCGCCCCCTCTGCAACTTCTGCGAAATGATCTCTTAGCTGGCTGCTCTAACTCCACTCTTTCAGGTTTGTAGCCAATAACTGAAGTCAGGGTTGTGATTGCCAAGGGATTTCTGGACCTCCAGGCAGCACTTAGGCTCCATTGCAAAGGTAGAAAACTATTGTTTTTTCCTGTTTATCTGAAAATCTCATAAATTGAGTAAGTATATCATTTTTAGCAATACCAAAAGTCTTTTTTTTCTCTTGTGTTCACGAGTCAAACAAGTTTAAATTTTCCTGGGCTGTTGAAGATGGCAGTGTTTTGAAAACCTTCCCAATATGAAGCTTTAATCCAGTACTTGCTTTTCTGGGAGTAAAGCTGCAATGCTAATCCCACATACCTGGAGTAGACCCCATTTAATTCAGTAGGACTTACTTTTGGGTAGACATGGTTAGGATTTTGCTGTAAATTAATGGGACTTTTGGGTAAACATAGCAAAGGATTGTGTTTGTGGTGTAAATCTTTATCTCCTCCTCCAATCCTATTTTTAAAGCAATTAGGCAGAGTTTACAGAGATATCACTGCTTTTATTATGTACAAAACTAATACTGATTTTATTTTATTTTAAAAAATGTTCTGCAATGACCAACTCATTTTGATAATAAACTATTATATAGGGTCTAGTGTGTGAGTGTATATGGAGTCTTCCCAACAACCCTGTGAGGTAGGATTGCCGATTGGAAACCAAGACAGCTCACAACAAGAAATAAATCCCTTTAAAATCCAATAACCATAAAAGTATAAACAGTTGCAAATTAGCTTAAAGTGGCATGATTCTGAATTTTGGGTTGGGTGAGTGTTCCTTATCACTTGAGGCTGCAGTTCTGGGCACACTAAAGAATCCTAGGAAGTGTAGTTTCCCCCTCACAGTTATAGTTCCCACCACTCTTAACAAACTACAGTTCCCATGCTTCTGTGGTGTGATTCATGTGCTTTAAATGTGTATTGAATATGCTTTAAATGAATGGTGTGGATCTGCCCCAGGTATGATATGCATTCATTAGTGAATTGAAAAGAACAATTTTAAAATATACTTTTTTAAACAGGAGAAGGGCTGTAGCTCAGTGGCAGGGGCAGGGCATATGCTTTACATGCAAAGGTCCAAAATTCAATTTCTGGAAAAGACTATTGCCTGGAATCCTGGAGAGCTAATGCTAGTCCATGTCATCAGTACTGAGCTAGATGGTATCAAACGGCCTGAGTTGGTATAAGGTAGATTCCTTTGTTCCTAAGTGTGGAAAGAGACCCAAGGGCCAGAGTGACTCCAAAATTTGTTTATGTATTTTATTTACAACGTTTATATACCACTTTATTGTAAAAAGCCTAAAAGGGGTTTACAGAAGGAATTAAAACAATAACATTATTGGCAAAAACAGTTAAAGACAGGTATTTAAAACATTCAAAATAATAAAACCAACAATGAGTTAAAAACAGATAAAAAACACATCAGCTTCTACATGCCTGGATAGGCTTGCCTAAACAAGAATGTTTTTAGCAGGTGCTGAAAACAGTACAATGAAGGTGTCTGCCTAATGTCAATAGGCAGGGAGTTCCAAAGTGTAAGTGCTGACACACTAAAGGACTGTTTTCTTACAAGGGCAGAAAAAGTACTATGTAGCACCCGTAGCATGGAAAGCACACCTTGAACTTGGCCCAATAGCAAATTGGCAACCAGTGCAGATTTATTATGTGCTGATAGGGTCTCACTCTTGTCAGCAATCATGCCACAGCATTCTGCACTGTCTGCAGCCACCCGGGTCAGGTTGTGCTGCATGGGGATTTTGGTAACCTTGGCTGACTGGCTGCCAGGATTTTTTTTAGTTTTGGGTTTTGGTTAGGAATCCTGACTGGTTGTGGGATGCTGAGTTTTCTGCCTTACTCATAAGAATGTTGTTAGTATGGTATTTACCATACTATGTATGGTATGATTTAGGAAATCATCACTGTCTTTCCCCCCCTTTTTCTGTTTGCATTTCATTTACCTTTAATCTCACTCCCTTACATCCATAGAAGCAACAACAGTGGTTCCATGTGCTCTGCTCAACCCCCTTAAACCCACTGATGATGCCCCTTTAAACCCACTTGTTGGTTTCATGACGGTTTGTTTCTTGCCCAATAGTGGCAAAAGAGAAATCACATACTGGGAATTGTGGCTGCTATTATTGTTCCCAAGCTGCTGTCTGTGAAGGTAGATCAAACCATGTGTGTTTTCTCTCTCTGTTAATTATTACTCACTGGGGTTGGCTGTCAAAGTAAGTTTATAGCAGCCCACAAGGTAGACAGAAAAGGGTAGAGCATCTTCTTACTCTTATTTATTTGTCATATCTCTTTCTGAAGTGAAGGGTCAAATCTGTAAAGAAGTTTGGAGCAGCCATGTTAAAAGATAGGGGCAGGGCATTCCAGGCAGGGGGTTGCCAACCCTGCTTGGATATGGATATCTTAGCAGAGTATCCCTAGTCAAGCTTTACCAACAGCACAATCCAAACCATATCTACTCAGAAGTAAGTCCTATTGAGTTTTATGGGGCTTAGTAAGTGTGTTTAGAATGGTAGCCTTCAGGGGCATCCATCTTTACTCCTGAGTGCTCCTGTCTAACATCTCAACAACACTAGGCTCCCTTCTTCCTACAATGGCCTTCTGGTGACCGGCCTGGTGACTGAGGGCACTGAAACCATTCTTGCCAGAAGCAAGTAGGCTAGATTAAATGTTCCCTACCCAAACTCTATCTTTCAGCTAAGATTTCTATCTTAATTTCCAATGAGAGAAATGTTTTTGTTTGAATTGTACGCTCCAAGCAACTGTGGTTGATGCTGAATGTATCATGCTTAATGACATCATTTGGGGCCACTCCTATGACATCACCATGGCCCATCCCCATGACATCACTATGACCTGCCCCCATGACATCACTAGGGCCTGTCCCTGAAATCTCCGGCTTTGGGATGCTTCTGATCTGGCAACCCTATGGTAGAGGTAGGTGGGACGTGCATACAGGCTTATTGAAGCCCATGCTGACTGTGTGTGTGGGTGCCTGGGAGCCCCCTCTTCACGATCGGCAGCAGGGTTGGGAGCCGATGCTGCTGCAGATTGTGGAATGGGAGTGCTACCTTCCCACCCTAAGGAGGGGCCCTTCAGGGGCCCTTCTAGGCTGCATGGCCCTTGGCCAGGGCCCAACTTGGCTGCCTTCTGGCACCGGCCCTGATAAGAAGAACCCTGATGGATCCAGGTAAGCATTAGAGGAATGCATTATAGAAATGCGTTAGAGATGCCCCAGGAATGCATTAGAAGAAAAGGTAGACAATGAATCACAGCCCTGCTCAAAGGGGAGAAACCTAAGAACACAAAAAAAGCCCGTATGCTGGATCAGGCCAATGGCCTCCTGTTCTCACAGTGGCCAATCAGATGCCTCCGGGAAGCCTGAAGGCAGGACCTGAGCACAGCAGCTACTCACCTCACTTGTGCTTCCCAGCAGAAAGAGATCGTAAGTCTTTCTCAGTGATTTATATTCCAGGTTCAATCCTACCTCCAGGGGAAAAAAGAAGGGGGGGGAGGAGTATTTTGAGAGGAATTAAATCATATCCCGACAAATTCAGGTTTTGCAATTATAATTATTGGGAGATCTTGTGCAACAAACCTGCTTTCCCAAAATAGTGGACTTTCTGCAATAAGGAAAACGCACTGGAAAATATTAGACAACACTTGCTTTGAGAATTATTCAACAAAAATGGATGTTCCAGGTATATTGGACTCCTTAGCACCTTTATAGGAAGGAATTGGCTAGTTCAGATACATCCTGGCAATGTAATGCTGAAAATGCCTCTTTGAGGCATCAGATGTGGGCATGTTCTGTGGTGTCTTCTTTCTAGTCAGAAATTATTGGTTGTATTAACTTTGTTTTGGAGAATTCCTTGATATTCACAGACATTGATGCATTCTTGCCGTGGATGTGATCGGCCCTTTCAATCCGACCAAGACTGGGAGAAGATTTATTCTGACAGTAATTGACTGTGCCACGAGATTTGCTGAAGCTATTCCTTTGAGCTCCATCACTGCCCCAGTTATAGCCAAAACTCTGTTGGAGTTATTTTCCCGTTGGGGTTTCCCTAAGACTATCCTGTCTGACCGAGGGCCTGGCTTTGTTGCCAAGTTAATTAAAAAACTTTGGGAACTTGCTGGCATGGAGCACCACGTCACCACTGCTGGAAGTCATTCCTCAAATGGTTTATGTGAGAAAATGAATTCCACCATTAATAGGATGTTAAGAGCGTACGTGTTAGAACATCCTAAAGACTGGGATGTGGCGTTGCCTTTTTTAATGTTTGCCTATAGGGCTACACCTTCTGCTAGCTTGGGCTATAGCCCCAACCAACTAGTTTTTGGGAGGGATTTGGTGGGGCCTTTGTCATTGCTCAAGACTGAGTGGGAGGGAAGGTTGGAGTCTGTACCTGTGCCTGTGGTGTCTTATCTGCAAAACCTGCAGAATATTCTGAGGGATGTTTTGGCCGTTGCTCATGAAAATTTGGGAGAAGCTCAACAACAACAGAAGGCCCATTATGATGCCCAGGCAAAAGTAAGGCAGTTTACTGAAGGGTCAGAAGTTCTGGTATTGAAGGCCCAAGTGGACAATAAGTTATCTGTGGCCTGGGAAGGTCCCCTTATTGTCAAGGCCCAGTTGAGTGACACCAATTATCTGCTTGTTGACCCTAATTCTCATAAGAAACCTAAGGTTTATTTATTTTTTAATAATTTTTTTTATTCAAATTTTTCAAAAGACAAACAAAACAAAATCAAACAACAAAAACATAAACATAACAATACAACAAAAGAAAAAAAATAAAATAGTTGACTTCCGATTTGTCGCAGATCAGCTATAAGTATATAATATATATCAAACCTGTCCCTTAATATATTACAGGATCACTTTTCTCCATAGGCTATCTTAGTTAATCGTCAAATCCCAATATCATCATTTTATTTTGATCTTTCAACAAAAAGTCCAAGAGAGGCTTCCATTCCTTAAGAAATGTGTCTGTCGATTTTTCTCTAAGTAAACATGTCAATTTATCCATCTCTACTAAGTCCATTAATTTCAATAGCCATTCTTCCATTGTTGGTGTTGATTCCATTTTCCACTTTTGTGCATATAATAATCTTGCTGCCGTAATCATATATAATATTATTCTTCCATATTTCTTTTCTATTTGTTTATCTATAAAACCCAATAAAAAAAATTCTGGTTTTGACTGAATATTTATCTTTAGATTTTTTTGCATCATCCTACCTATCTGTGCCCAAAATGATTTTGCCTTTTTACACAGCCACCACATATGATAAAATGATCCTTCTTGTTGTTTACATTTCCAACAAACATTAGAAACATTACTATACATTTTTGACAACTTTTCTGGAGTCATGTACCAACGATACATCATTTTATAAAAATTTTCTTTAAGATTATAGCATAATGTAAATCTCAAGCCTTTTTTCCACATATTTTCCCATTGATCCATTTGTATGTTATAACCAAATTTTTTTGCCCACTTTACCATACACTCTTTTACTTGTTCTTCTTCCATATCCATTTTCAGCAAGAGTTTATACATTTTCGCAATTATATTTTCATCATTTGTACACAAACCTATTTCAAAATCAGATTTACTTATTTCGAACCCATACATTTTCTTGTCCATTTTATATCTTTCTAACAATTGTAAATAGGCAAACCATTGAGAACTATATCCTTCCTTTATCAGTTGTTCTCTTTCTTTCATTATATATTCTCCATGTACGTTTTCTAATAGTTCTTGATAAGTTAACCATTTCTCTTTTCCAGCCATTTCTCTTCTGTAAAACGCTTCTTGACTTGAAACACATAATGGTATTTTCGAATAGAACCTTGGTTTATATCTATTCCATATTTTCAACAGAGGACGTCTTATAAAATGATTATTAAAGTCTACATTTACTTTTACTTTGTCATACCATAGATATCCATGCCATCCCCACTTCAGGTTATGGCCCTCCAAATCCAGTAGTCTTTTATTCCTCAATAAAATCCATTCCTTTATCCAGACTAGACAGCAGGCATCAAAATAAAGTCTCAGATTTGGTAATCCCAGTCCTCCTCTTTCTTTGGCATCTTGTAGTAATTTAAATTTAACTCTTGGTTTTTTTCCTTGCCATACAAATTTAGAGATATCTTTTTGCCATTGTTTAAAAGGTAGATCAGAGGATATTACAGGTATTGTTTGAAACAAAAACATCATTCTCGGTAATACATTCATTTTTATCACAGATATTCTACCCATTAATGACAATTGTAGTTTATCCCATCTCAGCAGATCTTTCTTAATCTCTGTCCATAATTTTTCATAATTATTATGAAACAACTTTGAATTTTTATTTGTCATAATAATACCTAAATATTTCAACTTTTTCTCTATTGTAAAATCTGTCTTGTCCATTAACTCTTTCTGTTCCCTTAAAGTTAAATTTTTCACCAACATCTTTGTTTTTTGATTGTTGATCTTAAATCCTGCTAACGGTCCAAATTCTTTTAATTTGTCCATCAATACATTAATTCCTTCCAAAGGGTTTTCTAATACAATTATCAAATCATCAGCAAATGCTCTCAGTTTATATTCTTCTTTTTTTATCTTTAGTCCCGAAATCCTTTTATCTTGCCTTATATCTCTAAGCAGCACTTCCAAGACCAGAATAAATAGAAGGGGAGATAATGGACATCCCTGTCTTGTACCCTTTTGTATTTCACATGAATCCGTTAAATCTCCATTAACAAGTATCTGAGCCTTCTGAGATGTATAAATCGATCTAATCCATTTTATAAAATTGTCTCCAAAATCCATTTGCTCCAAAACCTGAAACATAAATTTCCAATTCAAATTGTCAAATGCTTTCTCAGCATCTAAGAAGATCAAAGCTGCTTGTTTATCATTTCGTTGTTCTAAATATTCCAACACGTTCAAGACATTCCTAACATTGTCACGTAATTGTCTTTTAGGTAAAAACCCCGATTGATCTTCTTGGATAAATTGTTGCAATATTATTTTCATTCTTTCTGCCAAAATCATTGTAAAAATTTTATAGTCATTATTCAATAGAGATATCGGCCGATAATTTTTTGTTTTAGTTAAATCTTGCTCCTCTTTGGGTATTAATGTTATGTTAGCATTTTTCCAACTATCCAGTATTTTCCCCTCTTGCAAAATAGAATTCATTGTATACTGTAAAGGTAACAAAAGTTCTTCCTCCAGACATTTATAGTACACTGCAGATAACCCATCTGGTCCTGGCGCCTTTCCTGATTTAATTTTGCTTATAGCTTCAGATATCTCTCTTGACGTAATAGGGCCATTAATAGCTTGCCTCTGAAAATCTGTAATTTTAGGCAAATTCTGTTTAGATATATACTCTTCTATTTTTTCAGATGGGATTTCCTGACACTTGTACAATGTTGAATAATATTGATGAAAAATCTTTTTGATTTTTACATTATCTGTCAGCATCTCATCTCCTTCTTGTATCTTTAAAATAATATTTTTTTGACGTTCTTTTCTTAATTTATATGCTAACCATTTCCCCGGTTTATTTGCAAATTCAAAAGTCCTTTGTTTAGCAAAATTTAATTTCCTTTCAATTTCTCTAACTGTCAGCATTGATACTTGATTCTGTAACATTTTAATTTGATTTACAATAGAAACTTTAGTTAGATTCTTTTTCAATTCTTCCTCTTTTTGTTTTATTTCTTCCAAAATTAATTGCATTTTCTGTTGTTTCTTTTTTTTAAATTCAGAGTTACATTTAATAAAATATCCCCTCATAAATGCCTTACTTGTGTCCCAAACAATATTTTCATTTGTTCCTTTATGTAAATTATGTTAAAAAACTCTTTTAATTTCTTTTTACATTCTTGAACTATTTTATCATTCTGTAATAAGGATTCGTTTAGTCTCCATCTAAATCCAAGATTTTTTTTTTGAAGGTTAATATCACAGGATTGTGGTCCGAAAAAGTTTTTGGTAATATATCCATTTTAAAAGTGTCTTTCACTAGATTTTTAGACATCCAAATCATATCAATCCTCGAGAATGTTTTATGTCTTTCTGAAAAATAAGTAAATTCCTTTGCGTTATCATTTATATATCTCCAGGTATCCACCAATTCTAAATTTTCCATCAATTCAAAGCAAATCTTCGGTAATTTACCCTGTGTCTCTTTAATATTTTTTTCAGAAAGTCTATCAATTTTTGGTGAGATTTCCCCATTCCAATCACCCATAACACACCAATGATCATATGAAAACTCTGACAATTTTTCCATAAGTCCTGTGTAAAACCTTGTTTTATCTTCATTGGGGGCATAAATACCCACTATCAAAATTTTTATGTCCTGTAAAGTAATTTCAACCCCCACAAATCTATCACTATCATCCAGTAATATCAGTTTGGGAAGCAATTGTGGGTTAATGTAAAGAACAACTCCATTTTTTTTTTAAATCCAGCCGAAATAAATTCTTCACCCAAATTTTTACAAATCAAATATTTGGAATCTTTCTTCTTGATGTGAGTTTCTTGTAAACAAATTATATCCAATTTTAATTTTTTCAAATAATGAAACACTTTCTTCCTCTTCTGCGCCATGTTGGCTCCATTTATATTCCAAGTTAGATATTTGTAATCCATCTTTAAACGTGTATTTTAAAATGTACCTGATGCTCCCTTTAATCCATCATCTTCCTTCCCCTCCTCTGCATGTTCCTGTTGACTTTGTTTCCCAGGAATTATATCCATATCTTTGAGTTTATCTTCTTCCATGTCTTTTGAAGCTTTTCTCAAGAAATCCCTTGCTTTTTGAACAGTATTCAATCGATATTTCTGTTGTCTCAATGTAAAAATCACTCCTTCTGGAACATCCCATCTAAATTGAATTTTGCATTGCTTAAGTTTTTCTGTAAAGAATGCATATTCTTTTCTTTTACGTAAAAGTCTAATAGGAATTTCTTTCATCACCAGTATTTCCTTATCATCAATTTTAAAGATATTATTGAAGTGTTGTTGCAATACCATATCTCTGGTCGTCTTTTTTATAAAGTGAACAAGCACATCTCTTGGAATTTTTTTCATTGTTGCATATCTGGAATTAATTCTATAAACTTTATCTATTTCAAATTTCATCCGATCTTCATTCCAATCCAAAAATTTTACTAAGGCATTAACAATTTTATCTCTGATATCTTCCCCTGTTTCCTCAGGGATTGCACGAAATCTCAAACAATGTTCTTTATTTCTCAATTCAATCACAGCCATGTAGTCCAAATTTTTTTCTAATTCCAGATTTAATATATCTGTTCTATTCTCCAAGATTTGTACTTTTTCTTTTGTATTTTTTACATCCTCTATTATTCGCCCAATTGTCCCTTTAATCTCATCCACTTGTGTTTTAATATGGGCTTTTATATCTTTCAATTCAGTTTTCATTTCTTGTTTTAGATCACTAATCCCTTCCATTATTTTTTGAAACATATCTGAGGGTATAACCCCTTCCTGTGGATCAATTGAACCTCTTCACTCCTGAGCCTTAGCTGCTTTTCTGGTTGTCGTTCTCAAAAGAAGCCTTTAATTTCTGATATTAACCACTGTTCCAAAACCTAGAGGCAGTCTATTTCTCTTTTTTTTTCCTCCACCAACAGAAGAGTTAATATTCCAGGCCTGTTATTTATAGTCTGGCCAGCATAGCTCTTATCTACGTCCAGGAATGCAAAACAATTCTGGTTCACAACACCAAGCAATTAGTAACATGTACGAACAGCAGATTCGTCCAAAAAGGAATAATCCAAGGAGAAAAATAGTTCCATATATATTTCCATCAAATAATAATCAAGTTGCCTCTCATCCGTTTTTAAACTTTATAACTCCAAATTCAGTCCAGCTTTTTGTCGTAAAAAAAATATAAATTGTTTACATTTTCTTTCTTCCTTAATTATATTTACAAGAGAAAAAGTATGACTCACCCAGATTTCTCAATTGCTGATTCGTAAACAAATCCCTTTTACTGTAGTAATTTAAGCCAAATGATAAGATTTAGACAGAAGGAGGATCGCTGGTTAAGAACGTTTTTAAGAAAAAAAAAACACCTTGCCTTTTTTCAGTATAGCTTGTTGAAAGTCCTGACCTCGTCTTCAGCCGATCGGTATGCCTTCTTATCTCATCCCTGATCAATTCCAGCCACCGACAGCTCAACGAAGTCCTTTGGATGATCTGGTCGGTTCCCCTTTATCTTGGAGAACATTTACGCCAGTCAAAGATTCCTCTTTACTGGCTTTTAACTGAAAAAAGCTTTTTCTGAGACAGAGCTCCCTCAGAGACAACCACCAGCCAGCACTCCTTCCAGATAAACCTAAGGTTTATCATGTCAATATGATGAAGCAGTATTTTTCTAGGAAACACCTGGTTCTGACTTGCATTCATGGTCATGAGATTGCTGAGGACGCTTTATCTCGCTTACCTGTTCCAGTTGACTGATATTTTGGCTCATACCTATCCCACTGACTGATTCACGGCTCTGATGACCTTTGGACTGTTTTTAGACGCTGTTTTACTCTTTTACGCTTTTAACATGGTTTTTTGGATTTTACATGATTTTATGGCTTATGACCTTTTTTGGAATTTGGACCAGCTTTTGGATTAACCCATTTTTTATCTTATCTCTTTATTCATTAAATAAAGTCTTCTTTTTTATTGTTTCATATTTTTGGGTATTTAAGGGTCCCTTAATCTTTCTTCTTCCTTAGGTGTTATTCTGTAATATTCCCTTGCATCTTTGAAACCTATGTAGAAAGGCATAAGTCAGAAGTAGCTCACTTGCTTATTGTATTATGATATTTTTCTCTTTTAAAGCTATATATTGTGCATTTTGATGTATTAATTGTAAATCCCTGATGTTTCTCTTATCCCTGGCTGCTGTGGCGATGAAGCAGAACTGTTCAGAGTTCTGACATCATCTTCCCGAAAAGGGGCGTGTCATGAACCTGTATATGTTCATGAGTTATTAAAAATCTCATAAGTAATATCTTGGCTCAAGCAAGGGACTCTGGGAGATTTTACAGTTAGAAAGGCAGGCCTCTGACAAGGTAATATTCTGAGTTTCACTTTCCAGCTGAAGACGGTTAGGGAGAAGCCTCAACAAGCTGCACCTGGTTATCTGTGCTGAAGTGCCTGGCACTCAAGGTCATCCCTGGCCTGTGAAGTTTGAAATACAGTTGGGAGGGGGGCATGGAAGGCGCGAAAAAGTGAGAAACATCTAGAAAGAGGTTACATCAGCCAACTCCTGATTGGTCAATTTATCTTGGACCGTTAGGATTATTTTCCTTAAGTATAGGGCTGAAAACCCCTAGCCTTTGTTCCCTGAAGTTGACCTAAAGGGTTCCTGGTTCCCCAAGGGTTGCCTATGGGAGGCAACTACGCAGGGTTCCATTCTTCTTGTTCTGATGCCAACCTCTCTTAGGAGAGTAGCCTTTGCAACCATCTACCTCATGTGTAAGTATTAGGCTAGAAAGGTTGTTATTTTCCTGTTGTGTCTTTGAATCCTCTTGTTTGTACCTGAACCCCTGTTGGGTGGAGGGTCTTAAAGGATTACTTGCTGCTATATGTTTTTATGTGCACTTATATACTTTTAATAAAGCTACTTCTATTTAACCTGGTGTGTTCCTTGAGAGAAAGGGTGGTTCTGAATTCAGTGCCTTAGCCATTCTCAGTCACGTAACTACCAAAGAGGGAAAAGGAGTTAAAAGCTTAATTCTAATTTGAGGTGTTAAACCAGAGGTTCCTGGCAAGGAGTGTAACTGTGGCTCTTGCCTTATAGGATCTTGGTTTTACCTAATTCCTGGGCTCAGAGATCCCCTGGCTCTGAGTGGACCAGTAACAGGGGTGGTGGCAGCCTATCTTCTACCTTGCATGGTTGTTGTGAGCGTACACAGCCTTGGCAAGGGTGAAGTGGTATTTTTCGGTTCCAGTCCCATTTCCCTAAGGGTGGGGTTTGGGTCTGACGCATGATCCCTGTGCCTTGACGGTAGGGATTCATGACACCGACTGCCTAGGGAGGTGGTGGGATCCCCTTCGCTGGATGTCTTCAAGCAGAGGCTGGACAGCGGGAGATGCTCTAGCTGTAGATTTCCTGCTGTGAGCAGGGGGTTGGACTCGATGGCCTACAAGGCCCCTTCCAACTCTATGATTCTATGAGTGGCTGGCTGGCTGAAGGTATAAATGTGAGGATGAGAGTTGTGTGGGAGGAGAGAAGTTGAGTTGGTTGGAGTGAGGTCGTTTGGTGAGGGTTGGTTGGCAGAGTTCTGAGGGAGGTTTGGATTATATTTGGCTGATATTTAGAAAGTATATAAATGAACAGAAACATAAAGAGTGACACTAAATGAAACCATACGCTTGTTAAACAATCCTAAGTAATCTTGTTATTTCCTGGTATTATTGAATAAATACTTATTTGGTTTACCAAAGGCCTGATCCTTGCCTGGGGAATATACATACCAGAAGGGAGGGCAAGGTAATTACCAAGACTGAACAGAAACAGTATCTAATGGTGGCAGCGGTGAAGGGACATATTGTAACAAAGACAAGTATCCAGAGCAACCCAGAGTTGTATGCTTTATAGAGACAGATACAAGGGGGCTGAAAACAGCATAAGCACTCAGTCACAAAGTAACCAGCTATAGAGAGACTCAGGCAAAGTCTCTGGGAGTATTGGTTACAGGATGTGACTGGTGGTGTTGCCTAGCAGTGGGATCTAGTGAGATCTGTGCTAGAGCAGAGTGGAGAAAATATATAAAGGACGGTCCTGACTGGTGGTGTCCCTGGTGGTGCCTAGTGAAAGGCAGTAGCCACAAGCAGGTGGGAACCTGACAGGGAGAACCAGGGAAGGACGTCACACCTTCTTGTCTAGGGGAGTGGGAAAAATAAATACCTCAGAAATATTCTTAAAGGAATGTCTTGAGAAATTTCAGCTCAGTTGTATCCAAGTCCCATCTCTGCCAGTGGAAAAAACCTTCCCCAACCTGATAACCTCCAGATATTTTGGACTACAACTCCCATAATCCCTGACCATTGACCATGCTGGGTCAGAGAAGAGTAGTCCAAAACATTTGGAGTGGGGCAGGGCACAAGATCCAGCCTATGGCCCCAGCCCTCAGTTGAGAACCAAATCTCCACATACTTTTCCCACCAACTATTTTTCTGGTCATCCATTTTCTCTCTCATCCAGGTAACAGGTGACAGCCCTGTCTAGTGGCAGACATTAGGGGACATGTGTGTGTGTGTAAGAATGAGAGACTGTGAGAATATGAAGGAGCCAGAAACTACACCTCCCTGATTGTGAAGTTCCAGCTTCCATGTTTGCCTTTGCTTGAACCTCGGTCAAGGGACATGAGGAAAATTGAGGGATTAGAAGTCATTAAAGGAACAACAGAGGTGGTTTCATTCCTCAGCTTAGCATGAGGATGAATAAAGTAGAACAGGGGTTCCCAAACTGTGGTCCATGGTCCACCAGTGGTCCACAAGCTTCATTCAGGTGGTCCGCGGCATGTCCACACTAAATATTCATATTGATTTTTAATTGAATTTTTAATGCTTTTTTATTTCTTATATTGTATTTTCTTATATTTTCTTCAGTAGTGTAGCGGCAAGTTCAGAAGTGCAGGGGCCCTTCATCATAGTCACAGCCACACCCCTCCCCTTCTTTTTTGCTGAATGAGATCCTTGCTGATGCCTTCTCCCACATCAACAGACATCCCTAGGAGCCAATAAGTATGAAAGGGGATAGTGTTAGCTACTGAAAAGAATCTTAGTGGCTGACTCACCTCCTTTCATTCTGATTAGCTCCAATCAGCAGGAATGAACCAGGAAGCATGATAGAAGACTCTTCTCGGTGGCTAACACACTCCCCTTTCACACTGATTGGCTCGTAGGATGCTGGAGACATAGGGACCCTGCCAGGACCGTGCTCCCAAGAAAGTAAAGAGCCTGAGACCCTGGATGACAACACCCCTGATTTTCTTACATTACAATGTGGAATCCAGATTGAAATACAAAGTAAGAAATGCAAGAAGCAATACAAATACAATTAAAAATCTACAGGAGCCAGCACAGAGTATTAGAATTGGTACAATAGGCACAAAAAAACCATTAAGTGGTCCACCAAGACCCTCAGCAATTTTCAAGTGCTCCATGCGGTGGAAACAGTTGAGAACCACTGAACTAGAAAAACACATCTTGCCTGCAGAAGGTTTCGCTCAGAGGAGACAGCATCTGTGACCAGCTGAGTGCAAATTGATCTTCAGCAACTTCAGCAAGAAAAGTGAAGGGGCCTTGAGGACAGAGAAAGGAGAATGAATGTCCACATTACCAGGGTAGGAGGGAGAGAATACCACAAGAATTTGGCGGGGCTTGCAGAGTTTCCATCTCCCTGAGGATGTTAACATTGAAATGGAGAAAGCAAAACACACCATTTTCTAGCAGGCATTCCCTCCTAGGGATGCTTGAGGATTTTGTTCAATCCTCATTCAGACCAATACAGGGATAAAAACCTAGGTATCTGTTGGTGTGGTCTTTTGGTTTCTTGTCTACCCCCCCCCCCAATCTCTATAAATACTGTATGCATACTCAAGGCTAAAATGCATCAAGAATGTTTATTTTATAGTAATATTCATAAAATATATGTATATTATGGCAATGTTGTTGTTATATGCCTTCAAGTCAATTATGACTAATGGTGACCTTATGAATCTTTTTGGATAAATTCATAGGGTTTTCATGGTAAGAGGTATTCAGAGGTGGTTTACCATTGCTTTCCTCTAAGCCTATGGCACTTGGCATTCCCAGGCGGTCTTCCATCCAAGTACTAACCAGCAGGGCCGGTTCTAAAGGGCAGCCAGGTTGGGCACTGGCCCAACAGCCCCTGGAGCTACAGGGGGCCCCTCAGCTTCCCCTCTGCCCCCCTTCTGTGATCTGCAGACCCCCCACACCCCACCTACCCCCACCTACCTTTCTGCTGTCTTTTCCATTCCCCTTAACAAAGATGGCTGCCACGGTTTCCCTAAGGTACTGAAGCCCCTGCCGCCATCTTAGTTGATGGCAGAGATGTGCGCGCGTAGCACGCACGCATGCCATCAGCAAAGATAGCGGTGGCGGCATAATCCCATTAGGGAAACCGCAGCCACCATCTTCGTTAAGGGCAATGGTAAAAGACAGCAGAAAGGTAGGTGGGGGGCACGCACGCACATGCACATGCACATGCACACACCAGGGGCCAGGGCAAGCTGATGCCCAAGGGGCCCTGGATTCCTGGAGCCAGACCTGCTAACCAGGCCTGACCCTGCTTAGCTTCCAAGATCAGATGAGAACGGGCTTGTTCAGGGTAGCATGGGTGTAGGCAATAAGCATATAAAAATGCACATCTTGTGAAAAATACAAAATAACATGAATTGTCATGCTTTTCTTTTTAAAAAGCAGATTGATGTGGAACAAGAGGAACCAAACTGATTTATGAATGAACACATGGAAAATCTGTCTATTACTATTCCTTCCTCTTCCCAAACTTTGGGCATTATTGATTGAATTCATACAGTACACAATTAGGGTTGTATCAGCTAAATCCTACTCAGAGTAGACCCATTGAAATTCTTTATTTATTTTATTTATTATTTTATTTATACCCTGCCCTTCCTTCCAGCAGGAGTCTAGGGCGGCATTTAAATTCATGAATCTAAATGTCCATTAACTTCAGTAAATCTACTCTGAGTGCAACTTGCGTTGAATTCACTAATAGGAAAGAAAACCCTTGAGGTTTAAGAATGTACCTATAGCCAACAGATATTTCTGTCAAAATTTAAAAAGCAGGGAAATTGGGCAGCTATAGTGAATGCCCCAGGGGAGCAGGATAGCTGAGCTCCTCTCTGAGATATTGTTCTGCCCTACACATTTGTAAAACTGCAGACACAATTTGGCCTAGTCTTTCACAGTCCAATCCATTTCCTGTGTGGCTTGAAAAAATTTGGTAACATATGCCTCTGAGCATATGTGGAGTGGTGGCTAGGGTTGCCAGGTTCAGGGCCTGAGACTGATCCTGTATCTTTAGGATAAGAGAAAGTCAGCCAAGTGCAGGTGTTCTTGCAACACAGGAAAAACCACAAAGTGGAATTCTCCCTTCCCCTGCACAACTTTTAAAGATACAGAAGACCTCTTGGAGGCTGGGACTTCTGTATCTTTAAAAGTTGTGCAGGGGAAAAGGAGAATTCCACCTTGTGGTTTTTCCCATTACAGTGTTGCAAGAACACCTGCACTTGGTTGACTTTCTCTTCTCCTAAAGATACAGGATCAGTCTCAGGCTCTGAACCTGGCAACCCTAGTGGTGGCAACACCTGCAATCAGGGGAAGCAGGGGGAGGAGAGGGGGCAGGAAGGGGGAAAGAAGGGGAAGGGAAGGGGCAGGAGGGAGGGGATAGGAGACGGGATAGAAGGCAGGAGGAGCGGAGGACAGGTGTGTTCATTTGCATGCATAGTGAATTCAGTGGGATTTACTCCTGTGCATTCTTGCTTAGGAAAGATGAAATTAACCTGGGGGGAGGGAGGGTTTTCCCCACTTTTATTTGACATCAGATACATGTAGACTCCCACCCAAATTTAAACCAAAGCTGACCCTGGCCACATCCACACCAGACATTCATTCTGTGAGAGGAAACACCATATTCCCCTCACAGAGCTACAGTTCTCAGAATTCTCTGGGAAGAGGAGCTGACAGTTAAACCACTCTGGCCACTGGGGCTCTGTCAGGGGAACAGGAGTCTCCTAACAACTCTCAGCACCTTTCGCAAACTACACTTCCCAGAATTCTTTGGGGGAAGCCATGCCTGTCTAAAGTCAAATAAATGTCTGGCTTGGGTGTGGCCACCTGATTAGCAAGCCAAACAGCCATGAGTCTGGCTTTTAGGACAGTTGGTTCTTACTGAGCATGCCTGTGCTCATCATAGACTCTGATTAATTTTCTTAAATTAAAAATCAGCTATGCATTTTTTTAACTCTTAAACTGCAGAATATGAAGGTCAGAGTATGGAGCAAGGTCAGTAATAGGATTACAGGTACTCTGTGAACATGGCCGATTTTTAATTAATTTAAACAAATTATGAGACCACTGACAGAAAATATCCAACAGGGGTCTGGATTATTTTACTCTTGTTTTAGAGTTTGAACTCTGAATTCTCTCTGAGTATGTTGTGCATTATCATGGAAGTGGACTGCCTTCAAGTCGATTCTGACTTATGGAAACCCTATGAATAGGGTTTTCATGGTAAGCGGTATTCAGAGGGTGTTTACCACTGCCTTCCTCTGAGGCTGAGAGGCAGTGACTGGCCCAAGGTCACCCAGTGAGCTTCATGGCTGTGTGGGGATTTGAACCCTAGTCTCCCAGCCCCAGGTCGTAGTGCAACACCTTAACCACTACACCACATGAAAACTTAGTGACTTGTTAAGTACGCGTTTCTGAGTTCAGGACTAAAAGTTTTGTGGGGTTCTGTTTTGAAATGAGCTTATGGGAAGCAGCAGAATGGCATAGAGGTATTTTCAATTTAACATGGCTGAATGTGGAAACTCCATCCTGGCTGTAGCATACAGCCACTCTCATGACTGTATAGTACCACTCTTAGAAAGGAAACTAAGCAGGAAGCCAGGAGGAATTTAAACCTCTAATTTTTCTATGATTTCCCGGGTCACGGTTGCAACTGATTTCTGCTGATCTTTGACCAGAGCTAGAGTAATTACAAGTTCATTGAGGATAGTAAGTTTTCTGGGTTACCCAGCATTGCAGTCTTTAGGAGACTTGGCTCCACACTTTTAGAACTCCTGCAGAAGCAAAGCTGAACGTTTTCTGAACCAAATCCATCCAACACTCTCACTTTCTGACAAACTTTGTCTGCCATCTAGTGGCAGATTGGAGAATATGTTCAACTTCCTCTATGCTTTCAAGGAAGTTGTGAACAGACTATTTTAATATTAGCTTCAAGATGCATCCACATCCACTCCGCTTTGACATGGACCATTTCATGGCAGATCCAACAGTATATCATACAGCAATGGTTCCCAAACCTCCCCTGCATAGACCACTTGAAAATTGCTGAGGGTCTTGGCAAATGACTTAATTATTTCTCTTTATAATGTGCTGTGCTAGCTATTGTATGGCTTTTAATGTATTTTTATTGCTTCTTCTATTTCTTTTATTGTATATTATTGCATTATGGTTTGCATTCCATAGACTTCTATAGTCGTTGTTGTTGTTATGTGCCTTCAAGTCGACTATGACTAATGGCGACCCTATGAATCAGTGACCTCCAAGAGCATCTGTCATGAACCACCCTGTTCAGATCTTGTATGTTCAGGTCTGTGGCTTCCTTTATGGAATCAATCCATCTCCTCTTTGGCCTTCCTCTTTTTCTACTCCCTTCTGTTTTTCCCAGCATTATGGTCTTTTCTAGTGAATCATGTCTTCTCATTATGTGTCCAAAGTATGATAACCTCAGTTTCATCATTTTAGCTTCTAGTGATAGTTCTGGTTTAATTTGTTGTAACACCTAATTATTTGTCTTTTTCACAGTCCATGGTATATGTAATGCTTTCCTCCAACACCACATTTCAAATGAGTTGATTTTTCTCTTATCCGCTTTTTTCACTGTCAAACTTTCACATCCATACATAGAGATCGGAAATACCATGGTCTGAATGATCCTGACTTTAGTGTTCAGTGATACATGTTTGCATTTGAGGACCTTTTCTAGTTCTCTCATAGCTGCCCTCCCCAGTCCTAGCTGCCTTCTGATTTCTTGAGTATTGTCTCCATTTGGTTAGGCTCTTGTTCTTCCCTTTTTGTTGTCCTTTCTATTTTTATACAATTATTGTAATAGTTCTCTTTGTCCCTACATATTAGTTGCTGTATAGTTGCATTTAGGGTTCTGACCATGTTTCTGTCTCCTTTTGCTTTTGCTTTCCTTTTCTCTAATCTTCTCATTTCTCTAATCTTTTGGAATAGGGCTCTTGTTCTTCCTATTTTGTTGTCGTTTTCTATTTCTATATAATAACTATTGTAATAGTTTTCTTTGTCCCTATGTACTAGTCGTTGTATAGTTGCATTTACGGTTCTGACCGTGTTTCTGTCTCCTTTTGCTTTTGCTTTCCTTTTCTCTTTAACCATTTTAAGAGTTTCTTCAGTCATCCATTGAGGTCTTTCTTTTTAACTAGAGTATTGTCTTTTTGCATTCTTCCCTGACAATGTCTCTGATTTCACTCCATAGTTCTTCTGGTTCTCTGTCAACTAAGTTTAAAGCCTCAAATCTGTTCCTTATTTGATCTTTATATTCTTCTGGGATGTTATTTAAATTGTATTTTGGCATGATGATTGCTTTGTTCTTCTTTAGCTTTACTCTGATTTTCAATACAATCAGTTCATGATCTGTACCACAGTCTGCTCCTTATCTTGTTTTCGCAGAAAGTATGGACTTCTCCATCTTCTGCTACCAATCAATTTGATTCCTATTTTGACCATTTGGTGATGTCCACGTGTCTTTTCGGTTGCTCAAAAATATGTTTGCAAGAAAAAAAATTATTGACTTCACTGAATTCAATAAATCTTTCTCCTGCTTCATTTTTGTCTTCTAAGCCCCATTTCCCCACAATTCCTAGTTCCCTACTTTTGCATTCCAGTCCCCCATGATTATCAGCACATCTTCTTTTGGTGTGTGATCAATTTTTTCTTGTACTTCTGCATAAAATCTCTCCAGTTCCTCTTCTTCTGTGTTTGCCGTTGGAGCATAGACTTGGATGATGGTTATGCTAATAGGTTTCCTGTTTAATCTCATTGATATCACTCGCTGAGACCTTGCATTGTAGTTCCTAATTGCTTTTGCTACATCACTTCTCACTATTAAAGCAACCCCATTTCTTCTTAATTTCTCATGTCTGCATAAAATATTTTATAGTTGCCTGATTGAAAATGTCCCATTCCTGTCCCTTTTAATTCACTCATGCCAAGTATTGTAATGTTGAGACATTCTATTTCTTGCTTGACAATTTCTAACTTTCCCTGGTTCATGCTTCTCACATTCCATGTTCCTATTGTGTGTGTCATACAATTCTGCACTCTCCTTTCTCATCTGTGCACATCAGCCTCTGGGCTTCCTTTTGGCTTTGACCCAGCTGCATCATGAGTCACAGCGCTACTTGTACTTGTCCTTCCCCAGTAGCTCATTGAGTGCCTTCTGCGTGGGGGTCTCATCTTCCAGCACTATCTCATGTTTCTTTTTGGATACTCTGTTCACAGGGTTTTTGTGATAAGAGGTATTCAGAGGTGGTTTACCATTGCCTTCCTCTGAGTTTGGCTGCATTTTAGTCTGGTGTCTCAGCTTTGACCATTCTGTGTTGGGTGCCCCTGCTAGGAGTCTAGCCTCTTGGTCTAGACTCCTGACGGCATTGCTCTCAGCTTCTTCAACACTCTCAAACCCCCTCACCACATATTGATTTTAATTATATTTTAATTGTTTAGACTTCCATAAGCAATTAAAATATAATTAAAATCAATATGAATATTTAATGTGGACATGCCATGGACCATCCTAATTAGCAACCACAGACTGGGAACCTCTGTCATATAGGTTAGATGTTGTGTAAATTTTTACAGAGCAGTGTTTAGTCTTTCTCCTGATCAGAGTTTGTATGGTCATCCTGTATGAGGTATGATAAAGGAATAATTACTCCACATAAGAAGATGGTGCTTGAGCCAGTCTCTTGACGATTAGTTTCTCCTGGGAATATTTTGTATTTTCTCCATTGGAGAATATTGATTATTTTTGTGGGAGAATCGAGGCCAGCTGTCGATTCAAGAACCTGTGATTTAAGAAGCAGTAGTATCTGAAGAAGTAGTGAAACAATTTTTACAATCCGGAATAGCTATCATTGTAATGTTATTCCTTACTGCTTTTGGTTATTGTAACATTATCAGAGTGTTATACTTAATTGCTTTTGGCTGTTGTGGTGTATTTGACTGTTGGTTGTGCATTGTATCGAGGCCATTTGTAACATTTGTTTGCATTGCATCATGGTGACTACAGTGTTACTCTGTTGTTTTGGGCATCTGTAGTGTTATTTACTGTCCTTTGGTTCCTTTGGGAGGAAGGGAGGGACATAAATGTAATATATATAGATAGATATATGAATGAGCCAACATTTAGACTCAACAAGCACACATCACAATTCAATCCAATGGAATAAATGGAAAATAACTGTGTAAGGATAGGCAAGGGATTGAAGAAAAAGCGTTGGGGGTATAAGGAAATGGCTTTTAAAAAAAAGAATTGGAATCAGATAAACTGACCCACGACAGCCGGTGTGGCATAGTGCTTTGAGTGTTGGACTACGACCTGCGAGACCAGGGTTTGAATCCCCACACAGCCATGAAGCTCATTGGGTGGCCTTGGGCCAGTCACTGCCTCTCAGCCTCAGAGGAAGGCAATGGTAAAACCACCCCTTAATACCACTTACCATGAAAACCCTATTCATATGGTCACCATCAGTCAGAATTGACTTGCAGGCAGTCCGTTTCCATTTCAAACTGACCCACACAAAAAGACTTCCAAGCAGCTCCACTAGGAGCTTTTCCAATATTACTGCTCCTCCCCCACCAACCTCCCTCCCTTTTGGGGGAAAGGGCACGAGAAGGTGATTTGGTAGTGATGGTCCAGCTCCAGGCACTCTTGGGGGGGAAACTGATCATCTACCCCCATTTTCTGGTCCACACCTGGCTTGAAATTGAATCGGGCTTGGTCACCCTCATTGATGACCTTCACTGGGAGAGGGACATGGGGAGTGTGACCCTGTTGCTCTTGCTCAGTCTCTCAGTGGCATTTGAGACCATTGGCCATGGTGTCTTGCCAGGCTGGCCTGGTGAGCTGGGAGTGGGAGGCACAGATATTGTGTTGCTGCTCCTACTTACAGAGCCAGTTTCACAGAGTAGCTTTCGGTGGCTATGTTGCAACTCCTTGGAAGTTATGTTGATAAGTGAACAAGATGCACATGAGTGGACCAAACAAAAGAAAAATGTAATATTTCATTTCATTTGAGCTCATTCCCCAGCTGCCTGGCATTGCTAGCCCATGAAAGGTCTCAAATGTCACACAGAAAGCATTCCAGGCAGGCTTCTCTCTGTGCATGGCAAAAGAGAGTGGAGTTTGGTTGGAGAATGCAGGCATCGATCCCACTACCTCTTGCGTGCAAAGCAAGTGCTCTACCATTTGAGCTAATTCCCCAGCTCCCCTACAGAACCATCCCGCAGTATCCCAACAACAGTGCAGACCCAAGATGTGACTGTGCTTCTGTCTGCGCTAATTCCCTGGCTGCCCAGCCTTGCAATATCCAAAAAAGGAAATAGACCAGAGATGCTGTGCAGAATGTGACCGAGGAGCCTTTGCTCTATGCATGGCAAAAGGAAAAAAGATAGAAGCTTGGCTGGAGAATGCAGGCATCGATCCCGCCCCTCTCATGCTAAGCGAGCGCTCTACCGCTTGAGCTAATTCTCCAGGGTTGAAAGCCTTATAAGTCCTCCTGACGAAGGCTGAAAATGTTTGGAGCTGCTGTACCATGCTTTTTATTATGCAAAGGAAGTGCTCTAACATTTGAGCTAATTGCCCTGGTCCTCCAACACCCCAAGAAGGGGGCAGTCCTGAATAGGCCATACCGAAAGCGAGCCACTGAGGCTGTGCTCTACAGGTGGCAAAAGGAAGCGAGCAGAGGTGCAGGTGGAGAATGCGGGTATCAGTCCCACTACCTCTCGTGTGCAAAGCGAGTGCTCTACCATTTGAGCTAATTCCCCAGTCTTTAAAGTCTCCTGAGCCACCAATGAGATTCCTAAGGTATGGACAGCCCTTCCTTTCTCAGTTCACCTTGGTTGGTCTCGGGTAGGTGTGGGAAACCCATAGCCCTCCAGATGTTGTTCAGCTACAGCATTCCTCATCCCTGACCGTTGGCCATGCTGGCTGGGAGTTGGAGTCCTAACATTATCTGGGAGGCACCAGAGTTAACCACTCCTGGTCTAGGAATACGATTCTTGATTTGGTTGCAAGAAGGCCTGGGTGAAAGTCCCAGACAAGCCCATGCAACCACTGGAAGATGAGGCATACCTTTGTGTGGTGGTGATGGGAAAGGATTTTTAAAAAAAATTCCTTCCGGTAAAACATCCCAACAGAGTGTTGGGAGCCACTCTCTTTGCCTCCCAGAGCCCTCTCAGTGGTGGAAGAGATGTCATAGCCTATCCCTTACAGCAGGCACGGGGAACATTTTTTAGCCTGAGGGCCACGTTGCCTTGTGAACAACCTTCCAGGGGCCACCTTCTGATGGTGGGCAGGGCCCAAGAGGAAAGTGGGTGGAGCAATGGATGACGCTTGTACATTTGTTCAGTAGGCTACATTTCAACTGCACACAAGTCAGAGGATTCAGTACACACACCCCTCTCTCCATCCTCCGTCTGGGCAAGCAAGAGTGATTATAACACTTCAAGGACACATTCTGACCAAGTAAAACCACTTGAGGAGCCTGTGGGGCATGGTCAGTGAGGGATGTGACCTGAGAAAGGGCATGGCCTGGGGAGCAGTCCCAAGAACCAGATAGGGGGCTCTGGAAGGCCACGTACATCATCTGTATCTGAGGCTCCCTTTCCCTGTCCAATAGGGTAGCTGGCTCAGTGGGTGCTATTAATGCCAAGCTGTGGGATGGAGCCCCACACAGGCCATCCAAAGCCAGGCAAGGGCATGGGGGCTCTGCCTCCCTTTTTTGGATAGGTCAAAACAGCCAGTCCTGGCCAAGGAGCAAAATATAATGTCATGGAGAATATGAGCATCCATCCCGCTGTAAGAGCTCTACCATTTGAATTTATTCCCCACCTGCCTTGCAGAGCCACCCGCAAGGGGGCAGAGAACCTAAATACTGTTCAGGAGGAAGGGAATAGGAGCTTGCCTGATGATTGCAGGCATCGATCCAGCTACCTGGCTGTCGTATGCTGATCGAGAGAGTGCTCTACCATTTGAGCAAATTCCCCGGCTGCCTGCCGTCACTGGCGCATGACAGACTCGAGATGTCGCACAAAACAGCAGGTTCTGACAAAACAGTTATTTACAAAATCGCCATGCAAAAGACAGACATGGCTCCCATTACCTGTCACTTACGAAGCAAACATTCTTCTGCTTGAGATAATTCCTCAGCTGTCTAGATGCAGGATATCCTGAGGACGAAGCAGCCCTGAGATGTTGCGAATAGGGACTGGTGAATTTGTCAGGTTCGATGTATCTCAGTTTCTCAGTTGTACCGCTCTTAAGTTCAGTTCTCATTTCCACGTCATTTTGCCTTAAAGAAAGGAATCCTCGTGAAAATCCATCAGCATTTGAGCGTGAATCTCTCCTAATACACTCACTTTTGTATGCAGTGTTGCCTGTTATGCACATTTTGCTAAGCAGTATTTCCCCTAATATTTATATTTCCCCTAATATAATTCATGTTTGCATGTTATTTTCACCAAGTTAAGATTTTTAGGCACACATTACCTTTTGTACGAATTACTTGGCTAGAGAACTGCATTTCAAAATTCAGAGAGGAGTGGATTTAGAAGGATGGCTGTGTTTTGGTTAGCATGTTGTTTCAGAAAGTGTGAATTTGCCTTTAAATGTGAACTGAGTTGAATTTCTTCCCCATCCCAGGCTGTGCAGAAAGCAACCTCAGAAGGCTTTGCTCTATGCATGGCAAAAGGAAAAAGGATAGAAGCTTGGCTGGAGAATGCAGGCATCGATCCCGCTACCTCTTGCATGCTAAGCAAGCGCTCTACCACTTGAGCTAATTCCCCGGCATTCAGAGCCCTATAAGTCCTCCTGATGAAGGCTGAAAATGTTTGGAGCTGCTGTGCCATGCTTTTTATTTCCCTCTCATTGGTGGGAAAAGGAAGGGTGCAGCCCCTTATGAGCTAGATAGCTTGAGTTAGTTAGATCAGACCTGTGCAGGCAATTACGTTTTTTTTTTTTTACAATAGTTGACCTTTGTTTTTACTCTATTTTTAATGGTTTTTACTGTGTGGGCCCAGGGATGGAGGACCTGTTCAATTTGCTTCACATTTAAAGGCAAACCACCTAATTTGCACTTTCTGGAACAATATGCATCTTACCTCTTTCATAATTGCTTTATATTTTTATGTTATATGCTCTGCAGCATCTATTTACACCAGGTTGGCGGGATGCAAAGGCTCCAATAAAAAATAAAATGAAAATGGCTACAATCAGCCTATGAAACATTTCAGATGCTTGCAAGTCCCTAAGACAGGGACTTAAAGTAAGCAAAAAGTCAATGATAAACAAGAGGTTGCAACACTACTCCGTTATTCAGAGGTTGGAATCAGTTAACACTCTGCTTGCTGACCTTATCAAAAACTGTATTTCATTGATATCCCACACCAGGAGCTTACATAGTCAATCAGTCTCTCATCTTTTATCCCCACAACAACCTGGCAAGGTAGGCTAGGCTGGTGGTGGCTCCACAGAATTACATAATGAGCTTCATAGCTGAGTGGATTTGCAGAGCAGTTTCCTAGGTCAAAATCCAATTGTTGATCCAAGGGGTGCAAAACCTCTGGCCCTCTAGATGTTGTTAAACGACAACTCCTGTCAACCCTGCCTACCAGTCATCCTGGCTGGGACTGATGGGAGGTGGAGTCAACATCTGGAGGTCCACAGGTTCTCCATCCCTGCTCTATCTACTGCATTGCACTGTCGCTCACGCTCTCACAAATTCATTCCATGCCTTGAGCACCATCACTCAGATTGCCGTGTCGTCTGTCCCAGAGGTTGCAAACATATTTTTGACTGATGGGCACAGTTGGACTTTTGAGAAGGTATTATGGACACCACCCCCTCTAGATACCTCTCCCCCCCAACACCTAGGAAGAGAAGTGTATATGGACACATGAGCCTTTACTTTCCATGGATCTAGGTAAAAGTTGGATACAGTAGAAACAGGGCCTTTTGAATGTGCATGATTTTACAATGCTTGGGGATTTTTCATTTAGATAAATGGCAAGTTGGAAGGGGAACATGATGGAGGAGTATAACATGATGCATTGCAGGATGGGTGAGCATTTTGATACAGTTCACATTTATCTGGGATGAAGGTATGCATAGTATGTGGGAGAGCATCCTAAACTGCTCCCTGATGCCTGTGAGGCTGTCTGGAGCAGTAGAGCTGTGACCACAACTACACTCTGGCCACTCATGGCAGCAGCGGTGGAAGGTGGCAGAGGCAGGCAGAAGGGGCGTCGTCCCTGTCCTAGCTTCAGGCTGGCACAGGGATCAGGCTCAGAGAAGTCCTGATGCTGGCCGGCACTGGCTGCGAGAGTAGCTCGGGATCCAGCTTTGCACTCGCCCCACCCTCGGAACACCTCATTCTGGGTCTTTCTGCCAACAGGGATACCTTGGGCAGGTTTTCCACCTGCCCTCATGATTGGAAGGTGGAAGGGGGAGCTTTGCACTGGCAGAGTTATCCAAGTGTCATTCCATTTGTGGTGGGAGGCCTCTGATCAATCCACCTCCCTCCCCAGCCTGGCTTAAAGGGGGCGGCGTATTGCAGCCTTAATTATCTACTTGATTTTGCACTTCCCCACATGTTCAGAGTCATACAGAGTTCTCAGTTCAAATCCCGTATCAAAATTGTGGGTATTTTGCAAGATGCATGATTTTTTAGAAATGCATCTTAAAATATTAATTAAATGTAAATCATTATGTGGATTGCTTTTATTCATTTTTCTGGGGATGTTTCAGGAATCTGTTCTTTGCAACTCCTGATGTGACTTGACCTGAACTAAGGTGTCCATCAGAACTTAAGTATCCATCCCACACTTTCCAGATGTTCTTGGCTCAAAAACAATATCAAAATAGTTTAAAAATGTGTATTTTGAAAGGTGTGTGTGTATTTACATACTAATTCAATGCACGTTTTCCCATGAGCTATGTTTGTTTTCTTGCATTTACATCCCGCTTTTCTTCCAGCATGGAACCCAAGGCAGCATATATGGTTAATTCAGATCTACAAACTTGTTTTGCTCCCTCTGGAACCATTTAGCCAAAGTGTCTGCCAGCATTTCTTCCTAAAAGTAAACATTGACACACCTTTGCCCTGCACATCACTGGCAGTCCTCAGAGGGTTGGAGAGCATACACTGGTAAGTAACCCAAAGAGCTCCAGATCTGCCTACTATTCTGCAGCCCTGTTTGGTTCTTAATGTTCACCTGAGGAAATAGGAGTCATTATTCAGGATGAATCGGATTCTTCTCCTTGGGTTCTTTACGTTGCTCTTCTGCTCTTCTGGTGAGTGACTGTGTGTGTGTGGTGTGCATGTGTTTGAGTGCATACACACAGGAGTGTGCAGAGATCTACAAAGAGGAAGAGTTAGAGTGGGGAGCTGGAGACATGCCTGTATTACAAAAGTGGTTTGTGAGCTTTTTCTCTTGAAGGTACAGAACTGGAAAAAGCGTTATATTTATGTACGTACATGTATGTATGATATACCCCATAAACAGAATGGATGGAATTCAAGAAACGAATGTACTCATCACAGGAGTGGAGTCTGCTCATCCAATGGGGTTTCCCCTTCCTTGCCTCTCCCCCGCATCCCCCTGCATCTGCTCCAGAGGGTCCTCAAACCATCCCAGAGCAGATGTTGGGAGTGCACAGCAGGGGGTGCAGTGGGGAGGAGAGGAGAGGGAAATCCTGTTGTGTGAGTGACAGCCTGCTCCACTCGTGCACAAACACCATTGGATTTCACCCACTGAACCCATGAATAGACACATACTGAAATAGATGGGATCTTCAGGATTCCAATTTCCCATCCAGGTTCTGATGACGAGACCCAGTTAGCGAGGTTTTTGCATCTGGTTCCTCCACATCATATGGCCCTGCCTAAAGGTGCCTTGCAGGAAGTTTGGGTTCTTATTTATTTAGAAAGAGAGCCAGTGCGGTATAGTGGTTAAAGTGTTGGACTACGGCCTGGGAGACCAGGGTTCGAATCCCCACATAGCCATGAAGCTCACTGGGTGACCTCCTCTCAGCCTCATGAAAACGCTATTCATAGGGTCGCCATAAGTCGGAATCGACTTGAAGGCAGTACATTTACATTTATTTATTTAGAAAGATATGCAGTTGCAGGCCTGCAACATAAAATTTGGATGGAATAATCTACAAATGCATTGCCCCACGCAACCCTAAGCTTCTTGTCTCAATCTTCCTCTTCCTTTCCTCACCTCTCATCACCCAATAGACAGACAGACAGACAGACACAGACACACACACACACAGTCTGTTGTCACTGTCTGTCTCCCACCAGTTCTCCAATTGTTTATCTCTTCCCCCACTGCTCATTTTTGTCTAGTTTGTTTGTCCACGGAGCCCTTTCATTTTCTGCTTTCATCATCCCTCCACGCCCTATGAAGCTTCCTCTGCTCCTACCCTCCTGTCTGTGTTGTTTGTTGACCTTCTCCCCCTCCCCCCATAGTTGCCCACCTGAGCGGGGAGAGCTCTGAAGGTGCAGATTAGGCCAGCTATCAGCTGACCCAGGTCTGTGCCTCCCCCTCCCCTAAGTCTCCTCTCCTCAAGCCCCCAACATTTTGGGGCCTGCACATGAGCCCTGCTGCCAACCGTTTTTTCTGGCCATGAACCTGGGCAATCTAAGCAGGACATCAGAAACAGAGGAATAGCCATGAGAGATGGCTCTTTCAGTTTGCTTGCGGGCTTCCCAGAGGCACCTGGCTGGTACCTGGGAGAACAGGATGTTGGACTCTTTGGCCTGGTTCAGCAGGGCTCATTCCTTGCGAAAGTCCTGGTCTCATAAGAAGAGCCCTGCTGGATCAGGCCAGTTTATGGGACCTGTACTGCTGCAAAATAAAATTAAACACAATCTTAAAAAAAAAAAAACGGAAAAAGAAATTGCAGAATTATGTATCAGGGATGTTGGAGAATTTTGTTCTGTGCTCATTTGAAGTCATTTGACCTAATTCACACCTCTTTCATTAATATACAGATCAGAATGCACTTCTTCTGATTGGCTGCTTCTCTGAATTTTGTGGTGCTGTTTTCAACTCAGTAGTGTAGTGGCAAATTCAGAAGTACAGGGTCCCTTCATGATAATCACAGCCATATCCCCTCCCATCTTTTTTTCCCCTGCTGGCTTGAGAATGAGATCCTTGTTATATGCCTTCTCCCACAACAGACATCCCTAGGAACCAATAAGCATGACGGGGAGAGTGTTAGCTACTGAGCAGAGTCTTCTCAGTGGCTGACTCATCTCTTTTTACTCTGGTTGGCTCCAATCAGCAGGAAAGAACAAGGACACATGTTAGAAGACCCTTCTCAGTGGCTAACACACTCCCCTTTCATGTTGATTGGCTCATAGGATACTGGAGACATTGGGACCCTGCTGGGACCCTGCTCCCCAAAAAGGAAGGGGTCTAAGACCCCCCCTGAGACCCTGGACAACTGCACCCCTGCTTCAACTACAATAATGCATATTTATGGAGAAAATACAAAATGTATATTGTAGGGAAATGTGTACAAAAAAGTCTGCTTGGGGGCGAAATGCATACAAAATGCTTATTTTAGGGGAAATGTCAACATAGGGCTCGTCCAAACAACTGTATAATGTGCAATATGATCGCTTTGTGTATTCATTAATTTTCCATGGTCCATACGACGTCACCCATTTTTGCGGACTTTCTTGTGGTTAAATCCGCATTTGCAGTACCGCGAAAAATGCAATATGCTTTTTAAAATTGGAAATCATCTGCTGTATGTTCAGGCGCTCGGATGCAATACGGTGGACTTTAGAGCAGTAGGCGTTCCGTGGGTGGTCCTTTGGCATTTCCACATACCCCTTCCCTCATTCCCAGCCAATCATATATTTCCACTTTTGCGCATGTGCGAGAATGACCGGGGAAAGCCTGGGGAAACTGAACCAATCAGGGCAATGAGGTGGTGTTGGGGGGGCCTCTGCAACTTCTACTGCGCAGATGCAAAAATGTGCATTTGCGCAGAAGCAGCTACAGCCGTTTATTTTTACCCAGCCATGTTCTAGGTAGGGAAGAAAGAACACATCTACCAGGAAAGGCTGTCCTGCCCGTGGTGAACTGCATCCAAGAGGAGTAAAGAGAAAGGGAAGGAGGGGGACAGAGAGATGGGGAAAGCCACTTCCAGAAACAGAGGATGGAACAGCAAGAGCTTGTCTCTCCTGATGTTGGGGGTCACGAACGTTGCAGTGGAGCCAGAAGTCCCCCTGGCTGCCCCGACCTAAAGGCATTCTCTTAGAAGGGCTCTCCTTTCCAGAAACCCTTGTTTAGAAATGTGATTTGTAAATCAGCTACATTCTTACTAAAATGTATATTCTATGTACATAACACTAAATTCTTACTAAATTACACACAGAAAAGGCTATCAATATGTCTCTCCCCCCCCCCCAAGTATATTGCGGGCAGTGATGCCTTTAAGATCTGTACTGTAGGTAAAAATGAAACAGGTAAACATGAAGCAGCCAGGAAGGCGGAGATGGAGTGAACTTCACATGTTAAGTTTATACTTCCAGGTTGTTCACTGTTTTTGGAAAGTGGTTTAATCTTGTGAAGGAGGGGATATATTCGTCACCTGGCCCCCAGACCAGCAACGGCACCAGAAAAATTTTTTGAGGGGGGACACAGAATGGGCAAAGTATATTTCTAGGCTGGGTGAAATATACTAGGTGAGGGGGCAAGTTTATTGTTGGGGGGCGCTTCCCCCCGTCCCCCTTTGGGACGGCCTCTGCCCTAGACTCAATTTGGTGAAGAGTTCATGAATGTTTAAATCCTAGGCTATGAATAGTTAAAAAAAACAAAACCTCATAGACTTATGCCTATAAAAACATATCTCACCACCAGCAAATATGCTATTTCTTCGAGGGAAATCTATTGGTGTGGGAAGCTTAAAACATACTTCCCTAAAACTGGCGTCTCATCGGCATTTAGTGGGATTTCCCTGGAGGAGCCAGTAGAGTTAGGATCACAGCCTCCTCTAGCTCCACGACTGGGATGGCAGGGTGGCCACTATGAAATGCCTCTGAGCATATGCAGAGTGTCTTCTTCTCTCCACCGAGTAAGGACAACACCCCACTTCTTGGCTAGATCAGATTTTCTAGGTCAAATGAGAGGCTTGAAAAGTGCATCTCTCTTTGTAAAAGAAACTGACCAGAGTCTCATCATAAACAGGATTTCCTTAAAAGGAACAACCCCATGCTGTTTCAGGTTCGTCAAGCCTTAACTGCCAAGCGGTCTCACCATCTGAACGAAACCTCGTGCATTATTTGCAAGGATTACAAGTCCCCTTTCCAAATGGAGCTTACTGGAACCTGACTTGCATGTTTAGGATCACTGCCATGTCATCACACAACCCATCCTAGAATTTATTTTTTAAGATGCTTTGCAGCCCTGTCCTCTCACAATGATTGTGCGGGAATAAGTCCCCTCCCCCACATCAAAGGCATTTCCTCCTGAATAGGATCACAACTCTCATCCCTTAGAAGCCAAGGAGACTACATGGCATAAATGGAAGGGGCTGCGGATCACGCTGGAAAGAGCATCCAGAGGTGGTGCCAAGGGGGGGGGGGCAAGGAGCTTGCCGTCCCACCTAGTATATTTTGCCCACTGGAAAATATACTTTGCCCCTTTTCTGTCCCACATTTCTTTTCCTGGTGCTGCTACTGATATTATCCAAATATCTCCTCCCTTTTCCAGCCTCTTGCTTCACACATGGCTGAATGTAGCGGTAAAAGTTCTAAAGCAAGGCTTTAAGTCGTGAAAAGAGCCGAGCTGAGCCCCCCTTGCTTTTGTCCATCTTCCTAAAGTAGAAGAGCCTGTTTGGGATTTTTTTTTTTTTTAAAGAGGTAATCGTGGCATTCAGCAAGACTTAACCACAGGGGATCAAGTAGCTGTTTACTGCTGTAGTTCTGGTTAATTCCTGCCTGCCCCCCATTGGTCAGGTTCAATCTGCCTAAATAACATCCCAGAAGAATATAAAGATCAAATAAGGAACAGATTTGAGGCTTTAAACTTAGATGACAAAGAACCAGAAGAACTATGGACTGAAGTCAGGGACATTATCAGGGAAGAATGCAAAAAGACAATAACTCTAGTTAAAAAGAAAGACCTCAATGGATGACTGAAGAAACTCTTAAAATAGTTAAAGAGAGAAGGAAAGCAAAAGCAAAAGGAGACAGAAACACGGACAGAACCGTAAATGCAACTATACAACGACTAGTACATAGGGACAAAGAAAACTATTACAATAGTTATTATATAGAAATAGAAAACGACAACAAAATAGGAAGAACAAGAGCCCTATTCCAAAAGATTAGAGAAATGAAAGGAAATTTGAACCACGAGTAGGGATGTTGAATAATCAACAGGGGAACACCCTGACTGACTGAGATGAAATAAAAGGAAGATAGAAGCAAAAGACTGAAGAACTCTATAAATTCATTCACGGAGGAACCATATGATGAAGAACCAGAAATTTTAGAATGTGAGATGAAAGCTGTTCTTAAAATACTTGGAAGAAACAAATCACCAGGAACAGATGGAATACCAATAGAGTTGCTACAAGCTACTGAGACTGAATCTGTCCAAATTTTGACAAAAATTTGTCAAGAAATATGGAAAACTAAACAATGGCCCACAGACTGGAAGCGTTCAATTTGCATCCCAATTCCAAAGAAAGGGGATCCCAGAGAATGTAGTAATTATCGAACTATTGCCTTAATATCCCATGCAAGTAAAGTAATGCTCAAGATTCTATAACAAAGGCTCTTATCATATATGGAGCGAGAAATGCCGGACGTCCAAGCTGGATTTAGAAAGGGAAGAGGTACAAGAGATCATTTCGCAAACATACATTGGATAATGGAACGGAGCAAGGAATTTTAGAAGAAAATCACCCTGTGCTTTATAGATTACAGCAAAGCCTTTGACTGTGTAGATCATGAAAAACTACGGAATGCTTTAAAAGAAATGGGGGTGCCACAGCATCTGATTGTCCTGATGCACAACCTATACTCTGCACAAAGAGGCTACTGTAAGGACAGAATATGGAGAAACTGACTGGTTCTCCATCGGAAAGGGCGTGAGACAGGGGTGTATTTTATCACCCTATTTGTTTAATCTGTACGCAGAACATATCATACGGAAAGCGGGATTGGACCAAGTTGAAGGAGGTGTGAAAATTGGAGGGAGAAACATCAATAATTTAAGATATACAGGCGATACCATACAACTAGCAGAAGCCAGTAATGATTTGAAAGGAACACTAATGAAAGTTAAAGAAGAAAGCACAAAAGCAGGACTACAGCTGAACGTCAAAAAGACTAAAGTAATGACAACAGAAGATTTATGTAACTTTAAAGTTGACAATGAGGACATGGAACTTGTCAAGGATTATCAATATCTTGGCACAGTCATTAACCAAAATGGAGACAATAGTCAAGAAATCAGAAGAAGGCTAGGACTGGGGAGGACAGCTGTGAGAGAACTAAAAAAGGTCTTCAAATGCCAAGATGTATCACTGAACACCAAAGTCAGGATCATTCAAACCATGGTATTCCTGATCTCTACGTATGGATGTGAAAGTTGGACAGTGAAAAAGGTGGATAAGATAAAAATCAACTCATTTGAAATGTGGTGCTGGAGGAGAGCTTTGCTCATACCATGGACTGCGAAAAAGACAAATACTTGGGTGTTAGAACAAATTAACCCAGAACTGTCACTAGAAGCTAAAATGATGAAACTGAGGTTATACTTTGGACACATCATGAGAAGACCTGATTCTCTAGAAAAGACCAGAATGCTGGGAAAAACAGCAGGGAGTAGAAAAAGAGGAAGGCCAAACAAGAGATGGATTGATTCCATAAAGGAAGCCACAGACCTGAACTTACAAGATCTGAACAGGGTGGTTCATGACAGATGCTGTTGGAGGCCACTGATTCATAGGGTTGCCATAAATCATAATCGACCTGAAGGCACATAACAGCAACAACATCTCAGTTGCACACATTCGCAAAATATCGCAAACACAAGCAAACAACAATACAGGAATTATTGGCATATAAGTGGTTTGCTAGAGCGTCTCGGCCACCCACAACCATAGAGACTGGTGGTCTACCTTCCTAGACATGACACGTCGTTACTTTCAGTTCTGGAGAAATAAGTGGAATTGTCAGCTGTGTGTATCTCCAGAATGTTTAATATGCATAAAGGCAAAAACACATACATTCGGTTTTGCAAAATATTGCAAATACAAGCAAACAAAAATACAGGAATTATTGTCATATAAGTGGTTTGCATGTTTCTTTTCTCAGAGGGAACACCGCAAAGCCTGTGCTGGGTGCTTCAGCGCAGATTGACACAGCAGCGTGTGGCGCTGTTTGCCCGCATTCCCTGCCCGAGCCCAGAGCGGCCACCCGCAGAGGACTCTGGGGCAGTATTCCTGCGGCCGAGCCGCACAACACGCTGGGGCTGAACCCTCCAGTGAATGAGCCCAGGGACTACGGGGGGATTTGCCTAGCGATTACAAGTGCTGATCCCTTGCACCACCCACAATCCCCCTGGACAGTCAGGGGCACCTGGAGAACCCCCCAGCTGGCTCCGCTCTGGAGTGGCAAGTGGCAAGGAAGGTGTGAGACGCGCACGCTGGCAGCAGCTTCCATGGGGACGTCCTGGGCTTTGCTGGAGGCTCAGTGGGTGGGAAATCGTGGTGTTGGATGGTGTGAGAGGCATCTGCGTCCCCCAGCAGTCAAGGGAACCTGCTGGCGGCCTGCTCTGTCCTCAGCCCTGCCGGGGTGGGCAGCGTGGGCAGGGGCTTGCTGAGCGTCAGTCTGCCCCAACTACAACCAACAGCAAATTCAAATTTCACACTCCTGCGTCCAAGTGCCTGCACGTTAGTGTGCTTGGGTGCAAGAAGGAAGAGGACACGTCATATTTTGCGGACCAATTGCCTCACAGGGGCGGAGTGAGGTGGGGCTTTGGGAAAAACTGAAAATAATGTGTTTGATGTGTGGGCGCAAAAACAGCAGATTTCTTTAAATTGAAAAAAGCGAACAAACAGCAGAAGTGGGGACTATCCAAGCACAAAGCGAATAGGGAAAATGTGGAATATCCGGGTGAGTTTGGACGAGCCCATAGTCTCTCCCTCTGATACATCACAGAAAATAGGACAGAGCAGATGGGAAACTGACACAGATCATAAATAGACTAACTGGCCCATCCCAATGATGTATGTGAGTGGTGGTTCCACTTCAAGAGCCAGGTGATTCAGAAGTCACAGGGAGAATTTTTAAAGCACCCCTAATGACAATAATCCATATTTAAGGTTACCAATGGGTAGATAACTATGACTTCATGCCAACCTTCAAAGATGAGCTATGACAAGGTTCTCTGCTGATAAAAGCATTCAAAGTTAATTGCTGCTTCCAAATGACCCTAGTCCAGCCTTTCCCAACCTTTGGGTCTCCATATGTGGCTGACCACAACTCCCATCAGCCCTGGCCAGCATGGCCAACAGTCAGGAATGATGGGAATTGAGGTCTGGCAACATCTGGGGTTGGGAGAGGCTTGGACTAGTCCATTTCCTCTTATTTTTCACAAAAATGATGCTCTCCAAGTCCTCTCTTTCAACACATTCTTTCCTCTTGCAGCCCAAGGTCTCGTGTGTAAGCGCTGTGATTCTGGAAATGACAAGGGCTGCTATTTAAAAGAAGCATCCTGCAAGATTGAATATGGGAAGTGTTACACGTATACAGACTACCTTGGTAAGATCTGGGGATGCAAAACTTGTGGGATCTGCGGATGGGAAGCCAGTGGATTCCAACCAGAAATTGGCAGTTTGGATGTTTCTGGGAGCATTCCTTCTTTGCTATTGAGAGGCCTGAGCATAGCTTTATGGATACCGTTCTGAAAACAACAAAATCCCAAACTTCACAAACTTGCAAAGTCACTGTCGACGATCAGCTGTAACAGCTTTCACCTCATTTCCTTTGCCTTATCCCTTTTCTCTGCTGCTTAAAATCAGCCTGTAAGACTTATTTATTTATCTCCCACCTTTCGTTTGGGAAGCTCAAGGGTGGGGTACATGACTCTCCACCTCCCCATTTTATGCACACAACATCCTTTAGGGGTAGGTTAGGCTGAGACAGTGGCTGGATCAGGGTCTGCCAGTGAGCTTCGTGGCTGTGTGGGGATTTGAACCCTGGTCCCCCTGATCCTAGTCTGACATTCTTACCACTACACCACACTTGTGACTGAGCATGCTGTACAGAGGATACCAGACATATATTAATAGTACCTCTGCCTCATTTACAATCCTAAGTAGGCATCAAAACCAGGAGTTTTACTGAGTATTGGAAAGCTTGGATGGTCAAGGGTTGTGCAAGCATGGGTGTGGTAGACTGGGAGCTGGCTACCTCATTGCAGTGATGGGTGGGCACTCAGGGAATTCCTGCCTATAGGTATGGCCAGCGAAGGGTGTGGGCAAGCAGTGGGCAGGCCCATTCATTCAACACACACTCATTCAACTGGCACACACTTTCAACACAAACCCACGTATTCAACACTTTCTCTCTCACATACCGCACACGTTACCCTCCACTCCCCAGTTCTCCAAAGTGGGCAAAATGTTTGCTTCCACATGGCTATTAGCAGCACAGAGGAAGCCATTTTCTCTGCATGAAGAACACAGGAATGGTGTCTTTTGCCTTGTCGTCCCACTTCCAATGCAAGGAGAAATCGCTGCCTCCACATTGCTTCCCAGCATTGGAACAGTGACATTTTCCCAGTTGCCCAGCTGATGGCTGATCAGTTGGACCATGGGGAAAAGTGGGTGGTTCTCCGCTGGGACCGGAGGGCTGCATGTGCCCTGAGGGCTGCCCAGTAGTGGTCAAGAGTCAACAACTTTCAAGAGGAGGTGTTTACAAATGTCCCAAATCCTTTGCTTTCTTACATGTTTTTTTATTGAAACATTCAGAGCTGGTACAACTCAGAGTAGGCGTGGTTATCCACCTGACTCAGGGGAAAAGGATGGACGGATCTGTCAATTTCGGTTCTTTCCGTTTCTCATTTTTCCAATCTTAAATTCGGTTCTTCACATTTCTGCAGCAATTTGCAAACTGCTTTTTTTTAGAAGAATTCACATGAAATTCTTCAGCATTTTAGCATGAACGTCTCCCAATCACCACATTTTTGTATGCAGTTTTGACTAATGTACACATTTTCCAAGCCCTTTCTCCTGATATAATGTGTTTTGTATGTTATTTTCACTCATATATTCATTTTTACGCACACTTTCTCCTAATATATGTATTTTTGTACACATTGCTTGGTTGGAGAACTGCATTGCAAATTCTGGATAAATAAGGAGTTCAAAGGATGGCTGTTTTTCGGTTCTCTTGTTTTCGGAAAGTGCGAATTTGATAAATTTGGCTTTAAATGTGAACTGAATCTAATTTCTCCTCCATACCTACGTAGGGGTGGCTTATCTCACTAGGGACATTGAGGTCTATTGGTTATGAAGTGAGAGGATTTATAATTTTAAAAGGAAATGGGATCAAGGGTACTTTTTAAATTTCTTGATGCACTTTGGATTCATCTGAAGCCTACTTAGTAACTGCTGCAATTTGGTGGAGTTGTCCTGTAGTGCAGGCAATCAAAAAATATATATCTGTCTTTAGACTTGCCCTAACATGGTTTTGAAGAAGGACTTTGGAACCTTTCAAGGTGCAGGTCCTGTTTGCCATCATCACCTCAGCCAAACACAGATGTGATAAGATTAGCTTCACTATAGAGTTGTACCTAAAAAACTTATGTGCCCCCCCACATGACATTTCTTTCTCATGTTCAGTGGTGAGGGACATGTAGTTCTCCAGATGTTGTGGGACTTCAGTTCCCATCAACCTCAGCCAACAAAGTCATTGGCCAGGGATAATGGGAGCTGTAGTCCAACAACCTCTGAAGGGACACGAGTTCCCTACCATATCTGGCTAGATTAAGTAGATTAAGACATTTTTGACCTCTAAAGAAAGCAATATGACAAATTGCATTGGACATACTATATTGTAAAATGCACATTATTTTTCTCTTCAAGATCATTTTAGGTTTTCAGTTTTGTGGGGGTGGGTTGGCTTCTTATCCTTTGATGCTGCCCCCCTTTTATTAGTGATAATCAGAGCCAGCACCAAAGGGAGGCCAGGTGGGGCCCTGGCTGAGGGTCACACAGCCCACAGGGGCCCCTGAAGGGCCTCTTGTTAGGGCAGGGGAGTAGTACTCCCCTTCTGCAGCAGGGTCCTTGCCATGGATTGCAGGAAGGGAGCTGCCCGCCTGCTTGCTGGCATTCCCGCTTGCTCACCCTTCCCCCACCTGCTTGCTCACCCTCCCCCACCTGCTCGCTCATTGGCCTTCCCCCCACCCACTTGCTTGCCTACTCTCTTGCTTGCCTGTCTGCCCCCCACCTATCCACTCACTCGCTCGCCCCCCACTTGCTCACCCTCTGCCTGCCCACCCACTCCCCTTCCCCACCTGCTTGCTCGCTCACTGCCTGCTCGCTCGCCTGCTGTCTGTTGCCCACCCCACCTGCCCACTCGTTTACCCACCCCTCACCCTTCCTCCCCTCACCCACTTGCCCGCTTGCCTCCCTACCTGCCCAATCAGCCGCTATCCCACCCCCTATGTTTTTGCTTGCCCGACCTCCCACCCCTCCACCTGCCTGCCTCCTAGGTAGGTAGGTAGGTAGGTAGGTAGGTGGGGTGTACATATGTGCAGGTGCCACGGCCCAGGGCAGGCTGGTACCCAAGGGTCCCAGCATGCCTGGGGCTGGCCCTGGTGGTAATATTCACTAATAGGAAGTGACCTCACTCGGAATTCATAAGGTCATCATGTAACCAAATCTGATTGGATATCTGGGTTTATAATGCTATCACATCCACAGGGTGAGATCACTGCTCCAAGCAAGAAGATAACACTGTTTTGTCATTTAAAAAAATGCTACAAAGCAGCTGTTGAATGGGAAGCAAAGTGAGCTTTATGAATCACTAAGTTTTGTATTGTATGAATCAGAAACATGAAATTCAGCATCATCATTATTCTTCCTGAGCATTCAGTTGTTCAGATTTAGAAACTGGGCTGGCTCTAAAAAAAACATTTTGCTCTACTGGCCCCCCATGTGTTATTAGACCCCTACTGAGATCATACTATGGAGACCCCCTCAGGACATCTGACATTGTGCAGTGAAGCACAACAGAAGAGAGCGTTGCATCTTTTTCCTCTAGCAAGCTACAGTGTTGGCATAAATAGAAAGGGAATCTCCCACATAGTCAGAGCCGACAGTTTCCCCAAGGTCATGTAGATGGGAGAAGAGACAATTGCAAAACCATCCTCTTTTCCCAGGAGAAGCCTCCACCATGTATCAAAAGCAGAAGAGTGCTAGATTTAGCACATGCAAGTAGAGTGCCTGCCCCCTCTCTATTTTTTGGAGGCTTGGGGCGAAAGCTCTGTTGCGACAACTTTCTGTTGCTTCCACAAGCCTCGTGCACCTGTTGGTGTTCTGAATCCTGATTCATGCCTAGTATGTTTTGATGCTACAGTCCTGTGTTAACCTCTGGAATAAATCTCTGCAAAATCTGGTCTTGGAGTCCTGAGTCTGCTTCTCTGGTCAGGAGCCAGGACAGATAAAGAGAGGTGTGTCAGTGTGTAGAGAAGAAGACTTTTGTACAAATGTAACATTTATATTTGTTTCCCTGCTCATTTTTGCCTCTGGCCCTGCCTGCCATTGGTTGCCCTCAGATGGTTGTCCCAGAAGGGTACATTGTCATGCTGAAAAATCCCCTACCCCTGACTTATGCAGTTTCATGACATCCCCTCTCTCTTCTAAAAGATGTACTCTCAGGTCATATTATTGTCTTTTCCCTCACAGATGATGAACTTTATTACCTGAGATATGGCTGTATCCCTGAAAACCTTTGGACCTGGTATTGCAACGTAACTGAGAAGGATGGAAAATATACACACATTCAAAATTGTTGCAACACTGAAAAGTGCAATGGAAAAATCCTACCTGTGCCTTGCGGCTGAAATTAAACCACAGAGAAGATCACTAAGGGCTGCAGTTGTCTCCACCCCACCGGGTATCTCCTGGAGAGTTCGCTCTTACCCACCCACTACCATTCTCTTACCCACACATTGCTTCCTTTTAGTGGAACTTGCTTCTGAAAATACACGCAAAGGACTGAAGTAATAGATATATGCAGAGCTTTTGGGGGTGTAAAATATGAGGTGCAAGCAGTCATACTTGGATAAAAGTGTCATGGGTTGCCAGCACAAAATGGTTACCTTGGACAGCAAAAAATAAAATAAATTAAAATAAAATAAATGATGGTACTCTGTACTGGCGTGTACTGTCACAAAAAACCACACTGGATACATGAAAGTTGTTTGTCCGCTATGCATTTGGACACCTCTTTTGCAGGATGGCTCCTGAGATCTAGGAGCAAATTTTCATCTACTTGGATACATTTGGATGCCATTTTGAATCAAGATGGCTGCCTGAGCTTTTCAGAACTGCACTGATATTAACCAAATTTTGCACAATGGCTCCTGAGGCCAAGGAGCAGATCTTCCTCTGTGTTTCAAGACAATTGGATGCCACCTTGAATCATGATGGCAGAGCAAACCTTCCAAAACTGCACTGATTTTAACCACTGATTTCAAAACTGGAGTAGTTTATTTTGGTTTCTTATAATTCCCAAGCAATGCCAGGTACAAGGCTGCTAGTAAATATTCAAAGTACAGGAGTCTGCCTCTTTTGCATCTAGCCACCCAGGCCAGTTGCATGCCGGTAAATTGGGATCGGTTTCGGCTTCTCCCTTCTGAGGAAGTGGACAAGGTGCTTTCATCTGTGAAGCCAACCACTTGTCTTACTGATCCTTGCCCTTCGTGGCTCCTTGTGAGCTGCAGAGAGAAATTGGGCGAGGGGATCAAAGCGGTGGTAAACGCATCCTTGAAAGAGGGTGTGATGCCATCAGCCTTCAAGGAGGCAATTGTAAAGCCCATCTTAAAGAAGCCCTCCTTGGATCCCCAAGTATTCAATAAGTTCCGCCCAATTTCGAATCTGCCATTTCTGGGCAAGGTCATTGAGCGAGTGGTGGCCAACCAGTTGTCAGCACACTTGGATGAAACGGATTATTTGGATCCATACCAATCGGGTTTCAGGACTGGTCACGGAACTGAAACAGCCTTGATCGCTCTGGTAGATGATTTGAGGAGGGCATTAGATAGGGGAGAATCCACCTTTCTTGTCCTCCTCGATCTCTCAGCGGCTTTTGATACTGTCGACCACAGTATCCTTCTGCTTCGCCTGGAGGGACTGGGAATTGGAGGCACTGTATTACAGTGGTTCCATTCCTTTCTCTCCGATAGGTACCAACAGGTAGCGTTGGGGGAGGAGGTATCAGACCCTTGGCCTCTCAATTGTGGTGTGCCACAGGGCTCTATCCTCTCTCCCATGCTATTTAACATCTATATGAAGCCGCTGGGGGCAATCATCAGGAGATTTGGGCTGCAGTGTCATCAATATGCGGATGACACTCAGCTCTATCTCTCATTTAAATCTTCACCAGAGTTGGCTGTGGAGACCTTGTCCAAGTGCCTGGAATCCGTGAGTGGATGGATGGGAAGGAACAAGCTGAAGTTGAACCCTGATAAGACTGAGGTACTACTTGTGGGGGACAAGAGAAGGTTGGGCGACATTGACCTGAAGTTCAACGGGGTGAGTCTACCCCTAAAGGACCAGGTCCGCAGCCTTGGGGTTGTGCTTGATTCCAGGCTGTCCATGGAGGCTCAGATTTCGGCAGTGAGCCGGGCAGCCTGGTACCAACTACACCTCATACGAAGGCTGCAACCCTACCTTCCTGTTCACCAGCTCCCACTAGTGGTACACGCCCTGGTCACCTCTCGTTTGGACTACTGTAATGCGCTCTACGTGGGGATACCCTTGACAACTGTCCGGAAATTACAACTGATACAAAATGCGGCGGCTCGACTACTTACGAATAGTCGCTGCCGAGATCACATCACACCAGTGTTGTTCGACCTACACTGGCTACCAGTTGTTTTCCGAGCCCAATTCAAGGTGTTGGTATTGACCTTTAAATCCCTACACGGTTCCGGCCCAGTTTATCTCACGGAGCGCCTTCAACGCCACCAATTATGCCGCCCGACAAGATCGGCCACACAGGGCCTTCTCTCAATCCCGCCAACAAAAACAGCCAGATTGGCGGGTACAAGAGAGAGGGCATTCTCAGTGGCAGCCCCCACTCTTTGGAACTCCCTCCCACAAGATCTCCGGCACGCCTCTTCTTTAAATGTGTTTCGGAAAGCCTTAAAGACCTGGCTCTTTCAGCAGGCCTTCGGGGTATCTGGGGAGGGTTAATTGTTATAACTGAAATGCCTCCTGCCCAGTTTTAATATTGTTGCTGCAGATGTGTTGTTTTTTATGTTGTATTACTGTATTTTATCAATTGTATTTTAACAATTTTGTAAGTCGCCTAGAGTGGCCATTGGCCAGATAGGCGACGAAGAAATTAAATTTATTATTATTATTATTATAAGATATGAGTTGAATGATTATTGTTATTATTATGTATATAGTGCCGCCATTATGCATAGCATTTGCAGAGTACCAGAGGACAGATTCCCTGCCCCAGGGAGATTACAATTTAAAACCGGACACAACAAAACCACAAAGTAAGGGGAGAAAAGGGGATAAATAGGAAGCAACTTCTGTTTCAGTTGTACCTGCTTACACTTAGTCTGTGGGCACACTGGTCACTTCAAAAGCAGCAAGAATGGTTTTTCTGACTGCATTTTGAAGCCGCTCTGTCCTCTGCAGGACACACCTCCTTTCCCCACTGCTGACTCCAGGACCACCCATAGCAAAGTGTTGGGCCAGTCCCTCTGCCTGAGCCTCCAGCAAAGCGTTTCCATTGGCCACACCTGGAGGGTAGATCTATCGGGTAGATCTATCGATCAGTTACAAAATCTGTCTGAAGCCAAATTAAGACACACACACTTGAGCCAAGCCAACCAGAGTAAAAACACGCAGAGTATGACTAGCGTCGTGTGCTCCTGTTTTCAGAAAAGAGCGGTGGAGACACCCTGGAACAGGAAGTGTGTCTCTACCCTTAATGGGTAGACTGAGACATGCTGGATTTTCTGCTCTGCTTTACTTTCATCATCAGTTTCGACAGAGCAGAGGGTGCTTCGAGGGCACAGCCTAAATCTCCTTCATTGGGATTTTCGAAAGTAAGCTGGTATGTGGATGACAGATAATGAGAGTACAAAATATGCTTTAATGCACATCAGGGGTGGGGAACATCACATCAAATGCATCCCTTCAGGCCTCTCTATAACCCCTCTCTACAGGACGCACCCCTCACTGGTCTCCTTTACACCCCTGCCTGGAATGCAACCTTGAACTCTGCTTGCCTGGCTGGAGAATAGAGACGTGTGTGTGAGAGAGTAGAAACTAGCCTCCTGTGCCAAGTTCACGTGTACATTTGTGGCTCCGCCCACTTTTGCCTCTGATCCCGCCCACTGCTGGCAGGTTGCCCCCAGAAGAGAACATGGCCCTTGGTCTGAAAAAAATGTTTACCACCACAATATGCACAGTAGACAAGGCCTTTCTTTCCTGTGATCTGGCAAGCCAAACACAGCCCAGAAGCCAGTGGCTGTGGCTCCATGTCAGCTGGGCAGTGGAAATCTGCTCTGGGCTTTTAGTCCAAGCTTTGAAGGGGCTGTCCAAGACGCTGAACTGAATAGGTTCAGCACCATGGACAGCACACTGAATGTTATAAAAGTTGGCTGCAGCTAGGCATTGTGGGTGCTTGCCATGGCTTCCCAGGGAAAATGAGTTTTATTGAGCTTCTGGTGGTCCACATAGATGGTGAGTGGGCTATGTTTGACTTGGAGGGTCCACAAGTTGCTCAAGCTTGTAAGAAAGGCCACCACTGATATAGGAGGCTTTGGAGTCCATATGTGTGAGGAAATGAGGGGCTACAATCTGGACACACACACTCAGGGCAGGATCAAAGGTCAAGGGGATGGGAGAAAAGACTCTGCAGTTGCCTCTTAGGAAGAGCATCTCTGTCAGTCCTCAGTGTTAATGCGCTAGCCACCACCCCACTGCCAAGCTGAGGCCAGTGAAGAGTGGAAGGCTGGGAATGTTGGCAACTCCCCCGTTGCAGAAGTCCTGACTGCAGCATGTGCGGTTGTAGCTCATGTCGAAGACATCGTCCCTCTGCTCGGTCTTGTTGCAGAGATTGGGCACTTTGTTGCAGTCATGTTTTGTGAACAGCATTAAGCTACCTGGTGGGAGAGCAAAAAACACAAAGAGGGAGCATGAGACGTGAATAAAAGTAACGCAGCGGTGGTACTTTGAAGTCCATTTGGAAGAAGCGGTTTGAATCTCAACCACTTCCTCTGCAGAGGGAAAAATGCCCTTTTTGGAGGGAGCAGTTTGAATCCAGGAGACCTCTGCAGAGGGAAAAATGCCCCAATTGAAGGCAACATGCCTCTGAATGATCTATCTCCGGGGATCCCGAGCAGGAGAGTGGGATTGTGAATATGTCCTACTTGTCAGCTTCCAGAGTGTTATGTGGTTGGCCATTGTGAGAACACTGGGCCTGATGGACCTTTGCTCTGGTCTGGCAGGGTCTCTCCTTATGTTCAGTTTTTTTTTAAAAAAAGCCCATCTTGTGTTAGGGAGGAGTTTGGGGGGAGGTGAATATGGGGCATTATTCACCATTGCACAATTTATATAGTCCACCACTACCTTTGCCAATCTCCAGCTAGTTTGGACTACAGCTCCCATCAGCCCCAGCCAGCTCCAGGAATCTCCTTGTTTAGCATTACCTGTATACACTTTGGTTGTCTCACACTGTTGGTCTTCTTTTGCCTGGCAGGGCTCATCAGACTTGAAACAGAGTTTGCCGACTTTGAATTTGCAGACTTTGCACATCAGACCTTGGGCTGTGAAAAGAGGAGAAAAGAGTGCTGTGGTTTTTATTGGGGAAACAGAAACCAGCCGTTTGATAGTACACAATGGCAGTGTTGTGTTTCAAAGATTGCATTGCACTGCACCTAATAGCTGAAAAGAATTTTTTTTAATATGCACAGACTCTGGGCTTATCCACATGGGAGCATTTCTTCATAGTAAAGATGGTGTGTTTACCTCCATCGCTGATTTGCACTGGCCACAGTGAATGCTCAGTGGTAGCTGTTAACCTGGCGCCGAAAAGATGATAGTGTCGGCGCCAGGCGCACCTCCTCGGGAACACCATTCCATAGTTCGGGGGCCACCACTGAGAAGGCCCTAGATCTTGTCACCACTCTCCGGGCTTCCCTATGAGTCGGAACCCGGAGGAGGGCCTTCGTAGTAGACCGTAGTGTACGGGCCGGTTCATATCGGGAGAGGCGTTCCGACAGATATCGTGGTCCCGCGCCGTATAAGGCTTTATAGGTAAGTAGGCTGATGACACGCAGCTCTACTTCTCCTTTACATCTTCTTCAGGTGAGGCAGTCGACGTGCTGAACCGTTGCCTGGCTGCGACAATGGACTGGATGAGAACTAACAAACTGAGACTCAATCCTGACAAGACTGAGATGCTGTTGGTGGATGGTTTCTCTGATCGGATGGTGGATATATACCCTGTCCTGGATGGGGTTACACTCCCCCTAAAGGAACAGGTGCATAGTCTGGGAGTCATCTTAGACTCTTCCCTCACACTTGAGGCTCATGTAGCCTCGGTGGCCCGGAATGCGTTCTACCAACTTCGGTTGGTAGCCCAGCTACGTCCCTATCTGAGTAAGGAGGTACTTATTTATTTATTTATTTATTTATTTAAGCTTATATACCGCCCGACTAGCAACAGCTCTCTGGGCGGTGAACATTAAAAATACAATAAAAATAACACAAAACTGTACACAAAACTGAACAGTCTAAAATCAAAATATAATAATTTAGAATTAACAGGAATTAAAATGCCTCAGAGAAGAGAAAGGTTTTAACCTGGCGCCGAAAAGATGATAGTGTCGGCGCCAGGCGCACCTCCTCAGAGAGACCATTCCATAGTTCGGGGGCCACCACTGAGAAGGCCCTAGATCTTGTCACCACTCTCTGGGCTTCCCTATGAGTTGGAACCCGGAGGAGGACCTTCGTAGTAGACCGTAGTGTACGGGCCGGTTCATATCGGGAGAGGCGTTCTGACAGATATCGTGGTCCCGCGCCATATAAGGCTTTATAGGTAAGTACCAACACTTTGAATCTGGCCCGGAAGCATATTGGAAACCAGTGCAAACAGGCTAGCACAGGTGTTATATGCTCAGACCGCTTAGTTCTTGTTAGCAGTCTGGCCGCCGCATTTTGCACTAGCTGTAGCTTCCGAATCATCTTCAAAGGTAGCCCTACGTAAAGCGCATTGCAGTAGTCCAGACACGAGGTTACCATAGCATGTACCACTGATGAGAGGTCCTCCTTACTCAGATAGGGACGTAGCTGGGCTACCAACCGAAGTTGGTAGAACGCATTCCGGGCCACCGAGGCTACATGAGCCTCAAGTGTGAGGGAAGAGTCTAAGATGACTCCCAGACTACGCACCTGTTCCTTTAGGGGGAGTGTAACCCCATCCAGGACAGGGTATATATCCACCAGAGTATATATCCGATCAGAGAAACCATCTACCAACAGCATCTCAGTCTTGTCAGGATTGAGTCTCAGTTTGTTAGTTCTCATCCAGTCCATTGTCGCAGCCAGGCAACGGTTCAGTACGTCGACTGCCTCACCTGAAGAAGATGTAAAGGAGAAGTAGAGCTGCGTGTCATCAGCATTTAAAATTGCCAATGTATTTATTTTATTTATTTATTTATTTATTTATTTAAAACATTTATAACCCGCTCTATTTCCGAAGACTCAGAGCGGCGAACAAAGAACAATCATACACAGAGGTTAAAATGAGCAATAAAAACAATTTTAAAATAAACATAATCACAGCAGGACCTGTCAACAATTAAAAGACATCCTAAACATCATTTAAATTAAATGCTTGGTGAAATAGGAACGTCTTAACCTGGCGACGGAATACAACAAGAGAAGGAGATAACCGCACTTCTAACGGTAATGAATTCCACAGCCTGGGGGCAATAACAGAAAAGGCCCTAGATCTAGTTCCCATCAGATGAGCTTGGGAAGTTGGGGGGATCATAAGAGGAGGATCAACAGAAGACCTCAAGGGTCGGGAGGGTTCATAAAAAGACATACGACCAGATAAATAGATGGTCTTGGTGGATCACTTAAGGATCCCCCCCCTCCGTTTTAGCAATTGCAATAGTGCTATGCCCTATGAAAACCCACTATTTGACATAATATGTTGGATGCCTCCTATCACACAGGTTTGAATCTTCACTAGGCCATGAAGAGCACAAGGGGATCTTGGACCAGTCATGATTTCTCAGTCTCACCTCACAGAGTTATTGGTAGGATAAGATGTGATAGGGGTGGGGAAACATGGGTGGAAGCCAACGTAGCACTAAGGAAATAATTCCGACAGTGAAAGGATTTCTGCTTGTGCAACAGAACATTCTCCCCCTTTCCTCCCCGTGCATGTCTGTTCTAGCAGTTCCCTCAACCCTCTGGAGCAGATTTTGCAAGAGCATAGGGTGTGCATAAGAAGAGGAGAGGGGGGAAGTCCTGTTGTACAAATGGAAATCCTTGCACTGATGGGGTAGTTGAATGCCACATGTACACTGCCTTGGGTTGCTTGGAGGATATAAACCTAATATATTCATTCATTCTTTTATTCATTCATACATTCAGAAGTGTTCTGCAGCCTATTGTAGTAACAGAGTGTCTATCTATCTATCTATCTATCTATCTATCTATCTATCTATCTATCTATCTATCTATCTATCTATCTATCTATCTATCTATCTATCTATCTGTCTGTCTGTCTGTCTGTCTGTCTGTCTGTCTGTCTGTCTGTCTGTCTGTCTGTCTGTCTGTCTGTCTGTCTGTCTGTCTGTCTGTCTGTCTGTCTGTCTGTCTGTCTGTCTGTCAAACTAAAATTAAACAATAATTTTCTAAATATTTCTATTCTTTTCTGTTAACCTAACACAAGTAAAAGGTTCAATAGTGAGACCCCAAGCTAATCATAAAGTTTAGAATAATAGAATCATAGAATCATAAAGTTGGAAGGGGCCTTGTAGGCCATCGAGTCCAACCCCCTGCTCACAGCAGGAAATCCACAGCTAGAGCATCTCCCGCAGATAGCTGTCCAGCCTCTGCTTGAAGACATCCAGCGAAGGGGATCCCACCACCTCCCTAGGCAGTCGGTTCCATTGCCAAACTGCCCTTACTGTCAAGAAGGTCCCTCTAATGTCCAATCTGAATCTACGCTCCTGCAACTTAAAACCATTAGACCGAGTCCTACCCTCTGGAGCAGCAGAGAACAAATCTGTACCCTCCTCTATGTGACAGCCCTTCAGGTACTTAAAGAGTGAAATCATGTCGCCCCTCAGCCTTCTCTTCACCAGACTGAACATGCCAAGTTCCTTCAACCTTTCCTCATAAGACTTGTTCTCCATACCGGCTATCATCCTCATTGCCCTATTCTGAACCCACTCTAACTTGTCTATATCTTTCTTAAAATGAGGCACCCAGAACTGAACGCAGTATTCCAGATGAGGCCTGACTAATGCAGAATTTAGTGGGACTATTACTTCCCTCGACCTGGAAACTATAGCTCTGTTTATGCAGCCCCAAACCGCGTTTGCCTTTTTTGCCGCAGCATCACACTGCTGGGTCATGTTCAACTTGCAATCCACTACAATTCCAAGGTCCTTCTCACACGCACTACTGCTAAGCCGGGTATTTCCCATCCTGTACCCGTGCATTTTGTTTTTGTGGCCTAAATGCAGAATCTTGCATTTGTCTTTATTGAATTTCATTTTATTAATTTCAGCCCAATTTTCTAGTCTATCCAGGTCCCTTTGGATTTTATTCCTGTCTTCCATTGTGTTAGCTATCCCTCCCAGTTTCGTATCATCCGCAAACTTCATAAGGCTTCCCTCCACCCCATCATCTAAGTCATTGACAAAAATGTTGAAGAGTATCGGCCCCAGGACAGAACCCTGTGGCACTCCACTTGAAACCTCCTTCCAGTCCGAAGCAGAGCTACTGGTGATCACTCTTTGAGTACGGTTTTCCAACCAGTTGTGAATCCACCTGACAGTATTTAAAAATGATGGAGGCCAGGGCATCCCAACAGAATGATCACACATTTGTGAGAGAGCTTAATAAGCCCCGCTGCAAATGCCCCAGGAGAGTAACCCATGAATCATGCTGGGACTGATGCATATGGTAGAAGTATATGGAACTGGGCCCAGAGCATTCTCATGAGAGGCATTTTGCCAATTTGTAACAAACAAATTGCAGACAATTCTTGCCAACGCTAAAATGGAAAAGCATCAAATGAAGCATCAAACTCTGCTTCCAAAACAGAGAGAATTCATTAACAATAACCACCATATGAGGGGTGTGTGCTGTTGCTCCTGCTCAGGTTCTGCCTGTGGGATTCCCTTAGGCATCAGGTTGGTCACTGTGAGGACAGGATGCTAGACAAAACGTTTGCTTTGTTTCATCAGGGCTGTTCTTATGTTCTTAAAGCAGGAGACGGTGTTTCCAAACCCAGATTAGGGAGTGGATGTGTCCCATCATGGTGAGATGTAATGAGGCGCCAGGTTATCAAATATCCACATCACAGAGTGACTGAAACATTACGAAAGGAACCAAGAGACATGTACATGAAGTGCTTTCACCTATCCACCAGTGCCATGCCCATAAGTAAGTCATCTTGGATCAAGTCTATGAACCTATGATCTAAAAAAAGGTGGTTCCCTCTAGCTGTTGGACGACAACTCCCATCATCCCTGGCCACTGCCCATGTTGACGGAGCTAATGGGAAATGCAAGTCCAATAAGTGGAGAGGACCACACTGACTACCCCTGAAAATACATGCAATGGAACTGAGTAGGCCAGATCATGATCACTTTCTGGTTTAGTCAGTTTCACTTATAGAAATGCTGTATTTTGATTACTGAAAATGAGAGCTAAATTTGCTGCTTCTTTTTTTTAAAAAAGGTCTACTATGTAGGGATGTGCTAGAACTCTGCCCAGTTCGGATTTGGTAATTTTCTATTAATTTGCTTATTCACTGTCGTTCTAGATTGGATTAATATGCAGTGATTTTCTGTGGCGATTTTTGGAATCTAAAATATAGCTATTAATATTGATTTTTAAAAAATATTTCCTTCAATTTCTCAATATTTCCTTTATCAATACTTGCTTCCAACACACCAAATTTCTTTTAAAAATAGTTTTAAAGGGCCACCTGATATTAAAAAATATCAATTTTCTTCCGAGAGGGGGGAAACAGATTGGTAAAAGCAGTGGCTAGAGACAAGGAACAAATTCAAATCGATACCAGCATGTCAGGTTGAGATAATGCCTTTGAACTGGCACCGGCCAGCAGATCCCATCCCCACTACTGTGCAGAAATGTATCTAAAAGCACATTCCTATCCTGCCCTTTATTCCCACAATATGGCAACCTTTTTTCAAATGGTTAAGTCAACCTTTTTTTTTTAAAGCCACTATTTTTTCCAAAATTCTTCAAGATGACATTGGGAAGGGATGGGATTTGTGTCATCATGGGCACTGTCCAATAGGGACTGTATCATCTCTATGCAGAAATGGAAGTGGTTATATAGATGGTTTTAGGCAGATTATTCCATGGTGAATTGTTCTTCCAATTAGCATCTCTTTCATTTTAAATACCCAGTCCTACAGTTCTGAGTTTTGTGAAAGGGTCAGTCAGAGTCACATCCACACCAATCATTTAAAGCACATGGCTTCCCCCAAAGAATCCTAGGAACTGCAGTTTACCCCATAGACCTACAATTCCCAGCACCCTGAATAAACTACAGTTCCCAGGATTCTTTGGGGGGGGAAGCTATGTGCTTTAAATGTATGGTGTGGATGAACCCATAGTTTCAAGCCACCAGGTATGTTTGGCTCTCTGTTCCCCTCTTGCAGTCATGTGAGACCTTTTTTTATGAGTCAGTGCTTTAGTGACTGATTCACTCACCCCTCCCTTCCATGCATGCAAATATTCCTCTTTCCTAAATGGTTGCTACACTCCCGGATAAAGGAATTACTCTGGGCGTTTTCAAAGGTCCAGTACACCCAAGAATCCACATCAAAACAGATCTGCCTATCAAGCAACATTGAATATTGTGGTTTCTGCATTTATTTTCCATTATGGAATACGGCAGACTGGTGGGTGAGGGTGAGATGAAGAGTGGTGACTTTCACACCTGCAGCTCAAGCACTAGAACTGCAAAAAATGCCAGCTCCTAAAATTTAGGGCTGGGTGTGGTGAGAAACAGATGCAAAGATATGAGGGGGGGGGGAGGGAGGGAGAAAGGACTTGAACGTGGAGAGATGTAAACAGCTTGGAGCAAGGTAGATAATGCCTTTTCTGCTGAGAGATTGCTGAGATTATTGGTGATGCCAGCGAATGGGCAGGAAGAGCCACACTTAGAACAGACACACCTGTATGAGTCCTGGTCCTCTCCCAAGAAACCCAGGCGGTCCTTTGAAACTGCAGTGACATTTTATGAAGGTGCTAAAAGCTAGGGGAGGAGGGAAATATGAGGTCTCTCTCTGGAACATGAACACAGCTCTTGGCTTTATTTGAGAAGTGCCATGCCCAACTCTTCCAAAGAAAGGGGAGAGACTGAATCAGCCTTGCTAAAAAGATAAAGTCACATTGTGCCGTTCAATGCCACTCTGTTTAACGCAGGAAGCTTTTACCATGTAGCTCTCAGTATTGTTGACACTGGGTGGTATTCATTGCTAAGTCCTGCTCAGAGTAGACCATTGAAGTAAATAGATGTGGCTAACTTTGGCTAATTTCAATGGGTCTACTCTGACTTAGTTGAATACAACCCACTGACTGGCAATGGCTCTCCGGGGCTCTCTCAGGTAGAAATCCTTCCCAGTCCCAGAGACACCAGGGGTTGAACCTGGAACCATTTGCATGCAGAGCATGTGTTCTGCCACTGAGCTAGGATTCTTCCCCTTGAGCTACAGCCATCTGGTAAAATATTAGGAGAAACGTCTTTTAATGTTGGATTACTTTAAAAAGAAAAAGAATATCTTCCCGAAACTCCAAGATGCATTAATCAGAAATAGTCCCAAAGGGTTAAAAGGCACCCCATATCTTCTTTTTTGTGAGGGAGAGGGAAACCGGAGATTGACAGTGCAATGCTATGCATCTGTACTCAGAAGGAAGCCCAGTGAGTTCAATGTGGCTTACAAGTAAACATGCAGATGAAGGGATTCAGGGAATACAACAGTAACAATTTTGTTATATTTGATGCAGGATTTTTTAATCCAGTGTCGGGAAAAGCTGCAGAAGCTCACAGCATTCAGGATTGGTCTGCAAAGATAACTAATGTGCAAATGAGAAAGACGTCCAGTGCCAACTTTGGTTTTAGTGAAATTCTCACCCATTTCTTCTACTTATGCTTGGTCGATCAAACTCAGAACGCAGCGTCTCCATCGTCTGTGCATGTGCATGTGCATGCGGGCTGTGTGGTGTGTGTGGTGTGTGTGGTTCTTCCTCTGCAGTGGGGCAGTGGAATCTGTGCCGGGTTTTAGTCCAAGCTTCCAAGGAGCAGCCATCACTGTTCCTCTGTCTCTCCCCACCCCCATTCTATGCGACTTCCAACCCCTTCCATTTTGCCCTATGCACCTGAATGGCAGACAAATAATGGGGTTCCCTTGAACTCCATGGGGCAAATGGAAAACCCAAGCATTGAATCAACATTATTCATACTCAGAATAGATCCACTGGAATTTGTAGACATGACTAACTAAAGTGTCGTGATTTAACAGGTCTACTCTGACTAGAATTTGGTCAGATACAATCCCAAAGGTGCAGTGACTGCATTTGCATCCCCTGGTAGCTGCAAATTTGAGAAGTCATGTACTTCTAATTTATTTCTTGCGGATGTAGATGTCTGTGGTCCAAGAAAACACACACAACAATAAGGGTTTTTTGTTTGTATGCTTGCTTGCTTGCCTCATATGAGGCTCTACTAGATCTGTCAGTAAACTAAAACCACTATGTAAACTCTCTTTTTTAAAAGTATACTTTTCTAATGAAATTAACGTGAGCTTCTTATGATGGACTCAAGTTAATGCCTGGCTCTCTTTTTCTTTCATGAGCCTTCAAGTTTGACTTTTTAATTTTTTTATGGTATTGTTAGTCCTACTCAGAGTACAGCCACTGAAATGAATGAACTTGGTTAACTTTGAACTGTGAATCTCAGTGGGTCTATTCTGAATAGGATTCAGTTGGATAGTACAATCCCATATAGCCACACTACCGCTGGATGAGTCTGTCAGTTTCAGTTTCTCAACTTTCCAATCTTCAGGTCACTAAAGGTATTTCTGCATTAGCGTCTCCTTTTTTTAATGTTCTCACAAAAGCATTCCCACAGTCAACTTCTCCTAGTGTAATGCATTTTTGTACGTTATTTTCATGAATAGATGCATTTTTTCTGCACACTTCCTGCTACTATACATTTTTCTACACATTACTGGGCTGAAGACCTGCCCTGCAAAATTCAGAGGAGTGCAAATTTCGACAAATAGCTGAGTTTCAGTTCACTTATTGTTTTGGAAAGTGCAAATTAAGTACGTTCACATGAAAATGCAATCTGAAATGAATTTCTCCTCCATCCCTAACTCACCCCCGCTATACCGAGGACAAAGTTTTAGAGCCTCCACCGTTGAACCACCACCAAATGGTAATAGGCTCTTGCAGAGTAGAGGATCACATTGTCCTTTCCCTAACACTTAATTAATCTGGATGACATGTCCAAGGGAGCAAAAACAAAAATTCCTGCCCACGATTTTTTCACAATCCCTTCTGGTTCAATATTATTTACACAAACTTTTCCAGAAAAACAAGAACAACCCTCTGCTCTTTTCTTTTAAAAGTTGAAACTTACCGACTGTGCAGAAGGCCAGAACAGAAAAGCCCAGGAGAAGGTACTTGTTCATCTTGATAAAATTCACAAGAGAGCAAGAGAGCGAGAGGGAGGCAGAGAGGAATACGTCTCCGAGAATGTCAAGGAGGTAAAGAAGAGAAAATTGCTCAACTTAGCTCTTCTGCAACAAGAACTCTTTCAAGCAGACCTTTAGGGAGGGAAGGGTTAGGATGAAACATTTATTCTCACAAAGGCTTTGGGAAGCAGCCAATGGAAGTGGCAGGACAGGAGAGACACACCTCAGATTTTGAAAAAGGTAAAGATGAAGAAGCAGAGGAGAGATGATTGCATGTAAAAAAGAAAAGGAGCAGGTCAACTGACAGCAACGTTCCATGAGTGGGAGACAAAAATGATGAATCCACATGCTCACCAAAAAAACACAATCCTACCACCTCGCTTGGCAGCCCTGATGACCCTCCTAGCCATGGCTTGTTTATAAGTGAAGCAGAAAAGATCCATATAGCCTGGTACCTGGGCTGGGATGTGGAGTGGACATTAGAAGAGCCTTGCTGGGTCAGGCCAAAGGCCCAGCATAGTCCAGGACCCTGTTCTCAGAGCAGCCAACCAGAGGCCTATGGGAAACCTACAAGCAGGATCCGAGTACAACAGCTTCTCACCCCACTTGCAGCTCCTAGCAACTGGCATCCAAAGGCAGAGTGCCTCAGACAGTGGAGAACATAGTCATTATGTAGCTATTGATAGCCTGGAAAGCAATGATGAGCAATGGTTTCCCACCTCTTATATGCACATCACCAGGGATGTAGTCATCCAGGGTCTCGGGGAGTCTTAGCCCCCCTACATCTTTGGGAGCAGGGTCCCAGCTGGGTCCTTATATCTCCAGCATCCTATAAGCCAATCAGAATGAGAGAAGAGTGTGTTAGCCACTGAGAAGAGTCTTCTAACATGCTACCTTGCCCTTTCTTACAGATTGGAGCTGATTAGAGTAAAAGAAGGTAAGTCAGTCACTGAGAAGACTCTTTTTAGTAGCTAACGCTCCCCCCTTTCGTGCTGATTGGTTCTATTGTTGTGGGAGAAAGCATTAGTAAGGATCTCATTCTCAATCCAGGAGCAAAAAAGTGTGTGTGTGGCTGTGACTATCATGAAGGGACCCTGCACTTCTGAATTTGCCACTACACTACTGCACACCACAAAGGCTGGCATCAACAGTCAGCATAGATGGGCATCTGCTGAGGATCCATGCTCCTCAGGGGCCCACCCTTGGACCCCCTCCTCTTCACCATTTCAACTTGCCTATTCACCGGCCTCTTGCTGTAGCCCAGACAATGGTGGTGCTGAGAAGGAAGATCTGTAGGTGCCACTACCTGCTTGCTCCTTGGTTCTCTGCCTAGCAAGCAAGCAGGTGGGAGCAATGATCAGGAAGAGATGGAGCAGAGGACCAGCTGGTGATACTGGTGGAGATGAGGCAGACTCATTAAAGGAAGGAGGCATGGACAAGATCTTATCCAAGGGCCCTAAAAAGCTAAAGCCAGTACTGACCAGGGATCGGGAGAAATTCAATTTAGTTTGCATTTAAAAGTGAACTTACTGAATTCCCACTTTCCAAAACAATACACAAACCAGAACTGAATCATCCTTCAAAATTTGCACTTTGACAAGTTTTGAAATGCAGTTCTCCTGCCAAGCAAAGAGTTGTTGTTATTGTTATGTGCCTTCAAGCCAATTACGACTTATGGCAACCCTATGAATCAGTGACCTCCAAGAGCATCTGTCATGAACCACCCTGTTCAGATCTTGTATGTTCAGGTCTGTGGCTTCCTTTATGGAATCAATCCATCTCTTGTTTGGTCTTCCTCTTTTTCTACTCCCTTCTGTTTTTCCCAGCATTATTGTCTTTTCTAGTGAATCATGTCTTCTCATGATGTGTCCAAAGTATGATAATCTCAGTTTCATCATTTTAGCTTCTAGTGACAATTCTGGTTTAATTTGTTCTAACACCCAATTATTTGGTTTTTTTGTGGTCCATGGTCCAAGCAACGAGTACCCAAAGGCATATACTGAGGCCTGGACCAGCAGGCGGTAAGGTTGCCAGGTCAGAAGCATCCCAAACCCTGAGATTTCAAGGCCGGGCCCTGGTGATGTTATGGGGTGAGTTCTAGTGATGTCATGGGGTGGACCCTAGTGATGTCACGGGGGCCCTAGTGATGTCATTAAGAAGATACTTTAAGCATCTTGCATCGTGCCTGCAAGGGAAGAGGACCATCACCGCCCAGGGAGGGAGAGCCATCTGCCTGCTTTGCTGCTGCTGCTTGGCCAACATCTCTGCTCTCTCCTTCTTGGGCTCCTGCTCTGCACGTGGGCACCTTGCAGGACCAGGCTCCAGGTACTCAGCCAGCTGTGCCTGATACTGTTCCACCTGTCCCTTCTCTGGAGGGGATATATAAGCTGGCTGGCTGAGGGGGCTTGGGAGATCCAGTGCCTGCAAGGGAAGAGGACCATCACCGCCCAGGGAGGGAGAGCCATCTGCCTGCTTTGCTGCTGCTGCTGCTTGGCCAACATCTCTGCTCTCTCCTTCTTGGGCTCCTGCTCTGCACTTGGGCACCTTGCAGGACCAGGCCCCAGGTGGCGTTTTACATGGGAAGAACGGTCTTAGAGCTGGCGTTTGGGCGCACAGAATACGGGACTGTGTCTTCTGTGTGGGTTTGAAGTGGATGAATGGGTGTTATATGAGTGTATGTTGTGAGTGAATGTGTATTTTTATGTATATGAGTTTTTTGTATTTATAGTTTATCATGTGCCTCGGGAAGAGATTTTATCATCAAGAGGGGAGACCTGAGGGGGCCCCAATTGCCGTAGTGACGGGTAGAGGGAGGTATGGTGATATGAGAGGGACGTGCCAGGTAAGGAGAACGTGGCCCAGACATGTAGTGGCTGTGCCGCGATCTGGTCCTTCTCATACCCGCAGGGTTGTTGGTTGTCCTATCAGCCAACTCTCAGATCTCCAGTTGCTGCTTTTTAATGCCAGATCGGTACATAATAAAACCTCCCTCGTCCATGATTTGATTGTGGACGAGGTGGCCGATCTGGCATGTATAACCGAGACCTGGGTGGGCGAACAGGGAGGAGTTAGTCTGTCCCAGCTCTGCCCACCGGGGTATCTGGTTCAGCATCATGGTAGATCTGAGGGTCGGGGAGGGGGGGTCGCTGTGGTCTATAAGAGTTCCATCTCACTCACCAAGCACCATGTCCATGCAATCACTGGTCTGGAGTGTTTGCACCTTGTGCTGGGCCAGAGGGACAGACTGGGAATCCTTTTGGTGTACCGCCCACCTTGCTGCCCAATGGCTTCCCTAACTGAGCTGACAGAAGTGGTCTCGGAGATACTGTTGAGATCCCCCAGACTATTAGTACTGGGAGATCTCAACATTCATGCTGAGGCTACTTTGTCTGGGGCAGCTCAGGACTTCATGGCCGCCATGACAACCATGGGGCTGTCTCAATATATTAGTGGCCCAACACATACATCGGGGCATACTCTTGACCTGGTCTTTGCTACTGGACATGGGGATAGTGATCTGGATGTGGGGAGTTTTACATCTCTCCCGTTGTCATGGACAGATCATTGCTTGCTGAAGTTTAGACTTTCAGTAGCCTTTTCCCTCTGCAAGGGTGGGGGACCTATTAAATTGGTCCGCCCCCGGAGACTAATGAATTCTGAAGGTTTTCAAAAGGCTCTGGGGGTTTTTCCGGCTGATAAGACTGGCGCTCCTGTCGAAGCCCTGGTCGATCTGTGGAATACAGAGATGACCCGGGCTGTTGACACGATCGCTCCTGCGCGCCCTCTCCTATGTAGAGCTCATACAGCTCCTTGGTATACTCCGGAGCTGAGAGCGATGAAACAAGACAGGAGGCGGCTTGAGCGGAGATGGAGACGAACTCCCGACGAATGCAATTATGAGCTGGTTCGTGCTTCTACTAAGCTCTATGTAGGAGCGGTGAGGGCGGCAAAAAAACAACATTTCGCCGCCACTATTCAGTCATCTCTCTCACGCCCACGGGAGCTTTTTAAAGTGGTTCATGGCCTACTTCATCCTGGCCTACAAGATACGGCAGATACATCGGTAGCTCGATGTAATAAATTTGCTGAACACTTCCAGCATAAGATCTCATGCATTCGCCGGGACTTAGACTCCTATTTAATAGCAGTTAATCCTACTGAGGTGTCCAGAGCACAGTCTTGTCATGTTTTGTTGGATGAGTTTCAGTTGGTTCAGCTCGAGGACGTGGACAAGGTGCTTGGACAGGTTCGTGCGACCACTTCGGTACTGGATCCTTGCCCCTCTTGGCTAGCAAGGAAGGAACAGTTGGCTGGGCCAAGGAAGTGATTAATGCCTCTTTACGAGAGGGAGTGGTCCCTGGCTGTCTGAAAGAGGCGGCAGTGAGACCACTCCTGAAAAAACCTTCCTTGGACCCAGAGGATGTCAGCAGCTACAGACCAGTAGCCAATGTTCCGTTCCTGGGCAAGATCCTGGAACGTGTGGTTGCTGACCAGCTCCAGGCGCTATTGGATGAAACCGATTATCTAGATCCATTTCAATCGGGGTTCAGGCCTGGTTTTGGCACTGAGACTGCCTTGGTCACCCTGTTTGATGACCTATGTCGGGAGAGAGACAGAGGGAGTGTAACTCTGTTGATTCTCCTTGACCTCTCAGCGGCTTTTGATACCATTGACCATGGTATCCTTCTGGAGAGGCTTGCGGAATTGGGAGTTGGAGGCACTGCTTGGCAGTGGTTGCGCTCCTACTTAGCGGGTCGTCTCCAGAAGATAGTGCTTGGGGAACATTGCTCGACACCGTGGGTTCTCCAATGTGGGGTCCCGCAGGGTTCGGTTCTGTCTCCCATGCTTTTTAACATTTATATGAAGCCGCTGGGGGCGGTCATCAGGAGTTTTGGAGTGCATTGTCATCAGTATGCTGATGACACGCAGCTCTACTTCTCCTTTACATCTTCTTCAGGTGAGGCAGTCGACGTGCTGAACCGTTGCCTGGCTGCGACAATGGACTGGATGAGAACTAACAAACTGAGACTCAATCCTGACAAGACTGAGATGCTGTTGGTGGATGGTTTCTCTGATTGGATGGTGGATATATACCCTGTCCTGGATGGGGTTACACTCCCCCTAAAGGAACAGGTGCGTAGTCTGGGAGTCATCTTAGACTCTTCCCTCACACTTGAGGCTCATGTAGCCTCGGTGGCCCGGAATGCGTTCTACCAACTTCAGTTGGTAGCCCAGCTACGTCCCTATCTGAGTAAGGAGGACCTCTCATCAGTGGTACATGCTATGGTAACCTCGTGTCTGGACTACTGCAATGCGCTTTACGTAGGGCTACCTTTGAAGACGATTCGGAAGCTACAGCTAGTGCAAAATGCGGCAGCCAGACTGCTAACAAGAACTAAGCGGTCTGAGCATATAACACCTGTGCTAGCCCGTTTGCACTGGCTTCCAATATGCTTCCGGGCCAGATTCAAAGTGTTGGTACTTACCTATAAAGCCTTATACGGCACGGGACCACGATATCTGTCGGAACGCCTCTCCCGATATGAACCGGCCCGTACACTACGGTCTACTACGAAGGCCCTCCTCCGGGTTCCGACTCATAGGGAAGCCCGGAGAGTGGTGACAAGATCTAGGGCCTTCTCAGTGGTGGCCCCCGAACTATGGAATGGTCTCCCCGAGGAGGTGCGCCTGGCGCCGACACTATCATCTTTTCGGCGCCAGGTTAAAACCTTTCTCTTCTCTGAGGCATTTTAATTCCTGTTAATTCTAAATTATTATATTTTGATTTTAGACTGTTCAGTTTTGTGTACAGTTTTGTGTTATTTTTATTGTATTTTTAATGTTCACCGCCCAGAGAGCTGTTGCTAGTCGGGCGGTATATAAGCTTAATAAAATAAATAAATAAATAAATAAATCTACCATGGTTGCTTGGAGTATACCACTCAAACAAACAAAAAACTCTCTGGTTGGAAATTAAGAATTTTAGCTAAATGAGGGTGTTCTCAGGTCCAGCTGAAGTGATGGGATCATTCCTTCTCATTTGCTTAGGGATGAATTGGTAGAGAACATTTAATCTAGTCTACTTGCTTCTGGCAAGAAGAATTTAAGTGCCCTCAGGCCAGGCCACTCACCAGAAGGCCAAAGTGAGTCTAGTGTCATGGAGATGTTAGATGGGAGATGTTAGATGGGAGCACTCAGGAGTAAGGATGGATGTCCCTGAGCTGCAATTCTAAACACACTTACAAAGTGACTAAGCCCCATAGAACTTAACAGGACTCACTTCTGAATAGATATGGTTAGGACTGTGATGTTGGTAAGGCTTGACTAGGGATCGTCTGCGAAGACATTCATATCAAAGCAGAGTTGGCAATCCTCTGCCTGGAATGCCCTGCCTGCCTTTTAATGTGTCTGCTTCAAACTTCTTTACAGACCTGACCTTTCACTGCAGAGAGAGGTATGAGAAATGAGTAAGAGTTAAGAAGATCTTTCCTGCCTACCCTGCTACAGACTTACTTTGACAGCCAACCCAATTTCAGTGAGTAATAATTGACAGAGAGAAAAAAAAAACACATGGTTTGGTCTACCTTCACAGGCAGTAGCTTGGGAACAACAGCAATTGAAGCTACACTTCCCAATATGTGAATTCTCTTTTACCACTATTGGGCAAGAAAGAAACTTTCATGAAAACAACAAAGTACATCATCAGTGGGTTTAAGGGAGTTGAGCTAAATGCATGGAACTACTGTTGTTGCTTCTATGGATGTAAGGGAGTGAAGTCAAGGGTAAATGAAATGAATATAGAAAAAGAAAGTAATGATTTTCTAAATGCAATAACACACCAACCACAACAAGATTCCTATGAGTAAGGCAGAAAACTCAGCATTCTATAACCAGTTAGGATTCCTAACCAAAAACCAAAACTAAAAAAACCTGGTCAGCCAAGGTCACAGAAATCCCCATGCAGCACAACCTGACCTGTGAGCTGCAGTTAGTGCAGAATGCTGCGGCACGATATCTGACATGAGTGAAACCCTATCAGCACATAATACCTCTGCTCTGAAATCTGCACTGGTTGTCAATTTGCTACCAGGCCAAGTTCAAGGTGTGCTTTCCATGTTATGGGTGCCACATAGTACTTGTTCTGCTCTTGTAAGAAATTGATCCTTTAGTGTGGCAGCACCTACGATCTGGAACTCCCTGCCTACTGACATTAGGCAGATGACTTCATTGTACTCTTTTCAGCACCTGCTAAAAACATTTTTTGTTTAGGCAAGCCTACCCGGGTTGGTGGTGCCTGACATTTTTATCTCTAGAATCAGACTACCTAGAAACTTTTTTTTAAAAAAGAAAGCTAAGAGTCCGGAGATTTGGGTGACTCACCCAGAGACCCAGAGAGGATCCCCCCAAACCGGAGTTTCCAGATGAAAACTGGAGACCTGGCAACCCTAGTGGGCGCCAGGTCAAACACTGGTCAAAGGCCCCTGTGGCTGACAGGGGCCACTGGGACTGGGCAGGTGTAGTTCCTGCTCCGCAATCCACACTAGCATCGGGTTGTGGAGTGTATGCCCTTGTGGAAGGAAAAACTTTCCAGTCAATTTATTGTGCTCCAGAGGACAGAGTTTATTGAGAAATACATATACCAACAGTGCATTGGGAGAGAAGTTCCATAGAACTAACTCTGAAAAATAACAGGCAATGCACAACTTTATAAAGTTTTGATGTTTTATATGTTTTTTGCTTTATACGTTGCTCAGAGCGGCTGGGTAGCCAGCCAGATGAGCGACTAAGAAATCAAATAAATAAATAAATAAATAAAATAAAGTGATTACACGTCATGCATACATTAATAATCAAGATACACCTTTACCAATCCGACTAACCATGCCCTCCCACCTTGGGCTGGTCACTTAGCACATTTTGGACTTGCCTATCCCTGTGTCAAAGAGGAAAGCACCTATGCTTTTCAGAAATGCATTCTAAAATCTAAAACAGTTCTAAAATCATTTCCGGTTTCATAACATCCCTCTGTGACATTTCACTCTTGTTAAAGCCTAACCACAAACGTTTCCAATGGGATATGTACTTTTGATTTTAGGCAGAGCATAGTTCCTCAAAATATTGCTTCGAATACAGTATATAATAAAAGCAAGAGATTTAATATGTGAGGCCTACAGTGGCCTAGCTAGATGAAAAAGAGAGAAGCAATCCTCTTTGGTAAGGGTCTTCTGGGGTCAAAGGTCAGAAATCCTTCCTCAACCTGCCACCCGATGCTGGTGCAGATCGTGCAGCTGCAGCCACCTTCCCAGGCACTCCCCACTGCCAGCCTGGGCTGGCTGTGCCACTTCCTGATCATCATGTCAGTGTGCTGTATGGGCGTGCTTGCCATCATCCAAGATGGCAGTGGGGGCATCAATGCACCGATGTGACTGGACCTATTTAAGTCCCTGGCGTTGGCAGTAGTGCTACCATGTCACCCCTATCTTCATGGGCCTGCTGCAGTCTGGTGTTGGCCCTGCATATACTGTACTGAAGAAAAGTATACATTAAAATGCATATGTTAGGGGCAATAACATGCAAAATTCTTTATATTAGGGGAAATTGCTTTGCAAAAATGGGTGTATTAATTGCCACCCTGGGCTCTTTCTGGGAGAAAGGACAAGACATCAACTTAATAAACAAACAAACAAACAAACAAGGCAACATTGCATACATATGTGTATGCTGAGAGAAATTCACACTAAAATGCTGCTGAATTTTCACGAGGATTTTTTTTAAAAAAATTGCAACCTGATGTGGAAATGTGGAGAATGGAAAAAATGAGAAACCAAGAGAAACGAAAATTGACAGATTCACCCATCCCTAGTGTGAGCACTGTGCCTGAAATATCTGCACATGGGTCGCATGTTATTTCCTATATGGATGCGTATCCTGTGTTGGAATCGTGTTAAGTGTACAGAGCCTCCATTCCTACAGCCTGCCTTCTATTATGCACCTCCACAACTAAGAACGGCTGCTGCTTTCTGGCTGAACATGTGCTTTGCATGTAAAAGGCTCCAGGGTTGAGTCCCTGGCATCTTCAAGTAAATGTGGGAAAGACCCCTGTCTGAAACCCTGCAGAGCTGCTGTAGGCATTACTGAGTTTGATCGACCAAGCATAAGTAGAAGAAATGGGTGAGAATTTCACTAAAATCAAAGTTGGCACTGGACGTCTTTCTCATTTGCACATTAGTTATCTTTGCAGACCAATCCTGAATGCTGTGAGCTTCTGCAGCTTTTCCCGACACTGGATTAAAAAATCCTGCATCAAATATAACAAAATTGTTACTTGTATTCCCTTTAACCTCTGTCAATGAGGTGTTCATGGTAGCCGTTAACTTTCATTGTTTGCTGTAGAGTTTCTTTAGCAACCTGGAAAGAAGGTGGTGGGGCTATTCTGCAAAGCCCTGCAAAAACTGGAAAGAGAGGGGGGCTTTCTCTCTGCCCAGGGCCTGCCCGTGCAACCCTCCTCTGCACCTCCTTTCTACCGCTGGTCGTGAGGAGGGGACAGAAGGGAAGGTGGCTTGCAAAATCAGAGAACCAGAGGGAAGGAACCATCCACACTGTCTGGCAGTGGTTCTCCAAGGTTTTAGACAGAAATGTTTCCCAGTCTGAACACATGAAATTGACCAGCATTCCTATTGGCTTTGGTAATGTGAAACTGACTTGGCGATCTCTCCCTTTGTTCTATGGTAATTGGCCAGGCAATCTCTGGCTGTCTCCTACAGCTGAGGAGGGGAAGGATCCAGTACAAGTCAGGAGGAGGAAGAGATGGCAAAGGGGCAGATTGGGTGGGTGGGCACTGAGCAGAGAGAAAGCCACTTTCCTTTCTTTTCCAAAGGAAAACATTGTTAGAAAGAATAACAATATTGTTATTTTTCAGGAGGAAAAACAAACAAACCAGGAAAAGCAAAGAATGGCAGAAAAATAACCAACACGGACTGTAACCGTCTGCCAGTTCGGCGGAATGTGACCCGAACTGGCACCTCCAAGCAAATTCATCCCTAATCATCAGGCAGATTCCTACGCTTTAGCAAGGGGCGTGTTTTTGATGTGATGGATATCCAACATTGGTTTGATCAAGTAAGCCAATGCCAGAGAAGCTAAGGTTCAGGCAAGCGCTCTTTAGCCTCCTGATGCCCTATAGGCAGCAATAGATATGGTGACTGTGTGTCCTACTTTACAAAAGAGAGTAATCTATTCGAAGGAAGATTTAGGAAAGATAAAGGGAAGTACTTCTTTGCACAGTGCACAGTAAACTATGCAATTTGACCCCACAAGAGGTAGTGATAACTACCAACATGGATGACATTAAAAGAGGATTAGGCAAATTCATGGAGGCTAAGGTTGTCAGTGGCTACTAACCATGATGGCGATCTTCTTCCTCCACTGTCGGAGGCAGTGTGCCTCCCAGTTGCTGGGAATTAACAGTGAGGAAAGCACTTCCATAATCAAGTCATACTTTTGGCAGTGATGGCTTATGCCCATTGGGACTGGTAGGGCAGAAGGCAGGGATCCCAACAGTAGGTGGCGACAGAGCCAATGACAGGCAGGCAAAGTAAACTGATACTAGCTTTGTCCCATTCTCTTTCCTAATGAGTTCTGTAAAGGCAACTCTGAGACTAAGGAGAAGGAAGCTGACAGGCAGCGCTGCCCCCTGGGTTGTAAACAAGAAGGCAGGCAGGTGAGGACTGGGTGAGAACACATTGAGGGGCAGGGCCCCATTTTCCCCAATGGTCTCGCCTCAATTGGCTTTCAGGTTTCCCAGAGGCACCTGGTTGGTCACTGTGAGAACAGGATGTTGGACTAGATGGGCCTTTGGCTTGATCCAGCAGCCAGGCTCTTCTTATGATAATGTGCTCTTAGGGGCTGTCAGAGGGCTTGCCTTTTGTTTGAAGAGCTCTCTGGTCTTGGCCTGGTTTAAAGACAAAGAACTCCTAAGAAGGGAGAATGCGGTCCTTGAATTGCCTATCAGTGGTTAGCACCTGGAGAACAGACTGAGCAGGTCCACAGGTCACAATCTTCCTTACTATGGTGAGATATAATTATAATAATTTGTTCTAAATGTGCATACTTTTTAACATATGATTAGGAAGGAATGTAGGAAATTGTCATATCTTGATGCAGGCCATTGATCCATCAAGCTCAGTTCTGTCTACATTGGCTGGCAGCAGCTCTCCAATATCTGAGGCAGGAGTCCCTCCAAACCCTTCTTGGAGATGCTGGGGATTGAACCTGGGACCTTCTACATGCAAAGCAGATGCTCTGCCACTGAGCTATGGTCCTTTATATGCAAATTTTATGCAAATCTGTGACCTATCTTGGACTCTTTTTTAGTGACACATTTACTCTTTTTTGGTAATGAATAAGTGGCCACCCTATCTCTAGATGACCAGCTTTTGTCCCTAGAATGTATTTGTAGTAATTTATTATACTTAAGAATATAAGAAGAGTCTGCTAGATCAGGCCAAAATCCATCTAGTCCAACCAGAGGCCCACAGAAAGCCCACAGTCAGGACCTGAGCCCAGAGCACTCTCTTCTCTTGTGGTTTCCAGCAACTGGTATTCAAAAGCATACTGCCTCCGACAAGGGAGGTAAAACATATCCATCAGGGTTAGTAGCCACTGATAGCGCTACGCTCCATGAATTTGTCTAATTCCCTTTTAAAGCCATCCAAGATTGATCTTACAATCCCAACAGGTGGTGTGCAAAAAGTACCATGACTTCACCATCCCTGAGGCATTCCGTGGCCTCCACCACTATCTCAGAATGCTTACAAGATGTACATGTCATATTTCATTGTGCTTAACTCCAATTCCCTTCAAATAATCATGTTTTACATAATTATCTTTGTTAGTCTTCTTGGTTGGCTACTGTATTTTGGGAGAACATAACAGGATCAGACAAAGATAGGATTAGACCTGTCTAGTCATAGAATCATAGAATAGTAGAGTTGGAAGGGGCCTATAAGGCCATCAAGTCCAACCCCCTGCTCAATGCAGGAATCCAAATCAAAGCATTCCCGACAGATGGCTGTCCGGTTGCCTCTTGAATGCTTCCAGTGTCGGAGAGCCCACTACCTCTCTTGGTAATTGGTTCCATTGTCATATGGCTCTAGCAGTTAGGACGTTTTTCCTGATGTCCAGTCGAAATCTGGCTTCCTGCAACTTGAGCTCATTATTCCGTGTCCTCCACTCTAGGACGATCGAGAAGAGATCCCGGCCCTCCTCTATGTGACAACCTTTCATGTACTTGAAGAATGCTATCATATCTCCCCCCAGTCTTCTCTTCTCCAGGCTAAACATGCCCAATTCTTTCAGTCTCTCCTCATAGGGCTTTCTTTCCAGACCCCTGATCATCCTTGTTGCCCTCCTCTGAACCCATTCCAGTTTGTCTGCATCCTTCTTGAAGTGCGGAGACCAGAACTGGACGCAGTATTCAAGATGAGGCCTAACCAGTGCTGAATAGAGAGGAACTATTACTTCATGCTATTTGGAAACTATACTTCTGTTAACACAGCCTAATCTAGCATTTGCCTTTTTTGCAGCCACATCACACTGTTGGCTCATATTCAGCTTGTGATCAATGACAATTCCAAGATCCTTTTCACATGTCGTACTGCTGAGCCAAGTATCCCCCATCTTATAACTGTGCTTTTGGTTTCTTTTTCCTAAGTGTAGAACTTTGCATTTATCCCTGTTGAATCTCATTCTGTTGTTTTCAGCCCAATGCTCCAGCCTATCAAGGTCCCTTTGAATTTTCTTTCTGTCTTCCACGGTATTAGCTATGCCCCCCAATTTTGTATCATCTGCAGATTTGATAAGCATGCATTGTACCTCCTCATCCAAGTCGTTAATAAAAATGTTAAAGAGCACTGGGCCCAGGACCGAGCCTGTGGTACCCCACTCATTACTTCTGCCCAGTTTGAGAAGGAACCATTGATAACTACTCTTTGAGTACGATTCTGGAGCCAACTGTGGATCCATCTGATAGTTGTTCCATCCAGCCCACATTTAGCTACCTTGCTAATCAGAATATCATGGGGCACTTTGTCAAAAGCTTTGCTGAAGTTGAGATATATTATGTCCACAGCATTCCCATCATCCTGTTTTCCACTGCGGCCAACCAGATGCCCACAAGTAGAGCAAGCTTTCTTCCACTGTTCTTTACCAGTAATGGGTATCCAGAAGCAGTATCCTATTTGGATCCTGGAGGTGGTATATCTGAACCCTGAGATCATCTTCAGAGGCCTTTTGTAGTGAGGTGATACTTAGGGTTATCTATCTATCTATCTATCTATCTATCATCTATCATCTATCATCTATCATCTATCATCTATCATCTATCATCTATCTATCGTATTCACATACTGCCCTCTTGCAAAACATCGGGGGTGATCAGCATCATAAAAATAATACAGAATAATCAGTAAAACGACTGGCTACTCAAAAAAAGCATTTTTTTAAAGCTGCATAGGCCTGTTGGCACAAAACAAGTCTTCAAGAGATGCCTGTCGGTCAAAAGCAAGGATGCCGGCTGAATTTCTACCAGAACAGTGTCCCATAGCATGGGACTGGTGTCACTAAATGACCGACTTCCAGTTGAGGCCAGTTGGGCCTCTGTAACACAGGACAACTAACAGTGCTCTCCTGGATGAACTTGGTGATCAGGCTGGGATATAATGGCTCAGGCAGTCCTTAAGGTATCCTGGTCCAAAGTGGTTCAGGGCTTTATATGTCAACAGAAGAACCTTGAAGAAGAACCAGTAGCATATGGGGCAGCCACAGCAGATGTTTTAGCAGAAGTTTTACTTGCTGTCAGCTGTCTACCCCCTTCATTATGCCTTACTGCATATTTTCTTAGACATTTCCCCCCTTGATACCCTTAAAAGATTAACTCTGCACTTTGTGTGACTTTCGTTATTTCTTCCTCTTTTCTGAAGAGGTGTCACCCATCAACATCTGGCGGGACCTTCTTGTCTCCAGTGAGCATGTATACAATGCACAACTCCTATTAGCACTACAGGGCCCACTTAGTACACAGCCAGCGCTTTCACACAGTTAGGGAGGTTCGTTCTGAATTATTTAGCATAATAACATATTAGAAGCCAAGCTATTCTAGCTTATGTTTAACCACAAAGACAACACCCTGCCAAGTGAAGGAGGGAGAGATTTAGGAGATTTGAGTTTCATTCTTTTGTAGTTGCTGTTAAATAATTTGATTTATTTTCTCCTTGTGATTTAATCCATCCTTTTTATTTACCTGTTGTGTTTTCTGTAGTGGCTAGACTAGACTGATTGCTTGCTTGCTTGACTTTATTTATATGCTGCCTGTTCACAGCAAGCTGTGCCAAAAGCGATTTACAACAAACATTCAAAATATCAAAATACAAACCACTGGGATAAAGGAGAGTGGTCAGTTTACAAAAAGGGTCAACAAATTCAAATAAGACAAAAAAAACAATTTGGCAAACGCAGAATACATCATATTACAAAAGAAAAAGTCTAGATTTAAATACAAGGCAAGAAAGTGAACAGACAGTAGAGCTCCAGGTGCAGGTCTTACTGCATTCCAAGGAGCCTCAGCAGAACCTGGGTAGAGACTAGGGATGGAGGAGAATATCTACTAAATCGGACTTAGTACTAGATTCCGACTGAATTTGGCAGTACACTATTTTTTGGACCGGCACTGATTTCTTGCAGAGGGCTGCAGCTGTAATCAGCACAGGGGCAGGGTTTGATTCCCCCCCGATATTAAGTAATTATCTTTGTAATTTCATCTAAATTGATGCATTCATAACAGTGTGTTGGTGTGATAAGCAGGAAAAAATAAACGTGGAACACCATGATCATTTACACATGCATTTACATTTTCAAATTACACAATTTTTTCGCACCCCCAAAAAAACCAGCGGATCGAATCGGTAAGTGATAAAGCAAGCAGGAACAAGAAAGGGTTGATCAGGAGGGAACAACGGACTACAAGCGGATCAGAACTAGGCAGTGAACCCCATCCCTAGTACAGACACTCTCACTGTTCTGCCAGTTCCAGTGCATTTCCACCTCTCTTTTCTGAAAACGGGCACACAACACTAGTCAAACCCCACCCCTTTTTACTGTAGAACCTGGTGGGATTAGCTCGAGTGCATTTCTTTTAAAAAAATCAGCTTCAAACAGATTTCACAACTGATTGGCAGATCAGCCCATTGCCCCACTGCATCACGTTTCTGGTGGACACAACACCACTACTGGGTGGGCACCGCTGCGGCGTCACCTCCCTCACACACTGCTGCTGTCAACACCCCCTGAACCCTAAAGCGCCCTGTATGTACTTGGGACAGCCGCACTATCACAGCCTGGCCTACATCATAGGGTCTTCGGGAAGTTAAATGGAGGGGGGCTGGAGACAGGATTATATTTGCTGCCATGAACTCCTGTTTTATTGTTATTCTTTGAAAAGTAAAAAAGTAAAAGTCTAAAAAAAGTAAAGAACAAAACATTTTTTTTTTTTTTTAAAAAATGGACCAGTATAAAAAATACACAGACAGAGAAGAATCTTCAGGTATGAGTTGTGATCTGCCCTGGGACCTTCTGGTGAAGTATGGATGATGATGATGATAATAATAGTAGTAGTAGTAGTAATAATAATAATAATAATAGTTGCTGGAATGCTGTCCCCTGGGAAGCACGCCTGTCTGTAGTGCTCATCTTGTTGCAGGGTGGGTAGGATCTGCCCTTTTCCTACAAATATTCGCCGATAAGCATATTTTAGGTAGTTTCTTTATGGTTCTGTTTTTATACATGGTTTTCATTTCTTTCACGCTATTTGTATCACATTTATTTGTAAGTTGCTTTGGGACAATTTTTATCTGGAAAGAGTTGTGTCAAATGTTAGTCCTAATCAGTGTAGACCCATTAAAATTAATGCACTTAATGTCCATTTATTTCAATGGGTCTACTCTGAGTGGGGCCAGCATTAGGTACAACTCCACTGAAATACTACTGTTACTACTGCTAATAATGATGATGATGATGATGAGGTGTCCATGCCTGGGTTCTAGTTTAAAGAATTCTGCTATTACAGTGAAGGACGGGGAACAATTTGGATGCAATTCCCACTTAAAGCTGAATCTATCAAATTCACGCTTTCCAAAACATTATGAGAGCTCAAAGACAGCCATCCTTCAGAATTCACATCTGAATTTTTTGATGCAGTTCTCCAACCAATGTTTACAAAAAATGCCTATATTGGGGAAAATGTGCATAACGATGAGTATATTAAGTCAAAATAACATATAAAAAGTGCTATAATAGGGGAAATCGCTTGCAAAAATGTGTAAATGACTTTAAAAAGGCCATACAAAAATATGTATGCATAGGAGAAAGTCACATCAATATGCTGAAGAATTTTCATGAGGAGTTTTTTTTTAAAAAAGCACCCTGCTGCAGACATGTGAGGAACTGGATCAAAGAATGGAAAAATGGGGAATAGAGAACTGAAACTGACAGATTCTTCTGTCTCTAATTACAGTACACACAAGAGCACCTTCAATTTCATCAAAGAATAGTTGCTATGAGAAGGCCATATGCTTTTGCAACATGTTTACTGTTGTGTAAGGTTAATGAGCCCCACCTTAGTGAATGAAACTTTTGGCCAATATTGACTCTGTTGTCATGGGTACAATTATGACTCAATCTCGGAAAGATCATCATGGATGCGAGTGTGAGGAAATAGAGCTCCGGGAACTGGGGGAGCGGACTATGGCGTCCTCCTTAATTTCTTCCTGCTTAATTTTAGTGACTGCATTGGGACTGCCCATTACTATGCATGTGTGTGCACAGTAGGTGGTAGAAACCTGGGATGTGCCTTGGGAAAGGCAGGTGTCATTATATCAAATTGGCAAGGTGGCATTTGGCAAATTAACACATAATGTGATTGCACTAAGCTGCTTTAATGAGAGTTAAGATTGCTCATATATCCCTCAGGTTCATTTATACCAAAGCAAAATAAGTATTTATTGTATTGTATTTAACACATTTGGACACATAATGAGAAGACATGATTCACTAGAAAAGATAATAATGCTGGGGGAAAACAGAAGGGAGAAGAAAAAGAGGAAGACCAAACAAGAGATGGATTGATTCCATAAAGGAAGCCGCAGACCTGAACTTACAAGATCTGAACAGGGTGGTTTACAACAGAAAGATGGGGAATTGAAAACATTCAAAAGATAATTAAAATCAACAGTAAGCTACAAAAAGATTATAATGCATTCTGTGTGCCTGGATAGGCATGTCTAAACAAATGTGTTTTAAGCAGGTGCCAGAAAGAATACAGCAAAGACGTCTGCCTGATGTCAATCATTCCAAGTGTAAGTGAGGCCACACTGAAAGACTGATTTCTTACAAGTGTGGAGCGAGTATTATGTGGTACTTGTAACAGTGCCAGTTCCACAGTTTGAAGCAGCTCAAATGAACACATATGGGGTGAGGTGATCCTGCAAGTCAACAGGTTAACATTCAAAAAGTTCTGAACTCCTGGCAAATGTTGAATGTTGTGTGAAACTTCATTTCAGCAGTGTTGATAAATTCTGTCTGATGCATTTTATATTAGCAGAAGTTAAAATCTGCCTGTTTCCCTATTGTCAACATTTGGATTACACATTGCTTATACTTAATGCCCTCTGTGGTTGGTCAGCCGAGACCTCTTGCAAGAGTGATCTGTCCCTGTCCTGGAAGCCTTGTGGGTGGGGAGAAAAGTGATAGAGAACAGGGGATGACAGAAAGAGAGAGGAAATTGGGGTGGGTGGGCTGCCCACTTTTGGGCTCAACCCTGCCTAATCCCTGCATGCAGTGGCTCACACATGCATCCCTCAATGGAAAAAAGTCTTAGGGTCTTAGGGACTCGCTGTCTGAATCCTGGAGAGTTGCTGCCAGTTAGTGTAGACAGTACTGAGCTAGATAGACCAATGGTCTGACTTGGTATAAGGCAGCTTGCTATGTATTTGATGATGATGATGTCACTTTCCTCGCAAATGCGACCCTAAGTGAATTACAAAATATATTCCTCTACAGCAACAGTCCAGATGTGGGACTATCAATCCCATAATCCTTGATTATTGGCTATGCTGGCTGAGGCTGAATGGAGTTGTAGTCCACACAATCTAGAGAGTACCATGTTGGCTACCTCTGTTCTATGGAAAAGGCATTTCAGTTAAACACGGTGCCACTACCAAAAGGCCCTGACTCTCACCATCAATCTCATTTTGTTAGATAGGGACACCTGGAGAAGAGCCTCTTATGATGATCTGAGGATTGGGTAGGCACATATGGGAGAAGGTAATCCTTCAGGTAACTTGGCAATGTGGTCCAAACCTTTTTTTCTGCAACCAACTCCAAAATCAGGGCACTGAGCAGAGTCCAGTGAGGATCTGGCGTGTAAGCCCAGTACTAGCTGCTCCTAGGATATATCTTGGCCTGCAAACTAAGTTGGTATGAATGCACCCATGAAATGTGTGGTGTGCTGGTCTACACCGAATATACCCATTATGGAAAACAAACGTCTATTTTCCTTTGTAAAATTCCTCCAAGGGAATGATGTACCAAAGATACTGACATGAGAGTTAAATGACAACCAGTGAACCTAATTTCTTTATTAGTGAGCAGGCTTCTCCATGGCATTCAGTTAACAATCTTAGGTTGTCTTTCCGGGACAAAGTCTCTCCCTCCCTCTCAGTCTCTCACACACCCATACTAAATCCACAAAATCTCTAGTGTGAGAGTGGCAACCGGCATTTATGCACAGTGTGTGGGAGATACATTATATGTATGCATAAGAAAATGAGGCATGTGTATCTGAGGGCTGTAGGGTGTGACTTGTAGTCCCTGTCAAATGCTACGCTGATTGAGTTGGGATGACACTAAGGGTCAAGATAATGCATGTCTCAATCTGCAAGTTTGGACAGGCATTCCCTAACAACATGTTTGAATGTGTTATATGCCAGCATTAAGGATGGAAGAAAAATTCGATTCAGTTCACATTTAAAGCTGAATCTGTCAAATTTGCACTTTCTGAGACAATACGAGAACCGAAACACAATCGGCCTTTGAAATTCCCACTTATCTGAATCCTCCAATGCAGTTCTCCAGCCACAAAAATGCATATGTTACAGGAGGGTGTGCATAAAAATTGATATATTTGTGCAAAAAACATGCAAAAATTATTTTATTATTTTAATTTTATTATTGATTGAATTTATATCCTGCTCTTACGAAGGAGCCCAGAGCAGCAAACACATCAACAAAACATTTTAACAACAACAAAGCATTTTTTATATGTAATTGCTTGCAAAAATGTGCCCAAATGCCTTTATTAGGAGAAATTCACACTAAAATGCTGAAGAATTTTCATGAGGATTTTTCTAAATAATTCACAAATTGCTGCAGAACTGGACTGAAGATTGGAAAAATGAGAATCTGAGGGAACTGAAAGGGACAGGTCCTTCCATCCCCAGCCAGTGGGAAATAAACAAAGGAAAGCCAACCTAGACTTTGGCCAATAGGCAAGATAATCATGAAGTGTGTGTGTGTGCAGAGCAGAATAAAATGTGGTGTGTGTGTGTTTGGGCCTGTTATCCTGTCAGCAACAATCTTGCCTCTTCTGATACGTGAAAGTCCCCATTTGACTGTGGCTTGTTAGTCTGAGCCAGAAAAAAGCAAACAAAATACTATTCTGTGGGGGAAGCGCAATTGCTCAGGTGCAGAGCACATGCTTTGCAGGCCTGACATATTACCTTAGATGAAGAAAGAACCTGCTCCAGCTGGAGTTGGAGGAATGCAGCTATCAATGGCTACTCTAATGGCTGTATTTCTATCTCCACTGTAGCAGGCAGCATGAATGCCAGTTGCTAGAAACCAAAAGTGGGGAGAGTGGTTGTTGCACTCAGGTCCAGCTTGCAGGCTTCCCATGGGCATCTGGCTCGCCACGGTGAGAACTGGATACTGGATTAGATGTACCTAGTCCAGCAGGGTTCTTATGTTCTTATGACATTGCCCTCTTCCCACAGGCCAATGGATTGTGATATAGTTTACTGTGATTTTTAAAGTTGTAGTTTAATGTTATTTGGAAGGTTTTATATCCTGAAAGCTTGGATATAAACAAATGAAATATTTTTAAAAAAATTATGTTCCAGGGCTTGGATGCCTGAAAAATGGTGGCGTAGAGTGGGAGCTCCTTACTCTCTTTAAAAAATTATGACCACGAAAGAAAGAAAAAGGAACAACTCAACCCTTCCTCTGCTAAGCCCAAGGAGGGAACGATATCTGAAACTCAAAAAGAATGAAGAATGGGATCTTAAGCTGGACGGAAATATGAGAAAACAAACTGTGAGAGATGTAAACCAGATTAGATATGGTAGAAAATAAAATGACAGCGATTGAAGAGAAAATGGCAGAGCAGGAGGACAAAGTTGAGACACTTTGAAAAGCACAATTAGAAGCAAGACTCAAGCCGGAAGACCCGGAGAACAGAAATAGACGCCGCAACCTGCATTTTCATTATCTGGAAGAAGAGGTGGAACAAGGAGACATCAAGAGGTTCTTAGTAAATGTTTGGCTTAAAAATGAAATAGAAACAGTATGTGGTCCTATTTCTTAGCAGAAGTATTTAGTAACAACAGCGGATTTTGAGAATCAAGAAGCCCACCTTTCCTCAAGCACAAATAACAACAGAGACAATCTTCTTAGGTAAAAGTATAAAGAATATTTACTCGTCCTTTCATATATTCAGGAAACATAGGCTCTAGCTTAGATGGAAAAGGTAGAAGTCTTAGTCCATTTTAGTCTTTGGTGATGATGCTCCTGGAAGAGTATCTGCCATGCTGCCTCTGCTAGAGGTTAAAGCTCAATAATGGTGGATATGCAGAAATCTACAATATCCCCAGACAAAGGAGAAGAAGGTAAATAACCCCACCCTTTAAGGAAGTTACATCATGGTAAACAGGTATATAGAGATATTCCCCAAATATCAGTTAAAGGGAACATCTCCCTATCAAAGGGAGCAGCATGCAAGCTTGCTTAAACCCAACAATGAAATGACTAACTTCTCTGCTCCCAGACTTCCAACTGAAGGAAGAAGATTTAGAAAGAGCATATCGAGTGTTGGGTCCTAGAAGGAAAGAAGGATCAAGAGACATAATGTTTTGCTAAATACTCCAAAAAAGAAGAGCTGCTCCATCATCTGAGAGATCTAGGTGTCTAGTTTAAACATACAGTGATATTAGCACTACAGGATTTAGCGCCAGAAACTCTGCAGAGACGGAGGAAATTGAGGCCATATACACTGGGGCTGCAAAAAGCCAGTTTAAAGTACTATTGAGCTTTCCCATTTAAGCTGATTGTTGCATACAAGGGGACTACATGTACAGCTACAATGGCAGCAGAAGTCACCAAGCTTCTAACAATCCTGCACCTGGACCCACCAGAAGGACCGGGAACAGGGGAAGAAAAACTTAATGACAGAGTAGAGAGAGCTGGTGAAGAAGTCAAATGGGAAGTGGTGAGGAAGAAGAAACCATAGAGAGAACCACAGGACAGACAATGGGGAGAAGCTCCTTTCTGCAGCATTAACTCCACTCCGCAACACAACCTCAGAGATTTGCCTAATAGGAAGCATTAAGGAAGACCCAGCAACACAGAAATTCATATCGCCAAGCAGGTAATTAGTAAATAGTGAAACTATGATGTTCCAAGTATTAATAGGAAAGTTCAAAAAAGGAGGGGGCAGTAAATGAGTAAGGGAAGGAACTTGAGTTTCATAAATAACTTTATAGATAGAGGCTGGGAGAGTCTCCTGTTTTGCGTGGCTGATCTATGCATTAATAGATCATATCACCCATTTTTAGTTTTAATTCTTTCTTCTTCACTTTAAGGTTTCAGGAAATTTAGTTATAAGTTAATAAGTAGTGCCCTGGAGTAAATAATATTTGATTTCCTTGTTAAGGAATTAAATAGGTGGTTCAACATAGTTATGTAACCTCAAGTGTAGCCACACCTCCGGTTAGAGGTAAAGTGAAATTTTAGGTAATAAGTATACTTTGTGTTGTGTTTTGGAGAATTGGAGGTAGGAATTGGAGAAAGAAATAGGGGAAGGAAAAGGGGAGGAGTGGGGAAGGGTGAAGAGAAGAACAGTAAGGTGTATATGGTTTGAAAGGAATAATAGAACAGGAGGAGGAATGGAACAAACCATCATAAATAATCTGTTGAGAGTGACATCACTGAATGTAAAAGGACTGGGGACCTCAATTAAATGCACTAGGCTGCAGAAAATAAGGGACATACAACCAAAAGTATTAATGTTGCAGAAGACTCACAAAGCTAAACTAACAGATGGGTTTCTAAACAATAAACAAGGGAAACACAAATTCTCGGCTAAAGGATCTGGTAAAGCAAGAGGGGTAGCATTGCTCATTCATGAATCACTGGACTTCATGCCCAGTAGAAAAGTTATAGATGTGAAGGGGAGGTATGTTTTTGTAGAAGGAATCTTAGACTCTCAAATCACCATTACTTTGGTCTCATTGTATGCCCCCAACAAAAACAACTTGAATTTTGTAAAACTTTGCTGGAGAAACTGAATAAATTTACAAAAGTGCCTCTCATTCTGGGAGGGGACACCAATTTGAATATAGAAGGGTTTAACCCAAACAAAAAAAATTGATAGTGCATGGAGAAAAGGAAGAGGGATAGGAGAAGTGGGAGGACAACCCCCCCCGGATATACAAGTTTTTACACAGCTTCATCAAAAAGGGCTTATCAAAGTGTTGGCAACAATTCAGCCTGCAGACCATAGTCATTCTTTCTACTCCAGAAATCACAGAACATTTTCCAGATTAGACTCTATCATTGTTTCTGATGCTTTATTAATAAGGGTACAAAGAGCTGAAATAGGAATAATTAAAGTAACAGATCACGTTCCAATAAATGTAGATCTTGCTAGCTTTATACCCAGATCATACACACCACAGTGGAGATTACATCCCAACCTCATCTTCTCCCTTCAAAGTCAAATTAAGATACAGGAAGGGTTGGGCAATTATTTCAAAGAAAATGAAGCAGAAGAAATTGGGGTAGAGAGCAGGTGGGAGGCTATGAAAGCAGTGATAAGGGGGATATGTATACAAGAGTGAAGTTTTTTTAAAAAATGTAGAAATTAACAGAAAGGCCAGCTGGAAAAAGAATTACAAACTTTAACTGAACTCTATAAAAAGTCAGGCTCACAACAAGTAAGACGACAGTTGGAGGGCAAAAGAGATGAACATGGCAGATATAGATCATACAATGGTCAATATGTTGTACTGTAAGCAAAAATATTATGAATATGATGGAAAAAGAGCCAGTGTGGTGTAGTAGTTAAGGTGTTGGGCTACAACCTGGGAGACCAGGGTTCGAATTCCCATGCAGCAATGAAGATCACTGGGTGACCTTGGGCCAGTCACTGCCTCTCAGCCTCATGAAAACCCTATTCATAGGGTCGCCATAAGTCGGAATCGACTTGAAGGCAGTACATTTACATTTTTATGATGGAAAAGGATGCAGATTACTAGTGGCCCCCACCCTCTGGAACTTGCTTCCCTTTGACCTTCGGCATGCTCCCTCCCTGATAACCTTTCGCCGCGCCTTAAAAACCTGGCTTTTCAGGCAGGCCTATGGGATCTCTGGGGTGGGTTAGGTTTTATACTGTATCAGTGTAGGATGGTTTTTTAGATGATATGATATTAATACTGTGATTGTTATGAATATGTTATTGTATTTTATGTTGTGTACGTCGCCCAGAGTGTCCGTTAAGTCGGACAGATGGGCGACTAATAAATAAAATTTTATTATTATTATTATTATAGAACCAATTAATCATAGATGATAAACTCATTGGAGAGGAATTAGCTAAGTTTTATGAAAATCTGTACAAGAACAAAGATTTAGACTTGCAACAACTAATGGAATACTAATTGGGGACTCCCATGCCTACACTATCTGTCTCAGAGATAGAAAGTCTTGATGCGCTGATTTCAGAAGAAGTTAAAGCAACAATTAAGGCACTCAAAGTAAATAAAGCACCTGGCTCTGATGGGTTCATGGGAAATTTCTATAAACTATACAAAGATACATTAACCCCACATCTTACAAGGCTATTTAATACAATTCTGACAGGTGGTCATATGCCCCCCACATGGACTACTTCACATATAACCTTCTTACTGAAACCAGGCAAGACACCAACCTCCCCAGACTCATATAGGCCAATATCACTTTTAAATACGGATTATAAAATCTTTGCATTTGTCATGGCAAATCATTTAAAACTGGTCATCTCCAAATCAGTTCATCCAGACCAATATGGATTTATTCCGGGTAGATACATAGCAGATCCAGTGAGATGTTTGTTTAGTATAATGAAAATGAGTAAAATAAATGATTCCCCATTGTCTTTATTGGCTTTAGATATTTACAAGGCCTTTGATAGCATAAACTGGAACTTTTTATAAAAATCATTACTTTTAAATTTGGCCCTAAATTTACCAAAGTTATACAAAACATATATACACAATCAACAACTACAATAAAATATAATGGAACCAAATCAAGGCAGATACAGGTTAAAGCAGGTACTAAACCAGGGTGCCAATTTTCCCCTTTATTCTTTACCCTAGAGATGGAATTTTTAGCCAACAGGCTTAGAATTAATAGGGAGATCCATGGAGTTCAGGTGGAGAAGGAAGAGCACTTAATAAGCTTATATACGGATGATATCATAATCATGGTAACAAATCCAATGGAAGCCCTACAGCATATTCAAAAAGAATTACAAATGTCTGGGGAAGTAACAGGATTAATAATAAAACTTAAAAAATCAGGCCTCCTTTGTATCAATATACCACCAAATCGCCAGCTACATCTCTCCCAGAAATTGGGACTTTCACTAGTACAAACCTCCTTTAGATATTTAGGGGTACAGGTATCCAAAAACTTGAAAAAATCACATGTAATAAACTATGTTACTATATGGAAGCATATACAAAAAGTTGTTTCAGTATGGAATAAATTGAAGTTGTCCCTTTCCAGCAGAATAATACTAGTAAAGATGATGTTACTTCCGAAATTTACATATTTGTTCTATGTTTTACCCACTCAAGTAACAAGAGTAAGATGATATTTTGGCAAAAGAAATTAGAACAATTTATATATGCTTCAAAAAAACCAAGAACCGCCAAAAATCTGAGGTACAGAAGGAAGCAAGAGGGAGGATAGGGAATCCCTAATTTACTTTTATATTATGAGGCCTATCAGATTAGGCATATGATTTCATTTTTAGATCTTAACATAGAAAGACATTGGGTCTAAATGGAAAGATGCCTACTACGTCATATATTAAAAAAGAAGTAAAAAACAGCATAAAATTAGTAAATACAATGACACCCAATATTGGTGATATGGAAATATAGAAAGGAGCTGTTTTTACCAGGACTTGGTTCCTCTCTGTAACCATCCAGTTTTCTATAAGAAATAAAGAGTAATAAATGACAAAGAGTTAGTTAAAAATGATGTTTTCAGATTAAAGGGTTTTTATGTGAATAACAACCCCATACCTTGAGATACCTGGCACAGCAAGTTGGGGGATAAGGGCATTTCCTGGTTGGCACGGTATCAAATCAGTACTTTTATAAGGAAAAATTACATTATAGCTCAGGGAACAAAAGAACTAACTCAAGGAGAAAGATTAATATTTATTTATTTATTTATTTTATTTAATTTAATTTATATACCGCCCTAAGCCAAAAAGGCTCTCTGGGCGGTGTACATAAAAATATTGAATGCAGGCAATACTGAAAACGGTCTAGTCTCCTTTATACAAAACTTTGTATAAGATTTTATTGGGAAAGGATATGGGCAGTAACCAAACACTTAAAGAAATATGGGAAACCGAACTGAGTTGCAAAATTTGAAAATGAGATCTGGAAGGGCATGTGGTTAAAATTTCCATTTAAATCAGTGGCCTCATCTTTCAGGAAAATGGCTTTAAAATTATTCAAGAATGGTACATGACTCCAGCATGCTTAGCACAAATTACTAAACTGGGGGACCTCTATTGCTAGCATGAATGTGGGGAACGTGGCTCGTTTATGCATATGTGGTGGGAATGTGATAAATTAGCCAAGTTTTAGTCTCTCATACATACAGAAATTCAAAGAATAACTGGACAAAAAATAATCTGTACAGCAGAACTGACTTTATTAACCCTTTTTACAGAGGAAAACCAGAATTTACATTATAAAAATTGATTGGCTTCTTGTTGGTGGCTGCCAGAATAGTGATCAGAAGGGTATGGAAAACTGTGGAAGGTCTTATGTTGGACAGATGGCTTCGAAAGGTGTGGGAAATTGCCCTATTAGAAAAATTGACTATCAAATTAAGATTAGCAAAAGCAACGAGGAAAAACAAAGAGGCTTTCAAAGAGGACTGGCGGCCCTTCATACTCTTCTCTGCAAAGGATGAGTGAACGGGTCAAGTACCAACTCCTTTTAAAAGACTATGGCTGCCTTAATGTACTCTTTGGAGTCTATAACTATGTATCTTAATGGGAAATAAAAGATGTATGGTAGAGTGGGAAGAGGGGAGATTTATGCAGGGGGGAATGGGGTTAAGGTAGTATCATTTAGATTGTTAATGGAATATATATGTTTTTCAAAACTTCTAAACAAAAATGTTTCTTCCTTCCACTTTGAAATCCAGATTGGTTCCGCCCATTCTTCTGCTTCAGAAGACTTATTTTGTTAATTCATTTAACAAAATGTACATATTGCTTCATCATGAACTTCTAAGCGGTGTACATTTAAAACATTCATTAAAATATAGATGAAAGCAAACATTAAAAACAAGCTGACATAAAAAGAAATTGCCTCAAGAGGACAACTGATGGTGGGGTGAATCCAAGGGTTTACCGCCTTCTCCCTCCCAAATGTAGACCAAGCCTAAGCAAGGCGAAAACAACAGGTCACTTTAAATGTGAGACTCCTGCCAGAAATGTTAATAGCACATTTGATTCCGTAACAGGGTGTGTTGCAAAATTTCAGCCAGAGGTGTTTGACTGCACAAGTGAAATGTAAATATGTGAGCCAAATCAAGGCAAGCACCGCCCACTCCAAGCAGATTGTTTTCAACTGGACTCACAGGGGTAAAATGTGACAACAGAAAGGAAGGCTCATAAACGCATAGATAGTTTTGATGCTGGGGTTGAGTGCTTGAAGGACCTTGCTCACATAACCCCAGTGGGTTTGTGAGCTAAGCAGGGTGGTGTTCGGCATCCTTATCTAAAATGACCAGGAGAAGTTGCTTCTCTCCTGAAATTATTTCCCTGCCCTCACGAAAAGCAGCCAGCGATGTGGAGTGCCCATTCCGTCTGAGCATGGGTTAGTTGTCCTATGTATTACCTGTGGCCCTCCAGATGTTGGACTTCAACTCCCATCAGCCCCAGAAAGATGGCCCATGGCCAGGGATGATGGGAGTTGGTTCAGCTACAGCAGGAGGGCTACAGGCTTTCCACTTCTGCTATATATTATAGGCTGTGAGTAGGGATGAGGGAGAAATTTGATACATTTCACATTTAAAGCCAAATTGATCAACTTTGTACTTTCTATCAATATGAGAACTGAAACACAGCCATCCTTCAAAATTTGCACAAGTTTTGCAGTGCAATTCTCCAACAAACCAAAGCTTAAAAACGAGTATTTTAGTGGAAAATAACATACTAAATTGCATTATTTAGGAGAAATTGCTTGCAAAAATGTGTACATTAATTGTCTACAAATGTGTTTATTAGGAGAAATTTGCACTAAAATGCTGAAGAATTTTCATAAGGTTTTTTTTAAGCAAATTGCTGCAGTAATGTGGAGAACTGAATTTCAGATGGGAAAAATGAGAAACTGACAGATCTTTCCATTCCTAGCTGTGTGTGTGTGTGGAGTTTAATGCGGTATTACCCTTGTCAGCAGCAACTAGGTATTTTAACATACTGTGCAGTGCCACCTGTGAAGCATTCACTTGTGCAGATGACTGGTTAATATGAAGTCCCGCTTCCAACGACCACAGCCTCGGATTTGTATCACCATAATTCCTCCTCTTGAGGTGATCTATTTTTCATCTGATAACATAAGAACATAAGAACATAAGAAGAGCCTGCTGGATCAGGCCAGTGGCCCATCTAGTCCAGCATCCTGTTCTCACAGTGGCCAACCAGGTGCCTGGGGGAAGCCCGCAAGCAGGACCCGAGTGCAAGAACACTCTCCCCTCCTGAGGCTTCCGGCAACTGGTTTTCAGAAGCATGCTGCCTCTGACTAGGGTGGCAGAGCACAGCCATCACGGCTAGTAGCCATTGATAGCCCTGTCCTCCATGAATTTGTCTAATCTTCTTTTAAAGCTGTCCAAGCTGGTGGCCATTACTGCATCTTGTGGGAGCAAATTCCATAGTTTAACTATGCGCTGAGTAAAGAAGTACTTCCTTTTGTCTGTCCTGAATCTTCCAACATTCAGCTTCTTTGAATGTCCACGAGTTCTAGTATTATGAGAGAGGGAGAAGAACTTTTCTCTATCCACTTTCTCAATGCCATGCATAATTTTATACACTTCTATCATGTCTCCTCTGACCCGCCTTTTCTCTAAACTCTGATGAGTTTCCCTGTGAAGAGGATTGCAACATCTTTAACTTTCTCCAGGAGATCATGCAATTGACCAATCACATACTATTAGACTATGAGTGAAAAATGTGGTTATTATGTGGATCTATCCTCAGATATTATATATTTTGTAACCGAGCCTGACTGGGAGTCCAGAGTCTGTGAGTTCAAATCCCCGCTTGTGTCTCCTGGGTGTCAAGAACCAGCTAAAGATCACCCCCACAGTGAGTGGCTCAGGGGTTATGTGCCCTCCCACCTGCGCAGCTGTGGGCAAGCTGCAGAGTCCCAAGGAGCCCAGTTGCCCCCCAGCTGGCAGTTGCGGACAAGGAAGCTGCTTGTGCAGCTGTGGAAAGTTGAGCAGGCCCTAGCCAGCTGGGGAGGACTAGCCTCAGAGGGGGGCAATGGTAAACCCCCTCTGAATACCACTTACCATGAAAACCCTATTCATAGGGTAGCCATAAGTCGGGATCGACTTGAAGGCAGTCCATTTCCATTTTTCAACCCTGGAAAAGAGATGGTCTATGAAAGAAAGATCTTGGCATCCCAGTACTGAAATCCCTCATGTCATCTACTCACCACAACCTCATTCCTTAGTCATTCTTTCCTCTATCACTTCTAAGTGCTTTGCCTCAGAGCAGGTGGTTTTGAAAAAGAGTACTGATGAAACACAGATCTATCTCTTCTCCAGGGTCTGGGTGCTGTTGGACTTTATAAACACCTTGGGACAAGTTCAGAGGATGGCAACAAAGAAGGCCAATGGAATGAAAAACATCTGGAATGGGAAAATGATTTATTCATGGTAGCTTTTAGTACTGGTTGTAGCAAATTTATGCTAAATGTTTTACATGATTTTAATGTTGTATCTTATTTTGATTATATATCCTGCAACACAATTGCTGACAGGAGTGAAATCCTGCTAGTATATTACATCTCTGTGTAAAGTTCTTCACTGGCTACTGATCTGCTGCCAGGCCAAGTTCAAGGTTTTACTGCTAGTAGGAAGCCCGTAACCGCTTGGAACCACTCTACTTATTGTAAACAGATGAAAGGAAACACTTCTTCATACAGTGCACAGTTCAACTATGGAATTTTTTTAGTGATGGCTGCCAAATTGGATGGCTTTAAAAGAGGGTTAGACAAATTTATGGAGGACAAGGCTATCAGTGGCCACTAGTTGCAATGGTTATGTTCTGCCACCACTGTCGGAGGCAGAATGCTCCTGATGTTGCTGAGAATTGCAAGTGGGGGAAGTGCTGTTGTACTCAGGTTCTGCTTGTAGGATTTCCATGGACATCTGGTGGGTCACTGTGATAACAAAGTGCTAAATGGGCCTTTGGCCTAATCCAGCAGGGTTCCTCTTATGTACTTGAGGAACCACCTTGCTAGTCCTTACATACCTATTCGACTGCTTTGATCTGTGGACCTTGCTGTTTTTACAAGTGCCATATAAGGTTCATGCTGCATCTGAGTTGCCATTCTTTCCATGTGCATTGGAACTCCCTTTCTCCTATTAACATTAGGCAGGCACCTTCATTTTACTATTTTAAACTTCGGCTAAAAACTTTTTTATTTCCGCTGTCTGTGGACTACGGATGGGTGAGAAATGTAATTCAGTTCACATTTCAAGCTGAATTTATCAAATTTGCACTTTCTGAAACAATGTGAAAACTGAACAGAGAAATGTGTCAAAATTTGCACTTATTTGAATTTTGCAATGCAGTTCGCCAACCATCAATGTTCACAAAAATGCTATGTTAGGGGAAAGCAGGCACAAAGATGAATACACGAGTGCAAATAACACAAAAATGCATGATATGATGAGAAATGGCTTGCAAAAACATCTACACTGGTCAAAACTATATACAAAATGTATATAGTAAACGTTTATTACGAGTAATAATTCCCACTAAAATGCTGCAGAATTTTCATGAGATTTTTTTTAAAAAAATGCAAATTGCTGCATAAATGTGGAGAAATGAATTTAATATTAGAAAAATGAAAAACAGTGAGAGTCAAAACAGACATATCTTTCCATCCCTACTGCGGACACATAATTTATGGAAAGTGGGATTGGACCAAGATGAAGGAGGTGTGAAAATTGGAGGGAGAAATATCAATAATTTAAGAGGAAAGCATAAAAGCAGGACTACAGCTGAATGTCAAAAAGACTAAAGTAATGACAACAGAAGATTTATGTAACTTTAAAGTTGACAATGAGGAGATTGAATTTGTCAAGGATTATCAACACCTCGGCACAGTCATTAACCAAAATGGTCAAGAAATCAAAGAAGGCTAGGACTGGGGAGGGCAGCTATGAGAGAACTAGAAAAGGTCCTCAAATGCAAAGATGTATCACTGAACACCAAAGTCAGGATCATTTAGACCATGGTATTTCTGATCTCTCTGTATGGATGTGAAAGTTGGACAGTGAAAAAAGAGGATAAGATAAAAATCAATTCATTTGATATGTGGTGTTGGAGGAGAGCTTTGCGCATACCATAGACTGCGAAAAAGGCAAATAATTGCATGTTAAAACAAATTAAACCAGAACTATCACTAGAAGCTAAAATGATGAAACTGAGGTTACCATACTTTGGACACATCATGAGAAGACATGATTCACTAGAAAGGAAATAATGCTGGGAAAAACAGAAGGGAGTAGAAAAAGAGGAAGGCTAAACAAGAGATTGGTTGATTCCATAAAGGAAGGCACAGACCTGAACTTACAAGATTTGAACAGGGTGGTTCATGACAGATGCTGCTGGAGGTCGCTGATTCATAGGGTCGCCATAAGTCGTAGTCGACTTAAAGGCACGGAACAACAAACTTGTTCTTTAAATTCTTCTGATTTTATCTGTATATTATTGATAATTATTTGATTAAACCATTTTATAAAATATCTTAAATAAGTTTGTAAACAGGTTTAGGAGGTTTTTTTGTCTAAATGGCAGTCGATAAATTCATTAAATAAATAAAGGTTTTTCAAAACACGTTTAGACTTTAAAATAAAATAAAATGCAACACAGTTACAATTAAAATCTCAAATAAGTGAATAAAAACAAGCAGTATACACCATTCAGTGAAAAAAATATATCCAAGAAAACCAACTTGGGGGGTGGGAAATCATCTCAGGAGGAAGCCAGTGAGAACCATGAGTCTTCAGGGCTCCCCCGAATGCCTGTAATGATGGGGCCTGACAAATTTCAGCTGGTAATGTGTTCCACCAGAGATGTAACATAAGAAACTGGGTATGTTTTTCTAGACAGGGCAGGCCCAAGATAATTTGCTGTCTGAGACAAAGAACAAGAAGGCATTCCCCCATTCTACATACGGAAGTTGACCAGATTGGCAGTTGAAATTTACACCAATACTGGTGATGAAACAATGCCATCCATCTCATCTGAGGGGATCAGGCTAGTTTAGAGGGCAGGGTAAATGATATACCACTTTGTCTCCCAACAGAGGAGAACAGTTGAGGGGCTCAGGAGTAAAGGATGTCCCCCAAACTCCCCAACGTCTGCTGCTCAAGGCATCCATCTCACTCCACCTAACGGAAGGGGCGGCCTTTATTGTGGAGAAGACTGAGTGGGAATATGACAGCCCTGTTGAAATACCTGAAGGCCTGTCGCACAGAAGAGGGAAAAGGTCTGTTTTCTCCTTCCTCAGAGGGCAGAACTAGATTAATTTACATGAGAGATTTCAGTGGAACATTAGGAGAAATTTCTTGATGGGAAGATCAGTTTGACAATGGGACCAAAAGCCTAGCCCTGGGCTCCTACTGCCGCCCCAGGCTCCTACTGGGAGGAAGGGCGGGATATAAATAAATAAATAAATAAATAGGTGGGTCGGTGGGTGGGTTTCAAGCAGAGGCTGGAGAGCCATCTGTTGGGGGTGTCCCAGCTCTGGATTTCTGCATCAGGCAGGAGGTTGGGCAGAATGGCCACTCTATGATTCTATTCTCAACAGGCCCTGTCATAAATTGTCTCCCTCCGTACCCTCCCATTAATCTGGCCTGTTTCTGAGGCAGCCATGAGATTTTGCTCCATTGCAAAGTTTCAAAATGCACTATAACCCAGAATATCTAACTGTTAGATTCTAGCCACTGAAGGTAACTTTAAAAAAAAAAAAAAAAGATAGTGATGGAGTCCACTGGGCTGGTTACTTCAGTGACAAATAGGAATGGGGGCGAGATTTGACTCAGTTCACATTTATAGCCAAATCTATGAAATTTGCACTTTCCAAAACAATATGAGAACCGCAACACAGCCATTCTTAGGAATTTGCACTTATCCAAAGTCTGTGATGCAGTTTGCCAACCAAACAATGTTTACCGAAATGCATATATTAGGGGAAAGTGTGCATAAAAAGGAATATATTGGTGAACATAACACACATGCAAAATGTGTTTATTAGGAAGAACACACAACAAAATGCTGATTTTTTTTTTAAAATAGCAAATTGCTGCAAAATGTGAAGAATTGAATTTAAGATTAGAAGAATGTGAAACTAAGAGAACTGAAACTGACAGATCCTTCCATCCCTAGGGACAGGTGACTCTGGATTAGCAGATGCACTGGTGATAATAACTACTTTCATAACCAGATTTGGGGTGTGTGTGTGAGAGAGAGGGGGGGAGGAAGTGTTCAGGCAGTGATGTTGGTACTGAAACTGGGGTGTGTCAAACATTTGTAAATGTTTTATTTATTTATTTATTAAATTTCTATCCTGCCCTTCCTCCCAGAAAGAGCCCAGGGCGGCAATGTTGGAGGGCATTCAGCTATCTAGACGAATGGAGCCAAAATAGTCATGAACATTAACTACCAATGAAGCTTAGCTCTCGGAGTTCTGTAGCAGTGTCATTGGGAGTCAGAATATTTTAGAACACTACTTTAAAATGTGCTTCACTGATTGGTCTGGAAAGCAGTGCATACAATTTCTCTGAAACCCATTCCTCCCCACCACCACAACCACCACAAATTTTTATTATCTCCCAATATCCCCCCACTTTTTAGGGATTTCCCACTCCTGTGTTCCACCCTTTTACTGCTGGGCTCTACCCTCAACCAGTTTTTTGGTCTTTCATGAACTGGTACACTTGTAACATAACTAGGCTCTGCCTTACAGTAAGGGATGGGGCTGGCCTTGAGACTGAAGACTATGTTGGAAGCCAGATTTAAAGATCCTGACTGCCAGACAAAGCCTCCAAGCAGCCTGTTGTCGTGCCATGAAACTGGTCAAGGGCCAATAGGTATCCCTCTGTATGGAGTGAAGCCTGCACTACATGCTACAAACTTCTTACATCAGGGACAGGAACCTGTGGCCCTCTAGAATGATGTTGCTAGACTACAACTCCCATCACCCCTGACCGTTGTCTATACTGGCTGGGGTTGATGGGAGTTGTAGTCCAGCAATATATGGAGAGCTACAGCCTCCCCACTCCAGTCCTACACAGAAGTCCTGCACATGATGTAGGCAGAACTTCTATGTGGATCATGGGTAGGGAACTTGTGGCTTTCCAGATGTTGCTGGACCACGACTCCCATTATCCCTGAGCATTGGCCATGCTGGCTGGAGCTGGAATCCAAAACATCTGGGAGGTACAATATTAATTAACCCTGTTATGGTTTGATGAATTTCCTCTTCTTAAATATTAGACTGGCACCATCTCTGTTGTCTTTCTGGTGCCTTCTGAAGACCTTCCTCTTTCAACAAGCCTTTTAAGTAAATACCTTATCCCAGTCTGCATCTGTATTGTAATTCTTTTAAAGATTTCAATATGTTTTTAGATTTTTATCACTATTTGCTGCACTGGGTGCCCTTTGAGAGGGAGGGTGGGATATAAATAATAAATAAAATAAATAAATGGTTATGTACATGCAATTTTTGTCTGCTTACGTGTGGTGAGAAATGTCTCATCATTGCTCTCCAGGGCTTAAACTTAGATATTGGGCTATCAAGTTCTTCTATTCCTCTCTATTTTTGTAAAGGTATAAAGAAATAAGGATTGCAGGAACTGTGAATTGGGGGTGTTCTGAGCAGAGTTCTGTGTTTTAGGATTCTTGAGTGTGTCAATAATGGAATTGTGCTGTAATTGGATTGCAAATGCATTCCCATGTCATCACCCACATACCTCCTTTTCATTATCCTAAGATTGGGCATGTCTGTTGTCTATATTCCTTCATCCCATTGGCTGTTCCCGGTGCCTTGATGGCAATAAGTCCTCGACCCAAACACCTCCCAGCTCAAGATCTGCTTGGAAGTGTCTTGTTGCAGTTGAGGTGGAATGTTGCTGTCTTCCTAGGCTCCTTGCCACACGTACATTCCTTCCTTTCTCCCTCTTGTGACATTTATCAACATGAACAAGTGTCTTCTCTTGGGTTTTACTCTTCTGCTCGTCTGCACAGTCGGTAAGTACCAGGTTTTGAAAGAAAAGGGGAATGTTTCTCTACAAACATTTGCATGGAAATTTAGCTGGGACAGAGGTGTAAGAAATGGATGGGATAATCTTTCTGAGCACCTCAAATTATAAAGTTGAGTATTTAGGAATAGTGGATCCTAATGTTTCCCCTTTCTCCACTTTACTTACCTGTTGGTGGCGACCTGCAAAGAAACTCTTAGCTATTATGACTGGCTTGGACTTGCAATTCAGGCTAGAAATTTCCAGCCAGGAGCTGAGAGGCAAGGGAACAGACTGCACCAGGAAGTGGTGGGCTTTTTTTTTCTGGAGGGATTTAAGCTGCTATTGCAAGTTTCCTGCATTGCAGATCTTGCATTCAGCAGCGGGGTTGGACTAGATGACCTCCAAGATATCTTTTAAATCTTTGGTCACACCATAGATTTAAAGCACTCTTACAGCACTTTAACAGGCATGGTTTCCCCCAAAGAATTCCAGGAATTGTAGTTTGTTAAGTGTGCTGCCATCACAGACCTACAATTCCCAGCACTCTTAACAAACTACAGTTCCCAGGATTCTCTATGATTAAAGTGATATAGATGTATGGTGTAGATATGACCTTTGATATTTGCTTCAACTTTTTACCCTTGATGTAGGGATGGGGGAGAAATTTGATTTTGTTTGCATTTTAATGAGAAACTACCTAATTTGCACTTCTCAAAACCAATATGTGAACTGAAACACAGGTGCCTTTGAAATGTACACTTATACAAATTTTGTGATGCAGTTCTCCAACCAAACAATGTTTATAAAAATGCATAGATTAGAGGAAGGTATGCATACCAATGAATATATTAGTGAAGATAGCATACCAAGTGCAAAGTGCACACATTGCTTGCAAAATGTGTACATTAGTCAAAACTCTAAACACAAATGTATTTATTAGGAGAAATTCACACTGAAATGCAGGTGCATTTTCATAAGAATTTTTAAAAAAAGAAATTGCAAACTGCCGCAGAAATGTGAGCTGAATTTAATATTGGAAAAACAAGAGAGAACCAAAATTGACAGATTCATCCATCCTTACATAGTTGTAATCTCTCTCTCTCTCTGTGAAAATCAAAAGGTTGTGGATGAAAAGGAAGGTCAGAGTGGGGTTTGCAAGCTGTTAAAAACTTCAAGTTGCTGAACTGCAGAGGAATCATTTTTGTTTAAGTTTACCTATTGCCTTTACTTTACAGAACTTGAGATGTTCTTTTTTTTAAGAAACACCAAACTCTGAAATTTGGCTAGGACCACATATCTCTACATCAGTACATAATAAGATCCAGAACATGATTCCTAAAATGCAGCCATCAGAGACTGTGCATGTAGCCAACAAAAGGCATGTAATTCAATAGGATGTCATGTACTTCATTAAACTTACAAGAAAAGGTGGGCTGAGAAAAAAAGAGGGAGAAGAGGAAGGAATCTTTACAAACCCTCCCCCCCTCCTCCAGTAGACCCACAGAGACAAAGATGTCTTGAGAGGTAAAAGTCACGTTTTAAAAATGATGGCTGAATTGCAACTTGTGGATAGAACTATGTGCAACTGGCCTTTCAAAATTCTCCACTCTACCTGTGGGCAGGGCACTTGTGGGGAGGAATCGTTTCACCAAAGGTCTCCAAGGATAGGAGAATTTTTGCAGGTGGTGGTGGTGGTAGCAAAGCCAGTAGCAGCAAACTAACTATTTTTGTTGTTGTTAAATACTCATTTTAAAACATACATTCACCCCTATAATTCACCAACTAACTGTGGTTTCTTTAATAAAAAAGAAAGAAATGTGTGCATTTCTAATTGTTGCACATGACATCTCATTCCCAGGATACTAAGCATGCAGTACACAATTGCTGAGTTGAGATACCCAATCATTTCCCAAGCCATACATGTATAGTTGCTGCTGGGGTTGTATTAGATCTGAGACTAAAGGTATATGGCTATCACCAGGAACCACAACCGAATATTTAGTTCTGCTCTTCCATAATGTAAAGCTGGGGATGGGCCATAGCTCAATGGAACAGCATCTGCTTTGCATGCAGAAGGTCCCAGGTTCAGTCCCTGGAAGCATCTCCAAGTATTATTGTTGTTGTTGCTGTTTATTTCTACCCCGCCTTTTGGCCAAAAGGCCCTCAAGGCAGCTTACAAAAAATCACAAATATAAAAATACATCAATGTAAAAATACATCAATAAAAACCATACAATTTACAATAGGCAATAAATAAATAAATGTGGGTGAGAAGAAGGATGGGCACAAGAGAAGTCCAAAGGAATGGATCTTGAGGGGAAAGACCTGGAGGAAAGAGCCTTTCTCCATGATGACTGAGATGATGGATTAGCGACGCCATGCTACTACTCAGAGTGGGTTTTAGTAGGGGTAGGAGAGACCACTGACTGAAACTCTGGAAAGCTGCTACCAGTCAGAGTAGACAATACTGAGCTAGATGGACCAAGGCAGATTCCTGTGTTCCTGTGCCAGTAGAACTTGCCGGTATCTGCATATCATGGGTTGTATCCAACGCTAGGCCTACTCAGAATAGAGCCATTAAAATTAGTGAACCTAAATAAGCCATGTCCATTAAATTAAATGGTTACACTCTGAGTACATATTAGTTGGATGCAACCCCACGATGTTCCTTTATTGTTCCTGGCCAGCAGCGCCCAATGCTTCAGTGTGGGGAAAGTAGAATATCATGACAGGTAAGTTCTACTAGATGTTACGGAGAGTGAACGTGGCTGTGATGTTTTGTTGTGCATTTAGGATCACTCTGGTCCAGGGTAGGGATGGAAGGATCTGTCAATTTCACCTCTCTCAGTTTCTCATTTTTCCAATCTTTAATTCAGTTCTCCACATTTCTACAGAAATTTGCTGTGTTTTTCTTTTAAAAAATCCTCATGAATATTTTTCAGCATTTTGGTGCGAATTTTTCCTAATAAACACATTTTTGTAGGCAGATTTTGGCAAGTAATTTCTCCTAATATAATGCATTTTGCATGTTATTTTCACTCATATTCTTGTTCATTCCCCTCAACACCTGCATTTTTGTAAACATTGCTTGGTAGCACAAAATTCAAATAAGTATGAATTTCTAAGGATAGCTGTGTTTTGGTTCTCATGTTGTTTTGGAAAATGCTAATTTGATAAATTTGGCTCTAAATGCAAACTAAATTGAATGTGTCCCCCATCCCTACTCCAGACATAGCCAATATGGTACCTCCAGATGTTGTTGGACTCCAACCCTCATGAACCCCAGCCAGCATGGCCAGTGGTCAAGGATGATAGGAGTTGTAGTCCAACAATATCAGGAGGACACCTTGTTGGCTACCTGTGATTTGTTCTGACCCTTAGACAAGCTGCTGTGTTCACTTAGATGCCAGAGGAATAATCACTTAAGAGTCTGACAAAGTGTTCTGTTGTATCCAAAAACCTGCTCTGTTTGGTATTTATTTACCATGTCCTTAGCATACATAAAGCAGCCTGGAAATATTGTTCAGTGTTGAAGACGCCCTAGGTTTCTTTGCTATCTTTATATAAAAAGGGGGGATATCTGAAGGTGAACAGATTCCAGAAATCCCATTAGCTTTTTGCAGCTTCATGACATGTAATTGCCCACTGCTTTTCTAAAGGACTATCTAGGATTCTTTCACCCTTTTACATATGGCTTCTCAAGGGGTGTCTGCCTAATAGGCACCACCACCACCACCATCTAGGAAATAGCTTGCTGAAACAGCATTGCCTACATTGTTTCAGGCTGTTTACTTCAAGTGCTCGAGGAAGGTTTCAGGAGAGTGACCCATTCACTTTCTGCTAGTGTTGTGCCAAAATCTGCTCCACAATTTCTCACAAGTTTTCTTCCCTTGTAAAGGAGACTTCCATTTTTTCTGCCTCATTCTCAGGGCACTTGCGAGTTCCTTGAGAATTTTGGAGGGTGTGGGGTGTTGAGCTTACTTTATCATTGTGAGGTGGCCGAGAGGGGTATGTGTATCCATCTTTCTTCCCAGCAAACATTTCTCCAGCACTCTGCAGTCTCCCTGGCTCTCCATCCTTCCCAATCTGAAAAATGTCAGATGGGAGGAGTTCTCTCCTGCTGTCTTCTCCTGGGCTTTGATTGAAGTGCAGGCACCTGGGGAGGCTGCAGAGTGCGCATCACTGGTGAGAAGATTTGCAGAATGAAAGAAAGGTCACTCACAAACACCCTTCAACCACCTCAGAAGTAAGGTAAGCATGACACAAACCTTACACTCACACTTCAGAATTTCACTGCAATTTTCTGGCCTTTGGGGAATTTTCAAATGCAGTTTCTTTTCTCATGAATTGATGGAGTGTAGCTGAAAAAAGGGAAGGAGACATTTTTTGGCACAGTGCTACTTTCCTCTCCATGTCTGCTTCCCAGTTTGCCACATCTAGCAAACAATCCAGGAACCAGGGTGGAGTTTTGGTATTTATTGCGCCTAAAATGCCAAAAATATTGTTGCGTATCACCGCAGCCTCTCCATCCACCTATTTCATAATGACAGAATGCAGTAACCACAACATCTAGCAATAATGAAGAGAGGGGTTATGGGCTGAACACCCAGGAGGTCCTTACGATATATATGGTTGCCTTGCGGGACCAGACTAAAAGGGCCACGTTGTCCAGTACTGGGTCCTCCCCACCCCCAACAGCAAACAGCAGGATGCCTCTGGGCAAACCAAAGCAAGGGGAAGCAATTCCTCACTGTTTCTCTTCAGTGTCTGATAACACTGATAGCAGCAGGTATGCTGCTTCTAAAAGTGGAGGTTCTGTTTTAGTTGTCATGGTAGATCTATTTATTTATTTATTTTATTTTTAAAACTTATATACCGCCCGACTAGCAATACCTCTCTGGGCGGTGAACATAAATACAATAAAATACAGGAAAATACAAAAGCATCACAATCTAAAATCAAATTTCACAATCTAAAAACTGCATAACTAAGATCAAATTACAAACATTACCATCATTAAACAAAAAATTAAAATGCCTCGGAGAAGAGAAAGGTTTTAACTTGGCGCCGAAAGGATGATAGGGTCGGCGCCAAGCGCACCTCCTCGGGGAGACTATTCCATAGTTCGGGGGCCACCACTGAGAAGGCCCTTGATCTTGTCACCACCCTCCGGGCCTCCCTATGGGTTGGGACCCGGAGGAGAGCCTTCGTAGCAGACCGTAGTGTACGAGCCGGTTCATAACGGGAGAGGCGTTCCGACAGATATCGTGGTCCCGTGCCGTATAAGGCTTTGTAGGTTAATACCAACACTTTGAATCTGGCCCGGAAGCGTATTGGAAGCCAGTGCAAGCGGGCCAGAACAGGTGTTATATGGTCCGATCGCTTCGTTCTTGTTAGCAGTCTGGCCGCCACATTTTACACCAGCTGTAGCTTCTGAACCGTCTTCAGAGGTAGCCCTACGTAGAGCGCATTACAGTAATCCAAACGTGAGGTTACCAGAGCATGTACTACTGATGTAAGATCCTCCTTAGTCAGGTAGGCCAGAGCTTGGAAAAGTTACTTTTTTGAACTACAACTCCCATCAGCCCAATCCACTGGCCACGCTGGCTGGGGCTGATGGGAGTTGTAGTTCAAAAAAAGTAACTTTTCCAAGCTCTGGTAGGGACGTAGCTGGGCTACCAACCGAAGTTGGTAGAACGCATTCCGTGCCACCGAGGCTACATGAGCCTCAAGTGACAGGGAAGAGTCTAGAACGACTCCCAGACTACGAACCTGTTCCTTTAGGGGGAGTGTAACCCCGTCCAGGACAGGATATGTATCCACCATCTGACTGGAGAAACCATCCACCAACAGCATCTCAGTCTTATCCGGATTGAGTCTCAGTTTGTTAGTTCTCATCCAGTCCATTGTCGCGTCCAGGCATCTATCATCTATCAATTTGCCCATTTTAAAATACATTTAAGCTAGTGGCCATCTCAGACATCTTGTGGCCCAGTACTTTTTCTCTGAACTTTACTGCCAATCAATTAAGTTGGTAACTTTTCACATTTTGAGAAAGAGTAATTTTTGTTCCATTCACAGCCAACATTTAAGCTTCCCCCCAACATTAATCGCCACGTTCCCCCCCTCCACATACCTGTTCTCCCCAAAAAAGCAGGCCTGGCACCATTATTGTTGGCTCTTACGTGCCAACGTGAGACATTTTTGTTTGCCCAGATTTTTGTTATTAATTTGGATTGCAGTGCGGTACAATTTTTAGCTTGTATTGTGGTGTTCATCTTTTAGTGAGGTAGAGTAGGATATGTCCTTTTTATTTATACTGAAGAATGAGAATTTTGTTCTATTGTATTTTACTATGTATTTGATTTTTAATTATTGTCAATGCTTTTTTGTATTTTGTGGATTGGTAAGTCACTTTGAGACATCTTCTTGTCTAAAGGCACATAAGGCCAGATCCCTGTTGAAGCTAAGCAGGGTCAGGTCTGGTCAGTGCCTAGATGGGAGACTGCCTGGGAACCATATGTAAGCCGCCTTGGGTTTCTATCATGAAAAGAAAGGCGGGGTATAAATGTAATAAATAAATAAATAAAAATAAAATTGTCATCATCATCATCTGAGAACAGGATCAAGGACTTCCAGGGTAGTAGGCATGATAGAGACCAGTCAGATCTCAGTCACCTTTCATTTTAGAAATGTAGAAATTATGTGATGCTGAGAGAAGCCAAGAGATCTGTTTCTCTTCCCTAAATGAGTTATCTGGTAGACAGGTTCACACAAGTGATAATCTCAGGCCCCCTCCAGATTGTTTGTATGTGTGTGTGTGTGTGTATTCTGCAACATTAGTGAATAACAGTGCATTAGTGGGAGATTTATACTGGACTGTCCACACATCATAATTCCACTTTATTAGTTGTCCTGCAATACTTCCCCATTGTAATAACGCTATTGCTGTCTGGGGAGGCATTCTTGCACTATAGCACAAGCAAAGCAGGACATAAAAAAAAAGAAAAGAAACTGGGACATTTGTGGTAAGAAAAGTTACAGGATTTCAACAGAGACATGCACTGTTTGGAAACAACGCAGTATGTCCACCCCAAAACTTTTGTAGGCTTCAACAACAGGATTGCATATAACCACCCCAATACCATCACGAGCACCTATAATCAAGAATGCACAATAAAAAGTACAGCTGGAGGCGTCCTTTGTTTTCTCTCTGCCTGCACCACATTCTGGGTGCTCCTCAGATTATGAAAGACACCTTGGCAGACTCGACAGAGATTGGCCACCCATTCTTGTCCCAGCATTCCTTGGCACAGGTATCTGTTTACAACAGAAGCCTGGCTGGTGTTCATCCGGGAGAAATTCCCTCCATCCTTGATCATTCAAGGTTTTTAAACAAACTTGTGCCAGCCGAAAGAAGCAAAGACGTCCCCGCATGAATTTGCTTGTTGATTTATATTTATGCAGTGGTGGTTTCCAAACTGGACATTTCTCCCAGGGACCAGTTTGGCTGGCGTCACCTCTGCCATCTGTTGGGCACCAGGACAAAGGCTATCCTGTTTTCTCATGCTTTGAATAATAATGTCGGAGGACCTTCAGTGGTCTTAGTTACACTTTTTTTAATCTGCTGGACCCCTGATTTCATCTCTGTGGGTTTACGATTGTGGTTTTAATATTGTGATTTTTGCGTGTCATGATGGTTTGCTCCTCTTGCAAACTACTGCCTTGAGACGGCTGCAAAAGACAGGATCTAAAAATCCCATTAACAAATGCAATGCTATGTGCAGATTATTAAATGGGAGAGGAAGCAAGAGGGCAGGGACTTTGCTCCTGATACCAAGGGTGCTCCTGATACCAAGGGTGCTTCCACACCCACAATGGGTCTTTACTGGAGAACAGTCATGCTTACCTCAGTCATTTTTAAATGGAACTTTGCATAATGTCATCATGACATTGGCAGCCACTCATATTTTCTCCATTTGCCTTCTGTTCCTTTTCAGAGTTCAGAAAAATCTGGTTTTAAAACAAACAAGGGCAGCAATTGATGCATCATCAAAAAGAAAGCAAGTAGTAGTAGTAATAATATATATTAGCATTTGCATATGCTAATTTACATGTATAAAAGCAAATTTAGAAATAATCAGCATAACTATATAGAAATACAATGCATCTCACCATAGTGACGGTGAGCAGGTGTCCTCTCTCCCTGCTTAGTAAGCTGTTTACACTAACTGTGTTGATGGGCAATGTCAAGACCCCAGCTCTCCCTTCTGATGATTCTTTTAAATGGCTTGGGCCAGATAACCCTTCAAACAGAGCATCTCTGTAATTGCCCAAGGTGTAAATGATCTACAGGGCAACAACACTGTCCTGTAGATTTTCAGCCAATCATTCTCTGTTATGGCTTTTACAGGTCTCTCTAGCCATTTCCTGTCTTTATGGTCTGTCCCTCCTTTCTTGGAATGAGCTTGCTCATTTTAACCCTTCTTTCCCCATTTGTATTGCCTGTAGACCCCTTCCCTCCCCCATGTAAAAGAACACCCCTGTAGCCATGGAGTCAGGATTGAGAACACCACAGTGACAGGGAACAAAGTGTTTAACCCTTTCCCCCATGCCGGAGTCCTGACAAAAATCTCCCCTGACCCTTAGCAAACTACAGTTTCCATGATTCTTTGGGGGAAGCCATGAACATTTGAAGGGGTATGGTGCTTTAAATGTATGGTACAGTTACAGCCTAACTTAAGCTTTAGTTATTTAATATTTATTTCCTGCTAGCTACATGTGCCAATCCTACACAGGGCACCTGACATGGGCAGGATTCGTCAGGTGGTACATTTCCTTCCGAAAACAACATTCCATTCCCAGAGTATCATCAAGGTATTTAATCCCAACAGAATATTATGGGAAGTTCCACAAACCGAGATAACTTTCTTCTCTAGACAGAGATGATGCAACTTCTATTGTCTAAGACCCAAGAAAGTGCTGTCCCAGTTTCAGGGAGGCTTTTAGTAGTAGTTTAAAAGAACATTTTAAGCGTGTAAACAATGCCCGCCGCCATTTATTCACACACACACACACACACACATGCACAGAGGCAACTATCTGGATAAACCTTTAAAAACATTTTTGCTAGCCATAAGCAACTAATAAGTCCAAGGCATGCTCACATAAGCTACTTTGATGGAACAACTATCAGGTGGATCCACAGTTGGCTCCAGAATCGTACTCAAAGAGTGCTTATCAATGGTTCCTTCTCAAACTGGGCGGAAGTAATGAGTGGGGTACCACAGGGCTCGGTCCTGGGCCCAGTGCTCTTCAACATTTTTATTAACGACTTAGATGAGGAGGTACAGAGCATGCTTATCAAATTTGCAGATGATACAAAATTGGGGGGCATAGCTAATACCGTGGAAGACAGAAAGAAATGTCAAAGGGACCTTGATAGGCTGCAGCATTGGGCTGAAAACAACAGAATGAGATTCAACAGGGATAAATGCAAAGTTCTACACTTAGGAAAAAGAAACAAAATGCACAGTTATAAGATGGGGGATATTTGGCTCAGCAATACAACATGTGAGAAGGATCTTGGAATTGTCGTTGCTCACAAGCTGAATATGAGCCAACAGTGTGATGTGGCTGCAAAAAAGGCAAATGCTAGATTAGGCTGCATTAACAGGAGTATAGTTTCCAAATCACGTGAAGTATTAGTTCCCCTCTATTCAGCACTGGTTAGGCCTCATCTTGAATACTGCATCCAGTTCTGGTCTCCGCACTTCAAGAAGGATGCAGACAAACTGGAACAGTTTCAGAGGAGGGCAACAAGGATGATCAGGGGACTGGAAAGAAAGCCCTATGAGGAGAGACTGAAAGAACTGGGCATGTTTAGCCTGGAGAAGAGAAGACTGGGGGGAGATATGATATCACTCTTCAAGTACATGAAAGGTTGTCACATAGAGGAGGGCCGGGATCTCTTCTTGATTGTCCCAGAGTGCAGGATGTGGAATAATGGGCTCAAGTTGCAGGAAGCCAGATTTCATCTGAACATCAGGAAACACTTCCTAACTGTTAGAGCCATACAGCAATGGAACCAATTACCTAGAGAGGTAGTGGGCTCTCCGACACTGGAGGCATTCCAGAGGCAGCTGGACAGCCATCTGTCGGGAATGCTTTGATTTGGATTCCTGCATTGAGCAGGGGGTTGGACTTGATGGCCTTATAGGCCCCTTCCAACTCTACTATTTTATGATTCTATGACTGTCTTAAAAGAAAAGCAGGATATAAAGATTAAGTTACAACTAATCTATAGATAATCCTATACGTCCAACATAGTTTGGGACCAGGATATCTGAAAGATTGTCCCACCAAAGGATGCCAACAAGATTTCCAAAAATGTGCATTTTACAGGGAAATTTATATTTTAAGGAAAAATGCATAAACAAGCATAGAGATGCATATTTTTGTGAATATGTGTAGAAAATGCATAGAAAAATATAATTTTAGTGCATTTTTTAAAAATCTGCAGAAAAATGGGATGGAATAGATTATTATTATTATTTAAATGGATAACTCACCCTTCCTCATAAAGCAGCCCATCAACAACATATCAACAAACACATCAACAAAACAATTTAACAAGAAAAAGAAAAACATTTCAAAACAGTTAAAACATTCTAAAACACAGTTACAGTTAAAAACATGCTTTCATAAGTTATGTTTGTGTTGCCATGACAGTCCCCTTCAGCCATCAAATGCTTGGGTAAACAGGAATGTTTTGGAATGACTCATGAAAGTCAATAGTGATGGAAACAGACACAACTCACTGGGGAGGTCATTCCACAAACAGGAAGCCACCACTGAAAAGGCCCTGTCAGGGGGACTAATGACTGAATGTGAAACTGACATGGAATAGAAATAGGCTGATATACACATCCCTAAAAAATAGACTTGTTTCAGATTTGCTTTGACACCTGCTGTTGTGAAAAAGGGGAGGTGTGGTTAGAATGCCAGAAGAGAACTGGAGAGAGCTGGTTTCAAATCCCCGCCCAGCCATGAAGTTCACATAATGTGACCTGGGGAAAGTCAGTAACTCTCAGCCTAACCAGCCACATGGCTGCGAAGGATAAAATAGTGAGGAGCAGGGAGAACCATGTACACTATCAAGCTCACTGGAGGAAAGTTGGGATATAATTGTAATTTAATTTTAAAAAAGCACCTTTGTAACTAGTTTATAATTTCTGACAAAAATCATGCCTGCCTTTGTGCTTCTCTCCTGCAGCTGAAGGTCTAGTATGCAAAGTCTGCAAATACAAGATTGGCACCCTCTGCCTCAAGACTGATGATCCCTGCCAAGCAAGCCAAGGCCAGTTCTGCGAGTCAACCAAAGTTTACGCTGGTAAAGTCAAAAACTAGGAAATCCTCTAGTGCTGGGATATATAATCTCCATCAGTTGTGCAGTGAGAACTAGTGCCCTTAGGGCTGGTGAGAGAGGTTGGCATTAACAGGTACCTGCCAAGGCCCAAACCTCAGCAAGGGGTCCCCCGATGACCCCCCGAATTTTCTGACCCTGCTCCTTTTCCTCTTCCCCTTGCTGCCTATCCATTTGCCTTCTCCCAGTGTGTGATCTGCAAGAAGATGATCTAGGAGAAGAGGGAGCAGCCTTTACTTGCCATGCTCTCTCCTGGGCAGTGGTACAGGCTGGGTCCACTGGGAAAGAGCAAGCAAGCAGGCACTAGTGGCCAGGAGAAAAGGGATGTCCACTGAGAGCATCATGCTGAAAGCAATCCCTTGGTCTGGGGTCAACAGGGAGTGCCCTTTGAAGTCTGGGGTCAACAGGGAGTGCCCTTTGAAGTCTGGGGTCAACAGGGAGTGCTCTTTGAAGTCTGGGATCAACAGGGAGTGCCCTTTGAAGTCTGGGGTCAACAGGGAGTGCCTTTTGGAGCATCACATCACCCCGCTAACACATCACACAAATAACACCAGGGAAAACAAGGTATACTTCCCTAAATAGAAAACGAAGTACTTCTTCACACAATGTATAGTTACACTATGGAATTTGCTCCCATAAGAGGTGGTGATGGCCATCAACTTGGATGGGTTTAAAAGAGGGTTAGACAACTTCATGGAGGGTAAGGTTATCAATGGCTGCTAGCCATGCTGGCCTTGACCTTCGGTATGCTTCCGAATACAAGTTGCTAGAAACCGCAGGAGCGGAGAGTGCTCTTGCACTCAGTTCCTGCTTGTGGGCTTCCTATGGCAACTGGTTGGCCACTGTGAGAACAGGAGGCTGGACTAGATGGGCCACTGGCCTGATCCAGCAGGCTGTTATGTTCTTACACATCCATTCAAAAATGTGGCCACATATCCTTGGCAAACACACACACACACACACACACACACCAATTCTCCTCGCTGTTGTTCCAAGGGTGATGGCTATTCACCTGTCACTCTACAGAGCAGGGGCAGGGAACCTGAGACCATGTTGTTGGACTCCAGGTCCTATCAGCCTCAGCCAGCATGGCCCATGGTAAAGAATGTGGGAGTTGTAGTCCAGCAACATCTAGACATCCAAGGCTGTGGGTTTCCCACCCCTGCTTTACAGGAGCTGAACATGCCTGGATTTGCTATTGCTTAATCTTCAATGGAAAGAGGCCAGCCTTCTCCAGGCTGATGGCCTCCAGATGATATGGGAATTTTAACTTGCGTAACTCTGCTCTGTGCAACTATATTAAACGTGCAGGAGCCTTTCCTGATATGTATGTAGAAGCAGCATCCACTGACTGCTGAATTCTTCAGCCATAGTCTGCATGAGAATGTGCCCTTGTATTGTTATATGCAACAGTGAGGACTAGAGTGATGGAAGCTACACCCTGTTCTCCACAACTGGGACAGGGGCAGAAGTCCTGTGCTCTTTCTCACCTGACCACCCTAAACACAGTTCTTGTCCAGAGAAGCAGTTTCATGAATTCTGTTGCCAGTCATCAAGTTAGTGTAGAGCAGTGAAGGGGGGAGGACCTCTGGCCCATGGGCCTAATTAAGGGTCCTCATTTGGCCACTGGGGCTATTTTCCCCAAACCACACCCACCTTCCTGACACCTGAATCGTATGTGCAGGGCAGGCAAAGAGATTACTGCAAAAGAGCAAGCGGGAGCTTAGAGTGTGCCTCAAAAAGGCTCAATTCAGTGTCAATCAGCTGACCGGTACTGAGAGCAAGCCCCTTTGAGGTTGTCACCTGACATCATAACAACATCAGGTCATTGCTACGTGGGCAGTCCCCCAGGGGGAGGTAAGGCTCTAGACCACTGGCTGGATCCAATTCCCTGCCCCTGATGCAGAGTAATCTAGGGACATACTTACATATGTGTGTTTGTTGAAAAGGGCCTTGGCTCAGTGGTAGAGCATCTGCTTTAATACAGAAAGTCCCAGGTTCAATCCTTGGTGTCTCCAGGTAGAGCTAGGAAAGACTCCCTGCATGAAACCCTGGAGAGCTGCTGCCAGTCAGAGTAGGCAATACCGAGCTAGATTGCCCAATGGTCTGACTCAGTATAAGGCAGCTTCCCATGCCGCTCTGTGATCCAGGCTCCAAACACCTACATTCTCAGGGTTACTGCTATGCGCAGGGACTCTCCCAACAAACCCTTGACGCAGGGACACTAATCCACATCTCCCTCTTCTTCTTTTGTTTCCTATTTTTTGCCAGGTGAGATATTGCTCTTCAAGCGGTACGGCTGTAGCAAATATGCAGAGCTCTGCAACAAGACTGAGCGCAGGGAGAACGCCTTGAAGATGGCCTACGAACGCACATGCTGCGACACTGACTTATGCAATGGCTAATATTGTTGGCAGTCCTGGCCTCCTGTTCTTAGGAGGGCTCAGCTTGGCTTTCGGGTGGTAGCTGGCACATTTACAATAAAGGCTGTCAATGAAGCTCTTATTACACAACCCACAAAGCTTTTCTCCCATCCTTTCGACCTTCTGTCTTCCCAGAGTACACAAGATTCCAGTCTTCTCTTCCTTCCCAAAGGTTCCCCATCTTAGTGGTGTTCTCTCCTACAGGATCTACTGTGCGTTCTGCATACATAACCCCACATAATGTTTTATTATTATTATTATTATAGTTTATTTCTATCCCGCCTTTTGTCCAAAAGGCCCTAAAGGCGGCTTACAAAAAATAAACACAAATATAGAAATACATAACAATTAAAAATTATTACAAAAATTAAATAACGAGGTAATAACATTATTAAAAAGCAACAGTTACAACTTCCAATGAAAATACAATAACAAATCACACTTTCCAAACACTCTCCTAATAAATTCCTAACAATTAGACAATGTCTACTAGTTTTTACATCAATATGTTGTCATCAAAACATAACACCACTAAGGTGTCCTGCTGGTACTGCGTGTTCTACCATTAATGCACTATAGTGTGTGCCAGCGTTCTCCAACCCAGTGTCCTCCTGGTGTTTGGGGCTACAACTCCCATCAGCTCCAGGTCATGTTGGGGCTGATGGGGGCTGTGGTCCAAAACAGCTAGAGGGCACAGGTAAGGGAAAGCTGGTGTATAGTATATTAAGGGCTGTTTGTACTTTCCCTCCCTGTCCTAGGAGAGACCATAACTCATGCATAGTAGAGCTCATGCATTGGTTGCAGATGGTCCCATGTCCAACACTCAAGCATCTCTACTTAAAAAATGATTGCAGCTCTCAGGAATCTTATAGGACAGCAGCATCACAAGTCTTCAGGGAATGAGTGACAGAACAGCTGCAGACCTGTTTCTCTTGTAACATTTAGTTAGTTATACCTTAACTTCTGAAATCTACAGTAAAAGAATCCAACACATTTGATGTGGTCTTGTCTCATTGGCATCTGTTCTTCGTCATTTTGCTCCTCACATCTCAAGAGGCTTCTCAGGCAGCTACAAAGTCAATAGGTAAATCAGCCAAATTAATGCAAGTGGAATTTTATCACTATTTTCTTTTTAGCAGTCCTTGCCATTTTTATGTTTAGAAACCACCTCTGTTAAAAAAGAAACACAAACCATTAAACAATTCTTCAGAATTGTTTCTATCACAGGTGTGGGAGAACCTTTGGCCCTCTAGATGTTGCTGAACGACAACTCCCATCAGCCCCAGCAAGCATGGCCAACAACCAGGGATGCTGGGAGATGTAGTTCAGCAACATTTGGAGGGTCAAAGGTTCCCCCGCACCTGTTCTGTCACCACCACCAGTTTGGAACCCAAACTGCATTTGACTTGAAAAGCTAAGCATACAGGAAGGGATTTGTATGTTTGAATTCCCTGAAAGAAAAACAAATGGGGAGGGAAAGAGATTCTTTTTTTTTTTTTGATCAGACAAATAAGAAAAAAAGGGTTAAAGGGCTGGGAAGCTTTTTCAGCTTGAGGACCACAACCTACCAGGGGCCACATTCCAATGGTGGGTGCCGCCAGAGGCAAAAATGAATAGGGCAACTAATGTAAAATTGTACAGTGAGCTAGTTTATACACACCTGCCTATAGCCTCTCTCCAGGTAAGCAAGAAGCATATTCAGAGTTTAAGGCCACGATCCAGCCAGCCAGAAACACTCCAGGGGTGTGTGGAGCAGGACCAGTGAGAGGCATGGCTGGGAAGGGGGGTTATTTATTTATTTATTTGTTCAATTTTTTATTTTGTTCAATTTCTATATCGCCCACAGCCAACGGCTCTCTGGGCGGTGCACAGCAAAGAATAAAATACAGTACAATGCAATATAATAAAATCACATAAAACACTAAAACATATATTGTAAACATTTAACAGCCTGATACATATTAAGGACTAATGAAATATATTAAATTAAACATTAAAACATTAAAACATTAAAACGCCTGGGAGAATAAAAAGGTTTTAACCTGACGCCGAAAAGATAGAAGTGTAGGCGCCAGGCGCACCTCATCGGAGAGACTGTTCCATAATTCGGGGGCCACCACTGAAAAGGTCCTAGATCTTGTTACAACCCTCCGAGCTTCCCTGTGAGTCGGAACTCGGAGGAGGGCCTTTGATGTTGAACGTAGTGAGCGGGTAGGTTCGTATCGGGAGAGGCGTTCCACTAGGTATTGTGGTCCCGCACTGTGTAAGGCTTTATAAGTCAAAACTAGCACTTTGAATCTAGCCCGGAAACAAATAGGTAGCCAGTGTAAACGCGCCAGAACAGGTGTTATATGTGCGGACCGCCTGGTCCTTGTCAGCAGTCTGGCAGCTGTGTTTTGCACTAGCTGTAGTTTCCGAACTGTCTTCAAAGGTAGCCCCATGTAGAGCGCATTGCAGTAATCCAATCTAGAGGTTACCAGAGCATGCACAACTGAGGAAAGGTCGTCGCTATCCAGACCTGGGGAGGGTCTTGAGGGCCAGATAGAGAGACTTGGAGGGCCACATTCGGCCTTTGGGCCTGAGATCCCCCACCCCTGGGTTAAACCATCTGTCTCCACATCCCCCACCCCTCTTCTCCCTCTGAAGCGACTCCCAGCAGTTTTACCCGATAAGACACAGCCCTGGGGTGGGGGGATATCGAGGAACTACTACAGAGCACTCCGGCATAATTTCAGAGTTGTTTTTTTAAAAAAGCAACAACACAAAGTTTAAAAACAGCCTGCTTTCTTTTATATTATATAAATATTTTTGGGGGTGTGTGTGCAGAGTTGCATACTTGCCAAATGATATAAACTTGCTCCATTTACTCGAGCAGCCTCTAAAATCAGGATGCTTATATTAAACGTACGAGAGATCACATACACTAATAAAATGACTGCTCTGCTGCTTATGGAAACTGACGTTGCTTTGAAACTGTATTGCTCCCATTTTTGGCTGAAGGAGTGAATAAAGTTGACTGACGAAATATGCTCCCTCTGTGCGAGCCCTTTCCTATGGAAGACTGGCACACTGTAAGGCCAAAGTTAGAATGGGATCCACTTATAGATTGTTGGGTGGTTTTCAGTAGATCCTCAAAGGTTTCTGATCCCCAGTTGTTTGAGAAATGCAGCAATAAACGGCTCCGCCCACCCACCCAAAATTAGCCTGGTAGAATCTCTGGTCTGCCATAGCTCTTCACAAAAATTGCTTCCAAAAATCCTCCCCGTTATTTTCGGGTGATGAAACGGGGGGGGGGGGTTGATATTTGTGGGGGAGAGGTGAAATTCTCCAACAGCTTTCTTCAGAAAATTCTCTTTTGAGAGGTTTTGGCTTGCAGGCCGAGCAATGTGTTCTGCCACCCCTGGACAAAGTTCTTGAAAGGAATCAGATAGGCAATGAAAGAAACACCAAATGCGCTCTTTTAACAGCTTCATTCATACAATGAGGATGAAAAGCTAAAAGTCAAATAAAAGCAGATAATACAACCTTTCAGTTACTGGAGACTCTCATTTGTTGTTATAGCAATAGTTGAACTCCTGGCCAACAATCACACCTTTCCTCCTCTCCACGTTTTAAGGTATGTCGTGGGGTCCCAGCGAGCAAGGGGCAGCTATCATATATGATTCCACGGAGTCAATCATTTGTTTACATTCCATTCTAGTGGCCTTTCAGGTCATAGCCTAATTTCACTTCAAAGGGAGTAAGTTAGCCAATTAAGGCAACCGGAAGCTACGGTGCCACTGTCATGCATAGGGGATGCACTGACTTGTGTCTGAGGCTCCCAGGCCAGTAGATGAACCCTCTCTCTTCTGTGGCTTTGACAGCAAATCCTTTGACAGCTCCTCCTTTGACAGCTTCAGTCATCATTCATTCTTGCACAGACTTAACTCCTTATAAGACACAATTTGAAAGGAGATTCAGTTTTGTGATGGCACAGCTACATACAGAAGCATATCATCAAGAAGATATGGGACTCAGCTGGGGCCTCAGAGGGGCAATTGCTGGACTCCACCTAACTTCTCAGAATTCAGATTTCTTCCTAATATATTTTCCAATGTGCAGTCCCAACCTCTCTTGCACCAGGCTGAGGGGCAGGGGAAGGCTGGATTGCACGGAGTTGTCCCTCCACTAGGGATAGGAGAGAAATTTGATTTGGTTCACATTTAAGGCTGAATCTATCAAATTTGCACATTCCAAAACTATCAGATTTGCAGAACCAAAACAGCCATCCTCCAAAATGTGCCCTTATCCAAATTTTGTGAGGCCGTTCTCCAACTAAACAATATGTACAAAAATGCATATATTATTTATTTTAATTTATTTATTTTATTGCATTTATATTCCACCTTTTATCCAAAGAGCTCAAGGTGGCATACATGGGTCTCCCCCTCCTCATTTAATCCCCACAACAACCCTGTGAGGTAGGTTAGGCTGAGAGACGGCAACTGGCCCAAGGTCACCCAGTGAGCTTCACTGCTGTGTGGGGATTCAAACTCTGGTCTCCCAGCTCCTAGTCCAACACCCTAATCACTACATCACACTTAGCGGAAAGTGTGCATAAGGGTGCAATGCATTGTATTAAGAGATACTCCTTGCAAAAATGTGTACGTTAGTCAAAGTGCCTACAAAAATGTGTTTATGAAGAGAAATTCAGAAATTCAGAAATGTGGAGAACTGAGTTTAAGATGAGATAAATTAGAAACTGAGAGGATGGAAATGGGCAGATCTTTCCATCCCTCCACTTCACCCAGCTATGCTAACTCCCTCCAGCCACCATCAATGGAGTGACAACAGACAGAGGAAGGCCCTGAAATGGGGTGTTCCAGAGACATGGAGGAGAAGCATGACTTGACTTACTGAGTCATGTCAAGCTGTCATGGCAACGGTTCCAGGATGGCAAGTGATCTTACTGCCCCACTCCTGTGGATGTGGCTCCACCACTCCATAAAAACCCACTGGGATGAATGTGTGCGTGTGTGTGTATGAATTATAGACTTAATGTTGATCTGCAGCCTGTATTGTTAATTCATATTGGTGGATGATGGAAGTAATGGGTCAAAAGAGGAGGACTGGGAGGGGGAGGGGCCAAGCCTACTGCTTCAGTCAATCATTTAAAATTAATATTCAGACTGGATCCACCCTTGTGCCCAAGATTCTTGGAGAGACCATTTTTGTTGAATATTCTCCCAGGGGAGGACTGAAGTTCTCCAACAATTCATGAAGCACTAAAAAAAAGAATGTCTTCAAAAATTTGTCAGATGTTTTTTCCTGAAAAAAATAATTAGTTCACCTCTAATAGGAACTCAGATGTGGATTTGTACTTATTTATAGAGGTCACCCCAGTGGTGAACCCCCTGAGCCACCATTTTTCATATGCTCTATCCCTCTGCAATTATTTTGCACCTGGTTCCAGTTGGTGGGCCTTGGGATTCTAGTGGGGGTGTGGTGGAAACAGGTAGATCCTGAAGTCTGCCCAAGCCCAATTCAGGAAGCCAGCAGGTCTAACTGTAGAGTTCCAGGTATGATTTCTAGTGCCCCTTGTGGTGAACCACTACAGGTTCTGCTTCAGGGCTGGTGCCAGGCATGACTGAGCCGCTGGGCACCAGCCTGCCCAGGCCCGCAGCACCATTTCCCCTAACACCTCCTCCCAATACAGGTGGTGTGGGGCTTAGATAGGCCCACCCCCTCACCTACCTCTGGCATCAGTGTGTACACCCCATGTGCTGTGTGTGCATGCCTGACATCACCCAAGATGGTGGTGGGAATGTTAACCCCTTAGAACCCCCCCCCACTGTCTTGGGTGATGGTAGGCTTATTTAAGCCTATGTTGCCCGTATCGGGGGAGTGCTAGGAAGCTCCCGCTCCATGATATGTGGCAGTGTCGAGTCTCATGACCTGGCCCTGCTGTGGACCACGGAGTAGGGTCCACTATCCCCTGTTGGGCCGCAGGAGCTGTTTACCCAACCTAGCTACACACCGGCACTGGGCCTATTCACCTCAAATGGGACTACAATGTCCTTGCAGGCTCTAGGATCAACATAATTGTCCCCCCTGGTGTGGTACAGCTATCAAAGCTTCCAGGTCAGGCTTGCATTTTGCCAGAACAACTTTTGTGTCCTCCTGCATTTTTGCAGCAGTAGCAGCACTTTACTACAGAATGCGTCATGGCAGCACAGCCGAATCCCAGCAACTTTATAGCACGTATTGCAATAATGCGAACCAGTAATCTACAAAATTCATTTCAGATGGCAGGCCGTGCTGATGTTGTCATCGCAAGGACCCAGCAAGTGAGCTAAGCCAAAAGACTACCTGGAATGAGAGGTGTGTTTGGTATTTGATTACTTTGAAATGGAAATGGACTGCCTTCACGTCGATTCCGACTTATGGCAATCATATGAATTAGGGTTTTCATGGTAAGCGGCATTCAGAGGGGGTTTACCATTGCCTCCCTCTGAGGCTGAGAGGCAGTGACTGGCCCAAGGTCACCCAGGGAGCTTCATGGCTGTGTGGGGATTCGAACCCTGGTCTCCCAGCTCATAGTCCAGCACCTTAACCATTACATTACTTTAGTCTATGCTAATTTTTTGCCCTGCATTTTCTTGAAAGGACAAATTGTTCCAAGTTAAGCACTGGAGATTAATCAGCTCACTCTGCTGTTTGGAATGATGTGTCAATTCCAGTTCTCTGTTACTCATTTTTCCAGTCTTAAGTTCAGTTCTCCATATTTTTGCAGCAACTTACGATTTTTTAAAAAAACATCCGCATGAAAATTCATTGGCGTTTTAGGTTGGCTTTCTCCTAATAAAACACATTTTGGTATGCAGTTTTGACTAACGTACATTTTATGCAAGCCATTTCTCCTAATATGATGCATTTCTGTAATAATAATAAATAATAATAAATTTTATTTTTCAGCCGCCTATCTGTCCGGGTTAGGGACACTCTAGGCGACGAACAACAAGAATAAAACGATACATATATATATAATAACATCATCAAATTTTAAAATTAAAAAACCATCCTTTAATTCATAAATTACTCTATCTCAATCTTGTAGGCCTGCCTGAACAGCCAGGTCTTCAAGGCTCGGCGATAGCTGGACAAGGAGGGAGCATGTCTGAGATCAAAAAGGAGGGAGTTCCAGAGGGTGGGGGCCACAATAGAAAATGCCCTCTCTCTGGTCCACACCAGCCTGGCTGTTCTCACAGGTGGGACTGAGAGAAGGTCTTGCGAGGCTGATCTTGTCAGGCGGCATAATCAGTGATTCTGGAGGCGTTCCTTCAGATATATTGGGCCAAAACCGTATAGGGTTTTAAAGGTCAGCACCAACACCTTGAATTGGGCCCGGTAGACAACTGGTAGCCAGTGAAGATCTAATAACACTGGGGTAATGTGATCCCAGCGACGGCTATGCGTGATCAAGCGTGCCACCGCATTCTGTACCAGCTGTAATTTCCAGACCGTTTTCAAGGGTAACCCCACGTACAGCGCATTGCAGTAGTCTAAGTGAGAAGGAGACCAGGGCATGTATCACTTGGGGGAGCAGATGACCAGGAAGATAGGGTCGCAGTCTCTGTATCAGATGTAATTGATACCAAGCTGCCCGGCTCACTGCTGTAATCTGAGCCTCCATGGACAGCTGGGAGTCAAGAATGACCCCAAGACTGCGGACCTGGTCCTTCAGGGGCAAATTTACCCCATTAAGCATCAGGTCAGTAATTCCTAATTTCCTTTTATCTCCCACAAGTAATACCTCAGTCTTGTCAGGGTTCAGCTTCAGCCTATTCTCTCCCATCCATCCACTTACGGATTCCAGGCACTTGGACATGGTGTTCACAGCCAACTCTGGTGAGGATTTAAATGAGATATAGAGCTGAGTGTCATCTGCATACTGATGACACTGCAACCCAAAACTCCTGATGATTGCTCCCAGATGTTTCATATAGATGTTAAATAGCATGGGAGAGAGGATAGAGCCCTGTGGCACTCCACAATGGAGAGGCCAAGGGTCTGAAACCTCATCTCCCAATGCCACCCGTTGCTGCCTATCCGAGAGATAGGAACGGAACCACTGCAAAACAGTGCCTCCTATTCCTAATCCCTCTAGGCGATTTAAGAGGATACCGTGGTCAACGGTATCGAAAGCCGCTGAAAGGTCCAGGAGGACAAGGAAGGTGTATTCACCCCTATCCAATGCCCTCCTCATATCATCCACCAGAGCAACCAAGGCTGTTTCCATTCCATGACCAGTCCTGAAACTCAATTGGTATGGATCTAAATAATCCGTTTCCTCCAAGTGTGTCTAACTGCGAAGCCACCACCCTCTCAATCACCTTGCCCAAGAATGGTAAGTTAGAGACTGGGCGAAAGTTGTTTAACTCCTGGGGATCCAAGGACGGTTTTTTAGGATGGGCTTTATTACCGCTTCCTTGAGGGCTGATGGCATTGCACCCTCTTGCAAGGATGCATTCACCACCGCCTTGATCCCTTCGCTCAGTCTCTCTTTACAGCTCATGATGAGCCATGAAGGGCAAGGATCAACCAGACAGGTGGTTGGCTTCACAGTACCGAACACCTTGTCCACTTCCTCAGAGAGAAGAGGCTGAAACCGATCCCAACAGACCGGAATGCAACTAGCCGACTCTGGCCCACTTCCTGTCTCCACGGCGAGTGGAAGCATGCTCTTCACTCATATATTCATTTTTATGCACACTTTCCCCTAATACATGCATTTTTGTAAACATTGGTTGGTTGGAAATGTGTATTGCAAATTTCAGTTAAGTGTGAATTTCAAAGGATGGCTGTGTTTCGGTCCTCAGATTCTTTCCAATAGATTTGCCTTAAAATGAAAATTGAATATCCCCCCACAAGGCATTATACTGTCAGAGGCAGCATGCTTCTGCAACAGGTGGCTTGCCGTTACCTGCTTGCTGGTTCCTATGCAGTCCCTGGGCAGGATCATGCCACACCCTGGGCAGGACTGAGTGGCTTGAGTATTTGCTACTTTGCCCGCAGACGCAAACAGGCGGCAATTGCTGATAACTACTGAGCAAACCCAGGTGCACTTGCTGCAGAGGTAAGCCCTGAGTAGCAGTGGGTGTCTGTGCAGCAGTGACAGCTTTGCTCTCCTCCTCCCCAACAGCAGTGCTTACCTGGTGCGATTGACCTCTCAATCCACTTTCCACCCACCTTTGGATTTGAAGAAATCAGCAATGGATAGAAAGCCACTGGCCTGCTTCTCCTTCTTAATCTTCTTAGCAACTGGTAAGTTCCCTCCCCCAGCCACACACGCAAGGTAAACCTTCGTTTACACTGCAGTAAACACTGCAGGCGGAAGTCCTCTGCTGTGAGAAAGGCCCTATTATTCTGCAGTCAGATTATGTTTTGCAAAAAATAAATAAACCAAAAATGAAATCATTGGCCTCCATACATTACGTAAAGAGAACTTATGTTTTGGGAGGGGAGGTATATCAGTTCAGTTAATCAGTTATGCTGGTTGAAGCATCTAGAACTCTGCATAATTCAGAATAGTTTAGTAAGAAAGATACTGTGTTGGTGGTATCTAAACATTGGTCAGGGATGCTATAGTTCAGGGATACGGATCCTGTGGCTCTCCGGATGTTGATGATTCTCATCATCCCTGACCATTGGCCATGCTGGTTGAGGGCAGATGGAAGTTGCTGACCAGCAACATCTGGAGGGCTGCTGTTTCCGCCATCCTTGCAATAGTTGATTCCTGCATTGTAGATCCCGGATTGAGCAGGGAGTAGAACTAGATGACCTCCAAAGCTATGGCCCCAGGGTATGGTCTGAAGGCACATGAGGTCACCGCCTCAAGTCTGGTTAGTGTCTGGGTCTAGGGTCTACTATGTACATAGGAACATTGTAAGCTGCCTTACACTGAGTCAAACCATTGGCCCATCTAGCTCAGCAGGAGTCTCTCCCAGCCCTACCGGGAGATGCCAGCAATTGGACCTAAGACCTTCTGCATGCAAGGCAGATGCTCTACTGTTCACCTGTGGCCCTCTGTCTTGGATTCCATGATGGAAGAAAGGCAGGATAAAAATGTAAGAAAGAGCCCTTCAAACTCTAAAATTCTATGCTTTTCATGGCAACAGGGAAGGGAAAAAGCACTGACACCCCAGAAATATTAGTATCAAGGACAGACATAGCCGGAAGGTATAGTGGTGGCCGTTAGCATAGATGGTTTCTAATACACCTTTTTGGTGGTGTAGTGGTTAGAGTGTTGGAGTGTTAGGAGCTGGGAGACCCGGGTTCAAATCCCCACTGAACCATAAAGCTCACTGGGTGATCTAGGACCAGTCACTTTCTCACAACTTAACCTACCTCACAGGGTTGTTGTGTGGATAAAATGGGAAGGAGGACAGCCATGTACACCACTTCTAGTTTCTTGGAGGAAAGATGGAATAGAAATGTAAAGAATAACAAATGAAGGAATGAATTATAGGCCTGTCGAAAGACATTGACCACGAGAGTGAAATGGAATCTTTAAATCCAGAGGCCCTATAGCTCTAGATAACAGATACTGGCAGAAAATGTGCGGCACTGGAGCCTAGCTACAGGTAAAGTGACATTAAAGCCCAGAATATGGGGCAATAAGCCTTACATGGAGAGGAAGTGTTAAGACTAGGGCTGTACACCAGATTCGACTGAGTCCCAAGACAAATTGGTCCCATCTGGACCTTTTTGGCCGAGTCAGGTTCAGGCAGCCACAGATTGCTACAGATTGGATGACCCAGAGTGACCCTGGTCTGTCAGGAGGTGGAGCATCAGGCAGGAAGAAGAGGCAGCTGCAGTTCTCCTTCCAGGCTGAGTGCTGCCCCACAGGATTGCTCCCTCCGCACTTTAGCTGCTGAGCTGAGGGACCAATCTTGGGGGTTGCAGGTTGGTGTTTTGCAAAGGGCTTTCCTGCAGGAAAACCCCTTGCAAACCAGCATTGTGCAGGATTATTCCCTCTACTCATCAGCTGAGGGAGCAATACTGGGGGTGTGGAGGTGCATTGCAAGCGGCTTTCCTGCAGAAAAGCCCCTTGTAAACCAGCAAGGAGGGAACGATCCTGCACAGAATTGACCCTGCTGTCCATGGGGGGGGCACAGTTTTCGATTGAGCCAGTTCTGAATTAGTGCAAACTGTTGTTTCCATTCTTCTGCCCTTGTTTATTACAGCAGCCAGTGCCCTAGATTGCCATGTCTGCGAGGTAGCAAATCCATACAATGGGTGCATCTGGGGTGGAAACGTGTGCACGGTGGAGCAAAATGGGACCTGCGAAACACGGCTCGCGATGTTTGGTGAGTGACAAGACAGCAACATCTTGAACATAGGACGCTACCTAATTCTGAGTCAGACCATTAGTCCTGATGATGTGGACGAGATGCATGCAGTGATGTGCCTGACCACCTGCTCACTAGATCCTTGTCCATCCTGGCTTGTTAAAGCTAGCCGGAGTGGGGTGACTGAATGGGTCACGGGTGTAGTAAATGCATCTTTGCGTGATGGTGTGATGCCCTCTGCCCTTAAAGTGGGGGTGGTATATCCACTGCTTAAAAAGCCCACACTGGGCCCAGTGGAGTGCAACAACTATGGGTGAGTCACCAACACTCCTTTCTTGGCAAAGGTGGTGGTGAAGGTGTTTGTAGAGCAACTGCAGGTATTCCTGGATGAGCCTGATAATCTAGATCCATCCCAATCTGGATTCAGACCCAGTTTCCAAACAGAATCAGCCATAGTTACCCTGATGGATAACCTTTATCGTGAGAGAAATAGGAGGAATGCGACCCTGCGACTTGTGCTCAATCTCTCAGTGACATTTTATATCATTGATCATGGCATCCTCCTGGACTGACTCAGTGGGATGGGTATCTGAGGAACTGTATTACGGTCGTTCGGCCCTTACCTTTATGGTTGCATCCAGACAGTAACACTGGGTGAGTGTTCCTTGGCCCTTGGCCCTTGTGCTATGGGGTTCCACAGGGTACTATTCTCTCCCCAATGCTATTTAACATCTATATGAAACTGTTGCAAGTAGTCATTAGGAATTTTGGAGCAAGGTGTCAGCAGTATGCTGATGATGCGCAGCTTTATTTCTCCATAACATCTCAATCAGCAGAAGCTGTGAATTCTCTGGATTGGTGTTTGAATGCTGCAGTGGATTGGAGGAGGGCCAGTAAGCTGTGCTTGAATCCTGGGAAGATGCAGGCCCTTTGGGAAGGTGGTTCCCATATCCAGGAGATAGGTTACCTGTTCTGGATGGGGTCACGCTCCCTTTGAAGGAGCAAGTTAGTAGCTTAGTACTCCTGCATTCACCTTTGTTGCTAGAGCCCAAAATATCCTCTGTGGCTAGGAGTGCCTTTTACCAGATTTGTCTAGTTTGTCAGCTATGACCATTCTTGGACAGGGATAGCCTGACTTCTGTAGTCCATGTGTTGATAACCTTGATACTGGATTACTGCAATGTGCTCTATGTGGTGCAGTCCTTGGCCCTGGTTCGGGAGCTCCAGCTGGTGCAAAATGCTGTGGCCAGATTGCTGATGGGAGCACATGGCTGACAACGAGTGACACCTCTCTTAAAGCATCTGCACTGGCTGCCCATCACTACCGAGCCAGATTCAAGGAGTAAGGCAGGGCTGTGTGTTAGCACCTACTCCTTTTAATCTATACTTGGCTGATCTTCCTAGGGCCATGAGTTCGATCCAATCCCACTCTCCTAAATTAGGGAATGATAAACTCTGCTATATTGCTGTATGCAGACAATGCAGTCTTAATATCACTTACCCGGTTAGGGTTAAAAAGATTACTTTCAGGCTTTGCGGCCTATTGCAATGATAACTTTCTAACAATTAACCATGCAAAATCAAAGGTTATTGTTTTTTCAAAGCGGAAGGTTAGATTCCCCTGGTGTTTAGGATGTGGTAGAATCGAACAGGTTAATTCCTACAAATATCTGGGAATGTGGTTTCACGAGTCGGATAGCTGGAAATCCCAAGCAAATTATATAAAAGACAAAGCTGGTAAAAATCTGGGAGCACTAATATGATTTTATCTCTCCAAAGGAAGGAGGTATGTCCCGGCAGCCGTACGTATAATTATTCTGATGTTGCTATATGGTGCTCCGATCTGGTCCCCATATTTTAAGGGGTCTATAGAAGGCCTTCTTCATGCTGCGCTGAGATCTATACTCGGTGTCCCTAAATGTATCGCGGGGGTCGTTCTTATGCTGGAGGTCGGCTTAAATTCTTTAAAATGTTTAGCTTGCCTCTACACAATTTATTATTGGCTACGCTGCTTCTGTAAGCTTTCTCCAAAGTCTTATGCTAGACAGATTTTAAACAATTCTTATAATGCAACGTGGCCTAAACTGGTCAGGCTGAGACTTGAGTCACTTGGTCTTTTACCCCAAGAACTGCTATGGATGGATTTTCAAGCGGCCAAGGTGTTGGTTAAAAGACGTCTCATTGACATAGATAATCAAGAACTGCTGGCAGCGGCCAAGGGGCCGTGTTCCCCCAGGGCATTGGGATTACCCGCATTGCCTTGTATGGAAGGGATGCGATATCTGTACTGGCTTTTTATTCCTAAAAATAGGCGGGCCTTCACTTTGGCTCAGTTTGATGCCCTTCCTTCGAAACTGTTGGAGGGCAGATATGAAAAGATCCCAAGAAACAGATTTTCCCCTTGTGATGTGCATGAGGTGGAGACGGTCATGCATGCCCTTTTTAAATGTAAATTTTATGAGGATGTCAGAAGAGATCTTTTAAATCCTATTCTTTTAAATTATCCTGGTCGTTCCGCCAGTATACTTTTAAAGATTCTTATTCAGGGTTCCGACGAACTAGTCACTTTAAGTGTGGCCAAATACTTAAATCAAGTCATGGTGATTAGAAAGGACCTGATGGGACCGAAGGTCTGACTGTACGCTATGCATTGGACTATTTACAGCTTGTAGCTAGTTTTTATGCAAGTACTACAAGCTAAAGAATGTAAGCGGTTCTGGAAGCCAGTGTATAACAATCTGTTAATTGTATGTGCCTTGTATTTGTACTTGTTTGTTTGTTCCTGCTACGGTCTATTGACTATGCAATAAAGGATGATGATGATGATGAAGGTCCTTGTATTAACGTACAAAGCCTTGAACAAATTAGGTCCAGGGTGTCTTAGGGACTGCCTGAGCACTTATATCCCAGTTCTGTCACTGAGATCATCTGCAGGAGCGGCATTGGCCATCCCCCGAGTTGGCGAGGCTCATTTAACATCGACACAAAATCAAGCATTTATCAGCCCAGTTCTCTGGAATGCTATGCTAACAGAGATTCAGCAGACGCCTTCTATTTTAACCATTAAATGCCCGTTGAAAACCTTTCTGTTCTGCCAGGCTTCTGTAGGCAATTAAGAAGATGTCTTTTTGCAATAGCCGACCTGTTCTTACTGTATCTTTAATGTTTTTATTGTACAGTTGTTTTTAACTTGCTGTCAACTACAGTATACAAATATATTTATATATAAACAAATAAATCTAGCTCAGTCTTGTTAAAACTGACTGGTAAGAGGCTCTTCAGGGTTCCAGTGAGGAGTCTCTCTCCCAGCCCTGCTTGGAGATGCTAGGAATTGAACTTGGGACCAACTGCATACAAAACAGGCGCACAAGGGATGGATAAATCTATTTCCGGTCCATGTCAATTTCACATGTGTTCATTCCTAAATCTATTTCATCCAATTTCCAGAATAATTTGTAAATTTCTTTTCCCCTCCCAGAAATCTGTATTTACAAATGTTATTTAATTTATTATATACATTTATTTATTTAATTTATATCCTGCCCTTCCTCCCAAACAAAAACACTAAAAATATATTTAAAACAACTTATTTAAAAAAAATTAAAAAAATAAATCTTTAAAACATATTTTAAAAAAGTCTAAAAACAATTCCTACAAAGATGCAGACTAGGATAAGGTCTCTACTTAAAAGGCTTGTTGAAAGAGGAAGGTATTTTAATATGTATCTTATCACAATATATGTATTTTAGGCCACATTCACACCATACATTTATTCCACTATTATTCTAGTTTAAAAAGTCATGGCTTTCCCTAAAGAATCCTGGGGGAAAGCATAGTTGGTAAAGGCTGCTGAGAGTTGTTAGGAAACTCTTGTTCCACTCACAGAGCTACAATTTTCAGAGCGGTTTAACAGTCCCTCTTCCCAGAGAACTCTGAGATTTGTAAGTCTGTGGAGGGAATAGGATCTCTTGAAACTCTCAGCACCCTTCACAGACTACACTTCCCAGGATTCTTTGGAGTAAGCCATGCCTGTTTAAAGTGGAATAACAGTGAAATCACTACAGCTTCTTTTGCAAAAGAAGAAAACTTTCATGAAATTGGAGGATAGAGTTTCTGCACAGGAGTATCCTATACTGTATTTTTAATGCACAAGCACCACAACCTCAGGCCCAGAGCCTGGAGTGGCCACTTTCTTCCAGATGCCCATAAATCCATTTCTCTCACACTTGATCTTCCATAAGTGACACATGCTGGGTCAATTGACTATGATAGATAGATAGATAGATATACGTTGTTGTTATATGGTTGTTGTTATATGCCTTCAAGTTGATTATGACTTATGGTGACCCTATGAATCTTTTTTGGATAAATTCATAGGGTTTTCATGGTAAAAGGTATTCGAGGTGGTTTACCGTTGCCTTAGGTGGTCTCCCATCCAATTATTAACTAGTCCTGACCCTGCTTAGGCATGTTCAGGGTAGTATGGCTACAGACAGACAGACAGACAGACAGACAGACAGACAGATAGATAGATAGATAGATAGATAGATAGATAGATAGATAGATAGATAGATAGATAGATAGATAGATAGATAGATAGATAGATAGATAGATAGATAGATAGATAGATAGATAGATAGATAGATAGATAGATAAAAACCAAAGAGAGGGAGTTGATTATTTCAGTGCTCCAGGGCGATTCTAAGATTCATGGGTTCATTTACTGCAAGTCCCACCTCAGTATAACCCTGTGCCTCCTTTTCTTTTGTGTCTAGGGCCCTTTTACTTCTTGGCCTGGCTTGGCTGTGCCCATCAGTCTCCCAGCTGTAACAAATCGGGTCTGAGTGACTCCTTCTTTGGGTTCACTTATAATGTCACTTGCTGTCACAGTACTGACCTCTGCAATAAGATCCCCCAGCTGGAACAGCGATGGCCGTGGAATGGCACCAGCCGCCGACTGCTTCCAAATGCTGCAGGAATACTCATCGTGGCCCTCTTGCATTGGGTGCACTTGAATGGAGAGCTCTTACAATAACAAACACATGCACACACAGATCACACTTGTGCATACACCACCCAGAGACCACCCACCCACAAAGAGACTCTGCCACAACATTCCATGCGCCAATGAATCAAAGCTAGGCTGTTTTAAGAATGCTAAACTTGACTTAAGGGGGCTTCCACAAAAATGTATGCCCTTCAGATACTCATAACTATTTATTTTATGATTGTATTGCTCTGTTGTTTATTTTATGTTTTTATGTACACCACTTAGGAATGCAAATGATTAAGTGGTGTATAAATGTTTTAAAGAAGTACATAAACTAGGGATGGATGAAACTGTGATTTTCATTTTCTCCCTCATTTTCCCCCATCTTTCGCTTAGTTTTGCACATCAGTTTGTAAAGAAAAAATCCTCAAATTCATCAGCATTTTTATGCGCATTTCCCCTGATACACACATTTTATACGCAATTTTTCATGTTATATAATATATTTACAAGCAATTATCCCTAATATAATGCATTTTATGTTATTTTCACAAATATATGCATTTTTATGTTCACTTTCTCTTCATGTATGCACACATTATTTGGCTGGAGAAATGCATCACAAAATTTGGAGAAGTGCACATTTCAAAGGGGAGGTGCACTTCAGTTCATGCATTGTTCTGGGAAGTGCAAATGGGTTAGGTTTGCATTAAAATGCAAAGTGAATTGCATTTCTCCCCCATCTGCACTTCTAATACTATCCTCTTAGAGACACTCTTCTATAAGATGGCTATCTTAGTACGCATGAGTGTCCCCCAAGAGATCCTGTGATGTAGCATCACAGAACAAGCCTATCCAAGTTATTAGTTCACACTAGAACTTCGAAAGTACTCTGTTGACCTAACAGGCTGGTATTGATTTGAGTACTTTTTTGTCCACTATCCGCCGCTTTTACTAATCTGTTTTTTTCTCCTCAAAAATATTGATATTAATATTGATATTTTAAAGGAAATATTAATAAATGGAAGGAAATATAGATAAAAATATTGTTCTTAATACTGATATTTTAGAAGCTTTTTTTAAAAAAAAGCAATCCGTTTTCACAAATAGCCACAGGTAATTGCTGCACAAAAATCCAATCCATGACAACACAGAATAGGCTAATTAATGGGAAATTCGATACAAAATCCAAATGGGGTGGAATTCCAGCACATCCCTGGTTCACACACATTTTTGTATGCACTTTTCCCTGATATTGCGGAACATACTAGCCTGCTGGCCCACACATAATTTCTAGGCCTCATGTCAACAGCATGAAAGAAAAAGAGAACTACAAAAGATGTTCTATTTGATCTCTTGGATAAAATTCTCAGTCACCATATAGCACCAGTAAGGCATAGTGGCTAAAGTGCTGGACTTAATATGGGAAGACCTTATTGAATCCTTACCTCAGAGCTTACTGGAGGACCTTGAACCAATCACTATCTTATGGATTAAGACCTTGCAGGGTTGTTGTGAGGGTAAAGGGGGGATACATGTCATCTTCGGATGGAGTGTGGGATAAGATGACTTCCACTGGGAGTCTCACCTGGTGCCAATACAAATGTATCCATTTTGATTTCTTTATGAGGAGGTAATACAGCAATGAGCATTTGTTCTGCATTTATCCTGACTTGCTTGCAGGGCGTTTCTACATCATCCCATTAATTAGTTCTTCATCCCACACTGGATGAAAAAATGTATTTCTCTGTCACTTTCCACACCACAAAAAAATTATACTTTTTTAAAGTGGATTTGTTGTGCTGGGGCCACAGAGACCTTTAATCCACTTTTACTGCACAAATCTAATGTTCCAGCATTCCACTTGAATCCCTCCATCAAAATACTGACAGTCTGAAGGTGTTTTAAATCCCCCCCCAGTTCACAAACTAGTGTGGCCAGACCAGAAGATGGCAGCAATGAGTTGCTTTTACTGAAGGAAAAGAAAGTGTGAAGGTCTATGGGAAGGATTGAACTAAACAGGACATGATCAGATCTCCTAATGTTATTTTTTCCTCTTTGGTTAAAAGCAGTGTAGGTGGGTGGGTGATTTCGACTGAGGCAGTAGTGCAGGGATGTGGAGTTTAACTCTTCCCCCTATGTCCCAATCTGGATCCAATTCTCCCTCCCACTCCTGGACACATTAACTGAAGAGAAGAATTTGACCTGTATGGTCCCCTCTGCCCAATGGCCCATAGCACCTTTGGGGTTTTTAAAGCTGAGGACATCGTGCAGAGTGGAGAGAGGTTGAAGCCTCCCAAGTACCATAACCAGGATCCAACCTCCCCACAAGTATATATATCTTGGGTGGTGGCAGGTGTGTGTGTGCTGGATCACTGATGTGGTTGGTAGGTGGGGTGGGTGGGCCTATTTAAGGTCGTGCTGCCTGCATCAGGAGGGATTTGGGGAGCATGACAATGCGGGCCCAGGGCAGTCTGATGCCCAAGGGCCCAGTCATGCCTGGTGCAGTCCCTGGGCTCTACCATTGAGCCATGGTCCTTCCTTACATGTACACATCCTATGCTGACCATCTGAGTTTAGTGTTCTTCACCTGTATAGGTGCCCCAGTTACAGAACATCAGTGATGGGGAAAGTTGCACCTCCTGCATTTTGTGAAAAGGGTTCATAACATCCTGCTTGGGCTTTGCTGTCCTGCTAGGCAGCAGCATCAAGACCTTTTTCTACACGGGGGTAGTGAAAACCAGTTTAGAAAGAACTGGTCGCCGCAGGAGGCAGAGCCCATGGAGGGTGTCCCAAGAGACAGGAACCTCAGGTCCATAGATCATTTATTTTTGGTATCACTCTTACACAATTCATTTGGTGGACCAGCCCCCGACTTCCCAATCCAAAAACAATGTCCTGTTCCTGGAATGGATCCATCTCAGTCCCAGTCCAAGAACCGACCATCACCTTAGCCTGGGAGGGATCCATCATGTTCACCAGTCCCCTGGACGAGTCACCTTTCTGGACCGCCGTCTGCTTGTCTGCTGTCTGAAGTTTCCTCTAGAACATCAGTTGGCTCTCCTTCTTCTTCTTCACTTGATCCATTGAATGATGGCCCCATGTCTTCGCTCTTTCCATGGATCAGTACTTCTTCCGTTACTGTCCCACTGGGTAAACTCTGTAGCCCGGCAAGTTCTATTTCTTTTCCATTTCTCTCCTCAGACAGTTTTCTTTTCCAGCTGGATGATAATACGTTTAACTTGAGGATGTATTCTCCTCCCAGTCCCCTGGAACTATTGGGCAGTCTTGTATCTGCCCTTGTGCCACTGGAAAATGTCCTCCCTGCAAATGATGTTGTTTCTTCCTCTCCTTTCCAACTACTAGATGCAAATTCTTCTAATACAACCACATTGGGTGGCCCTCTCTTAGATCTTTTCCCATTGGACTGCCTTTTGGGCCTGTTGAACGTTCTCCGTACCTGATTGGATGGGCCCTCCTCTGCACCTTTCCTCCCTTCCAGTTTCCTCACCCGAAACAATGGCCCTTCTTTCCCACGTTTCCCAGCGGATGGCCCCGTCAGCCTGCTGGATGATCCAGTCTCTGCCAGAGCCAGCACAACTTCTCTGCGGCAATGTTGATCTCCGACAATGTTGAAGACAGAGATCCAGCTCTCTCCATGCCCGGAAACCATCTTGAAGTTCTTCCCATCGCAGTCAATGAAGATGGTGGCATTAGCCCGGTGCCGTGGCGACAAAGCATTAAACTCTTGCAAGGCTCGCTTGAGGCAAGCCCGGAGGTCCACTGTGCATCCTTTCAGGCTTTCTGTTTCTTTCCACACTTTCAGCAGGTTCTCTGAGGTGAGCGGCATTGTGCGGCAGCTCAACCTGTCTACATAGATGTCCATGCAGGAAACTCGGACCTGGTACCGAGGTTGCTTATCAGAAAAAAGGATGTGGATACGGGACCTCCCCTTCCCAGAAACAAAGTCCAAGCAGGAACTGCCACACTCAATGGTCAATTCAGCATTGCTCTTCACCGAAGGTGGCTCCTTCTCAATCTCTGTTATGGCAACATCCAGGCAGGCGCGGAGTTCCTTAGTGGCGTCATCCCACTGAAGGAGCTCCTGCCTCACCTTCTCCAAATTGTCAGAGGTCAGTGGAGCTGTGCAGAGGGACAACCGGTTCAGGTACACCTCCAGACTGGAGATCTCAATGTTGTAGTGGGTTTTCTTCTTTAACCAAGAGACAACTATCTTGTTCTCACCTCCACCGGAGACAAACTCCATTCTCTTCCTCCCTCTGACCTGAACAGTCAAGGTGGCATTGTCCCGGAGACAGTGTGGTTCACGAGGAAATTCTAAGAGGGCATGATCTAAGCAAGCTGTCAGCATTGTATCAGATCCCCGATTGCCTTCCTCCAAGCTCTTCTTTGCGGAGAGTAAGCTGTCTACACTCAGTGGTGCTGGAGGACTGGGCTTGGGGATGCAGGCACCCATACGAAGAAAGACCAGGTTCTATGGATGCAGCTCCAAACATGTCTTCCCATGCAGTGGCATCAGTGGCCCTCCAAGACCTGGTGAAGAAAATAGGCATCTTAAGAATGGGAGGTTCAAACTGGGTGGCAATTTGACAGCAGAGCCAATGGACCTAGGTTCCTCAAGAGCAGGGATAGCCAACAGGGCACCCTCTGGATGTTGTGTGCTGCGAGCCCCAGTTTTCTTCTAAGGGTGCATGTTCTAAGACAGCCTTCCCCAATCTGGTACCCTCCACAGATTTTGGAGTCCAGGTCCCATTAGTCCCAGCTAGCATGTCTAATAGTCAAGGATTATGGGAGCTGTAGTCCAAAACACATGTGGGGGATTAGATTGGGAAAGACCATTCCAAGAATTTGAGGAGATGGGAACAATGTCAGTAATACATATGTAGGTAGGTAGGTGTGCATTGACAAATTGGCAGGGGGCATAGATTCAAAAAACCCCGTGGCATCACAGTGGGGTGCTTATGGGAAAAGTCAGTAAAAAGTCAAAACTATATACATATAATATGCACAAATGGGGGGGTTGGAGGGCCACAAAACAGCTTTTCATATGACAGTACCACAGCAGGGGACCAATAGGAGCAGTCAGATATGGGAAAATGGAGGGGGGGTTGAGGGGGGTGTACACATTTTTTTGTCTTTGACAGTATTTTTTTATTTTAGGGAAAGAGACTTGCAATGTTTTCCTATGCATGTTTATTTAGAAGTGAGTCTCATTATGTTCAGTGGCACTTACTTCCCCCTCTGGATATTCCAATTTCAGTGGAGGGGGTTTCCTCGGGGTGGGGGGGTTTCCTCTGAAGGTGGAGAAAAAAGAGGTATGCACATTCCCCCCCCGCCAGCTAGGATCCCAGGAATTATTCCCTCCCTCCCCCACCGGACACTATCGGCATACTTAAGAACCTGCACATCAATTGCAGAGACTGCCTCTCTCCCTTAGGTCAGTGACAGGAGGATGGTTGAAAGTGGACAGCAGTTAAGGGGAGACCCGAGACAAGAGATGAGGAAAAGCAGCCGTGGGGAGAAGCTGAGGAGTGGGGCCTGTGGGAGAAGGGGAAGGGCCATAGCCCAGTGCAGGGGATCCTCTTTGCATGCAGAAGGTCCCAGGTTCAATCCCCAGAATCTCCAGGGAGGGCAGGGGAGGCCCGGCCGTCTCTGGAATCCCACGGATCCATTGCAAGTCAGTGTGGAAAATGCAAAGCTTGATGGACCAATAGTTTGCTTCTGGATAAGACAACTTCCCACATTCCTAAGAAGGGAAAGTAAAGTCGGGAAGAAAATGGGTAGAGGAGACAGCAGAAGGAACAGTCAACGGTGATAGACTGAAGGATCTATGGAGCATGGGCCCACAATGCAGATTCCCACTCCACCAGTAACAGTGTGCTCATCTTGACACTATTTATCTATTTGTTCAATGGACCCATTCTTGCCCAGTAACCAGCAGCGGGATGGATTGGATAAGCAATGGTGATCAATGGCTTCTAACCACAATGGCTATGCATTTCCTCCAGTGTCTGAGGACACATGCCTTTGAATAAGAGTTGCTGAGGATCATGAGGGGGGAGGAGTGCTGTTGCACTCAAGTCCTGCTTGTGGGCTTCCCAGAGGAGACATCTGGTTTGGCCACTGTGAAGACAAGATGCTGGACTAGATGGGCCATTGCCTTGATCCAGCAAGGCCCTTCTTATGTTATTTCTTATGGGATCTTTCATTGCCAATTGGTTATGTCAATAAGCTTGGAGATATTGTTGCATCCCTTGGACTCCAGTCAGACTGCCCCCTCCCCACCACCGGGCCAATGGACACCAGTAGGCTAGTCCATTTGGGCAAATGGGGCACTGCCCCACTCACCTCTGCCTGCCCTCTGGCCTGCCTTCTTACTTACAACCAGTCCAGAGGGTGAAACTGCCTGTCAGATTCCTCCTCCTTAGTCTCAAGGCTGCCCTTGGAGAACTCAGCAGGGAGGAGCATTAGTTGGCTTTGCCCACCACTGGCTTTGGCTTTGCCTTCTGTGGCCTCCCTGCCTTCAGCCCCACCAAGTCCCAATAGGCTCTAGCCACCAGTGGCCTTGTGGGAAGGAAGAAGAGAGCGAGGGAGGCAGTCAAGCACAGGCAACCCCAGGGCCTGCTCCGCCTTCATCTGCCTCACACATCGGACAGTCTTTTCCCCACCCCAGGGCCAATGGATGCCATCTGTCCTGTGGGAAGGAACATCTGATGTGGGCTGCTGCTTCTAGAGCTAGTTGTTTTGTTGTGTGGGCATGTGGTTCTGGGTATAACTGTTGTGTTTTAGAAAGGTTGTTCGCTGCTTTGAGGACTCCAGTCCAAATGAGGAATATATATCAATTAAATAAACAAACAAAACAAACCCGGAGGCTTTACACCAGGAGTGGGGAAACCTTTAGACCACTAGATGTTATTAGACTACAACTCCCAGCAGCCTTGATCATTGGCCATGCTGGCTGGGGCTGATGGGAGTTGTAGAACATTTGGCAGACCAAAGGTTCCCCCCTTTGCATTACACTGTGCTTTGTCCAGGGAGTGTCTACATGCTATCATGTGTGATGTGATGTCACTTTGCCTCCAACACCACTTCCACACCATACATTTAAAGCCCAAGGCTGCCCCCCTAAATCCTGGGAACTGCTGTTCACTTTTCATTTCCAGGACCCTTAAACTACAGTTCCCAGGATTCTTTGGGGGATGGAAGCCTTGTGCTTTAAGTCCCTCTCACTCCCAACTCAGCCAGTCTTCCCAGGATACCATGGACGATGGTATCGAAAGCCATTGAGAGATCAAGGAGAATCAACAGAGTCACACTCCCCCTGTCTCTCTCCCGACAGAGGTCATCATAGAGGGCGACCAAGGCTGTTTCCATGCCAAAACCAGGTCTGAAACCCGGCTTAATGTAGGGCTGAAACCCGGCCTGAAACCCAGAAACTACATTAAGAGTTGCTAGCTGTCCAGAAAAAACAAACCTGATCTGGTCCTATGACTTTGATATGCAGAAGTTAGCTGGTGAAACTTGTCATTGCATGAAGACAGGACTGTGAATGTCTGCAGATTAAACAGCTGTGAAAGGCACAGGAAGATGGTCCTGTAAAAATTAAAAATAAAATGGGGGTGTATCCATCATTAGTAATACTCAGAGTAGACCCATTGGAATCAATGGACATGACTAACTCAAGTCAATCTCAATGGGTCTACTCTCTGAGGATGACTTACTTGAATACAACCCTATTCTGCCAACTCGCGGATGCAAGGTTGCATACCCTGTACTCCATGTAACAACCCAGAAGAGCTACTGCTAGATGTTCTCTGTGCTGTCAGTGAAGTAGCTTAGAACCCCTAATTATCCCACGCCAGCATGCAATGGAAGCAGCTGCAGCACAACTTTCTATCAGTCAAGGATGGGGGAATATGTCCATTTCATTATGTCTCAGCTTCTCACTTTGTCACTTTTCCACATCAGGTTGCAATTTTGTTTTTTTTAAAAATGGCCACATGAATATACATCAGCATTAAAGGTGTCCCCACACTTGTAGTGCGAGTCGTTTCCGACTCTTAGGGTGACGTCTTGCAACGTTTACTTGGCAGACCGTATATATGGGGTGGGATTGCCAGTTCCTTTCCCGGCCTTTCTTTACCCCCCAGCATACGCCGGGTACTCATTTTACCAACCACGGATGGATGGAAGGCTGAGTGGACCTTGACCCCTTTTACCGGAGATTTGACTTCCTCCTTCTGTTGGAATTGAACTCTGGCCGTGAGCAGAACTTCGGCTGCGTTACTGCCGCTTACCACTCTCTCCTTATATAAACATTTCTGTATGCAGACCTGCCTAATATAAACATTTCTTGCAATGCAATTGTCCTTATCATAATGCATTTTTGTGTCCTATTTTCACAAATACATGCATTTCCCCCTACTATATGCATTTTTTGTATTTATTATTTGATTTATATCCTGCCCTTCCTGCCAGTAGGAGCCCAGGGTGGCAAACAAAAGCACTAAAACCACTTTAAAACATCATAAAAACAGACTTTAAAATATATTAAAACAAAACATCTTTAAAAACTTTTTAAAAAAAGGTTTAAAAACATCTTTTTAAAAAAAGGTTTAAAAACATATTAAAAAGTAATTCCAACACAGACAAAGACTGGGATAAGATCTCAACTTAAAAGGCTTGTTGAAAGAGGAAGGTCTTCAGTAGGCACCAAAAAGATAACAGAGATGGTGCCTGTCTAAAATTTAAGGGGAGGGAATTCCAAAGGGTAGGTGCCACTACACTAAAGGTCCATTTCCTATGTTGTGCAGAACGGACATTCTGATAAGATGGTATCTGCAGGAGGCCCTCACCTGCAGAGTGCAGTGATGGACTGCATATATAAGGGATAAGAGGGTCTTTCAGGTATCCTAGTCCGAAGCTGTATAGGGCTTTGTCAGAGCTTGGAAAAGTTACTTTTTTGAACCACAGTTCCTATCAGCCCAATCCAATGACCATGCTGGCTGGGGCTGATGGGAGTTGTAGTTCAAAAAAGTAACTTTTCCAAGCTCTGGGCCGCTTTGTACACCAAAACTAGAACCTTGAACTTATCCCAGTAGCTAGTAGGTAGCCAGTGCAATTCTTTCAGCAGCGGGGTGACATGTAGGCGATACCCTGTCCCAGTAAGCAGTTTCACTGCTACATTTCACACCAGCTGCAGTTTCCAGACCAGCCTCAAGGGTAGCCCAACATAGAGCGCATTACAGTAATCCAGTCTAGAGGTTACCAGTACATGGACAACAGTGGTCAGGCTATCCTGGTCCAGAAATGGCCACAGCTGTCTTACCAGCCAAAGCTGGTAAAAGGCACTCCTAGCCACTGAGGCTACCTGGGCCTCTAGCGACAAAGATGGATCCAGGAGCACCCCCAGACTATGGACCTGCTCTTTCAGAGGGAGTACAACCCCATCCAAAGCAGGCAACGGACCAATTATCTACACTGGGGACCCACCAACCCACAGTGCCTCCATCTTGCTAGGTTTCAGACTCAGTTTATTGCCATCATACAGCCCATCACTGAGTCTAGGCAGCAGTCAAGGGCTTGCACGGCCTCTCCCAATTCAGATGTTACGGAGAAATAGAGCTGGGTATCGTCAGCATACTGCTGATACCTCGCCCCAAATCTCCTGATGACTGCTCCCAAGGGCTTCATATAGATGTTAAACAGCATGGGGAACAAGATAGTACCCTGCAGTACCCCACAACACAACTGCCAGGGGTCCGAAAGACAACCACCCAATGCTATTCTTGGAAAATGACCTTGGAGATAGGATCAGAACCACTGTAAAACAGTGCCTCCACTACCCATGTCACCAAGTCGATCCACAAGGATACCATGGTTAATAATATCAAAAGCCACCAAGAGATCAAATAAGAATAACAGGGTCGTACTCCCCCTCTCCTTCTCTCGATAAAGGTCATCCATCAGGGCGACCAAGGCCGATCCAGTCCCATAACCAGGCCTGAACCCAGACTGGGACGGGCCAAGATAATCTGTTTCATCCAAGAGTACCTGCAGTTGCTGCGCCACAACCCTCTCAGTCACCTTCCCTAAGAAGGGGGTATTTGCGACCGGTCGGTAATTTTCACAAACTGTTGGGTCCAGGGTGGGCTTTTTCAGGAGCAGTTGCATCACCGCTTCTTTCAGGGCAGCTGGAGCCACTCCTTCCCACAATGATGCATTGATCACACCCTGGATCCACTTGGTCAAACCCCCTCGGCAAGCTTTAATAACCCAAGAAGGACAAGGGTCGAGAGGACACGTTGCTGGCAGCATTGTCGCAAGCACCTTATCCATGTCATCAGGCCACATCAACTGAAACCATTCCCAAGAAGTTGCAGCAGATGTTGCACTTGACACCTCATTGGGGACTACAGTAGATGTGGATGGGCATTAAGATTGCTATGGAGGCAACCAACTTTACCCTCAAAGTGCCTTGCAAACAATTCACAGTGGGCCTCTAAAACTCCATTTCCTGGAGCTGATGTCAACAGACCCCTGACAATACAGAAAGCTCCACTGGACAGCTACTTGAGGATGCAGTGGTAGCAGAGAAGTGGGCCTTCTTCGCCATTCTTACCTCCACACAGTAGGCACAGTTATGATGTTTTACGTGTACTCGATCAGCCTCAGAGCACATCTTCTTCACTTATACTCTAGCCATTATCCACCCTGTTTCATTGCCCTTAGTTCACTGGTATACCAAGGTGCAAACTGGATTCCACAATGCCGGAGAGGGCACTCTGGGACAACTGTGTCAAGAGCCTGATGCGCCTCACTGTTCCACAGCATGACAAGGGCTTCAACAGGGTCACCTGCTCTATCTACTGAGAACTCCCCCAGGACATTCAGGAATCCAATGGATTCCATTAGTCTCCAGGGATGGACCATCTTAATCTGTCCATCACCCCTTCAGGGAAGGATCAGAGCCATAAGTCTAAACTTCACCAGGAAGTGGTCTGACCATGACAATGGGGTGACATCCACCCCCCTATCTCCAGACCACCCCTTCCTCCATCTGGAACAAAAAACAAGTCAAGAGTGTGACCTGCCCTATGCATCAGGCCGGTGACAACTTGAGACAGCCCCATGGTCATCATGGAGGCCATGAAGTCCTGAGTTGGAACACTAGAGGCAGCCTCAGCATGAACATTGAAATCACCCAGCACTATTGTTCTGGGCTCCTCCAATACCACAGCTGAGATGGCCTCCACCATCTCGGTCAGAGAAGCTGCCAGGCAGCAGGGTGGATGATACACCAGCAGCCCCTCTAGTTTACTGTCTCCTCGGCCCTACACCAGGTGCAGGCCCTCTCAGCCAGCTCCAAGACAGAGTGGTTTCCTGGTGACAGAGATGGAAGTTCTGTAGACCACAGCAACTCCCCCCCCCATTCCTGCAGCCTGTTCTGGTGTTGCGCTGAGTATCCAGGTGGGCAAAGCTGGGTCAGATCAACTCCTCCCAACAAATCCACCCAGGTCTCAGTAATGCACACCAAATTGGCACCTTCATCCACGATCAAATCATTGATGAGTGTGGTTTTATTGTGTACCAATCTGGCATTAAACAACAACATACACAGGCCAGTGAGCACAGCAGATGAGCAATGAGGAACTCATCCATGAGAGAAGTGGGAGCAATGAACAAGGCATAGATAGCCTTGCCCTCATCTTCTATGGTAGTTCACCACCTCCCCATGGCTATACCTCCTTCTATTCATAATCACTGAAACTGAGGTGGCATTACCTATGTCCTTCCCTACTAAGACTCCTCCTAAATACCTGATATGGACCCAACAAGAGCCCACCAACAAAACCTACCTGGACCAGTTATCCCAGGAAGTCTCTGAGACAATTGGGAACAGTCAGACATCTACCCCCCCATCTCACACCCAAGGAATGCCAGCCTTCTGCCAGTTACAGACTCTCTGAAGTCATCTGGTGACTTTCTCCTTTAATTCAGTTCACTGCACAGGCTCTCACCCTGTGCTGGAACTACACATGCACCATACACCCTCCCCACTACCAATCTCCTCTAGTTTCATTAAAAAATAGCAGGGGGTAGTGCCCTCACCCTTGGGGCTCCTTAAGGGGTAGTCCTGCCGCCCAAGGGCAGCCGGGCTTTTATGCCCCCTGAGCCAGCCAGGAGCTGATGCAAGAGGCTGCAAGATTAACTGCAGCCTCTTTTTGGAGCCAGGGTCAGGCAGGGGGTCCCAGTCCTTGCAGCACTTACCAGGGACGTCAGCTGTCTCAAAAGACAGCAATCTAGGGGAGCGAGCAAGCAAGCACCCAGATGCTCAGATACTCACTTCCAGGGCAGGTCTTCTCCACTCCCAGTGCTGTAGCTGTTCCCCCTTGTACACATTGCTTGGCTGGAGAACTTGATTGCAAAATTCGGAGTAATGCATATTTCAAAGGATAACTATATGGAGAAACTGATTGGTTCCCAATCAGAAAGGGTGTGAGACAGGGGTGTATTTTATCACCATATTTGTTTAACCTATACGCAGAGCTTGGAAAAGTTACTTTTTTGAACTACAGCTCCCATCAGCCCAATCCAGTGGACATTCTGGCTGGGACTGATGGGAGTTGTAGTTCAAAAAAGTAACTTTTCCAAGCTCTGCCTATACGCAGAACATATCATACGGAAAGCGGGATTGGACCAAGATGAAAGAGGTGTGAAATTTGGAGGGAGAAATATCAATAATTTAAGATATGCAGATGGTACCATACTACTTGTAGAAACCTGTAATGATTTGAAACGAATGCTGATGAAAGTTGAAGAGGAAAGCACAAAAGTAGGGCTACAGCTGAATGTCAAAAAGACCAAAGTAATGATAACAGAAGATTTATGTAACTATAAAGTTGACAATGAGGACATTGAACTTGTCAAGGACACAGTCATTAACCAAAATGGAGACAAGTCAAGAAATCAGAAGAAGGCTAGGACTGGGGAGGGCCGCTGTGAGAGAACTAGAAAAGGTCCTCAAATGCAAAGATGTATCACTGAACACCAAAGTCAGGATCATTCAGACCATGGTATTCCCAATCTCTATGTATGGATGTGAAAGTTGGACAGTGAAAAAAGCAGATAAGAGAAAAATCAACTCATTTGAAATGTGGTGTTGGAGGAAAGGTTTGGCCATACCATACCATGGACTGTGAAAAAGTACAAATTAAACCAGAACTGTCACTAGAAGCTAAAAGGATGAAACTGAGGTTATCCTACTTTGGACACATAATGAGAAGACATGATTCACTGGAAAAGACAATAATGCTGGGAAAAACAGAAGGGAGCAGAAAAAGAGGAAGACCAAACAAGAGATGGATTGAGTCCGTAAAGGAAGCTACAGACCTGAACTTACAAGGTCTGAACAGGGTGGTTCATGACAGATGCTTTTGGAGGTCACTGATTCATAGGGTCGCCATGAGTCATAATCGACTTGAAGGCACGTAACAACACAAGCTATATTTCAGTTTGACTTATTGTTTTGGTAAGGGCAAATTAGGCAGGTTTGCCTTTAAATGTGAACTGAATCAAATTTCTCCCCTATCCATAACATCAGACCAAATATGTGTATGAAAGGATGCTAAGGGGTAATTAATTTGTGTTAAATGATCTTGAGTGTGGACCCTTAGGAGCTTGGACCAAAAGGAAGACAACAAGGGGGTTGTGGGCCAGGACTGAAGCCACAGACACAGCTGAAGGTAGCTCTGGGCTGACAGTGAGATCAGAGGGAAGTGACAGTCAGTCACTTAGGGAAATTAACTTACTTCTGAGTCTGGGTTCCTACAAGCATCCATGGGAGTTGGGAAGAGGACCAGAGGGAATGTGGTTTGATTCTCATTGGTCTTTTCACCTGTGACATCACAGACCTATCACTGGGAATTCCATTCCGCCATGTAGTCTACTGAAGAAATCACCAATCACCATAGATAGGTCAAGAAGAAGACAGGCAAAGCTGGATACAGAAATGTGTACTAGCAATCCATGTTCACTGCAATGAAAACTTCCAGCTTCTGCAAAGAACTGCAAGACGTTTATCAAGTCACCTTGCCCCTTGGAATAATTATACAATAAGGTTCCAGTGTTTAATCAGAGAATGAAAATGTTAATACATATGAGTCAGACTTAGGAACTGATGAATCATCCTCTTTCTGTTCCATGTCAGTTTCTCCTATATGCAAACATGGATCTATATTATCCTGTTTATGTGCGGATTTTTAAAAATAATTGCTAAAAAAATCCACATAGTTCTACTACAATGAAAATAATAAGCATGTACATAGGAGGTGGTAATATTTCGTAGCTGTTTAGAGTCTAGCAACTTCACTTTTACCATGGGGAATTTTATGGAGAAAAAGATGGCCTAGAAGTAGGCAGTGTGAGAGCAGGGGCACAGGATATAAATTCAGAAGAGCAAAATTACCACAGGCCTAACCACAAGTGCCAAAGACACTTGAAGAGAGACACTGCTTACAAGTGCCTGTATGCTAATGCTAGGAGCCTCCGAACCAAGATGGGAGAACTGGAGTGCTTGGTCTTAGAGGAGAGCATTGATATAGTGAGCATAACAGAGACCTGGTGGAATGGAGAAAACCAGTGGGATACGGTTATCCCTGGATATAAACTATATCGGAAGGACAGGGAAGGACGTATTGGTGGTGGAGTCGCTCTATACGTGAAAGAAGGCATTGAATCCAGCAAGCTCAAAACCCCAAAAGAGGCAGACTCCTCCACAGAATCGTTGTGGGTGGTGATACCATGCCCCAGGAGGGACTTAATACTGGGAACGATCTATCGTCCCCCTAATCAAAATGCTCAGGGAGACCTTGAGATGAGATATGAAATTGAGGAAGCATCCAAACTAGGAAATGTGGTAGTAATGGGTGACTTCAACTACCCGGACATAGACTGGCTGCATATATGTTCCAGTCATGACAAAGAAGCAAAGTTTCTAGATATTCTAAATGACTATTCCCTAGACCAGTTGGTCATGGAACCGACCAGAGGGACGGCAACCCTGGACTTAATCCTCAGTGGGGACCGGGACCTGGTGCGAGATGTAAGTGTTGTTGAACCGATTGGGAGCAGTGACCACAGTGCTATTAAATTAAACATACATGTAACTGGCCAATTGCCAAGAAAATCCAACACGGTCACATTTGACTTCAAAAGAGGAAACTTCACAAAAATGAGGGGATTGGTAAAAAGAAAGCTGAAAAACAAAGTCCAGAGGATCACATCACTCAAAAATGCTTGGAAGTTGTTTAAAAACACTATATTAGAAGCTCAACTGGAGTGCATACCGCAGATCAGAAAAGGTACCGCCAGGGCCAAGAAGATGCCAGCATGATTAATGAGCAAAGTCAAGGAAGCTCTTAGAGGCAAAAAGTCTTCCTTCAGAAAATGGAAGTCTTGTCCGAATGAAGAAAATAAAAAAGAACACAAACTCTGGCAAAAGAAATGCAAGAAGACAATAAGGGATGCTAAAAAAGAATTTGAGGAGCACATTGCTAAGAACATAAAAACCAACAACAAAACATTCTATAAATACATTCAAAGCAGGAGACCATCTAGGGAGACAATTGGACCCTTGGATGATAAGGGAGTCAAAGGTGTCCTAAAGAACGATAAGGAGATTGCAGAGAAGCTAAATGAATTCTTTGCAACTGTCTTCACAGTGGAAGATATAGGGCAGATCCCTGAACCTGAACTAACATTTGCAGGAAGGGATTCTGAGGAACTGAGACAAATAGTGGTAACGAGAGAGGAAGTTCTAAGCTTAATGGACAATATAAAAACTGACAAATCACTGGGCCCGGATGGCATCCACCCGAGAGTTCTCAAAGAACTCAAATGTGAAATTGCTGATCTGCTAACTAAAATATGTAACCTGTCCCTTGGGTCCTCCTCCATGCCTGAGGACTGGAAAGTGGCAAATGTAACGCCAATCTTCAAAAAGGGATCCAGAGGGGATCCTGGAAATTACAGGCCAGTTAGCTTAACTTCTGTCCCTGGAAAACTGGTAGAAAGTATTATTAAAGCTAGATTAACTAAGCACATAGAAGAACAAGCCTTGCTGAAGCAGAGCCAGCATGGCTTCTGCAAGGGAAAGTCCTGTCTCAGTAACCTATTAGAATTCTTTGAGAGTGTCAACAAGCATATAGATAGAGGTGATCCAGTGGACATAGTGTACTTAGACTTTCAAAAAGCGTTTGACAAGGTACCTCACCAAAGGCTTCTGAGGAAGCTTAGCAGTCATGGAATAAGAGGAGAGGTCCTCTTGTGGATAAGAAATTGGTTAAGAAGCAGAAAGCAGAGAGTAGGAATAAACGGACAGTTCTCCCAATGGAGGGCTGTAGAAAGTGGAGTCCCTCAAGGATCGGTATTGGGACCTGTACTTTTCAACTTGTTCATTAATGACCTAGAATTAGGAGTGAGCAGTGAAGTGGCCAAGTTTGCTGACGACACTAAATTGTTCAGGGTTGTTAAAACAAAAAGGGATTGCGAAGAGCTCCAAAAAGACCTCTCCAAACTGAGTGAATGGGCGGAAAAATGGCAAATGCAATTCAATATAAACAAGTGTACAATTATGCATATTGGAGCAAAAAATCTGAATTTCACATATACGCTCATGGGGTCTGAACTGGCGGTGACCGACCAGGAGAGAGACCTCGGGGTTGTAGTGGACAGCATGATGAAAATGTCGACCCAGTGTGCGGCAGCTGTGAAAAAGGCAAATTCCATGTTAGGGATAATTAGGAAAGGTATTGAAAATAAAACAGCCGATATCATAATGCCGTTGTATAAATCTATGGTGCGGCCGCATTTGGAATACTGTGTACAGTTCTGGTCGCCTCATCTCAAAAAGGATATTATAGAGTTGGAAAAGGTTCAGAAGAGGGCAACCAGAATGATCAAGGGGATGGAGCGACTCCCCTCCGAGGAAAGGTTGCAGCATTTGGGGCTTTTTAGTTTAGAGAAAAGGCGGGTCAGAGGAGACATGATAGAAGTGTATAAAATTATGCATGGCATTGAGAAAGTGGATAGAGAAAAGTTCTTCTCCCTCTCTCATAATACTAGAACTCGTGGACATTCAAAGAAGCTGAATGTTGGACGATTCAGGACAGACAAAAGGAAGTACTTCTTTACTCAGCGCATAGTTAAACTATGGAATTTGCTCCCCCAAGATGCAGTAATGGCCACCAGCTTGGATGGCTTTAAAAGAAGATTAGACAAATTCATGGAGGACAGGGCTATCAATGGCTACTAGCCATGATGGCTGTGCTCTGCCACCCTAGTCAGAGGCAGCATGCTTCTGAAAACCAGTTGCCGGAAGCCTCAGGAGGGGAGAGTGTTCTTGCACTCGGGTCCTGCTTGCGGGCTTCCCCCAGGCACCTGGTTGGCCACTGTGAGAACAGGATGCTGGACTAGATGGGCCACTGGCCTGATCCAGCAGGCTCTTCTTATGTTCTTATCTATGTACTAATGGAGGCAGCCATCTTTTTCCCATTCAACAACCTTCCATTTTGGTCTCTCTGGCACAGAATCATCGCTCCATTCCATCCTATTGCATCCCATTCAGTCCCATTCAGTCCCATTGTATGCATTTTGTGAATTACATCAAATACTCATTTTTACTGTGTGCAAAATGCACACTTTACAATTCATCAGCAAAGTGCTCATTTTGCACACATCTTTTATGTAAGATAGCCGTTCTTCTGTGGACTTTTTGCACACTGAAAATGCAATGCGAAATCCAAAGAAATGCATAATGCAACTGGGAGTTGCATTCCAATCTGCAAGCAAGTTCAGGAGCATGAGAGCAGTTTGGCCCACTGCAAAAAGTAAACCAAATGAATTCCTCCCCCATCTCTGTTAGCGATGCCCCACTTGCTCCAAGCTGATCAAAAATCCATAGGAGTGTTGAACCAGGACAGAAGTATATGGCTGAAGGCAATCCACCGAACCACCCACATTCCACAGGTGTCCAGCAGAAAACTTTACATGGTAGAATGCACCTGACATGTCAACATAAGCAAGCACTTAGTAAACCTTTTCCAGAACTTGGATGCAAATATGAAATGGCAGGTTTACTAATCTTCAAATAAAAGCCTCTTTGGGTGCAAAAGACAATGCATTTGCTCTGTGTCTGTTCTCTTTACAAGGTGTTGCTATTTTTCATGTACAGAGTATTTCCAGGATGACAGACCTGATCCAGATTGGTACTCTAGTACTGGGGTTAGGGGGCTTTAATCCTCCCCCCCATGGTCCCAATGAGGGATGGGTGAGAAATTTGATTCAGTTTGCATTTAAAGGCAAATTTATCAAATCTGCACTGTCCAATGAGCACCGAAACACAGCCATCCTTTGGCATTCACACTTCTCTGAATTTTGCAATGCAGATCTCCAACCAAGCAATGTTTACAAAAATGCATATATTAGGGGCATCGAAATGAAAACATTTGTGAAAATACCATACATAAATGCATTATATGACAAGAAATTGCTTGCAAAAATGTGTACATTAGTCAAAACTGCCTACAAAAAGGAGAAATTCACACTAAAATGCTGGAGAATTTTCATGAGGATTTTAAAAAAAATCACAAATTGCTGCACAAATGTGGAGAACTTAAAGATTGGAAAAATGAGAAAAGGAGAGGACCAAAACTGACAGATCCTTCCATCCCTAATTTCCCAGTTTGGATCAGTCCCCTGCTCTGGCAGGTTGCAGAGAGAGAAAAGTTCCGATTCGAATTCTTGATCTGTATTGGGACCATGATGGGGGGAAGCGGGAAATGGTTAAATCCTCTCTACCCCATACTAGGCTCCTTATCCAGATCAAGCCTCTTGGGCTAGCACTTTGTGTGGGGAAAAACCACTCTTCACTTAAGTCCACAGATTTAGAGCTTACACATAGTCAGTCTCCAGTCATTTTTATCCACCCAAGCCTTTGGAGCTGAATTCTCTGCTTAAGTCAGGGGAATGAGTGTGATTTTACTTTGTCTGCATTTTGTGAGTATTTCAGGTTGTTTTTCAATGCTTGTAAAGTTTGCAAGTCACTTTGAGTTCATTTTTGAAAAGTGCATTATTATTGTTGTTGTTGTTATTAATAATAATAATAATACTTTCACCCTAAGATGAGCCTTTCTTTTTGTCTAAATCACAGACTATTGTATGTAGCAGTTGCCTGTCACCTTTTTTTCTTTCTTAAAGCAAACTGGGAGGGGATGTCAGGAGGGCAAGCGGTGGGGGAAGGATGGGATGCTTAACCCTGAAGGGGTGTATGGGGTGCTGCATTCACCAGGACAGAGATGGGGCAAGGTGAAGCAGCAGCAAGGTCAGAGGAGCTCCAGGTAGCCAACGACAACATCTCACAGGTGTGCACACACACCTGAAGGGCCACCGCCAACCTGGCATTTCCCCCAACCTCCCCACCTCCTTGCCCCAGCCCATTCTCAAACCAGTGAGCCCCACAACCCCAAGCAGGATTTTAAACCCCACAGAAAGAAAAGCAGAAACCTCCAAACTCGTCATGAATGTTTCTTTAGGTGAAATTCAGCGTCCACTTTAGTCTTCATAAGCCTTTCCCCTCTGACATGAAAAGACTTGGTACTGCAGTGTTTGATTCGAGTGTTCCCTTTAAGGAGCACGGTGCTTGCAAGCCCATCAGGAAGTTGCACACCTCTTAACAGATTTGGCCAGCTTTCCCAGACCAAACCCTTGGAGGTATGCTGGTACATCTTCAAGTTACCAACACATTGACACTGACTTTCCTGTTCAGTGCTATAAGGAAACAAGCTGCAAGTAACTCAGGGTACTCTGTTGGCTGCTGTTCTTTCTTCTTAGCTCTCGGGTCCAGAGTTGACCCACGGATTCTAAACTGCACATCCATTTGGAAGAAGAGGCTTAAAAGGTAAATGTGAATCTCTAAGAGGCATCCTCTCCTTGATTTTTTTTTTTTTTTTTGGCAGGGAAGGGATAGTAACAACTGAACAGGTTCAGAGGAAGGCAACAAGGATGATCAGGGGACTGGAAAGAAAGCCCAGTGAGGAGAGACTGGAAGAACTGGGCATGTTTAGCATGGAGAAGAGAAGACTGAGGGGAGATATGATAGCACTCTTCAAGTATATGAAAGGTTGTCAGAGGAGGGCTGGGATCTCTTCTCGATCATCCCAGAGTGCAGGAATAATGGGCTCAAGTTGCAGGAAGCCAGATTTCATCTGAACATCAGAAAAAACTTCGTAACTGTTAGAGCCATACCACAATGGAATCAATTACCTAGAGAATGAGGAAGGAGATTTCTGATCCATAATTGATTACATGCTTTTAGGGCTTCTGTCTTTAAAAGAAAACTCTTAACTCATGGCTTTTCTGAGATGAGTAAAGATAAAGATTGTTTGTACTGCTAAAATGCAATGCTAGCTAGAATGCAATGCTATGAATAACATTTTAAGGAACTATGTGAATAATTAAAAATGAAACTAACAGATGCTTGGAGTTTGCAGTGAAGCTTGACCAGCAGTTATTATTGCTCATGTAGCATAAAGTAATGCAAAGTATGTAGAAATATCGAGCTCAGATTGTCTATGACATTTTGATCCTCTGGTGTCAGCATGGTGAAGGCAAGGCCGAATGCATCACATGAGGCTGGATCCGATCAGGCCAAGATGTATGCAAAATATCGCCTGATAGGAAGAGGGCTGGCATGGACATAGATAGTCTAGATGTATGATGCAAAGATGTTATCATAAAATGAGATGCATTGCCTGTAATTCTTCAGAGTGTGGTTCTTTGGACCTGCTCTCCCAATCGTGCTATTGGTTTTGTGTATTGTCTCAATAAACTCTGTTCCTTGGAGCACCTCACTTTTGCCTGGAAAGTTTTCCTTCCACAAGAGGTAGTGGGCTCTCCGACACTGGAGTTATTCAAGAGGCAGCTGGACAGCCATCTGTCAGGAATGCTTTGATTTGGATTCCTGCATTGAGCAGGGGGTTGGACTTGATGGCCTTATAGGCCCTTTCCAACTCTACTATTCTATGATTCTATGAACTCCAACTTCTCTGTTCTTTCCAGCTCTAGTCTTGCAGCTTTGTCAGCAGCAGTGGAGTAATTTTTCTGTTCACACTCCAAGAGGAAATGCAAAAAGGTATATTTGTTGCCATGGGAGGGGGAGGTGAATCTCTTAGGCTGCATCAGAAGTCAGAACTAACGCAATGAAGATCCACAAAGCAGATGCACAGGCGAAGCATGCTATTATGACACAACTGAAATATTTATTTTATTTTATTTATTTATTATTACATTTATATCCCACCCTTTCTCCCAGCATGCAGTCAGCACTGGACTACCGTACCTCTCAGAAGGCCTTCATGGAGATGTCCTTATCTGAAAGCCCCTTCTCTTCCCTTTCCTTCCTAGTATGTCATGTGCTGCTGATTCATGAAAAGTGACTGGACTAGGGTTGCCAAGTTATTGGCCTGAGACTTATCCTGTATCTTTAGGAGAAGAGAAAGTCAGCCAAGTGCAGGTGTTCTTGCAACTCTGTAATGGGAAAAACCACAAGGTGGAATTCTTCCTTCCCCTTCCACAACTTTTAAAGATACAGAAGACCTCTTGGAGGCCGGGCCTGGCAACCAAAAGGTCTTCTGTATCTTTAAAAGTTGTGCAGGGAGAAGGGAGAATTGCACCTTGTGGTTTTTCCCATTACAGAGTTGCAAGAACACCTGCACTTGGTTGACTTTCTCTTCTCCTAAAGATACAGGATCAGTCTCAGGCCAAGAACCTGGCAACCCTAGACTGGACCCTTCTTAGGAATAGCCAAGGGCCTTTAGGCCTGATTTGTTTGTGTTTTTTGCATTGGGCTCTGGACCACTTGCCCCTCCTCCCTTTAATTTTTTTTTTTTTACTTTGCCTACAGCGCATCTGGGCACAGTGTCGGTGTCACATCCACACCATACATTTAATACACTCTTGTGCCACTTTAACAGAATCCTTGGAACTGTTGTTTAAGGATGCAGAGAGTTGTTAGGAGACCCTTAACAAACTACAGTTCCCAGGATTCTTTGGGGAAGCCCTGACAGTTGAAGGGGCATGAGAGTGCTATGAATGTATTTAAATGCCAGAGAGGGCCTGATAAGACCTCCAGATCTTATGTTGGGCATTCCTGGATGATTTTCCTAGCCATTATCAGAGTCCTGTGGTAAAAATATTCTTAATGGAGAAAGTGCTTGACTAGAAAGGCAAAGAGACACTACTGGGGTTGACTCCAGGAGGTGGCAGCAGCAAGATTTGGGCATTTGCCAGGGCCCCGAGACCAATACAGGGCCCATCACCCACCCTGTTGGTGCTACCATTTCCAACTTTCTAGAATATCTAAGAAAATCAGATGCAATGTCAGAAAACAGAGTGGTATGGAATGCTAGTTCTCTCAGAGTAGACCCACTGAAGTTGAGAGACACAACTAACCCAGATTCATTAATTTCAGTGGGTCTACTCTGAGTAGGACTTAGTTGACTACAATTCTCAGTTTTCATGCCTTGCCTTTTTCAGGTTCCAAATCTTGGCAACAGCGCTAGAAACTCCCAGTACTTGTTCTTTATTTTAAGATTCTGATTTGGAGATAGCTACACATCAAGCATAATTTCTTTCTCCTCACCATGGATAAACACTGGTTTGCTTGTTTGTTTTGTCTTAGCGCTGAAATGCAAAGCTGTTGTCACAGTGATTTTCCATCTTTCCTCCCCCCCTCCTTTGTCAATGAGAGACACTAGTGCTGCATTCTTTTTCTTCTGGTCCTGGGAGGTGTGAATGTGGGGTGAGGAGTTGGATTGTGCCCCACATTTTAAGAAAATATCTCAAAGTCACATTTCAACAGCAACTTCTGAAAGGTTTTTGCCATATTCAAGATGTAGAAATAATTTCTGGAGTTGAATTAATGTTTTCCAGAAATTTCAAATGTTGTCAGTGCTTTAAACTGCAAAATTTCTGTAGCTAACACACTCCCCTTTCATGCTGATTGGTTCCTAGGGACATCTGTTATTGTGGCAGAAAGCATGCAAGGAAAGGAGTGTGGAGATGACGACGGAGAGCAAGCAAGTGAGTGGGGTGTGTGGCTGTGAGGGGGCATGGCATAACTATCATGAAGGGACCCTGCACTTCTGAATTTGCCACTGCACTACTGGCCCCAAGAAGGGGGATAGGCTGCTAGAGTCTACACTCCATGTGACGTTGTAGCTGGCTCTGCGTGCCTTCTGCTCCCCTCCCCCTTCCTCTCAACACACATAGGATTGGGAGAATGGCTTGGGATGCCTCCACAAGGTCATTTTTTTTTCAGGAGGGATCCAAGCCCACACCAGGAAATTTAGGTTTGTGTGAATAAAGTAAATTACAGTTCTCCGTGTCCCTTTGTTGTTGTTGTTAGGTGCCTTCAAGTCGATTACGACTTATGGCGAGCCTGTGAATCAGTGACCTCCAAAAGCATGTCCCTGTGTCACTAGCCCAACGTAATTTTAAAAAGAAATAGAGTTTTTGCAGTTAGGAAAGTGACAAGGAAATGCATGAAAAGTGTGGGGTGAATGAATGACTAACAGGAAGACGTATAAACGGCAAAGCAGGATGAATGCAGGATGGATACGTATAAGCACCCCATAGACAAGTGTGAATAACTCACACATAGGGCCCATCTTAGGCACTATACATTTAAAGCAGGATCGTACTACTTCACAGTCACAGATTCCCCCAAAGGATCCTGGGATTATAGTTTGTGAAGGGTGCTGAGAGTTGTTAGGAGACCCCTCTTCCCCTCACAGACCTACAATTCTCAGAGTTCCCTTGGAAGAGGGATTGATTGTTAAACCACTCTGGAAACTGTACCTCTGTGAAGAGAATAGGGATCTCCAAAACACTCTCAGCACCCTTAACAAACTACAGATTTTGGGGTGGGGGGAAAGCCATGACTGTGTCAAGTGGCATGATACTGCTTTAAATGTATAGTGCAGATGGGGCCAAAGCCTGCAAGCAGGATCTGAGTGCAAGCGCACTCTCCCCTCCTATAGATCCCAGCAGTTGGTATTCAGCATACTGAGGTATATGGGTGTGTACACACCCCAGGCTTTTGTGTGGTCGGAATGCAATGTATTGTACAAAGTTAAGAATCACATCTGTTGCTCTGCCTACTTTTCCCTCTGGCCTCACCACCCACTTCTGTCTCTGTCCTTCGCCTCCAATATCTGGCCCCAAGAAGTTTGAATGAATGAATAAATGTGGCCTTCAAGCAGAAAATAGTACCTCATCCCATTCCACCACTTGAGTAGACTTCCCAAACCTGGTGCCCTTCAGTTGTTTTGAACAACAGCTCCCATCAGCCCCAGCCAGCCTGGTCCATGGTTGGGGATGATGGGGACAGTAGTCCAAAACATTTGGAGGTCATCCAATCAGGAAAGGCTACACTAGAACAATTCAGAATTCAGTTGCATTTTAAGTTGGATATTTCCCTGGTTTTCAGCAGCCATAATAATCTCCCTTATTTGCCCTTGACACCTAAGAAGTATATTTTTAGGACCCACCCTACTTTTGTGATGTTTGTGATTGTAAGATTTTAAATTGCTTTTAAGGATGTATCTTAAACTGTTGTAACCCACCCTGAGACCTCAGGGGAAGGGCAGGTAATAAATTAAATTAATAATAAATTATTATTTTTGTTCTCTCTTTAAGGTAGCCATCAGAGGGCAATATCCTGCAAGAACTATGTGTGTTTTTGCGTCACTGTTGGTGCTGGTATTACTTTCAGGAATGTTGATCTCTTGGAAGAATATGCAGGACACTTCTAATGAATTGGCTGTTTATGGCACCAACCGTCCCCTCCTCCAAGACAAGGCAAAAGTGAGCCTTTCCAACTGGCTGGATTCTGTATCTAAGTTTTTCTCCCAGGTCTACTTCCAACGTGAAGAGCTGAACTTCCATGGCATTTTGAAAACATGGAAGCTACTGGAGGAGAAAGGAAAGCTTTCAGAATTGATGAAGAAATGCTTACTAAAAGTTATGGAGGCCCTGGATCATGGGCCCTACAGCATGTGGGAGAATGCCAGACTAACCCTTCACTGTGATGGGATCTTGCTGGACTTTGTTTCTGGCAAAGGGGAGAATGAAGTGGCTGTGTTTGATCATGATAATAAGCTCTATTTCAAAACCAAGATATCTACTTGGAAAGCCTATCTCATGAAGTTCTTTGACAGGGCTGGTTCTAAAGGGCAGCCAGATTAGGCACTGGCCCAAGGGCCCCAGAGCTACAGGAGCCCCTGAGGGGCCCCTGAGGGGCCCTCTGCTCCCCTTCCACAATTCCGTGCCCCCCACACCCCCACTTAACTGTCAGCCGGCTTTTTAGCATTGCCCTTAATGAAGATGGTGGCCACAGCTTCCCTAAGGTACTGAAGCTGCTGCTGCCATATTAGTTGATGGCAGAGATGTGCGCGCGTAGAACGCACGTGTGCCATCAACAAAGATGGCGGCAGAGGCTTCATTCCCCTTAGGGAAACCGCAGATGCCATCTTCATTAAGGGCAATGGTAAAGACTAGACAGGTAGGGGGCCTTGGGGGGCACATGGGGGGCTGCGCACACACACACACACACCAGGGGGCCAGGGCAAGCTGATGCCCAAGGGCCCCCGCGTGCCTGGAGCCGGCCCTGGTCTTTGACATGGAGATCTGGAACATGAAGGTTTAGGCTATCATTGACTACTAGCCACAATAGCTATGCTATGTTCTCCCTCTAAATGTCATGTGCAGCATGCCCCTGAATATCAGTTACTGGGAATGAGCAGTGGAGAAAGCATTGTTACACTCATAATTATGTTGAATCATTGCAAGGAGATGCATGTATGTGGAAAACAGATCTTCGCATCACAAAAACAGAATAGGATGAGCATTTCAAATTACCTATGTAATGGAAACCTATTATTGTGGTAGACAGAGAATTAAGGTTATGAATTAAACAATATTTTTGAGAGCAGCAAGGGGAATGTTACTTTTTTTTTTTTCAATAATTTTTATTCAGATTTTCATAAAACATACAAGACAAAATCATAAAACATTCAAAGACAAAAAACAAAATCAAAAATAGTTAAACAAAAAGAAAAAAAAGAAAAGAAGAAAAAAAAAAATAAAAAATAAAGAGTAAAATATTGACTTCCCATTTGTCAAAGATCAAATCAGTTATAAGTCTATAATATATAGCAATCCTGTCTCTTAAGTCATATTATAAAATCACTTTCCTCCAGTAGTTATCTTACTTAATCATCAAATCTCATAAACATTACTTTATTCTTTCCACAAAAAGTCAAAGAGAGGTTTCAATTCTTTAAGAAATATATCTATCAATTTTTTTTTCCAGATAAGCATATCGATTAATCCATCTCATTACTAATTATGATAATCTTATTGTCATAACCATAGTCAAAATAAACATTTCAATTAATCCATCACATCAGAATCTGTTAGGTTCAGTAATTTCAGTAGCCATTGTTCTATTATCTCTATTAGTTCCATTTTCCATCTTCCATCTTCAGTAGTCTTGTTAAGTCCAGTAATTTCAATATCCAATCTTCCATTATCAGTATTCCATAATAATCTTGCTGTCAAAGCCATAGTCATATAATAAGAGTCTGATGGGAATTACCTCTATCCCAAATATTTTCTTGCCATCCATTCTGAATAAGTTGCTGAAATACTGCTGTAAAATCATATCTCTGTTCTTTTTTTCAAAATACACTGGGTCATCTCTTAAAAGTTTTTCCATTGTCACATGGCTGCAGTTAATTCCATAGATTTTCTCTATATTGGGCTCCATCACATCATTCCAGTCCAGAAGATAATCCATGTCATTGATAACTTTATCTCTAGAATCTTCATTAATTTCTTCAGAGATAACATTGAGTTCCAAACAATAGATTTTATTTCTAAAGTCCATAGACTCCAAATCTTGTTCCTGTTCCACGTTTGTTCCAATCTCCGGGATCTCCTCTCTCACAGGGACCCCTATTCCAGTCTCCAGGGTCTCCTCTCTCACAGGGACCCCTATTCCAATCTCCGGGGTCTCCTCTCTCACAGGGACCTGCAAGGGGAATGTTACTGAGAAAGTGGCCTTGTGGGAGGTATTACTCTTTTAGATAACTTAGTGAAAAGGTTACATAGACAAACTACCACTGTGAACATTTGAAAACAGCCTCTCATGCAGTGGCATCACTAGGGGTGTGTGGGGGGTGCAGACTGCACCAGTGACACCATCAGAGGGGGGTGACTCTCAGCTTTAATTTTTTTTAAAAAATAAGTTTCTAGGTGGTCCGGTTCTCGAGATATACATAAAAACGTCAGCCGCCCCTGTTAAATCTTTTTTTAAACTACTGTATAGCACTTCGTAGCTTTAACACCGCCCATTCAGGATTGCAGCCAATCAGTGAAGGGTTTGTTTGACCTGTGGCAGTGTCTAGTAAACCTCATTGCAAGGCCAGAAAATGGTGGTTCCCCCCCCCCCCGTTTATCTGAAAATCTCATAAATTGGGTAAGTATATACATTTCAGTTTTTTCCCCTCTTGTGTGTAGGAGTCAGATCCTGGGCAGTGTTTTGAAAACCTTCCCAATACTTGCTTTTGTGGGGGTAAAAGCATTGCTAATCCCATATCTCCAGAGTAAATCCCATTGAATTCAATAGGATTTACTTTTGAGTAGACATGGTTATGAATATGCTGAAAATCAATGGGACTTTGGAGTCAATGTAAAAAATTATGTTTGTGTTCTCTTTCTGTCTCCCCCCCCCCTCCAGTCCTATTTTAAAGCAAGTAGGCAGGGCTTACTTAGGTATTACAGTTTTTATTCTGTAGGAAACTAATACTGATTTTTTAAAAACCAATACTGATTTTTCTGCAATGACCAACTGGTTTGACAATAAACTATTATATGGGCTGTATGTATTTATGTGGTGTTGTGATGCGGTGCGGCCCAGATGTTACCCCAGTTGCCTGGTTGTACCCAAGTGTAGAGAGTCCAGCCTATAGATAGTCACGGAGACACAGGCAGTTAAAGTTAAGAGTCTTTACTGACAATAGGTAAACAGACATGTATTGCTCTCCTTCGCTTCTCCTAACAAAACTCCTTTCCTGCACAAAATACTTCCTCCACACTATTCCCCCACACGCTGCTTTCGGTTTCCAAGGGTTATATATCTTTTCGTTGCCCTTGCCAACCACATCTGCTGTGCGCTGACCTTGGCAGTCTCTCAACACAGTTTAACCTCTTAAGTGTCTTTTCTCTTCTTCTGTCTTTCTGGAAAAACACCAGACAGTGAGACTCAGCAGCCTACAATTTATACATCTGCAGTGTGTGTGTGTAGTCTTTCCAACAACCCTGTGAAGTAGGGTTGGAAACCAAGGCAGCTCACAACAAGCAATAAATCCCTTTAAAATCCAATAACCATAAAGCAAGAATAAACAGTTGGAAAACAGCCTAAAGAGGCATGATCCTGAATTTTGGGTTGGGCGAATGAAGTTTATTTATTTATTATTTGATTTATATCCTGCCCTTCCTCCCAGTAGGAGCCCAGGGTGGCAAACAAAAGCACTAAAAGCACTTTAAAATATCATAAAAACAGACTTTAAAATATATTAAAACATCTTTGAAAATATTTTTTAAAAGCTTTAAAAAACATTTTTTTAAACGAAAGAAAGAAAAGGCTTAAAAACATATTAAAAAGCAATTCCAACACAGACTCGGATAAGGTCTCAACTTAAAAGAACAAGTTGAAAGAACAAGTTCCTTATCACTTGAGGCTGTAGCTCTCTGCACACTTCCCAGTTTGAGTAAGCCCCATTGAATACATTGGGACTTGCTTCTGAGTAAACAAACATCGGATTGCACTATAAATATATTTACGGATTGTGTAATTCATAAACATATTTGAGAGTCATGTTTATATAAATATTTCTTCATACTGTGTCCCAATAAGTATTTGATTTCACACTATGGTTGTAGATGATTTTCCCCTCTACATTTTAAGTGTGCCCTTCTTCCTGGGGGTGGTCATGGTTCTCCATTGTTTTCATCCTGAGGGGAGGATAGGCTGAGAGATGGTGAGTAACACATTTAAGGTCTCTTCACCTCCCCCCCCTTTTTTATTTGTATTTATTTTATATTTCTCCAATATCTTCCCCTGGCTGTTTTTATGTATTTAAAATATTTTTAGATTATATAAATAGGAAATCATAGTTGTGAACCTCCCTAAAAGCAATTTACCTATCCTTATGTTTTGGCAAAGTGATGGTGTGAAGGCATGCTGGTAGAACAAGAGACCATGTTTGAGGCATGTTATAAGGTGTTTGAGGACTTTTGTCACACATTACTTTTTGAGACCTGTAGATTCATGTTGGAAAGAACATGTGCACGTATTGAATGGTGGCTTGGGTGCTGTTTTTTCAGTCTACGCTGCATGCGTAGCGAAGGTGATACATCATCTGGCAGCTAGCTTCATAACGTGAGAATGAAAAACATTTGGATCACCATTCACTTGTTTACTTTTCTCACTATTGAGACCACTTCATATATTACTTTTTCATACACAGAAATTTAATCTTTGTATAGGAAAAAATATTTTGTAAAATATGAAGGACAGCGGCTGCCCAGTCAGTATAACCACTGTACAAGATCTACTCAGCCACTGTAATTACCTTTTTGTTTTGAGTGCCCTTTTGTCTGGGACTTGGTTCAGGTGTGTATCCAACTTTGATGTGCTTATGGAAGGGGTGTGCAAGTAGTGCCCCCCCAAGTGTGGAGGCTTGGACAAACATTGTGTTATGGAAAACCAAAGTCTGTGTGAAAGTACATATTTGGGAATGCCATCAGTGTAATCCTAAACACACTTAATAAATAATATCGAACTTGCACGTCACAAAATATATTACGGTCATGTCCATAAGCACCAAAAGGGTAGTCGCCCAGGTGATCTTAGTCCCTCTGCTTTTTGGGGAGCAGGGTCCCTATGTCTCCAAGCATCCTACAGTCAGCATGAAAAGGGAGTGTGTTAGTCACTGAGAAGAGTCTTCTAATAGGCTTCCTTGCCTTTTCTGCAGATTGGAGCCAATCAGAGTGAAAGGAGGTGAGTCAGCCACTGAGAAGACTCTTCTCAGTTGCTAACGCTCTCCACTTACATGCTGATTGGCTCCTAGAGATGTTTGTTGTTGTGAGAGAATGCATTAACAAAGATCTCATTCTTAATCCAGGAGCAAAAAAGGGTGTACGTGGCTCTAACTATCAGGAAGGGACCCTGCAGCTCTGAATTTTCTACTAAACAAATGATAAATACCTATGTAACTTTGTGTCTGGAGACTTATTATTAAGAATCACTTTCCATAATTGTAAGGAGGTGTGTCCACACACATGCATCCCAGGCACCTCAATGAGGGGAGAGAGCAGCATAGGGACATAAGCAGGTGTCTTATTCCAGGGGTTCCCAAACCTTTCTTCTACACAGACCACTTGAAAATTGCTGAGGGTCTGAAAGTATCTGAAAATGTACTATGGGCATATGCAAGATAATTAACTCCCATTAGTAATAAGAGCAAGAATTTGAGCTGTGCGTATGAAATTGTAATTTAAAGGTGTAATTTTAATTTTGTTAGTTGTTTATGTCACTACTATTGCCATTACGTTCAGTGATATATGGGAATTACGATTTCCGAGTAACGTTAGTACAAAAAACATTACTAAGATTCTGTATGGTCTGATACGGGAGGAGTCCATGGGGGTGACACCATGAGTTACCGCACCAGGTGACACCAACCCTAGTGACGCGACTGCTCTCATGCATTCTGCATTTAGAAGCTGCCCCTCACACGCTTGAGGGCAGGGGCTTTCCAAATCAGCAGACTTGACATCCAGGCAGGCCAGAGCCCTGCTGTTTCCTTTCATAAATCAATGACTGAACCGAGCCGAGCTTCAGTTGTGCTGTAGTTTACCATCAGAAACATCCAGCATTCAACCAGCACCTTTCCACACCCCAATCTCACATATTTAAGGTGCATGGGACATTTCTGATTAAGGAAGGCCTGCCCTGCATGACATCTAGGAAGGCTGACAGCACAATCTTAACCATGCCTACTTAGAAGTAAGTCCTATTGGATTCAATGGCACTTACTCCCAAACAAATGGAGTTAGAATTTGCAGCCTTAAATGCCTTCCTTTAGAACTGCGGGGGACCTTTGACCACCCAGATGTTGCAGAACTACAATTCCCATCATCCCTGGCCATTGGCTGGGGCTGATGGGAACTGTAGTTGAGCAACATCTGGAGGGCCAAAAGTTGCCGGCACCTGCTTAAGAATGTAAGCGTTGGGGTCAAGCTACACCCGTCTAAGAACTGACATTTCTGACCCAGAAGCCCTCAGTTTTGCTCAGTCACATCTCTGTGACTTGGAGTACATATAGCAGAAATAAAATTTCTACCTTTTGGGTGTGGGAAGGGAAAGAGGACTTGTGTTTTTTAAAAAAAATCCATGACAGGCAGAAATTATCCATGACAAGATTTGGAATCAGCAAGATTCAAGGACGCAGTCATTCCAAGGATCTGTTCACCCACTTTGGCCTTCAGAATGAACAGTGAATTATACCACAAATTTTTAAATTGTGTTTTAAATTGTTTCAAAAGATGTGTTATTAAATTGTATATTTGTTTTAATGTTTTTAGTTACTGTAAACCGCCCAGAGAGCTTTGGCTATGGGGCGGTATATAAGTACAATAAATAAACAAATAAATAAATAAGTGCCTATATGTCTTATTTCAATGAATTTGTTCTTTGAAGTTCTTCCACTTACATTATTAATTGTTAATTGTGCTGGCATGACAGTTGGCTCTGTCGACGGTGATCACAATTTGTTTCTAGCATTTATCCATTTTTAAAACAAATTTAATTAGGTTGATGCTATTACTCTTTATGGGCCCTTGAATCAAGATTAATCTAGAAAATAGAAGCAATGTTTATCCTAGATGAAATTTCAGGAGTAGTTCATTATACTTTTGGAAATTAAAAAATAGGAACACGATCAAAAGATTAAACTTTTTTTTTTATTAAACATCAGAAAAGGAGCTGGGACTTTCTCCCACAGGGCTCTTCCCAGGAACACAGGAGGTTGCTGTGATGTTCCTGTATTAATGTATATATGGTAAGTGCTGTTTGTATAGAAGATACATGGTAAGTGGAATGAAAGAGGAGGGGGGAGTAAATGAGCAGTAGAATGCTGGATGATTGGCTGAGGGTTAGAATGGCTGAGCGTATGAAAGGAAGTATGACAGTTGAATCTGGGTGGACGTGAGTGGGTTGTTTTGGTGGACGTGAGAGGGTTGTTTTGGTGGGTTTTTGAGAGTTGTTTGAGAGGTGGATGTCAGGAGAGTGTGGAGAAAGAGAGAGTGGGAGTTCTAGTTTATGATTAGTCAAGTATCATAGTAATAGATGAAACCATATGCTTATGTGCCTTTATAAAGTAATCTTGTTATTTCTAATATTTAATAAATACTTTTGGTTTACCGGAGGCCTGATCCTTGGCTGGGGTTTCACAGACCAGAAGGAAGGGGTAAGGTAATAACCAAGGCTGAAGGGAAACTGTAACAATTGGTGGCAGCGGTGAAGGGAAGAATATAACACCACAAGTATCCAGAACAAACCAGAATTATATGCATTCTGTATAGATCAAAGGGATTGGGACAGCTTAAGCACACAGTCACAGAGGTAACCTGATTGAGAGAGACTCAGGCAGAGTCTCTGGGGATACTGGTTATAGGAAGTGACTGGTGGTTGCCTAGCAGGGGGATCTATTGAGATCTGTGCTAGAGCGGGGAGAGAAACCATAAAAAAGGACAGTCCGGACTGGTGGAGTCCCTGGTGGTGCCTAGTGACAGGGAGTAGCCACGAGCAGGTAGGAACCTGACAGGGAGAGCCAGGGAAGGGCGTCACAGTTGCCTTGTAGTTAGACCATCTAGGTATTGTCAACGCTGATTGGCAGCAGCTTTCCTGGAAGTAGGAGAGACCCACGGAGACAACAGGGGAATTGAACCTGCATCCTTCTGCATTGCAAAGCAATTGCAAAGCATGTGCTATTCCACCAAGCTGCTCCCATCCTCCCATCCTTTCATGGCCCCTGCTCGCCTCAATTTTCCTCGCATTCCGGGCAAAGTAACGCAAGTTAAGGGCAAGAGGCTTGGCTGGCATGGCTCGGGACACATGCGCCCTTCGCAGAGCTGGACCCCTCCTGGGCACATGCAGGTTCGCCCAAGGAGGACCCCCTCCCCTCTTTCCCTCCCTCGTACCATGGGCGCTTCTCTCCCCCACCGTGTTCTTTAAAGGACCCAGGAAACGAGTGCAGCAGCAGCAGCAGGAGGCACCGCCCGAAAGGCAGTGGAGCCGAGGCAGTCAGCTGCAAGGGCCCCAGAAGGGGGAGAGGGAGCCGGCGCCTGCTTTGCCACAGGGTTGAGGCCAGTGGGATTAAGAGCCGCAGGGGAGGAGTGCTCCGTCTCCGTCTTCTGCTTCTGCAGCCCAGGGCTAGAGGATGTGCCAAGTGAGGCTCTTGCAAGCTGCCTACCCTCACCTTTCACCAGCAGCCTTTTGCAGCTCCCCGGCTTGCAGAGAGACCACACAGAAAAAGAAGCCCATGCTGATCCAGATCAATCCGGCGCCCGACGGCTCTGCCATCAATATGACCACCTCAGCCAAGTAACTCCAGTGCTGGAGGGGAGGGAGGGAGGAGAAGGAAGTTGCAGCCCCAGGAGGGTGGCTGGCCAGCCGGCCAACCCTAGATGTCCTTGCTGGTTGAGCCAAGTTGTGCCTTCATCTCCTCGGAGTACCTTGGAGGGTTTCTTTACCTGGACTTTCATGTTGTGGGAAGTTGGAGCTGTACAAACCTGCACACCCAAGACAAAGACTTCCCTCGCTCCCCTCCTAACTAATGCCCAAAGTAATACTGGAAACGTTAAAGTTGCAGCTCAAAAGTAATGAAATGACTGCTAGTTGTATTACCAGCAAAATGTAACGAAGTTACCTGCTCGTTACTTTAAAAAGTAATAAATTACAAGTAACTCATTACAAACAACAAGTTACTTCCAAGCTCTGGCGCAGAACTACAACCTAAGGTGATAAGAAACGTCACTCACCCAACCCAAAATTAAGAATCATGCCACTTTAAGCTGTTTTGCAACTGTTTACACTTGTTTTTATGGTTACTGGATTTTAAAGGGATTAATATCTTATTGTGAGCTGCCTTGGTTTGCAGTCAGCGAACAGGGTTGTTGGAAAGACTCCATGCACACACATTGGAAATATAAAAATACATACACCCCATACAATAGCTTATTGCCAAAACCAGACGGTCATTGTCAAACTTTTTAAAAAAAAAATAAAATCAGTATTGGTTTCCTACATAATAGAAGCAGTGATACCTAAATAAGCCCTGCCTAATTACTTTAAAAAATAGGATTGGATGGGAAGAGAAAGATTTAGAACACAAAACAATTCTTTGCTATGTTCACTCAAAAGTCCATTAATTTACAGCACAATCCTAACCATGCCTAGTCAAAGGTCAGTCCTATTTAATTCAGTTGGGTTTACTCCAGGTAGGTGGGATTAGCATTGCAGCTTTACTCCCAGAAAAGCAAGTGTTTGATTAAAGCTTCATATTGGGAAGGCTTTCAAAACATTGCCCTCTTCAACAGCCCAGGAAAATTTAAACTTGTTTGACTCCTGCAGACAAGAGAGAAAAAGACTGAAAGCTATATACTTACTCAATTTATAAGATTTTCAGATAAGCAGGAAGAAACAACAATTTTCTGAGTTCGCGGTGGGGTCTAGCTACTGCCTAGAGATCAACAAATCACAACCCTGACTTCATTTATTGGCTACAAACCTGAAAGAGGAGGATTAGAGCAACCAGCTACAGCTAATTTAACAGACGTTCCCGTGTGTGTGTGACATTTTCGTGTATATCTCTTGAACTAGACAACCTACAAACTTATTTTTTTTAAATGAAAGCTGAGGGTCAGGAGATTGAGGTGACTCACTCAGAGACCCAGAGAGGACCCCAAAAATCTGGAGTCTCCAGGCAAAAACTGGACACCTGGCAACCCTAGTGTGCGTGCATTGGAAAGTCAATTTGAAATGTATTAAAATAACAGACAAGTGGTGAAAATTTGTAAATATGTATTTAACACAGTGAAAGCATGATAGAAAATAAACAGTAAATTATATAAAAAATTACTGCAATATAATAAATGGAGCAATTACAATGGGGCTACTATAAGCACTGAAGAAATAACTAACTGTTTTTCAAAATAAGAGATCATAAGTGACAAAGGAAATATTAAAACAATCATTATCCAGTTTGGCTTTGGGATTACAAGGCAAAGAGCAAACCCAGTTAGGAGGCCACTGAATGTGATTTACCATTGCAAGAGCACTAATTAGGACTAGAGGTATTGATGCTAGATGCCTTTAAGACATTTGATTTTCTGGAGAGGAAGTTCTTATTACAGGTATTCCACTGTATGCAAGTGGGTCCATCAATACAACACATAATTCAACAGATTTATAAATGCTCTGCCTCTACCATTATTTATTATTTTATTGATTGATTTATAAAAGTATTTCTATAAAATATCAATGTGGTATACAACATCAAAACATTAAACAATGCAGATCATCATTACAGTGACTGGCTAATTACAAAAAAAAATTGAACAGCTACAAAAGCTTGTTGGCATAAAAAGGTCTTGAAAGTCAAAAGCAAGGATCCTTGTCAATTCTCTGCTGGGACAGTGTTCCGCAGCATGGGACGAGCAACACCAAATGCCCAACTTCTAGTTGATGCTAGTTGGGCTTCTGTAAGATGGGGGCGGGAGCAATTAGCGGTTCTCCTCCGGATGATCTCAGAGATCATTATTACACTGACATGCTATTATACTGAATCCAAAGAGCTCAAGGTGGCATCAGCAGGACTTAACTTGAATTGGAATCAGTTCATAATGTCCTGGGACAGGCATTTTAATCAAATCATTTCTCAAGAATATTTATTATCAACTAATTGAGAGATAGCTATTAAGGAATGGTGTTTAAGCTGCCAACTCTAACAAATTGGTTTAAGGCAATTAAGGTTCAATCTATTATTATTCTAGGGTTTTCTTAAAGTATATTAAGCACATGAGTAGGGTGATGGGGATGGAAGAATCTGTGGAGGAAGAGCCACCATTTCGTAAGCCCTGCAGGGTTTGTGCCAGTCAGGATGAAAGGGGGATTTTCCCTCCCCCCTGCACCTTTGCTTTTTTTTTTTTTAACTCTCCCATTGATTTCGATGACAGGTAAAATAAGCATTCCAGCTCTAGGGCTCATATAGCTCTCCCTTGTATGGGTTTCCTTGTGTGGGAGGATGGGAAGGATAGATCCAAGCCCTCACCCAAGACACACCTTTTTTTCTTCTGACCACCCTTGGAACACCAATAGTGAAAGAGCAGTGGCAGCTGAGCTTTTCAAGGAAGTCTCTGATGGTGGATATTCTTCTCCATGGATGGAGAGGAAGGTCCACAATGTCCAATGACCCCCCTCAGCTGTGCTTCCAGGGAGTTCACAGGGAGCTTCCCTAATACCCATTATGTATCTGATCTTAAGAGTGGAATGATGCATATTCTATTCTGTTGTGATACTATATAAAATATATGTCTTTGACGAGAATTAGAAAAAGTAAAGCTAAGAAAAGCAGAACTAAAACAGCAATGCAGAATAAAGTCACATAAAAGCCATTGTATGTAATTGTATAAGCTGGGAAAATAGGATGGTCTGAGCCTTGCCCCTAAAAGACAGCAAGAGGGCCACTACAGAGTAACGACCTGTTTTACTTCCAATGATGGAAGAATCCAGGGAACAATGTCACATCAACTGATTGGTAATTTTGTATTGGAAAAAATGATCATTAGGGTATACCAGTTCCAGATCATTTAGAACAGTCTTCGCCAACCTGGGTGCTCTCCAGACATTTTGGATTACAGTTCCAAACATCCCCAACTGTTGGCCATGTTGGCTGGGTCTAATGGGAACTGACCTGCAACAACATCTGAAGGATCACAGTTTTCCCATCCCTGAGGTAGCAGGAGATTGATTTAGAACTTTAATATAGGCTGGGGTTATTATTTCCATACTGCACGTGAGGAGTCAGGTCTAAGAGATGGAGGTTTCCTTAAGCCTCCGGGTTACCACAGAGCTAAAATAAGATTTAATCCATGAGATATCCCAGCTCATAGTTAGCACTCTGTTCTTGTAAGCATCTCTTTCTTTTGCAGCACCCTAGCTGCCACCTCCCACCACCCTCGCTCTGACAACTTATACTCAATCAAACCAAATTTATATATTACTGTGATGACATTCTGCCCTTTCCCAGAGATCAGCACAATTTTCTCATTGTTGGCTACAATCAGCATCTTAGCATTATTCTGAACACAAAGGGGTTCCTGGGAAAATCTGGTCATAGCCTCATCTAGGCAACACCTCAGCTCCAACCATTCTGGGGAGCTCAGCCTGTTCTTCACACTCCACAAGTTTTCCAAAGTCAGTGGCTCCACCCCAGTCTGGAAACGCTCCATGACTACATCCCAGTTGTCTACCTGGACTTCATATTTGGCCTCTCCTTGTTTAAAGAAGACAGAAATCTTACAGCTTCCATGGCCAGAGACAAACTTCAACACTTTCCCACCACATTCCACCAGCATCTCAGCATCCTTCTGGATGACTTGGGGTTCCATGGAAAATCTCTCAGCTGCCAGGTCAAAGCAGGCCAAAGAAGAAAACCCTGGTCTGGATGAACCCCAGCTATGTAGATGGCTACGGATGCTGAGGATATTACCAAGGATAAGAGGCTGTGAGCTAGAGCAAAGACGAGAAACATAGAGCTCCCAGCTGGGTACAAAGACGTCATACTGGACTTTGCCTTGATTGTGGAAGACTGTGATTCCACATTCTCCTTTGCCAGAGGTGAACTCCATCAGAGTGGGCCCATCAGAAATGGTGAGATGGGCATTGCTTCTCACACACGGTGGTTCATTCTGGAGATTCTCAAGAGCAAAACTGAAACAGGAGGACAATTTGCTGTTGGGATCTTCCATGTTCTTGGCCAACAGCAAGTTCTTGAAAGTGAGCTCCTTTGACAGGGAGGTTGCCATTCCTGCAAACGAAGTCTTCTTCATTCAGATCACTGCAGTAGGACAATTTAATTTAAGGATAATTCGAATTATTATTCAAGAAGGCATATTTCACTCCCCCTGTTGGCTCCTATATTCCCCACCCCACCTGGATTAACAGGCCTTCCAACCAACAAGGCCGACAGAGCATAAAAGGCCCCAAGCATCATCCTGGGCTCTGGAGAAAGGACAAAGCTTCCTGCAATAAATGGACCCTCATAACAGGTGAGTAGCTGTCTCACTGAAGGCACTCCAAGGCTACCATTAAAGGACAGCACTTGAGGGCGTCCTTGGCAGTTCATTAAGAGAACCTGGAGTCAAGCTGAATAACAGTTTTGTAAAATAGATCAGGGTGCTCCTGCCAGGATGTGCATGACACAGTCAACCAGGAGTGGGGAGAGATATGGAAGAGAAAAGGGTGGGTTGGTGGTGCCCTTCTTCTTATATTTATTTTATTTATATTCCCACCCAAAGGAGCCCAGGGAAGCAAACACCACAAAGTTAAAACAATACAATTCTTAAAAATTAAAACTATTGCAAACAATCTAAAGCATGTAAAAACATTTTAAAAAATAAAGAACATCCAAAAATATGTAAAACAGTCACATACCCTCACAGCTAAGGTTGCTAGAGACAGTATCTTTCAGTCATCAAATGGGTGAACAGGAATGTTTTTAAGTCCCTCATTGACAGATGCACCTCACCAGAGAGGGCATTACACAAAAGGGGAACCACCATCAAGAAGGCCCCGTCATAAGGTCATCCCAGCTGGGGAGCAGTCAGTGGCTGTTCCACCAACAGGGCTTGATTGCTTTTTGGTGTGTTTATGATGTGAGTAAGGGTTGCAATGAAAGGTGGCATATCCATTTCTTAAATAGATAACTATAATTCACTAATAGGCAAAAGTGAATGCACCCAGGGGAGCAGGAGACCTGACCTCCTCTCTGAGATATTGTACTGCCCTACAAATTGGTCAAAATGCAAACACCATTTGGGTTGGTCTTTCACAGTCCAATCCACTTCCTGTGTAGCTTGGAAGAATTTGGTACAATCCAAACCCTAGCTGCTGACCAGCAGAGCTTTACATAATGTCAAGGGCATGGCAGCATAGAGATGGTGCAGCGATTGGGCCCACAGTGTGATGCCACCATGTGACAGCAGTGAGACTGGCTTGGGATCCCTCCCCACACCTCATAAATGCCCAATTTTGGGGTTTTCTGCTGACTGTCAGGTGGGCACTACCACTCTCTCACCCATTTGGTGGGCAGAAGGGAGTATGCCCTATCTTGCAGTGGCACTTGTAGGAGGTCATCTGAGCCAGCAGAGTGGGGCAGAGGACAGGGATAGGGAGAAATTTGATTTGGTTCCCATTTAAAGGTGAACTTACCTAATTCACACTTTCTGAAACAAGTGAATGAAAAAACAGCCACCCTTTGAAATTTACACTTCTCTGAATTCTGCAATGCGGTTCTTCAACCAAGTAATATGTACGCAAATTCATATACTGGGGGAAAGTGTTTATAGAAATATTAGGGGAAATTGCTTTTCAAAAATGTGTAAGGGGGAGTGTCACCCTGATGGAGTGACCCTGGTAGGAGGACAGCTTAGCCAGCAGAGCCAGATGAAGGGACAGCTCTGCTCAGTCTACATATGTACACACCAGACCGGTACAAAGGTTTGTTTGTTTGAGGGATCACTTTGTAAAAAAAAAATTCTCAGTTTGTGTAACTACATTGATATCCTTGCCTCTCCTTCCCCCCCTTGTTTTCTCCCCCGCCCCAGAATTTAAATGGTAACCCCTTGGAGGCAGCAATCTCTTTTAATATTATTTTTATGAAACTCAGTAGCATGCAGCTTAACTATGGAATGCTTTAAGAGAAATGGGGGTGCCACAGCATCTGATTGTTCTGATGCACAACCTACACTCTGGACAAGAGGCTACTGTGAGGACAGAATATGGAAAAACCGATTGGTTCCCCATCAGAAAGGGTGTGAGGGGTGTATTTTATCACCCTATTGGTCTAATCTATATGCAGAACATATCATACTGAAAGCGGCATTGGATCAAGATGAAGGAGGTGTGAAAATTGGAGGGGAAAATATCAATACTTTAAGATATACAGGCAATACCATACAATTAGCAGAAACCAGTAATGATTTGAAAGGAACACTGATGAAAGTTAAAGAAGAAAGCACAAAAGCAGGACTACAGCTGAACGTCAAAAGGACTAAAGTAATGACAACAAAAGATTTATGTAAGTTTAAAGTTGACAACGAGGACACTGAAGTGGTTAAGGATTACCAATACCTTGGCACAGTCATTAACCAAAATGGAGACAATAGTCAAGAAATCAGAAGAAGGCTAGGACTGGGGAGGGCAGAGAGAACGAGAAAAGGTCCTCAAATGCAAAGATGTATCACTGAACACTAAAGTCAGGATCATTCAGACCATGGTATTCCCAATCTCTATGTATGGATGTGAAAGTTGGACAGTGAAAAAGGCGGATAAGAGAAAAATCAACTCATTTGAAATGTGGTGTTGGAGGAGAGATTGTACATATCATGGACCACGAAAAAGACAAATAGAAGCTAAAATGATGAAACTGAAGTTATCATACTTTGGACACATAATGAGAAGACATGATTCACTAGAAAAGACCATAATGCTGGGGGAAACAGAAGGGAGTAGAAAAAGAGGAAGGCCAAACAAGAGATGGATTGATTCCATAAAGGAAGCCACAGACCTGAACTTACAAGATCTGAACAGGGTGGTTTGTAACAAATGCTACTGGATTTCCCTGATTCATAGGGTCGCTGTGATGTTCCTATATTAATGTATATATGGTAAGTGTTGGTTGTTTAGAAGATACATGGTAAGTGGAGTGAAAGAGGAGGGGGAGTGAATGGGCAGTAGAATGCTAGATGATTGGCTGAATGTTTAAAATGGCTGAACGTATAAAAGGAAGAGAGACAGTGGAATCTGGGAGGTGGTGGTGGTGGATGAGGTGAACTGAGTGGGTTGCTTGGTGGGGTTTAGAGAGTTGTTTGCCAGGAGAGAGTGGAGAAGGAGGGGGGTGGAGTTTGGATTAGTATTGAGTAAAACCATATGCTTATGTGCCTTAAGAAGAAATCTTGTTAATCTTGTTAGCTTTGTTATCTTTAATAAATACTTAATTTGGTTTACCAAAGGCCTGATTCTTGGCTGGGGTTTCACAGACCAGAAGGGAGGGTAAGGTAATGACCAAGGCTGAAGGGAAACTGTAACAAATGGTGGCAGCGGTGAAGAGAATAACAATACCAGTATTCAGAGTCTCTGGGAATACTAATATTAGGACGTGACTGGTGGTTGCCTAGCAGGGGGATCTGTTGAGATCTGTGCTAGAGCGGGGAGAGAAAAAATAAAATAAAGGACAGTCCGGACTGGTGGAGTCCCTGGTGGTGCCTAGTGACAGGCAGTAGCCACGCGCAGGTAGGAACCTGACAGGGAGAGCCAGGGAAGGGCGTCATAGTTGCCATAAGTCATAATCCACTTCAAGGTACATAACAACAATGAGCATGCAGCTTGTAACCTCCTTATTCCCCATCCTGACAATTTTTTTAATTGAACATGACTAGGAGACAGATCTGATATAATTGTCCCCCGATGATAGCTTAAAGATCAGTAGAATTGGGGGTGGGGAGCACACCAATGTGGTTATGCCCTGCGGGAGCCCAGGCAGAAATATGGCACAGAGCTTAGCCGTAAATTATCAACAGAATCTTTTTTTGCCTACTCGACTGCTTTTCAATCCCATTTCCCACTTACCTTAATTTTCTGCTGAGTAAGAACCTGATCCAGATCACAGCTGACTGAAAATTTCAGGCCAACGTTTCAGATGCTCTTTGGAGGCCAGATGTGAACACCTTTCTCTCCACTGCTTTGTGCTTCCACCACTTTCGTCCACACTAGTCTAAACTTTTGATTTCCCCAAAATGACGTTTCTTCTGGAACCGTTCCCAGCAGCTTTAAACAAGCAAACACCCCCATGTGACCGGATATTGAAGGACAAAATAACAAAAAGAAGAGAGTCCTGCTGGATCACACTCATGTTCCTCACCTGAAATGTGGGAGGGTATTTTGGGGGTGGATATTGTAGTTGTGCAAAACATAGGTGTTTACGATCACACTCAACATCTGTCTAGCCAGTCAAGCAAGAGGCTTGGTCACCATTCAACGACAAAGTCCAGCCAGGCAAAAGCCCTTGAGGGGTGTGTAGAGCAGGGCTGGTGAGGGGTGTGGCCTGGTGAGGCAGCGTGACCTGGTGGTCTCAAGGGCCAAATCAAGAGCCCTGGGAAGTGGCCCCCACTTAGAGAGAGAGAGAGAGAGAGAGAGAGAGGGAGGGAGGGAGGGAGGGAGAGAGAGACAGAGAGAGCGTGGGGGCCCCCCCAACTATGCTTTTGCCCCAGGCCCCGCACATGCTAAGGGTGGGCCTGCCTCTGAAGCTGACTCATTGAAATAAATGAACCTAAGTTAGCCATGCCTATTAACTTCAATGTGTCTGCTGTAGCACTGAATGCCACCCTCAGTTAAGGGAGGAAGTATATGTATATCCCTGCTTTCCTCCAAGGAGCCCAAGGCAATGGTTCCCCCTCCTTTTTTATCCCCACACAACAACCCTGTAAGGTAGGCCTGGCTGAGACACAGTAACTGTCCCAAAGATACCCACAGAGCTACATGGCTGATTGGGGATTTATTATTATTATTTATTGCATTTATATACTGCCCCATAGCCAAAGCCCTCTGGGCGGTTTACAATTAAATCATTAAACACAAATATACCAATTTTAAAAACACTTTTTTAAAAAAGCAAATTTAAAAAAGCAGTTGGGGACTATAGGGAGGTGTCTTATGCAGAGTCAGACCAATTGTCCATTTAAGCTCAGCGGTGCCGACGCTGACTGGCAGTAGCTCTCCAGGGTTTTAGATTCCGAGTCTTTTCTCAGCCCTTCCTGGAGATGCCGCCATCGGGGACTGATCTTTCGCCTGCAAAGCAGGGGCTCTGCCAGTGAACCAGGGCAGCTCAGAGATGGAGGCCCGTGCGAATGCCCTGTGCAACCGTCGCCTTCATCCCAACCCCCGCCCCAGCCTACCCCGCCTCTCCCCCTTAAACAAGGAGGGTCTGGGCTTCGGCCCCAGCACAGAGATGCTGTCACGGAGTCTCAAGGGGCTCGCAAGGAACCTGCCTGGCGAGGTGGGGAGCGAGAGGAGAGGAAGGGCAGGGCGGCGGGGAGAGCCGCTTTTCACAGGCTCAGTTGCTGGGAGAGAGGTAAGAGCTGAAAGGGAATTGGAAGCGGCTGCGGGGGGGGGCGGAGAGGAGGACAGGGACTGTGCGATGAGAGCCGTCTGCTTTGTTTTTTGTGGAGGAATAGGCGGCTGCAGACATACCTATAGTGCAAGGCACAAAATACACTCGGGAGGACTGGACTTGAATGTCAAACCTGGGTCTGCCCCAGTAGCTTGACCACTCTAACCAGTTATGTCATGCTGGCTGCAAGTGTTATTTGGCAGGCAAACTGCTTCTCTGGACTCAACTCTCTTTCCACTCTCCTTCTTCCCTCGGGATGGTTTAACTTTCGATTTCCCCCAAATGACATTTCTTTCCGAGATGCAATCCAGCTAAAGAGGCACATCCAAAACGTCTGCACGGACATCGGCCAGGCTGCCAGTAGAGGGCGTGCGGAACAAGAGGAACAGCGAGGAGGAGAGAAATTCTCTTCAGCAACAGGCAGAGCTGACGTCAAGTATCCTGGAGAATTTAAAGGTCACGACAGAGCTGGAGTTTATGATTCTACAACTTGCACAGACCTCATCCCATTTCCTGTGGTCACAATTCGCACAGCTGGCCTGAATTTAATTGCCAGATATCAGAACAGGAAGATGTAGAGACATCTACAGGGAACCTGGGTTATACAGACAGACCATTGGTCCATCTAGCTCAGTACTGTCGACACGGACAGGCAGTGACTCTCCAGGATTTCAGAGGGGGAACATTCCCAGCCCTACCTGAAAATGTCTGGAATGGACCTGGGGCCTTCTGCGTGCAAAGGAGATGCTCTATCTCTGAGCTGCAGTCCTTCCAGGGAAAAACAAAAAATGTGTTAAGTGCTTTCATTGCTGTTTCTCTACTTTCTATATGATGTCCAGGGCAACCCCCTCTTATAAAATAAAAATACAAAATTTTGATTTATTTTAATTTGTTGGGGTAAATTTACCTGTTTTGTAGGCCTTAGCTCCTACAAATTTATTCTGGTTTACCATGTTAATGATAGACAGGTTATATGAATAGTATCAGAGCCTGGGATCTTCCACAAAATGTACCGAGAAATAATTCTCATTTTTTGCTGTTTCTGTTGGCTTCTCTACTTTAATCCTTTCACAGACAAAAAAGTTGTGTATGTGGGGGGAGGGGCTGAAGCCATCCTTTCCTGTCATTTGCAAAGATCTTTGAAAAAAACACTTCAAATAAATGTTTCAATTCTCCACCAGGATTTCTACTCACATAGGAAGCTGCCTTAGTCAGATCATTGGTCCATCTAGACCAGTACTGTCTACACTGACTGGCAGGAGCTCTCCAGAGATTCAGGCAGGAGTCTCTCCCAGAAGGTCTCTCAGATTCAGTCCCTGATGGCTTCTCTCCTACCTGGAGATGACGTTGGGGACTGAACCTGAGGGACCTTCTGCATGCAAGGCAGATGCTGCAATGGCCCTTTCCCTGCACTCACAACTTACTCCACTGTGCTGAGATATTAGCAGGCATTCTAGAATTAATTTTTAAAACTCAGATTGCCATATGGCACTGTTATATCAGAGCACCAGGGCAAGCCAAGGACAGAACAGTAGATTAAAGGCTGCCCTTTTAAGCAAATACTATTTTTAAAAAGTTACAATTCCATTTCTAAAAAAAAGGCATTCACAATTCAGCTACAATTGACCTATATGTTAAGAAGTGTGTATAGTGTACAAAAATGCTATGCGCATGCATCCCTACCATCAGCCAAGATGGTGGCAGAGGCTTCAGTCCCTTAGGGAAACTTCAGCCGCCATCTTGGGTAAGGGCAGCCCTGCGCGCACAGCCGCAACACTCACAGCCAAGAAAGGTAGGTTGAACGAGGGAATGGCGGGGGTTCCGAAGCTCCCACTCTGTGATCAGTGGCAGCAATACTGTGGTGAATCGTGGAAGCGGAGTGCCAGGGCCCGGGGCAGGATGGTGCCCAAGGGCCCTGGCATGCCTGTGGCTGGCCCTGCCTGTGACCCTCCAGATGTTGTTGGACTCCAGCTCCCATCAGGTTCAGCCAGCATGACCAATGGTGAGGGATGAAGGGAGCTGTAGTCTAGCAGCATCTGGAGGGCCACAGGTTCACCATTCCTGTCCTACAGTTTCTAGAGGGATAGCCCTGTGAGGATGCTGTAGAAAAACAGCAAAGGTGGTAGCATCTTCAAGACTGACACATTTATTATGGCATACATTTTTATGGAATAAAGTCCACTTCATCAGATGCATGGCATGTAAATCTAAACTGTAGGTTTAGTGTGCGAGGAGGGATTGTAAGCTTTGAGGCCAAAGGTAAAGGAAATGGAAAAAATACAAACTGTGACAATTATTAACAGTCATCATTCACATGGAAGCGTATGTGGTAAGACAAATATCCTGCCATTGGTAAACTAATTGGCACATGTAGTAGAATGACAGAAAAAATGCCCCGTTATCCCGTTTCAAGCCACAGGTGACAGCCCTGGACCTCTTGATATACTGTAATTCAGTAGTGTCACCTTTAAGGGATGACCACCTTAAAGTCAGTGGCAGAGTATTCTGGGAGACTGAAATGTCCTCCTACTAGATTTTGAACCCTGCCATTTATGATGTCCAATTTATGTCCATTTTATTCTTTTTGCATAAAGCACAGGCGGGGGGGAATATTTCTGCCTGTGGGCCACATTTCCTAGTGGGGAACTTTCCAGGGGCCACATGCTGGAGGTGGGTGGACCAGAGGCAAATGTAGGTGTAGCAATGGGTGAGACTCTTAACTTTGTAAAGTGGGCTACATTCTAGCCACACAAAAGCCTGAGGTGTTTGGGCACCCACAGCCACCTATCAATCTTCCATCCAGACAAGCTGGAGGCATTATGACAATTCAAGGATAAATTGCAACTGGGCAAAAGCAGCCAAAGAGGGCATGGAGTGTGGCCACTGAGGGGTATGGCCTGGAGAGAGTCCCAAGGGCCAGAGCTTGGAAAAGTTACTTTTTTGAACTACAACTCCCATCAGCCCAATCCAGTGGCCATGCTGGCTGGGGCTGATGGGAGTTGTAGTTCAAAAAAGTAACTTTTCCAAGCTCTGCCAAGGGCTGCATACAGTGGCTTGGAGGACTGCATTCGGCCCCCAGGCCTGAGGTTCCCTACCCCGATGTAAGGAAAGTAGTGAATCTGGGTTCACATGAGCAGTGAAAAACGTATAGCATTTTGGAAGAAGCAAAGACTACCATTGTTGAAACAATGATCCTCCAACATCAACTTCGCTGGACTGGCCATGTTGTTCAAATGCCTGATCACTGTCTTCCAAAGCAGCTACTTTACTCCCAACTTAAGGATGGAAAATGGAATATCAGTGGACAGCAAAAGAGGTTTAAAGATGTTCTTAAAGTGAATCTTAAAAAATGTAACATGAGCATCGAGAACTGGGAAGTCCTGGCCCATGAACATCCCAAATGGAGGTCGGCTATTATCAAAGGTGCTGTGGACTTAGAAGAAGCATGAAAACAGGGAGAATGGGACAAACGAACCAAACAGAAGGCACGTCAAGCAAATCCTCATCACAACCATCTTCCATCTGGAAACCTATGTCCTCACTGTGGGAGGCTGTGTGGATCCAGAATTGGCCTCCACAGTCACTTACGGACCCACTGTTAAAGACCTTATCTTGGAAGGCAATCTTACTCGGCCATGAGTCTTCGCTAATGATGAATGATGTATGACTATTCAGAATGGTATGGCTGTCTTCATCTATATGAACATTGCCTTCCTTAATTTGAAATTTTGTGCTGCGCTAAACCAAAGGAAGTCTTGAGTCTTGATGAAGCCACAATAAAACAGCCCTTTGGGGCACCTGATCTCATATTCCGTCTGCCCACCTAAAGTGTTATATGGAGTAGCCACTGTGGTGCCCTCTAGAGTCTAGATATTGTTGGACTACAACTCCCAACAGTCCCTGCCAGCACAACCAATGGTCAGGGATGATGGGAGTTGGTGACCAACAACATCCTGAAGGCACCACATTGGCTCCCTCTGCTATAATGTAATAAATAATAAATAAATTTAATTTATGCGTTGCCTATCTGACCAATGGCCACTCTAGGCTACTTACATGTGAAAAATTAAAACACAATACAATAATACAAAATACAAAATAGAACAATGCGACAGCAAAAGCAATAATAATACAGGGCATCAGGCATTTAATCATAGCATTTAGCCCTCCCCGGAAATCCCGAAGGCCTGTTGAAAGAGCCAGGTCTTTAAGGCTTTTCGGAAGACATTTAGGGAAGAGGCGTGCCGTAGATCTTGTGGGAGGGAGTTCCAGAAGGTGGGGGCCGCCACTGAGAAAGCCCTCTCTCTAGTTCCCGCCAATCTAGCTGTTTTTGTTGGCGGGATTGAGAGAAGGCCCTGTGTGGCTGATCGAGTCGGGCGGCATAATTGGTGGCGTTGAAGGCGCTCCTTTAGATAAACTGGGCCGAAACCGTATAGGGATTTAAAGGTTAATACCAACACCTTGAATTGGGCCCGGAAAACAACAGGAAGCCAGTGTAGATCGAACAACACAGGTGTGATGTGATCCCAGTGGCGACTATTCGTAAGTAGTCTAGCTGCCGCGTTTTGTATAAGTTGTAGTTTCCGGACCGTTTTCAAGGGTAACCCCACGTAGAGCGCATTACAGTAATCCAAACAAGAGGTGACCAGGGCATGTATTTCCAGTGGGAGCTGATGAGCAGGAAGGTAGGGTTTCAGCCTTCGTATGAGGTGTAGTTGATACCAGGCTGCCCGGCTCACTGCTGAAATCTGAGCCTCCATGGACAGCCTGGAGTCAAGTACCACCCCAAGGCTGCGGACCTGGTCCTTCAGGGGACCTGGTCCTTCAGTAGTGCTATAATACATAATGCTATAATCATGGCAAAGTTTGGTCACCAAACACTGGGGGTGAAAGCCCTCACAAAGCGATCCAAAACAGTAGAAAGCTCAATATCATACTGGATCTTCCTATCTGCAGTCCGGTAGATACGGATACAATTCTCTCCATCACCAGAAATTAACTCAAACTCTTTCCCATCTTGTTGTATCAGCATCCGGCAATTTTTCTGGACCCTGATGGGCTCCTTGGAAAAGTGGTCACGGCCGTATTCCAAGCATGCCTTTAGGCCTTTCGTCATTTCCCTCCAGGAGATGATCTCACCTGTAATCTTTTCCAGGTTCTCCACACTCAACAGCAACCTACCACAGGGTGACTTCTCCACCATGTCGCCAAATTTGGGGAGCAGAATTTTATAACAAGGATTTGCCTGCACAAAGGAGACCTCAATGCTGCTCTCTCCATTGCCTGAAACAAACACTAACTGCTTCTCTTCACAGCGTATTACCAACTGGGCATTCTCCTGCAAGCATCCCTCTTCACGGCTAAATTTCAGCAAGGAGTGATCTAGGCACCTTTCTAGTGCATGGGAAAGCCCCTCCAGAGATTCCAGGCGATTGCGCAGCTTCGCAATGTTCTCCACACTGAGAACCTCAGGCTGGGTTGATAAAAGGCAGCACTTCTCCATCTTGTCTAGGCACCAACCGTCTGTGGAAAATAGGGAAATGGTATGAGGATGTGTGCAGCACAGGGCCTTTGAAAAGGAAAGGGGAAAAGAGAATCTCAACACACACACCCCATTCAGACAATGCATAATTGTAATAGTAATTACATTCATAAGCAAACTTCCAAACACTGGGTTTATATTTATTTATTTATTTATTAAACTTGTATACTGCCCCACAGCCAAAGCTATGTATGGAATGATGGCTTTTATGCTAGTGAAAAGTAATTGTTCTAGTGTAAGGCGGGGCACCTGATTTTTGCTGATTGCCCTGTTCACCCCCTCCAGCCCGTGCCGCTGAAAGGCTGCTCCTGAAAGTTGGGCCCCCCTTCCAGAACAGGATGGAATATGGAGCAGGGGGCTGCAGCAGATAGAGAGGGGATCAGCAAACATTGGATGCCAAACTTTCTGTTAGTACACCACCACCACTGGATGTATGACCCAAGAAGTGCCCCCTTTCCCATCAGTTAAAAAACTAAACCTAGCTGCTGCTAAACCCATTCCTTCACATTTCTAAAATGCAGAAAGGCAACTGCATTCTCTTTTTATTATGTTTCTCCTTGTTCTATGTTAAGGAACTGGGAGTTCTTCCAAGTGTGATAATGAATAATGTCCAAATGGGCAGATCTCATCCATTTCAGCTTCTCTCAATTTCTCATTTTTCCAGTCTTAAGTTCAGTTCTCCCCATTTCCTTAGCAGTTCACCATTTATTTATTTTTAAAAGTCCTCATGAAAATTCATCAGCATTTTAGCATGCGCTTCTCTAAAGAAACACATTTTCCCCTAATATATACATTTTTGCAAAGCAATTTCCCTACTGCATTGTTGTATGTTATGTTCACTAATATATGAATTTTTATATGCACACTTTACTCTAGATAATATAGTTCTTGGCTGGAGAATAGCACTGCAAAATTCAGAGAAGTGTGAATTTTAGAGGATGGCTGTGTTTTGGTTCATCTACTGTTGTGGAGAGTGTAAACTTGGTAAGTTCTCCTTTTAAATGTGAGTTGAATCAATGTCTCTCCTATCCCTGAAGTCGACTGAGCTAATTGATGACAACAGTGTTCAAAGGCCTCCAACGAAAGATGTCACTGTTTGGAATTCTTAGTAACTTCACCTTCAAGTGAGAATATCATAAGATCCTCAAAGACAACATCCTGGTACTTACAAACAAACAAAATCTTTTAAAAAGATGTTACTATCCTCCAGTATTAATAATGCAATGACTCAAATGTGTACTCGTGTGTGTGTGAGAGAGAGAGAGAGAGAGAGTGAGTGAGAGAGAGAGAGAGAGAGAGAGAGAGAATATTATGGATGGTGTAGAATATTCACAAAATTGCATTTGGTATCAAATTCTGTCACAAATTTGGCTCATCGTCGAACAGGTTCCCACTCTTTGAGTCCATTCGTGTCTGTTAGCAACACCATATTTTTTTATAATCCCCAGCAAGAATTTTGTAATTATTTTTGTAATCTGCTGCTGCTGTATACATTATATAAATATAGAGCATCATAATGGAGAAAATTAGTTAATTTTTCAGAAAAAATAACAAAAAAAGGGGAGAACCTGCAATCACAATAACTAGTGGAACACAATTTATATCAAATACGAACTGGCAGCCCATTTGACAAATTGAAAACTGGATAGCGCACCCCATCCCTAATGTTAATCAATTTTACTTTCTGTTCAGCTATATTTCCGCCTTTATTTCCTTATTTCTTACATGTTGTTGAATTATTCAATAACATGTTTTTGACTAAAATGAATAAATGTGAAGTACGTTTTTGATTAAATAAATATATTTTTTTCTTTTTTAAAAAATAGATTCTTTCACATGTGCGTGCATACTGGCACACACACACACACAAATCGGAACAAGCTCCCACCAAAGAGAAGCTGGGAATCCAGGCTACTAACCTTCTGTATTCTAATCCACGGAAAAGAATTGGAGCCTCCTGTCCTGTCTTCTTCACTGCGACCTGTAATGTGTGCTGACCAGATAGCAGAGATTGCCCTCCAAGGACTCTGACTTTCTTCAGTTAGGACACATGTCACACCCATCGTTTGGCCTCCTCCTTCTCCTCTCATTTTTAACTTTCAATTTCCTGACATGCCATGTCACACACGTTTTGGGTGTGTCTCTGGAGATTTGTTAAAGGATTTGCTAAAGGACCCACAATGTCAATACAACAACAATTGTAGGAGCACATGCTGAAGCCGGAATTGTGTGACTGCAACAACAATCTCTTTAAACCTGCCCATATGCCCCAGAGAATAAAAAGCCTTTTTACCTGTCGCTGAAATGATATTGAGGTTGCCATTAGGTGTGCCTCTTTGGGGAGAGCATTCCAGAGACTGGGGATGATTACAGAAAAGCCCCATTCCATGGACGCAAGCCAGCCCCTGTCCTTCTTTTGGAGCCAGGACATGGAGAAGGGCTTCTGCAGGCTGCAGGGTCTGGGCTGATTCATGCAGGAAGAGACAGCTCTTGGGGTACTGTGGTCCTATATAGGCCTTTAAAGGTCAGAATAAGCATTTGAATTGAACCCAGAAACTAATTGGCAGCCAGCACAGTTGGCCCAGAACTAGTATTATGTACTCACTAGGGATGGAAGGATCTGGCCATTTCAGTTATCTCAGGTGCTCATTTTTTCCAGTCTTAAATCCAGTTTTTCACATTTCTGCAGCAATTTTTTTTTTTACCTCGTGAAAATTCTTCAGCATTTTGGTGCAAATTTCTCCGAATAAACACATTTTTGTTGACAGTTTTGACTATTGTCTAACCAATTGCTAATATAATGCATTGTGTAAGTTATTTTCATTAATGTATGGATTTTTATGCACACTTTCCTCTTAGTATATACATTTTTGTAAAATATTTGGGTAAGTGTGGATTTCAAAGGATGACTGTGTTTCAGTTCTCTTTTTGTTTCGGAAAGTGCAAATTTGATGAGATTCAGCTTTAAATGCAAATTGAATCAAATGTCTCCTCCATCCCTAGTTCACACCTTTCTGTTTTCATTAACAGATGCTGCCTTGAGCTTATTGGATGAAGGGAGGGATAAATATGTGTGCATCCCACACTCTTTTCCCAGTAGCAATACATGTGAAAACACTTTGAAAACTCAAAAAGGCATTTTTATGAAATCCCCCACAAGCTCCTGACAAGCTGTGCACATTTTTCTCAAATTCTTTATCTTCCAGTCCAGTCTGGGGGACCCTGTGGCCCTCCAGATATTATTGGACACCAGCTCCCATCAGCCCTCCCAGCCAGCAAGACCAATGGTCAGGGCTGATGGGATCTGGAGTCAGGCAACATCTGAAGGTCTCCATTCCTGCTTAACATACTGGGATTTGTGTTTTGCAGCAGCGGCTGATTCACACAAACACACACATGTGAGTCATCCTCTGTGTTTAATCTGAATGCAGGTGGAGGAAGGAACAGACAGAAATAAACTTGATTTATAGTCTTGTAAGGAGCCAGTGTGATGTAGTGGTTAAGGTGTTGGACTACGACCTGGGAGACCAGGGTTCGAATCCCCACACAGCCACGAAGCTCACTGGGTGGCCTTGGGCCAGTCACTGCCTCTCAGCCTCAGAGGAAGGCTTGGTAAACCCCCTCTGAATACCGCTTACCATGAAAACCCTATTCATAGGGTCGCCATAAGTCGGAATTGAAGGCAGTCCATTTCCATTTTTAAACTGGGTCTAGATCTCAGTTCTCTTCTGTGGCTGGACATTTACTTTCCTTTGGACTGATGATTTCCTCCGAGTGTCATCTCTCTTTCATTCCCCTCCCACCATCACAGCCCTGAGCCAACATTTCAAAGAAAACAAAACTTAAGCATGGTGTTGGAAACAAAACAAAGCAAAGGAAGAAAGGGCTGAAAACACTTAGGCGCAGTCGATTTCCGTCTATTAAAAACTACCATACATGGGGGGGTAAGCTTATGACTAAGTTGCAAACCTTTGGGGACTTTCCTACCGAATACAGTGAGGCTTCCTTTTTGAGTAAACATGCAGAGATGATTTTGCTGCAAAACAGCAGCAAGCCTCTCTGGGGAGGTGGACTCTCAGGCGGATCAGACTTCATGTGCTTTCATAATTGTATGTACTTGGTTAAAAAAATGTACAAAACAGAGAGAAAAATATTTAACCTTATAGTGAAATCTGGAAGTTGTTTGTGGGGGGTGCATGGGAAGACAAAGAAGGGAATTATTTTCCAGGATCTTCTATAATTATTGATGTGGAATGGACAGTGCTCTCTTGAGTTTCTCTCTGCTGTAAATGGGGTAAATTTAAAAGCCACAAGAATCCAACCAAAAAATGAGTTAGTGACCCTCAATCAAGCCCTTGTACATTAGGGGTCACTTCCAGACAACGTTTATTAAGTATTCATCCTGATTTGTTTGCACAAACTTTGTGGAGAGATTACACAGTGTCAGCTGCTTATTGAGGGAGGTTATATGATGGCACTTCAAGCAATTGCCATCCCACACTTTCCAGTGCATTTTCGAATCACTTAGCACAAAAAGTCTGGTTTTGTTTTGGAAGTGACTGTGTTGTGCAACAGCCTGCCATTTCATCAGAGCTTAGAAAAGTTACTTTTGTTGAACTACAACTCCCATCAGCCCAATCCAGTGGCCGTGCTGGCTGGGGCTGATGGGAGTTGTAGTTCAAAAAAGTAACTTTTCCAAGCTCTGCATTTCATCTGCACAACCTGAATTTGCCTCTTTGTGATTGAATCCCACCCACAAAATAGCATCGGTTTGGAAGTGCCCTGAGCGTCCCTGCAAGGCAGTCAACATGGTGCTCTCCAGATGATGTTGGACTACAACTCCCATCATCCCTGACCATTGGTCATGCTGGCTGGGGCTGATGGGCATTGTAGTTAGGGATATAAATAAGAAGGCATTATTTTTTGTTCCACACTGCATTTGTTATTTGTTCTGTTCTGCTACAGTTTGTTTTCTGCCAAAAATGATGTCATTGTTTCATTGTCTGCTGTGGCAAAATTAGATAACTAACATAATTTATGTAATTTATTACGGAAATTACATAAGTTACATTGTCATTATGCTATTCCACCTCATTCATTTCACTGCAAAGGAAACACAATGCAACTGGGGGAGGGGAATGTAATCAATTACATAGTATTTGCAGACTGAAAGCAATAAAAACGGCAAATGCTGGTTATATTCACTTGATTGATTTCCGTTCCAGAGATGAGATGAAAAAGAAAACACAGGCAATTTCCACTCCCGTTTCTGTTTCTGTCAAGATTCTCCAACATCCCCAGTTGTTGTCCAACAATACCTGGAGGGTGCCAGGTTGGCAAAGGCTGGATTAGAGCTGTGAAGTGAAGGGATTGTTTTAGTTTATGGCAGTGTTTCCCAAACAATGGGCTGTGAAATCCCAGTGGGCCCCTGTCAAGTGGGCCTCAGTGCCATTTCCTGCCCAGTGCCGCCTCTCTTGCTTGTCCTGCCCCCTAGTCGTGCCATACATAGCCTTTTAATTGAACCCACGCCAGCACCAGCAGCTCTTCGCATGCTAAGTAAAGGTGGCCTGGAGACAAACAGAAGTTCAGGGTGAGAAGAGGGAAGTCTCCTCTAAGGGGAAAGGACCAGATCAGAGGAGGTGCTGAAGTAAATTACATTCAATCTAAAATAATAAAAGTGTTCATCTGAAGGGGGGAGGGAAATCACCTCAAACAACAAAAAATATCCACTTCCTCCACACCGGATGAACTCCAACAAATGAAAAGACAAAAGAGGGAGGAGAACCAGGATAGTTTGTCTTTATGAGATCTTGCATGAATGTCTTTCCATAATGAAGCCTTTCTCTTTAAGACACAATATTTACAGTAGGCAAATATCTGTAGCACACACACACACAAATTGGAGGGGCAGAACAGATTCTCAGCCTGGGTATGTGGCCCTTGGAAGGTTACTTAAAAGAAAACTGGCCCTCAGGCTGAAGTAGGTTCTCCAGCCATGTTCTCCAGCTGGGGGCTGCAATGGACACCGCTGTGAAAACAGGACCGATGTATGTGTGCACGTGGCATGCACGTGAAAGAATGTGGTACGCAAAATGGCAGGGGCCTGCCGTGAAGCTTGGAGGGCCAGGTTCCCTTGGATTGTTTCTGTTACTGCAGCATTAAGGCTAGATAACTTTAATAAGGGAAGTGCCGTGACAAACTCCTGCACCCCTGAGAATTCTTCCAGAATATTCTTCCAGAATTTATCACACCTTTCCCTAATTTTCAAGGGTAATTTATTTTTGCCCCTCCCCCCTGCAAACTGCAACTGTAAACTATTAAAGTAAGTACAACCCCCCCACCGACCAAAATTCTCCCACCTGTCCCCAATTTTGGGGGACAAAGTTTGGGAGCTTTAAAACTATAGGTGCAAAAAAAAAAATTCAATTCCAGCTGCTCATCACAAGAATAGAAAAAGTGCTTAGTGGGTTTTCCTTTATCCTCCACCTTCTCCAATCCTGTTTCCTTTTCTGTCATATCTTTTAGACTGTAAGTCCGAGGGCAGGGACTGTCTTATTTGTAATGATCTGTATGCTACTTTGGGAGCCCTTTTTGGCTGAAGAGTGGACTAAAAAAAGTGCTTTAAATAAATAAATAAAAAGGCATAAGCCCCATCACCTTGCCCACACCCCACACACATTCTTTTAGTGCAGTGAAGGGTAATCTGAACCTTCCTCCTTAGGAAAATGGTGTGACTGACAGTAAAGACAGCAGCAGTCCTACATCTCATTCTCTCCACTCCCCCACCTCAATGTGCTTAAATTGGGGGGGGGCAGGGGAGACTTGGGGTAGAGGTGAAAAGATCTGTCAGTTTCAATTCTCTCATTTTTTCACTTTTCCAGTCGTAAATTCAGTTCTCCACATTTCTGCAGCAATTTGCAAATTTTTTTAAAAAAGAAATCCTCATGAAAATTCTCCAGCAATTGAGTCTGAATTTCTCCTAATACACACATTTTTGAAGGCAGTTTTGACTAATATGCACATTTTTGCAGGCCATTTCTTGTCATATAATGCATTTTTGCATTTTATTTTCACTCATATATTTTTTATGCACACTTTCCTCTAATATATCCATTTTAGTAAACATTGGTCAGTTGCCAAACTGCATCACAAAATTCAAATAAGTGCAAATTTCAAAGGATGGCTGTGCTTTGGTTCTCATATTCTTTCAGAAAGTGTGAATTTGATAGATTCAACTTGAAATGAGAACTGAATTGAAAGTCTTGCCCATCCCTATTCAGGGGTAAATAGTTTCAACCTGAGAGGGTTAAAAAACAAAGGATCAGGGTATATGAAAACAGCCGGCATGCCTTTGCAGATATCACTCTACCTGCCATGTGCTGCCCACTTCAACATTGCCATGTGGACAGGAATTGCAAGGCGTTTATGTGAGATATGGGATAGTACTTGAACTGTGGTCCTTTATTTGGTCCAGTGGAAAAGAAGAACCAGATAGGAATCACAATGAAACTGATTTGAAATTTTTATTTGAAACCCATCAGCAGGGAAAAACAACAACAATGAATGTATTTTAGCTTATGAGAGATGTAACCATAATCCACAAATAATATCAAAGAGAAATCAAAAGCATATACACATACCTAGGGAGCTCCCTTATACTGAATCAGACCATTAGTCCACCCAGCTCAATATTACTGACTGGCTTTCCTGGGTTTCAAGCAGGGATCTCTCACAGCCCTATCTGGGAAGGGCCGTAGCTCAGTGGTAGAGCATCTGCTTTGCATGCCGAAGGTCCCAGGTTCAATCCTGGGCATCTCCAGGTAGGGCTGGGAGCGAACCCTGTCGGAAATCCTGGAGAGCCACTGCCAGTCTGTGTGGATGATACTGAGCTACCTAGACCAATGGTCTGACCCACTAAAAAGCAGCTTCCTATGTTCCTAGATAGGAACCTGGGACCTTAGGCATACAGAGTATGTGCTGTACCATTGAGCTAGGCTATTTCCCAATGGAATCTTAGGGAAAGGAAAATACAAGAACAACGTATGTAAGAAAACAATATGAACTACAATAATCATATAGGTAAATTCAGTGTGAAATAAACTATATTGCAGCTTCAGCTAAAGTAGCCATTGCATGTAAGAGATTACAGCATGCATGACTAAAATTAAGTCCAACTTATCCATTAGGTGTTAGCAATGGTTAAGTTGATCTTAATTTTAATTTATTAAAAGTCCATCTAAATGCCACCAGTCCTCCAGTTCCAAACCTGCTAAAGCTACAGTTCTAAATACACTCACCACCAAAGAGGAATCCCCACTGAACATAGTAAGTTCTACTTTTGAGAAAGCACACACAGGATGCCATGATGAATTCCCGGTCATCCAGTTGCCCTAACTACACAGGGTTTTAGGTCAAGGGGAAAACATAGGGTGGCATACAGCTAAATAACTGCGTGAGCTGAACAACTTCCACTTGCACAATGAGCCTTCCTCCTCTCCACCCAAGGGCCCAAGCACCATCCCCAACTCTGCTCCAGAAGGTTGGGAGAGCCCCCCAAACAGATTGAGGGGGTACATGGGGTGAGGAGGGGGGGCAGTCCCATTGTGCAAGTGGAAGTTGTTCCGCTCCTGCAATTGTTTCACTGAATAGGGTTGTCTCTAAGTAAGTTCTGTTCAGAGTAGACCCATAGAAATGAATGGGCCTAAGTTAGTTATGTCTGTTAATTTCAATGGGTTTACTCTGAGTAACACTGGATACAATCCAGAGGAATCCAGCCTCTGTGTATGTGCAGGTTAGGAAAGACCACTCTGGTGTCCAGGATCCAGGAAAATCCAAATAGACAATTAGCTGAAGTAAAAGAAAAGAAAAGATAAGCATTCAAAAATAAAACAGTAAAGTCTGAGCCTCACCAGGAAATTTTTAAAAGTAACATAAATCAAGGAGAAAGGGAAAGTAGTCTATAAAAATGAAGTCCATTCAAAGCTGTTCATAGGTCAAAGCCTGACAAAAGCTAACTCTGTGTAGCAATCTGGACTGTTCAAACCCAAAACAGAATAAGCTAGCTCGGTGTCAAAATAACAAGGAACAATTCTGATAGACTTTTTTACATAAAATAAAATATCCCCAAAGAAGTAACAAAGATGAATCACAGCTGTACAAAAATCCAAGGAGAGCCCAGTACAGAAGAATCTAACCTAGTATGGAAAGTTATTGTTGAAAGAGGCATCACATAATCAAAAAAACCAAGCAGTTTCTGTGTAAAAAAAAAAAAAAGAGATGAGTTTAAAGTAGAATCTAGTGAAGAAATACTGAAGCTCTGCTCCTCAGCATCCCAAAATCTTGTGCTGCTTGCTGATTGGTTCATTTTCTTTCCCTCAGTATTGGTAAATGGCAGGTCAGGAGGGCAAAAAAAAGTTCATCATGCCACTTTACTTTTCTTCACTTGGTCTCGGGGCAACTGATGTGATCCCAGGATCATGCCAGAGAACACCCTTGGCCCAGAGCCATTGGAAGTATCCACTTTCTGTACTTTCTTCACACTAAGGTCTTTTACAGCATAGATTAGGCGAGGCCTAGTCAACACAGCAACCCCCCCCCCGAGTTCAAGGCTGAGAGGAAAAAAATCAGGCTGTTTGTAAGCCAGAGTTCTGAATCAAATATTTCTTCCATTCCATTCCATAGATCTGTAGGCCAATGGATCTCCCCAAAGAAGAGCAAAAGAGTAGAGTTGCCAGGTGTCCGGATTTCGCCTGGAGACTCTGGATTTTTGGGGTCCTCTCCAGGTCTCTGAGTAAGTCACCTTAATCTCCAGACTTTCATCTTTCATTTAAAAAAAAAAGTTTCTAGGTGGTCTGGTTCACGAGATATACACCAAAACACCAGCCCCCCAGCAACTTCAGTTAAATGAGCTCATAGCTGGCTGCTCCAACCCCGCCCTTTCAGGTTTGTAGCCAATAAGTCAGGGTTGTGATTGACAAGGGATTTGTTGACCTCCAGGCAGTAGCTAGACCCCACTGCAAGGTCAGAAAACTGTTGTTGTTTTTCTGCTTATCTGAACATCTCATAAATTGAGTAAGTATATAGCTTTCAGTCTTTCTTGTGTGCAGGAGTCAAACAAGCTTAAATTTTCCTGGGCTGTTGAAAAGGGCAGTGTTTTGAAATACAAAGCTTTAATCCAATATTCAGGTTTCTGGGAGTAAAGCTGCAACGCTAATCCCAAATACCTGGTTTGAACCCTATTGAATTCAATAGGACTTACATATGAGTAGACATGGTTAGGATTGTGCTGTAAATTAATGGGACTTTTGAGTGAACATAGCAAAGAATTGTGTTTGTGTTGTAAATCTTCCTCTCCCCATCTGATCCTATTTTTAAAGCAATCAGGCAGGGCTTACTTAGGTATCACTGCTTTTATTATGTAGGAAACTAATACTGGTTTTTTTAAAAAAATGTTCTGCAATGACCAACTGGTTTTGACAAGAAACTATTATATGGGGATCTATGTATTTTTACATCTCCAGTGTGTGTGTACATGGAATATTTCCAACAACCCTGTGACGTAGGGTTGGAAACTAAGGTAGCTCACAACAAGACAGAAAGCCATTTTAAATCCAATAACCATAAAAACATGTATAAACAGTTGCAAAACAGCTTAATATGGCATGATTCTGAATTTTGGATTGGGTGAGTGAAGTTCCTTATGACTTGCAGTTCTGTGTGCAGTTCCGTTTGAGTAAGCCCCAAGTGAATACATTGGGACTTGCTTCTGAGTAAACAAACATCAGATTGCACTATACTTATCTTTACAGGTTGTGTAAATAATAAACTTCTTTGACTGTCATGCTTATATAAATATTTCTTTATACTATGTCCCAATCAGTATCTGATTTCACACTATGAAATTTGTACATTATTATTTCCTCTACATTTTAAGTGTACCCTTATTCCTTGGAGTGGTCATAGGGCCAGGCCTGAGTGATATCACGGATGGGTCTGAGCGATCTCACAGGGGCAGGCAGCAGTGATGTCATTAAGCATGATATATTAAGCATCAACCACAGTCGCTTGGAGCATACAATTCAAACAATAACATTTCTCTGATTGGAAATTAAGATAGAAATCTTAGCTAAAAGATGGAGCCTGGGTAGAGGACATTTAATCTAGCCTACTTGCTTCTGGCAAGAAGGGTTTAAGTGCCCTCAGGCCAAGTCAGTCACCAGGAGGAAGAAAGGGCACCTAGTGTTGTGGAGATGATAGATGGGAGTAAAGATGGATGCACCTGCAGGCTGCAATTCTAAACACACTTACTAAGGGCCTAAGCCCCATAGAACTCAACAGGATGTACTGAGTAGATATGGTTAGGATTATGCTGTTGCTAAAGCTTGACTAGAACCATGACCACCACTGTTCTTCAACCCTCGGTCCCAGGGATTGTTGGAGTACAACTTCCATCAACCCCAGCCAGCTTAGCCAATGCCCAAGGATGATGGGAGTTGTAGTCCAGCCACATCTGGGGACCCAAGGTTGAAGAACAGTGATGTACACCACCTGGAGCATTTTGGAGGAAAGGTGAGATCTAAACATCATCATCATCATCAATAAATAATGCCCACATAAATGCGTATAAGGTTGTAATGTGCAGCCTGAAGCTACATTTTGAAGCCTTCCATTGTGCCTGTAGAAATAAGCAGGTGCTGGTTACTCTCTTTTTTCGTGTTGGAGGACCTTTGATTGAACTAAAGAATGTAACGATTTCACCAAAGGAATTAAAGATTTCGCCAGCAAAGTGAAAGATTTTATCAAAGATTCAACAGCAAAAAGTATATCAATGAGTTTGCCAGACACAGCACCTATTCCAGACAAGACTATCCAAACCCACCTCCCAGTTCTCATCCACCACTTTGCGACACTGATGCTATATGTGGCTCGATCTCCATTATTATCATACAACACCATGGCCACATTTTCACCATTGCCAGAGACAAAGGTCAGAATGACTTTGTCACAAATTATTTTCAGGGTGGTGCTTGTCTGCAGGCATTGGAGCTCCTGAGTGAATTTGGTCTTGGCCAGGGAAAAACAAGCCCTGATTTCTTCGTTCTGTAGTCCCAGAAGCTTCAGGTCATTCTGCACTCTTTGGAGGTTGTCTGGACTGAGAGGCTCCTTCTTGGTGATGCCTTCACGCCATCTGAGGTAAATGTTTTCTACTGGCACCATCTTCTCCAACTGGGTTTTTCCTTTGGAATCCAGAATGGCTACCTTGCATTTTTTCATCAAATACATAAGCAAAAAAGTTTTTCCATCATATTGTTCTTGAGCCTCCTTGCCATCGTGTAAAGAATCGGGATCATTAAGCAAACATTTCAGGATCCTAAAAAAGAAATATTTCTGCTCCTCAGTCAGTGAATTTCCCGTATCTGGCTTCTGTTGATATCTTAGACTAAGGGACATTGCCTCTTTAGGGTAAGATCAAGGTTTCTTGTGATACGCGCCAACAGGATTTGGATCCTAAATTAAAAAAAGACTGTCACTTCAGGAATTTCGGTGTTACCCACCCCCACAAATGATTAACAATATTTTAATGTTTATCCTCCCATTACCCCAAAGTAGGAATGGGCAAATCTGTGTTTTGATTTCTCACATATATCATAAGCAGTGCACCCCCATGATCCTGAATCCAGCCCTATTTTACCTACCTTACTGTCCCAAATTCCATTCCCCACAATCCTAATCTCCAACACCAAAGAAAGTGTTCAAAGAACTACAAATGTTTTATTTTGTGAAAGGGAAGTTTGCATAAAATTTAGAAATTTCATTGGGGAGGGGGTTACCTGTAGCATCAGAGCATACACTCTGTCCTTATTTTTCTGGTCCCTGATTTTTATATATATATATATATATATCTGTAGTTTTGCCTTTTGAGAACACATTGTGAAAATGCTGCCAGCAGCATGAGTTGCTAGTGTCACATTCTTTAAGGAATCTATTTGTTTTTGCCCTGTGGGGCAGAGAGCAGTGACAGGTGGATGGCACCATTCAGATGCCCCAGTAACTGTGAATGGAAGTTTATCCCTGGAGGATAGAGCCACTGGGAAGCAAAGACTGGTGGGAACAGAAAGAGAAGAGGAAAGAGCCTTTGAACATGTACACTTTTTATTTGTATTGATTTTTATCGCAAACTGATGATGAGATGAAGAGGGGGAAAGGGGGAAAATAGGAAATAAAAAGAAGTAAGACCCCATCAGCTCACCTTAACAATACAGCAAGCATCAATATATCCATCTTAATTTACACATAACAGATTGATATATGCCATTGTAATGTCCCAATAGATATCCAAATGAAAATGGTATATATAGAAAGTATGTACAAATGTAGCAATGGTGTTAAGGTCTTCCCCTGCTCGCCCGGCTTCCCCCCGCTCCCCCTGCTTGCCCACCCCTGCTTGCCCTGCCGCCTCCTTGCCCGCCCCCCGCTTGCCCTGCTGCCCCCCACCTGCCTGAATCAGATGGGGCAGGGTGCTTGCACAGCCCTAATCAGTGTGACTTGCAACCATATTCCTATTCCTGTGAGACTGCAATTTGTTTTAAACTGTTTTAATATTTTATTTTAAATTTCTGTAACCTGCCTGAGACCTTTTGGTGAAGGGTGAATATAATATCACCCAATATTGCAATATTGGATAATAATATCCAATTTTATAGCCTAAGAGGACTTTTCCTGGTCAGGATTCCACACAGCCTAGAGCAGAAAAGAGCATTGCAGTGCTATTCAGGCCTCCTAGTGCCAGGGGAGTTTCAGGAGGGAGATCATGGGAAAGGCTCATTTTTCCAAATCCACAAAGGATTCACCTACTGTGCTAAAAAGATCAGGTAGCAGGTAATGAGAAAACCCTAGGAGCGTGTATCCTATCTAGTGGTAGAGGCTGAGTTCTTAAAAGGAATGCTGCATTTTATTGGGGGGGGAAACAAATTTGAACTAGGAGAATGTTTCATTGGTTGCATTTATTTGTATGCTGCTTTTTTACAGTGAGCTGTGCCCAAAGCAGATTACAACAAACATTCAAAATATCAAAATACAAAGCATTGGGGTAGGGGAGAGAAGTCAGTCCCAGAAGCCTCAGGAGGGGAGAGTGTTCTTGCACTCGGGTCCTGCTTGCGGGCTTCCCCCAGGCACCTGGTTGGCCACTGTGAGAACAGGATGCTGGACTAGATGGGCCACTGGCCTAATCCAGCAGGCTCTTCTTATGTTCTTATGTTCTTATGTTCAGTTTACAAAACATAACAATAAATTCAAACAGAGCAAAAATAATTTAGCAACATAGGGTAAAAAATCAATACTACACAAGAACTAATCTAAAATTATAAGCACAAAGCAAAAAGAAAGTTAACAGACAATAGAGTTCCAGGTTAGGGATGGGGGAGAAATTCGATTTAGTTCAAATTTCAAGCCAAATCTATCCAATTTGCACTTTCCAAAACAATAGGAGAACCAAAACACAGCCATCTTTCAAAATTCACACTTATCCAAATTTTGAAATGTAATTTGCCAACCAAATAATGTTTACAAAAATGCATATGTTAGGGAGAGATGTGCATATAAATGAATACTGTATATGAGTGAAAATAACATACAAAATGCATTATACGATGAGAAATTGCTTGGAAAAATGTGTAATTAGTCAAATACCTACAAAATCATGTTTATTAGGAGAAATTTGCACTAAAATGTGGATTTTTTATTTTTTTAAAAAATAGCAAATTGCTACAGAAATGTGGAGAACTGAAATTAAGATTGGGAGTAGTAATAGTAGACCACCTCACATCAAACCGCTACGCCACGCCCTTTTTGAGTTTGATGGGTGACGTCAGCGGAAGTCCCCCGGAAGGCCCACCCCGGAAGGCCCACCCCGTGATTTCCGTTTCCCCTGGTGACCTCACCGGATATCCTGTCCCCCAGAAGCCCCAGCCCTCATGCCCCACCCCAGAAACGGTAGCCCTGTGACCCCCCAGGAACACGTGGTCCTCGCTGGACCATTGGGCGTATTTTTACTCAAAATGGGGTCCCGGATTGGTCCCTATAGGGGCATGTGACCCCTCTATGAGCACGTGGTCTCCAGGGAACCAATCTGAAGAGGTTTAAAACCCCAAAGGTGAAAACAGGGTACCGGAATTGCACCCCAAAGCGGTGCATTTCTGCCCCCTCTCCAGACTGCTCCCTATAGGGGCATGTGACCCCTCTATGAGCACGTGGTCTCCAGGGGACCAATCTGAAGAGGTTTAAAACCCCAAAGGTGAAAACAGGGTACCGGAATTGCACCCCAAAGGTGTGCATTTCTGCCCCCTCTCCAGACTGCTTCCTATAGGGGCATGTGACCCCTCTACGAGCATGTGGTCTCCAGGGGACCAATCTGAAGAGGTTTAAAACCCCTAGGTGAAATTAGGGTGCCGGAAATGGACCCCAAAGGGGTCCATTTCCACCCCCTCCTCTCCAGAGCAGCCTAATAGGGATAAGTAACCCCTCTACAGTTACGTCACCCAACGGGGGAGGTTTTGAATCCCCAACCAATCAGGAGAGGGGACGGTGAGACCTGGTACACAGGTGTATTATGCATGCCCAGACATGCTTTGAGGATCGAACATGGAACCTGCCAGCACCCCTTTGAGTCCTACGGAATTAACTATGCCGCCACCCTCAGAGAGGCCTAACCCTCGAAAGCGCTTTATTACCACATGTTCTAACGAAGATGAACGTTTTTCACCAACTAAACTGCTAAAAGAGGAAGAGAACAGCCAAACGTGGAACAGCATGTTGGAGGCCATTGCAACAGATAACGCTGTAATGCCGGTAAGATTTAAGTGTAAACTACATGCGTGGAGAACTGCAAAATATAGGAGAGGCAAAAAATGTGAAAACATGTCCTTACTTTTCTAGGGATCTTCAGTAACTGAAAACTCTGCTGAAGCTAGCTCCCTGCCATGTCCAACGCCCCTGTGGAAGACGGTATCAATAGAAAACATTCACATGCTGGTTTGTAGTGGGATTATATGCATGTGTATTATAAAAACAAACAGAGGTATGTGTTTGATTTTTCTAATTTTTTATTTTCTTTTTTAGAACTCTGCAGATCTGCCAAGAAATCATCCCAGACATCTCATCCTTAGAAGCATCCTTGGCATTCAAACCCATGAAACAGACAACATTTTACCAAGAAAACGGAAGACAGCAATGAAATGCATTGTCAGAGCAACTGTGTATGCCATTTTGAAGCAATGTTTAATGCAAAATATGTATAATTCTTGTGAGGGGTGCCTAATTCAGGCCCCATCTCAGAAAAGACATGACTGTCTGACCTGGACAAATCCTGTCCTTTCTAGAATGTTGAGAATTATATGTGGAAAGATCTGTTTTAAAAGTGTGCTCCATGTTGTTATCTTAGCAGCAGTCTGAATTGTCTTGTTCTAACACAAGCAACTGTTGATGCAGTATTAACCCTTGTAACAAGGGTAGGCCGTTCCCAGAAGTCTGTCAAATTTGTTGAAAAGATACTGAGAGACACAGACCAGTCATATCTAAACCACATTTTAAATGTTATTAAGAACAGAAGTTACAAAACTTTTCTTACATCTCTCAATGAATCTTCTGAATAAAACGCTCTTTTGGAAACATAGTGTGTTTTTCTTTCTTTTTTTAAAATAAAGATGTAAATAATCTCCTCCTGTGGAACACATGAATGATTAAATTAGGCAGCCCTCAAGGTGCTGAGTTAATCATCCTCACCATTTCTGCTTTAATGCCAAAAGTAAATAAATATAATGGATGCTGACCATGAGCAGCTTCTTAGGATTTAATCCTAAATGGTCAGCTTCTCCTAGGTCTTAATTGAAACTGGGGAGATTACGGTTCAAACAGAATAAATGTACAGGATCTGTTTTTTTATATCCCTCTAGGTAAATCTCTGAAAACTAAAATATAGGGTTACCCTTGAGCTAAAGGAGCTGCCCCCTGCATGCAGCATGCTTGTAAGATGCAGGGTTTTTATACTGTATAATCTGAATGAACAGTGTTAAATTCAGGCTTACCAGAGAGCTTCAGTTATAACACCCCCACCCCCCACCCCCTAACAACAACAAAAAAGCCACTTTGCAACATACCTGTAATATTGTGGAACCAATCACAGATCAAAGATACCCTGTTTTTTTCAGGATGCAGTTATCCCTGGTTATTTTTGTAAAACACATGGTTTTTGCACGGCATCCTAGAAACTAGCCAGCCATGCAGTGACCACACAGGCCAGAAAAATGGCTGTGACCACATGGGTCAGAAAAATGGCCGTGACCACATGGGCCAGGAGAAAATAAAATGGCCGTAACCACACGGTATGGTCATATGATTCTAGAGGAGATCACCTGGTATTGGAACGGCCAATACAGGATGCTCTCTATAGGTAAAAAAAATAGCAGCTCTCCAGGGTGTAGTGTAAACCAATCACAAAGCCAAGGTCTGCATACATTAGGTGTGATGATATAAAAGGGCCTACGCAGCTCAGGATCTATCTTTCTTTTATCTGGCATTGGTGAGTACCATATATTGTTTTTATAGCACAATTTAATAAATTTGAGGCCATGTGGCTGTTTCTAGCCCTTTTTAAATCATTAATGCGATGCATAGTTTAAACATCTATTGTTTTTCTAGCATGTTTTAATAAGTTTGAGGCCATGTGGCTGTTTCTAACCTTTTTAAAAAATCTTTTTAAAATAAACAATTTAATCTTCTAGAAGGTAACTATTTATTTCATTAATGCGATGCATAGTTTAAACATCTATTGTTTTTCTAGCACGATTTAATAAGTTTGAAGCTGTTTCTAGCCCTTTTTAAATTTCTTTTTCCCCACTGGGCTATTTCTCTCTGCAAACACTCTGAGCTTCTAGAAGACACATGTTTATTTCATTATTGTGATACATAGTTTTATTTCATAAATATGTTATAGTTTAAATGATGTATAGAAAAGTCCACAGCAATTATTTGCAGGTATATACAGTTTCCTAGCACAATTTAAAAAGTTTGAGGCTGTTAGCGCTCTGCTGAAATAACAGGGTTTAAATTTACTTTTCTTTTTAAATATAGTATAGAAAAAAGCCCCCAGCATCATAAGAGAATGTCTGCAAGTAAGCTCTTTTTTTTCTCGACAAATTTGCAACATATAGTTTATTTCTGGTCCCACATGAAGAATTCCCCCTTTTCCCCCCACAGATTCTGTTCTTCAGGGTGGTAAAGCATCAAAGACAATGCAGCAATATTCATCCAATCTGCCTGAAGGTAATTTATGCTTGTTATTGGGTTTGTACATTTATTTCTCAGATAGAAATTATACAGGATATATTAAACAGGGAATATTAACCAAAACGGCGGATAGTAATTCTTGAATACGTCCATGATTCTGATCTTCATATTGTGGAAAGGTCTCTCAAAATGCTTAACAAAACCATATTCCTGCAATAAAGATAGAGAGTATTTATTGTTATGGCTGAAGGCAGCTAATTTCTCAAACTTAAGAACAATATATTTTTGTTATACTCACCCATCCTCCATTTTCCACGATCCATTCTGATTTTGTACTTGTGATGTATGCTGTGATGTAATGTATAAGCTGATCCTCATTGCTTTGTGTCAGAGGAACTCCACACATCTGTAATTTTTTAGCGATAATACCTCCAAATAGAATGGTTGTAAAAAGATGACCCCAATTTGCTTTTTCATCAGCAAATACAGAATCAACCACTCTGCCAAAAGTATTGCATGCTGCCTCTGTAGATTTAATTTCAAGAGAGTTCAAAAATGGGGCTATTTTTTCTTCAATCTCATCTTGAATTGGGCGGGCAATATTTTCAAAAACTAGGACCGGTTTGAAATGATGTATCTTAGGTACTGTTCTCCCACAAACAAAATTTAAGGAGCTTTGAACCATGATGAATGTATGATTCTCCATCTTTTCTGAATGTGCTGCTAAACCCCAGTCATGCTATGTATTGGTTCCAAGGGGGCAGGTCTCAACATGTATTCCTTATCTTCAGAAACTCCAGGGCCAAGCTTTCGCTATGGTTCTAAACTGAAGAGAAAGATAAGCACCACCCCTGTCAGGATCTCAAATAATGGTATGATAAAGGACTATGAAAAGAACCAATTTCTAATTTCTGTAAAATTCTCAAGCGTGTAACGTTGATATGTTTTCTGGCTGTAGGTAACAGGTTTCAGGAAATTGTCAGGAAATTGAGGTGGCAGGACCGTCCCTTAAAAAAACCAAGAAAATGCACCACATAGAAGGACCGCAGACCTCAGATGGTATAGGTAAATAAGTTATTTCAAGTTGTAGTGGTCATTTAAGGTCAATAAGGAAACCATCAAAAGAGCTAATATGTTTGTTATTCCTCACAGTGTACAACAAACCATCACCAACAGCTGAAGTTACAGACATAGAGATCCAGGCTGTTCCTGATCCAGAACCTATACAGAGAAGGTGTGACAGCCCTCTACAAGCATCACAAGAATCCTTAAAGTTATGGATTCCCACACAGGGGCCTGAGGAGCAAGATCTACATAATTGCATTGAGCAGTATAGATTGGTATCAAATACATATGAAGCTATTGAGAACGTGGTTAAAAAAGCTAGGAATATGTTTAAAAAAGCTAGCATGATGATGATGAATGCCAAACAGTATCAAACATCTGCAAATCAGTTTTGTAGAGGGGGCTGTATTGATTCACCAGCCATGACATCACTTCTTAAAGAGATTAAAAAACAACAACAGTATCACTGCAGTGCTAATAGTATTGCTAAGCATGTACAAAGGGGTGGTGGTAAACCCAAAAAAAGGTCTGGGAAAAGCAAACCAACCCAGTCCCAGCTGTACTGGAGAAGGAGGATTAAAAAAATACTGTGCATGGCTAAAAAAACACTCTCCGCCTCTAAAAGCCATAAGCGGTCAGGTAAAAAAGGCTGTAAAAATACTCCTTCTCTAGGCACAGCAGTTCTAAAACATTTCCAAACACCACAGGATGCAGGGGCTTCAGGTTCACACATGTTTACACAAGCTCAGGATGTCTCGCATTCATCTACACCACCCCCAGATAGTGAAGGTGAATGTGCACCCAGTGATCATGAGGGGCTGGTATATGTAGATCGTGTTGCAACATACCAAAGACATTTTGAAGGCTTCCAAGCATTGCGTGTTACTGAGGTATTCCATTTTATTAATCTAGACCGTATCAGATCATATGCCCATGCTGTATCAGAATTATACAATGCCATCCAGATGGTTCTACAGGATATTAATAGTAGAATCGCTCCTGAGGATTTTGTTCAAATAAGGTTAGAGGGTGGGGGTCTATCAGATCCACTATTTTCAGTCAGAAGGAATAGGGATGCCTTGAATGCTGAGGACTTTCTAACGCACATGAGCAACCTCTTGCAGAGCAATGCACAAATACTTGCAGATGTCTCTCTGCGTTTGGTTGTTACAATTGTGAGGCCTCCAAATGGTGGAGGCCATAGGGCAATAGGTTCTATACCCAACAGTGCAATCATCAGTAAAAAAAGACAATATCTGGTAGATTTAAACTCCATGGGTAACAATCTCTGTTTTGCTGGAGGGCTCTTAGCTGTTATGGCTGAGAAGTCCCGTACAGTTTTCGAATTGTTGACAGCAGCAGGGGAGTTGCATAAGGAACTAGGCTGGAGTGATCAAAAGAAAGTTGCCCTTAATGATGTTTCCTTTTTTGAAGACCTTTTAAAGGTCAACATCCAAGTAGGCCACTTCAGTAAAAAAAAGGGATGGAATCTGTATCACACAATAGGACCGAAATACCCCAAAACCTATACTATGCTTCTCCATGATGAACATTATTATGGAGTACACAATGTAAAAGCTGTTTTTGGATCTAAAAACTACTGTGAGTATTGCAATACGTTATACACACACATGCATAACTGTATGTATCGCTGCAGGCTGTGTCTTAGTACAGAATGTGCTAGTAATGTGGGTACACTGCAGAGATGCAATAATTGTAAGATGGTATGCAGATCTGCATCCTGCTTATTTAGACACAGACAATTGGCCTCTAAGAAAAGTGTAAAATGTGAGCACAGAATCTACTGTGTAAAGTGTTCCTCTCTCCAGAATCCAGGGCATGATGACCAAAAATGTAAAGGAAGACAATGTAGTGTTTGCTGGGGGTTTATCACATTGGACAAGAATCATCAGTGTTACATGGCACCTATTAAGCAACCTAAAGTGTCTGTAAAATACGTGTTTTATGATTTTGAATGTCATCAGTCAACAGGCATTCACATTCCAAATTATTGTTTTGCACAAGCGTTTGCAGGGGAAACTGTGGAATGTTTTAAGGGTAGGCGCAAGGATTGCAAAAAGAAAAGGGGGAACAAACAGAGGAAGAAGCCAAGCCAGAAAAAGAATGAGTGGCCCCCTGCAGGCAAATCTTGGGAGTTTAAGGGTGAGTCATGCCTTGCTGAGTTTATAAACACCTTCACTAAGGATAGCCAATTCAGCAACAGCACATTTATAGCTCACAACTCTAAAGGTTATGACTGTTATTTTATAATTAGTCAACTGATCAAGGAAAAAATGGATGTAGATATTGTTGCTCAAGGGGGGAAACTGCTCTGTGTGACAGTAAACAGGCTAGGTATCAAATTCATTGATTCCCTTAGTCATTTACCCATGGCCCTCTCTAAATTTCCAACTGCTTTGGGTTTTGAGGGTTGTAAGGGCTATTTTCCCCATTATTTTAATACTCCAGAGAACTGGAATTATGTGGGACCGATGCCCAGAGTCGAGGACTATGGTGTACATCAGATGATGCCCGAGGAAAGGGAGAAATTTTTAATTTGGTATGAGAAGAACAAATCAAACATTTTTGACATGCAGAAAGAGTTGGCGTTTTATTGCAAGCAAGATGTAGCAATTTTGGTACAAGGCTGTACCATGTACAGACATGAAATCATAGAAATGACCAAGGCTCAGAAAGCAGCAAAGTCTGGCACTGAATGGTGCGCTATAGATCCATTCCAATACCTCACACTGGCTAGTGTGAGTTTAGCAATGTTCCGGTTTAAATTTCTGAAGGAGGCCACCATAGCCCTACCCCAACCAGACAACTATCACAGACAGTGTAAGAGATTCTCTACCTCTTCAGTACAATGGTTATCATACTTAGAACATAAAGAAAATATTCAGATTCAGCATGCCCTAAAGGGTGGTGAATTCAAAGCTGGTGATTATTTTCTTGATGGCTATGCAGTCATAGACAATAAGAAAACGGCTTTTGAGTTTAATGGGTGTTTTTGGCACGGCTGTGTCCTATGTTATCCTCCTGAAAATAGGAATCCTTTGATGGGTAAATCTTACGAGTCTCTTTACAACTCTACAGAGAAAAAAACTGCTGAACTTAGAGGATTGGGGTATGAGGTCAGGAGCATATGGGAGCATGAATGGAAACAAATGTTGAAATCAGATGAGGAGCTTAAAAACTTTCTGACTTCAGCAGGGTTTCCTGAGCCTCTAGAACCTAGAGATGCTCTCTATGGTGGACGCACTAATGCTATCAGTCTTTATTATAAACCAAATGCTGAAGAACATTTAGAATATTTTGATGTCTGCAGCTTGTATCCATTCGTTCTTAAAAATAGAGAATATCCCTTAGCACATCCAGAGGTAATATATGAGAATTTTGAACCCATCTCTAATTATTTTGGGATTGCGAAGGTAAAGGTGTACCCACCCAGGGGTCTTTTCTTCCCTGTACTACCTGTTAAGATGAATGGAAAACTCATGTTTCCCCTCTGTGCAACATGTGCAAAAGCACACATGGAATCCTGCAACCATTCTGATGAGGAATGGGCTCTTATAGGAACGTGGTGTACAGTGGAGCTGGACGTTGCTATAGAGAAGGGATACAGGGTGGCAGAAATCTATGAAGTGTGGCATTTTGAAAGGACATCCACGCAGCTGTTTTCAGAATATATAGACACGCACCTGCGTCAGAAACAGGAGGCATCAGGGTACCCTGAATGGTGTGTCAGTGGAGACAATAAACAGAAATATGTAGAGGACTTTCTCAAAAAAGAGGGGGTGATCTTGCGCCATGAACTGATCTCTGAAAACAAAGCAAAGCGTAATATTGCCAAACTGTTTTTAAATTCTTTGTGGGGAAAATTTGCTCAGAAACCCAATCTGGCTAACACCCAGGTGTTGAGAGATCCTGATGACTTGTTTAACATTCTGTTTTCTGATGCTTTTGAGGTTTCAATGTGTGAATTTATTGATGATGATGCTGCCTGTGTGACTTGGAAACATTCAAAAGATCGTATGACAGTCTCAGGTGGGAAGAATGTGTTCATAGCATGTTTTACAACTGCCTATGCTTACCTGGAGCTCTACAGCTTGCTTGACAAGTTGCAGGAGCGTTGTTTGTATCATGACACAGACTCTGTTATATTTGTGAGTCAGAAGGGACAATGGGTTCCACCTCTAGGCGATTTTTTAGGGGAACTCACAAGTGAAATCCCTGCAGGTCAATATATCACAGAGTATGTCTCAGCAGGTCCTAAAACGTATGGTTACAAATTGTCAGGAGGGACTGCATGTCTGAAGGTCAAAGGAATAACCTTGACAGCTGATAACTGTACAAAAATTAATTTCGATAGTCTGAAGGACTTAGTTTTTGCCCACGTCTCAGACAGTAAAGAGCTGCCGCAGCGTGAGATAGTGGTACAGCAACAGGGTATTGTTCGAAACAAAAGGTCCTGGACTCTTGAAACTAAAACTCTCAAGAAAACCCAGAAGGTTGTCTATGACAAGAGAGTGATTACCAAAGGGTTTAAAACCATTCCTTACGGGTTTTAAAATGGATACACGGTGGCACCACCCCTTCTCAGCCATTCTAGCAGGTCCTAGTAACTGCGGTAAAAGTTTTTTTATAAAAAACATGATGGACAATGCTCACAGCGTACTTGCAGCTATGCCTGATAATGTTGTATGGTTTTACAATGTCTGGCAACAGTTGTATCAGGAATTACTATGTAAATACCCTTTTATTAATTTTGTGAAGGGCTTGCCTGAGAAATTTGATGATGACAATTTGCTGCCTCCTAATAAAACAAATTATGTTATTATTGATGATCTGATGAATTGTGCGTCACAGGATCAAGAAGTGGAAAAAGCTTTTACACAGTACGTACATCATAGAAATCTGAGTATTTTTTTCATTATGCAGAATATTTTCTGCAAGGGAAAAAGCAACCGCACCATCAGCCTAAACGCTAAATATATGGTGTTGTTTAAGAATCCCAGAGATAAATTACAGATTGCAACTTTAGCACGGCAGATGTACCCTAGAAATGCACAGTTCTTCATGGAAGCTTTTGCAGATGCAACACAAAAACCTTATGGTTACCTGGTTGTTGATTTAAATGCCTCCACACCATAATCTTACAGATTAAGATCAGGGCTTTTCCCTCCAGACTGGCCTGTTGTATACACTATGAAAAAGGCCACTCGTGGTTACAAAAGGCGGTAGCTTAACCGCTGTGTTCTTTGAGTCTCGTTAGCCAGTTGGTCAACATGTCCAGCCGCGTAAAAAGAAACCTCCCTCTCTTAAATCTTCTTATTAAGGCTCCTCCACATCAGAGGAAAGCCATTTTATGTGCAGCATCAGATGATCTCATTGCTGCAATCTCAGAGATAGCCCTCAATACTTTAAAAGGCAATATTCCTCTGTCTCCCCGCCAGGTGCGTATATTAAGAAAAAAACGCAGCCTTATCAAAAGCCTTAGCAACAAAAGGGTCTCCATAAAAAGGAAGAAACAATTAGTCAAACAGTCTGGGGGTTTTCTCGCACCGCTACTAAGTTTTGCCATCCCTCTAATAACAGGACTGTTAACTAAACAGTGACGGAGTATGCTGAAAAGATGTACCTGGTTCCCAGCCATCAATTAGAACAATTGAAAGGAACCCCTCCTAAGGAGGAAGACATCAGAAAAGCCACTATCTATTCACTCGATACTGAAATGAAGGAAATTCTTCACAGGGTGGATTTATCTCAGGATGAAAAAGCCAAACGTTATGCTGCCCTGCTTCAGAGATATCTAATTCATGTAAGACATAGGGAGGCAGAGAAAGAAAAACTAAACCTGTTTCTACCACAGCCCCAACAGGCCTCTGCAGAACCACCTATAAATTCTGATGCAATCATTCAAGAAATACTGGACAGTCTGCCTGCTAGATGTAAGAATCATGCTAGGTTGTTAAACAAAATGCTACAGAACAAGAGTGTTTCCACGTGGAACGACAACAGCGTCTTTGTGTATAAGGGCAACGCTATAGATAGATCCAATATATTGGACCTGATTAAAGGAATCATGCAGTCCCGCGCCCTCTCTGTAAAGCACCGACCCATAGGATGGGATGTTTTTATGACAGCCCTAGCTGAACTAAACATTCCTACATTTGTTGTGGGCAATGTTGCCAACAGGGAATCTTTAGACATGTTAAAGAACCCCTCTATCTCTTCTAAAAAACATGTTGCTGCATGGCTTGACCTATAGTATCTCTGCTGAATGTTTTATAAAGAAATAAAACTTTCAAATGTGTGCTTAACCTTATATGCTGACTGTGTCTGATTGTTTTACAGGTATAAAAACCACCACAACAGTATAAATTATTTAAACCCTCAGGGGTGCTTTATTGGGAAACACGGCTATGAAAATCATTGCAGGATATACAGCTCTGGAATGGTTGAAACACAGATGAGAAAGGTCTGGGCATATTTCTCTTGTTTACAATCTGTTCCACCATCTGATCATTTCTCTCTAAATCATAAGAATACAGTTCTTGAACCTGTTTAAATGTTAAACCCTTACAACGCTGTTGTAGAAAAAATACACAGTGGTAGCCACAGGCGACAGAATCTGGGGCTTGTAATTGTCGGGTTGAAAAGCAATCCTAGAGGTATTTTTCCTTAGAAATTTTATAATGGTCTTGGGAATCAGCGGGTGGTCTGGAGGATGTCCATAGGAATCAAAAAATTCACCACTGTTATCTTCTGTCAGGTAGATGGCCAGCCAATGTTCTCCAGGCATGTTGTTTGGGTGGGTATTGACTACTAGCCCCACAGGTCTTTGTAGTAATCTCTCTTTGGGGAGTCTGTCACAGGGAAACACACCGTAGAAAGGTTTTCACATGTAGGGGTTTGAAGAGAGGATGCGTGTTAACTGCACGCTGTCCATGTTTACATATAGTCATACAATACATTTCTTCTGTGATTTATCTCTATCACGCTGTCAAAAACTCCATACACTATCATGTTGACTGTAGCTGGGAGAGCCCTAGCAAATCGAACTTCTGCTCTCAGATTCCCTGTTTTGATCAAAGAATAGTGATCCCCGCATTCTTGGTCTGGAGACAGGTCCAAAGCAAAAAGAGTGTAGCCTCTCGCAAACTCCTCGCGGTTAATTAAAAGAGCCCTATCTTTCATATGTTTGCCTGCTGTCTGCACCAGGCTCATGTATTCTCGAACACAGTTTCCGGTTTCAAATTCTGGCTGATGAGGCTTTGTGGGAATTTGGAAACCATCGACGTACAGAGATACAAAACTGATGTCATAATGCTTAAAGTTAAAAGGGTTTTTATTGTATATTCCACTGAAGGAATCATTATCCACCAACCCTATAACTACTTGCTTGGGTAGCTGGCCCAAAAACAGATTCTCCTGATTGCTGACACGGCTTCCTCCTGGGATGCTAAAAACTTTCATGCTGACACGATCCACTGGGTATTTGGCATTGGATGTCAACAATGCCTCTGCATGTCCTAACCGGACACCTGGTGCCACTCTCACCTTCTTTACAAAAAGTGAAGCTGATAAAATTTGCAATTTGTGGCGGCTGTTTGCATCATTTGTCATCAGGCATCAGTCTTTGTTGCGTGTCAGTTTAATTTTCACATCCACACCGTTTAAAAGCAATTTTTCTTGAAAAAACAGATCAGCATGGAGATGTCCTAGGAGGTCTATTTTCTGGCTTTCACCTGTCAGTGCAGCCCTTCTAACAAATCCTAAATTATCCCCATCCCGGGTTGCTGTTTCATGTTCTCCAGGTGTGTCTTTGTAAAATAGCCCTGCAGAGAATTGTGTGGCTAGTGTATCATCACTGTAGTTCAGCACAGATTCTATGAAGGCTCTATAAGGGTAGCAGTTATTGCTCTGACTGATGAGACGGTCTCCCAGGGTCACATCCAGTTGACTAAAGATGGAGGCCAGCGGATAATTCACTAAATCCACATTAGCATCTCTGGCCAGGTTTGTTCCATCATGGTTCACAATTTTGCAGCACACATATAGCATTGTATTGTTTAAATCCATATAATCTTCGCCATTTCCTGCAATGTAGAATTCTAGTGGTGCAGTTTCCGTTAGCACTGCCAATGGAGGGACCTCGATAAATAGGCTTCTCTCAATACTGGTCTGGGTAGGCCCAATCTGGAATAGATCTAATTCAGATTTAGTGCATTCCTCAGAACTGCAATGGATGAAAGCCATGCTGATTTAAAATATATCTCTTTTTCGGGCCGGTACTGTTTGCCTCTTCTTTCTTGAAGTTTTCTGCTTCTGAGGCTTTTTCCTCAACGGCGGTGCTCTTTTAAAAGGTCGAGGAGGGCCTGCTAATTGTACCCGTGATGCTTTTCTTTTCAAGGCCTTTCTCCTTTTAATATACATCAGCCCTGAGCCCTCTTGTTGGGGTTGTGGATTAACTCTATTCAAAACTGCCTGAGTAACCTGTCCTACCACATCTTTAGCGATATTCCTAGCAGCTGTTTTAGCATGTGGCTTAATAATCTCTAGGCCTCTTCTCAAAAGTGGTACGGCTTTTCGAAAAAGGCTCCTGAATATCCCCCCGATTCCTGCCCCATACATAACAGGCGTACCATGGTACCCCGGAAGAGCATTTCCAGCCTGGGCCCTGTAATAATTCTGGTAAAGGGTTGGGTCACCGTAGGTTTTCAGTATCACCATTTTTAAAATGGCAAACCTCTGCGTGGGCGAAAGTGTACCTTCACAATCACCTTTCCAAAATGAAATGGTATGTTTTTGTTCTGATCCGTCTTTATTTCAACATTGATGGTGTCAATATGATGCTTACTCACAGGAATATAGTGTGGTTTGTCATAAACAATGTTGACACAATCGTTATTCTGTCCACGCACTGGTACAGAGCGCAATAAGGGTACATAGAAGTCCCCAACTATCTGATGCTCTACGATGTCGGTGTAAATGTATAAAGTGTTGAAGCCTCCTGTAATGTCTGCTGTAAAAGGCAGCTGACGTACATGGATGTTGGGAAACAACCCTAATATGTGGGCTAGTTCTTCGCTGCTTTTAAACGTGCAACCATCATCTGATTTAAGTCTAACCATTCTAGTCACTTGGTCATAGTGTAGGACCATATCGGGGTGCTCGCTGCTCTGGTCTAGTATAAGGCTGTTCATGTTTTCCAGCAGTTCAGGGATGTTTGAGTAATAACCACGTCGCAGACGATAGGACCATGTTTTTTCTCCATTACCAATTTCAAATCGGGAATCAGATGTTAGATTGTTCCAACTGTGTGGGTACTGTATCTCAACCAGACCTACCTCCCACGCCCCTGGTAGATCCAGGGGCCTTGCTAGGCGAATAGTAAAAGCTGAGCTAGTGTTCTGCAGAAAAAGAGTTACACAGGCATTGCTAGGCAGAGTAATGTAAAAACCACTATCCCCCATTCTTCTGTGCAGGTTCACAAAGATCAGAAGCAAGTACCCAACTGTTGAACTTACTGGGCCAGCCTAACCATTTCACTAAATGATACTTTTTCCTACCCCTGCCTTTTGTTGATAGAATTGATTCAATCCTGTACAATTTGTCCTGTTTGTTATTAACCTTCTGCAACTCTTCAGAATAGAAAGAACCAATTACAGGCTCCCCAGCATAATCTTTTAACAGGAAGACAGGTTTCCTTCCTCTTCTGATGACCTGATCCACTATAAACAGCTCTGTGGTGAAATTTTGTTCATACCCCTTGACAAATGCCCCCTTGCTTTTAGAAATCCTTACGTGGTCTCCTTTCCTGAACAGCGTTGATACCTCTTTTCTGTAAATACAGTCTCCATAAATGGTTTTCCATACCGCCAGGGCGTTAGAATGGTTAATATCAATAGGCCTTGCTCTGATAGTTCTATGAAAACTATGATTATAACTTTTTTAAGAGTTGTGGTAGGATATCGATATAACTATAGGTATTGTTAGCTGTAAAATACCTCCACATTTTTGATTTCAGAGTACGGTTAAATCTTTCAACAATAGCAGCTTTTACTTCATTATTGCTGACGAAGTGGTGAACTCCATGCTGCTTTAACAAGGCGTTTACGACTCTGTTTAGAAACTCTTTGCCTCGGTCCGTTTGGAGCTTTCGGGGCTTTCTTCCACTCTGACTGAATATAACGTTAAAAGCTTTAGAGACCTCTTTGCCTGTCTTGTCTTTTAAAGGCAATGCCCATGCATACTTAGACAGAATATCTATGACTGTTAAAATGTACCTATAGTTCTTGTTGTGCTTAGAAAATTGTTGCATATCTACTAAGTCAGCCTGCCATTGGGCATCGATATCAGACACAATAGTCTTGTTTCTTTTAAAATGGATTCTGGCTGGCTTATGCAACGTGTAAGCATCTTGGTCTGAAAGCCATGTCATAACATGTTTCCTTCTTAGTGTTTTACTGTGCTTTTTTGCCTCCTGAAATAGATGGTTCACTCCCCCAAAGCTCCCAGCCTCCTCAGGTGTGTAATATGTGGTTTTTAGAATTTCATCATGCTCTCCCATATTGCTGGTTGATACAGGTATGGACACCAGTGGTTAAAGTAAACTATTTTTATTGGTACCAAAAAAACTCCTGCTTCAAGCTTTCAGGGTTCAGGCTTGGGACAGACACATGAAATGCAGGAAGTATTAACAGCCTGAGAACTCTCAAGGTGTAGATTTTCCATATCACCTTCATGCGTCACATCTTCCTATAGAAAAAAAAAGAGAGGCACTTTAGCAATGGGGATGCCCCAAACTGGGAAAAACAACACACTAATAAAAATACAGCTCAGAAACACCTACCTGCAGACACCCTTGCTCCATGCCTTCATTTAAATCTTCCAGCCACTCGTTTTCTTCAGCCTCCATTTCCACCATGGGTTTAAAAAGTACACTTCCATCCACAACCTCAGCAGATTTCATAAGTTGTTCTTCCTTCAGGAAATGAGCCTTCAGATCACACCCACAATCACACTCTGTGTCGGACATGGATTCACTAGAATTTGCCTGGAATGAGGTTTCAGGGTCTGGATACTGTCCGGCCGTGAACACCACTACAGGTAAGTTTGGGGTTGAAACAGACCGTTTTTTTCCAAAATGCTTTGATTCTTCCTTTCCACTGCTAATTTTTATACTCGCTGGTGGAAACGATAATCTCCGGGGCTTTACCCGCCTTTTTGAGCGCATTTTCAAAGGGGCTGGAGGATAGGAAAAACCTACTAGGCCATATACTGATTCGCACGCTGGTTCCATGTTCGATCCTCAGAGCGTGTCTGGGCATGCATAATACACCTCTGTACCAGGTCTCACCATCCCCTCTCCTGATTGGTTGGGGATTCAAAACCTCCCCCCTTGGGTGACGTAACTGTAGAGGGGTTACTTACCCCTATTGGGCTGCTCTGGAGAGGAGGGGGTGGAAATGGACCCCTTTGGGGTCCATTTCCGGCACCCTAATTTCACCTTGGGGTTTTAAACCTCTTCAGATTGGTCCCCTGGAGACCATGTGCTCGTAGAGGGGTCACATGCCCCTATAGTGTCAGGCCCAGGATGTGACTCAGGAACCAGACCAACGGCTGTAGTTAATTCGTGTTTTATTAGGGTAATGTCCAAACAAAGACTGCGTTTTCTCATGAAGCAATACAGGGATACAGGTCCTGCGGCATTGGGAGAAAGTTGACAGAGCAAGGGACTTCTTCCCGCCTGTTCTTTAAGAAGGGGCCAAATGGACGCGCAATCTTTCGCTCCTCCTTAACTGCCCCTCAGGTACTGCCCACCTTCCCCCCTTCTCTCCTGTCTTTTCAGCTGTCTGCGTGTGCGCGGTGAGGGGGGAAGCATCACACCCTCCTCTTCTGAAGTTTCCGATTCCAGGATGGGGGATAGGGGAGGGGCTGATGGTAAACTGCCTCCCCGCTTTTCGGCTGTGAGCAGCCCTCCCTCTTTCCCCTCTTGCTCTGAGCCTGAAAGGCAGGAGGTGAGATGGCTAGAGCGCCGGTGGCAGAAATCCCGTTCTGAAGATGCTCGGACACAGGTTAGAGCAGCAATAGCCGCCTACCAGGTGGCAATAAGGGCAACAAAGAAGGATTTCTTTGCTGCCTCTATTGCATCCGCAGAGTGCTGTCCCAGGAAGCTGTTCCAAGTGGTCCGAAGCCTGGTCGGTCCAGCTGCGCAGGAACCCTTGGAACACTCTAAGGCTTCCTGTGACAAATTGGCAAAGCACTTTGCTGATAAAGTCGAGCACCTGAAGAACTCGATTCCGTATGCTGTGTATGCAGTGGAGGATCCAGAGTTGACCAATTGCAGTCCGGTTCAGTGGGATCGGTTCCAGCCTCTTCCTTCTGAGGATGTGGACAAGGTGCTTTCAACGGTAAAGCCTACCACCTGTCTGATTGATCCTTGCCCATCATGGTTTCTTATGAAATGTAGGGAGAAATTAGGCGAAGGGATCAGGGCGGTGGTAAATGCATCCTTGAAGGAGGGTGCATTGCCACCAGCCCTCAAGGAGGCAATTATAAAACCTATTTTAAAAAAGGCCTCCTTGGATCCCCAAGTCTTGAACAACTTTCGCCCCGTTTCAAATTTGCCATTTTCAGACTATATGAATTTGCTCCAGTGAGCATATGGGTGGTGACCAAAGAACTACGCCAAAAGAAAGTAAATCTAAAATTTATTAAAAATAACTGATAAATGGCAAACAATCATAATTATTAATTTACGACAGTGAAAGCATGATATGAAATAATATATAAAAATGATTACATGAATTTATTTGTTTATTTATTTATTCAGCTTATATCCCGCCCGACTAGCAAACCATTACAGTAAGGTCATTACAAGCACTAAATAGATGAAATATAAAGCTGTTTGCATTATCTGCTTAAGGTATATAGGAAATTATAAATGAAATATATGAAAGCAATTATTTTCTCAGCGGCGTCCTTCCAATCCAGCTAATTTAAAAATTCAGTAAGGAAGGTTAACTTTATAATAAAGGCATTCTAAAACAATATAGGGAAAGTTGCTCAAGATTTTAAAGTAAGAGATAGACTTAGAGGCTTTGTGGAATGGAAGTCCCTATCGCAGACTTGCTGTGGTGAGGTCGTCTGCTGGTTTCCATCAGACGATTTTTGAGCAAAAATAATCCACAGGGATTGGGGGTGGGGATAAAAAACAGAGTGAAAAAAGAAAAGCATTAGAAAATCTAGGCTCTGAGACCTGTCTTGGAAGTACAAATCTCCTCTTAGCAAACAGACAAGTTTGCCCAAAGAAATGCAAAAAGCACCATCTCCCAAGAGCACCAAGCCAGCATGCCTTCAGAGAAGGTGCTGTTGGGGGAGGGAAAAGCATATTCTTGGAAGGACACCAATGCAAGATAAAAACTGTAAGAAAATAGAGAGAAAATCCCCCCATCAGTTCTTTGTGTGATTCCCTAATATAAAATTCTCTTAATTCAAATCTTTCCCCACTCTCTGGTTCTCGCTGGTAACACCTCTGAATGATTTTACCCCTCCTTAAAATTAGGCCTTCATTAATTTATGACTTGCACCAAAATTCTGTCTTTGTTCCTCTTCCTTTAACTGCAACTCTGAGTCTTTCAGTTTATCAAAACTAACTCATAAATTCTGCCCAGGCCTGGAAGAAGAACCTTAAATCCATCCAGTTTCTAGCTAAGACTGAACCCTCGTTTCTCAAACTAATTGCCCAAAACAAAGGCTTCTATCTCAAAACAGGGATACAAATGTTGGTTACAATTTTAAAAAATCTAATGTAACAAACATGTAGTGTAAATGCAAACTCTGGGGCAAGTATCAGACAATGGGGAAGACATCACTCAGCACAAATTTAAAGTGCCCATTTCATATCTTATCCCCCTGCCCCTTTTCACCTCCTAGGGTATAACTGGGGTGTTTTTCCTTGAGCAAATGATTCCCAGTTTAAGAAAACAGACACAGGTAACTCTGAACAAGAAACATGTAACATCAGAAAGTACCCCAAAATATAAATGTATCAAAGGAATAAGATATTTAATTCCCAATTAAACAAAAAAATCTGTCTTATTCCACCGCAAGCTTGAATGGGTGACAGAGATAAATTCTCTCCTTTTGCCTGGATGTCTACAAAAATGCAGTACATTAGGGGAAAGCATGCATAAGAATGAATATATTGGTGAAAATAACAAAAGTACATTAGGAAAAATTGCTTACAAAAATGCTCTACATTAGGAAAAACTGCTTACAAAAATGTATTGATCAGGAGAAATATGCACTAAAAATGATGAAGAATTTTCATGAGGATTTTTTTACATTGCATATTGCTGGAGAAATGTGGAGAGCTGGACTGAAGACTGGAAAAATGAGAAACTAAGAGAGTGCAGAAATTGACAGATCCTCCTATCCCTCGCTTCTCCACATCCAGCATAAAAGCACAGCAAATTGGTAGATTGGAGTCATGGGTTTTCTCCTTCCCTCTGTGTCCAGCCCATTCTTTTTCTTTGCTGCCCTGCTACTGAAAGGAGCTTCCTCTGAAGCGAGCACAGAAGCCAATAGAACTGGCAAAGGTGGAACACCTGCACTCCATGCCTCTTTCACCACATTGAATTCCATGCATTGGACTGCATGAAATTTCTGGCTGCCAGGAATGACCAGGTGAGTAGCGCAATACAAGGCTGTTATACCAAGTCCTTGGCAGGGTAGGTGTTCATAATCTCTCCTGCCCATTTTGCCTGAGCGGGAAAAGATATGACCATGAGCAGGAGGGGACAAATGGAGCACTATCCTGTTCAAAGGGATGGGAGAGAAATTTGATTCAGTTCACATTTAAAGGCAAATCTACCCAATTCGCACTTTCTAAAGCAATATAAAGGATTTTAGCAGCACAGAAAGCAACATTTTAGCAAAATAAAGCATTATTATTATTCAGTTAATCAGCCCTGATTCTTTATTGATTAAAATAAAATGATTGTTTAAAAACATAAGTGCCATTTTCTCAGTACGGTGAAATGAACTGTCTAGTGAAGACAGCTGATCATCTTGGCTAAACTCAATAGACAGGTAATTTCTCACAAAAACATACTAGAAAACTTAATGCCCATATCAGGAGATAATACAGAAAATGTTTGCATCAATCACCTTTAAACTGTTGTAGAACAGGGATAGCTGCAGTGGTACCCTCCAGATGTTGTTGGACTACAACCCCCATCAACCCCACTGAACATAACCAATGGACAGAGATGGTGGGAATTATGTCGCTATGACTCTAGGAAGCCGCCATATGTTACCTCAAAGCTGTTGTATGTTACCTCAAAGGTAAAACAGCTTATGTGGTCATGTGTAGGGTGAAGCCTCTCTTACCCAAGAGATGGTGCATCTGATGAAAATGGTTCTTGTCTGCAATAAGTCATGGCAAGCAGACTAATTACTGTTTAGGATACTGCAGAAATCAGACTTTTCACCTTTGTAAAGGGAGTTCAACTGTATCTGGTTCATAATGTAGGCAAAGTGCACTGTGTCTGCAGAACTACACAGCCTGGACACACACAACGCAAACGATACCCTGAGCTTAATTTGGAATAGATTCAACTATAATACAAATTATTTTTACAAAGTAAAAACTCATCCCTTGCTCAAGGCCATTCCAAAATGGAGAATGGGCAGCAAAAGTTGCAGGGTGAACTTATTTCAAGCATAGAGAGCTTATTACAAACCAGGCCCAAACTTCTCAGGAGTTTGATTTCAGCTCATAACGAGTTTGGGGCAGGAGGACTTTACCTTTATGAACCCCCTTCATATTGGACTTCAGTGACATCACAAAATCTATCATTCAGGGACCACCGCAAAGTCTCCCCAAGAGCACCTGCATCTTTTTGTAGGTTCGTGTCAGGGCCCAGCAGGGGTCTGTTCCAGACTATCCGTGAACCCAGAGATTGAGGGAAGTTGGCTGACAAGATGAAATCAGTTTTGGAGATAAGGCTCCAATGACCAGAGGTAGGGGCATCCTCAGGACTAGGCAGAAAGGCAGCTTTCAGAGAAGGCAGGTCAGGATCAGAGGTCCCAGAGGCTGGAATGTTGTCAAGGTCAGGTAGCAGGTAAGAGGTAACAATGCCAGAGTAGAAGGTGAATAGCCTCAGCAAGTGGAATGTCAAAGTCAGGCAGGTATCACAATCCTAGGAAGCAGGCAGAAAAGGGGAAAAGGAATAGAAACAAGAGTCTTCACACGCAAGATAAATTATCTGAGCAACTTGAAGCCCGAGGCTTTATAGGATTTGCTGGAAATTGATTGACTTGTGGGGTTCATCTGACACTATGTAAGCAGATGGTGCCCATTAACCACAGTGTTTAGCTACTACACTAAGCTACCATGCAGTCGAACTATTTCTGCTCTGGTAGCGTGGGTAGCGACGGCAGTGCTGGAGGTAAAGTACTTGTGCCTGCCTGTTGGAAGCCCTGGTTCGAGTCTCCCTCCTGTGCCTTGCAGCCTGAAGATTGCATCTGTAGGATACTTCCCCACTGACACAGGATACATCAATGCCATTCTCTCCATTCCCAGAGATTAGCTCCATCTCCCCTCCTTCCACTTCAATCACCATGCGGGCATTCCTCCTCACATCCTCCGGTTCTTGGCAAAACCTGTGCAAGGCAACATTAAGATTCTTCCTGACATCTGCTGGCATCCCTTCTAGGGATCTCACCTTTCTGCGGATCCTTTCCAAATTTTTGGCATTGAGGTGTCTCTTGTACAACGACAGCCACTCCCTGAACATTTTCCAGGTCTTTGGTTCAACATGATAGTAAGGTTCCCTCTTGTCAAAGGACAGGGAAATCTCACATTGCACCTTCCCAGAGATGAACTCCAGTCGAACCTTGTGTTTCCTGATGATCAGCCGGGCATTTTCCTGCACTGATAAAGGCTCCTTGGGGAATTCCTTCAGGGCCACTTTGAGGCATCTTCTCAAATCTTCTCCCATCTCCCATCTCCCCAAACCTTCCTTCACTCTCTGGAGACTTGCCACATTCAGTGGCTGGGGCTTGTAGCATAATCTGGACAGATACACATCCCCTGAGAGCTCGGAAACGTAGTACCTGAGATCTCCATCAGCATCATCTACACAGATGAGACATTTCTGATTTCCACAGGAGAATTTCAACTCGACCCCATCACTCTTGATCAACACAGTGGCATTTTTCTTCACACATGGAGGCTCTTGCTTGAAATTCTTCAGCACCACATCCAAGCACGCTATGAGTTTCCTTGTGCCTGGTTCATAGCCTTGCAACTGTTTCTGCATAGATCTAAGGGACTCCATGCTCAGTGGGTGAGTTACTCCTTGGATCTGATAACAGCAATACTTAAACAAGAGAGATTGTCCCAGGAACTTTCCTATACTAAGCAACTCCATCTCTTCAAGAAAGGGAGCCTACTTTCCTTTAAGAATGCCCCCAAATTATCAGTCACCTTCTGAGTGTATCTTCAAAGGACCTTTTGCCTGTTTCAGCTGAAGTAGATCTGAACTGCAGAAGGACGTGTCATATGTAACATGATTCTGGTTTTGCTTGTTACTATGAGCTCTATTTAGCTTTCATGCAGGTGCTAACAATAGAGAGTCAAAGGAATGAAAGTTGATCAGCTTTGTTAGTTTTAACGTGCAGGAACTGCCCGAAAACAAACAAGACCAGAAATGTGATGAAAGGCTGTCCTGTTTTGAGCCTATGCACAGTTCCATCACTGCTGTGAACCATGGGGGAAGGGCTGGCTAGAATCCCTTCCACCCACCATGTTGTCAGACCAGAAAAGTGTAAATATGCACCTACATTTTGGGTATGTGGAAGGAAATTCCAATTTCCCCTCTGATTAAATTTGAACTCTCTCCTTGAAATTGGGTGAAATGAGAAACAGATTTCAGAGGTTTAACTCACATACACACACACCCAAAAAACCCAACATGGGATGTTGGAAAATGCTGGATTTTACTAATTCAGAAATGGGGGATTTTTAATTTCACTTAAAGAGCATAGGGAAATCAGAAGAGCTCTGCTGGATCAGACCAAAGGCCTATGTAGACCAGTATTCTGTTCTTACATTGGCCAACTGGATGCCCCTTGGAAGGCCAGAAGCAGGACTTAGGCCAGTAGCACTCTCAGGTAACATACTTAAGTGTTTCCTGAGAACAATCTCTGGGTAGATAATGGCTTCAGTCAGAAAGGATCTTCTGCCTGTGGCCACTGGGGAGAAAAAGTCAGATATCCAAAAACATACACATATTTTGATACACTATATTTCAGTTGAGCCTTTTCAGAACAAAGTTGGCCCTTGAACAGTCTGCTGGCCATCTTTTGGTGCAGATTCTACATTCATAGTGGACTCTCTTGTCTCTATATATCACACATTATATGTTCTCCCTCCCCAGAGAAGAACCACACTGAGCACGTCTGAACAGATCCAGTTCTTGGCATTCTCTTGGATGCACCTGGCTGAACTGGGAAATAACCTTCTTTAAACAGACCACCAGCTCTTCTTTTTGGAGTCTGCCTCACACCTTCACTAAACTTGAGAAGCATTCTGGAAGCCACTTAATCAACACTAAGACCCATCCTCCACCAGTGGTTTGCTATGACACTGAGCACCTCCATCATCACACACAAACATCCAACATCTTTCCTGGGGAAGAACCGGTTTTTCATGTCTCCAGTCTCAGATGTTTATATTTGTATTGCCCTGGGTAGACTGTGGTTCCTTGCTGAGTTCTTCCCATGCTCAATAAAAAGAAGCTGAGGTATTTGTAGTCTTCTCCTAAAGATCCTGGTTTCATCCACTATTTCTACTGGGCAGCTACATGCGTGTATCCGGTTCTGCAGACCGCAATGTATGCGTACTGACGATCTGGAATACGTCCAGGGAAAGATAGCAAAGATCATGAGAGGCCTGGAGACCAAAAGCTGTATTCAACTGAGTCCTACTCAGAGTAGACCCATTTAAATTAATGGCCCTAAGTTAGTCATGTGTATTAATTTCAGTAGGTTTGCTCTGAGTAGACCTTACACAGAATACAACCCTAAGTGCTTGAGGAAAGGTCAAAGGAGCTGGCTATGTTTAGCTTGGAGAAGCGATGATTAAGAGGTGACATGATATGTCTACTCTGGAATGCAGAACCTGATCGTCTGGAGAACACACTTGCTGGACCCTGGGAGAAGCCAGCACAGGAGAAAGCTGCAGGTGCTGTTGGGGGGCGGCAGTTGGGGGGCTGCAGCATACTACAAAAGATTTGGGGGCTCCTCTCTCTAGATCGGGGTTCCCAAACTGTGGTCCACAAGCTTCATTCAGATGGTCCACAGAGTGTCTGTAAAAATACAATTATAAAAAACATACAGCATCTAGCATGTCGTATTACAATTGCTACAATAGGCAGAAAAAATATTAAGTGGTCCACCAAGACCCTCAGCAATTTTTAAATGGTCCGTGGGCAAAAACATTTGGGAACCATTGCTCTAGATGTTAGAATGGCAATTAGGTTTATGAAAATGTAGGGCATTTTTCATCAGTCTAACACAGGGATGGAGAACATGACCCCCTCCAGTCGTTCCTGGACTTCCACTGTCATCAGCCCCAGCCAGCATGGCCAATGATCAGGGACAACTGGAGTTATAGTCGAAGAAACATTTGGAGGGCCACAGGTTCCCCATCCCGTGTGAGCTAGTGTGGTGTAGTGGTTAAGAGTGTTGGACTAGGCACTGGGAGACAAGGGTTCAAATCTTAAATGCACAGAAGCATTCGCACGTAGCATGATGTGAGGCAGGCAAAGACAAATAGCAAGGCCTGGAGCGGTGGTGGACCCAGAATGGTGGCCTCACCAGGTGGGTGGGAGGGCAGGTGGGTGGGAGGGCAGCCAGGGGTGGTTGGTTCTGGCACCCCCTGGGGTGGAGGTGGGGAGAAGGGGGAAGGGAACTCTGGTGATACCTGAGCAGGGCCAGATTATCCATTAGGCTTAGTAGGCTGAAGCCTAGGGGCCCAGAGCTCTTCGGGGCCCATGGGGCACTGGCCCGAGGGCCCCTGGAGCTACAGGAGACCCTCTGCTCTCCTTCCGCAATTTGCGGAAGCATCTGCGGACCGCCATCCCCCCACTATACCTACCTTTCCATTGTTTTCTGCGGCACGCAGATTTGCCATCAATAAAGATGGCAGCCAAGGTTTCCTTAAGGGGCTGAAGCCTCTGCTGCCATCTTGGCTGACGGCATGCATGTGTGCTACACGCATGCGTGCTACACGAGCGCGTGCTACACGCGCGCATTGCTGCCATCAACGAAGATGGTGGCAGAGGCTTCAGCTCCTTAGGGAAACCTTGGCCACCATCTTAATTGATGGCAAACCTGCGCATGCTGCAAAAAATGGAAAGGTAGGTGAAGCATGGGGATAGGGGCCCCCAAACACCAATCAGCCTAGGGGTTCTCCTCAGCTTAATCCAGTCCTGCACCTGAGGGGAATGGGGGGAGAGCTATGGTGAACCATGGTAGAGGGGGGCTGTGGTGAGCTGGGGGGAATGGGGGTTGGTGTTGATAAGCAAGGTTGGCGAGTGAAGCGAACAGGGGCAGAGCCCCTAGTTGTGAGGATAAAATTAGGAAGGAGAGAACCAGAGTATTAACAGGGGCTGGTTACAGGGACCATACAACTCCCTTGTTACAACAGCTCCACTGGCTGCCAGTTTGTTTCCGGTCACAATTCAAAGTACTGGTTTTGACCTTTAAAGCCCTATACGGCCCAGGTCCAGGCTATTTGTCAGACCGTATCTCCCTATACGAGACTGCCCGGGCCCTGAGATCTTCAGGAGAGGCCCTTCTCTCAGTCTGAACACCTTCACAAGCGTGATTGGTGGGGACGCGAGATAGGGCCTTCTCGGTGGCGGCTCCTAGGTTCTGGAACTCCCTTCCTAGGGAGGCACGAATGGCCCCCTCCTTGCCATCCTTCCATCAGCAAGTAAAGAGTTTTTTATTCCAACAGGCTTTTGGGATAGAAGGGGTTTAGGATTGGGCTTTACAAGGCTTGTTTTGTTATGTTATATTATTATTTGTATTATTTTAAATTGTTTTTAGATTTAGTTCTATTAGATGTAGTTCTATTTGTAAGCCGCCCTGAGTTCCAGTTTGGAAAAAGGGCGGGGTAAAAATAAAGTTTCAATTCAATTCAATTCAATCATGTTGGCATGCCTCCTTGAGCTCCTTGGAGGAAAAGTGGGTTCTAAAAATGATGATGCTGATGATGTGGGAAGCCGGGACTCAAACATCACAGGCTAGAATCTTCCTGTCCCCAGAGTCAGGTGATCCAGAACAGCTGATCTGGTCCTGCTGCCTGCTATATGCTTCCAGGATATCCTGCACTCCCTCAGTTTGGGCAACCTTTGGTTGAAGGAAGCTAATAGGCTCCTCCTCTGCTGTTAAAGGCTGGACCCTTTCCTGCCTCTGGCATTCCACACATGCCAGGAGAATGAAGATTTTGACTCAGCAGCAGGTTGACTCCAACCGTGGAAGAATTGATTGGTCTGTTTCTGAGCAAAGCAGCCAGACGGCATTTTGAAGACCATGGGTGGCTGACTGGCAGTATAGGTACCACAAGCAAACAGGCAATATGGTAGAGGTGGGGAACCTGATGCCCTCCAGCTGTTGTGGGACTCCAACTCCAACCAGCACCCAACCAGCTTGGCTAATGGTTAGGGATGATGGGAGCTGCAGTCCAATGTCTGGAGGGCCACAGTTGCCCCATCCCTCACATACGGGTTTGTGGCACGGCAGGACAGGAGCAGGAATGATAAAGATTAGAGCCTACACATCTACATCCCATTCTGCTGCCTGCACAGCTGCCCACAGTGCACAGCTGCCTGGTGTGCCTTGTGGCAAACTCGCTCAGGCTAGATTGGCCATCATTGCTTACAACAATGAAGGGGAAGAGAGTAAAAGGCCAAGTTCTTTCACTGGGCCTGTGCCACTTCAGACTAGGGAGGGGGAAGAAATTCAATTCAGTTCACATTTAAAGCCGAATCTATACAATTCGCATTTTCTGAAGCAGTACGAGAATCGAAACACAGCCATCCTTTGAAATTTGCACTTATCCAAGTTATGTGATGCAGCTCTCCAAGGTAACAATATTTACTAAAATGCATATATTAGGGAAACATGCATAAAAATATATTACAGAAAAGAACATACAAATTGCTTGCAAAAATGTGTACTTTAGCCAAAACTGAATACAAAAACATATTTAGTAGGAGAAATTTGCACTAAAATGGTGAAGAATTTCCATGAGGTTTTTAAAAATAAAAATAAAAAAATTGCAAAATGTTGCAGAAATGTGGAGAATGAAATTTAAGATTGGAATAATCAGATATGGACAGAACCAAAATTGACAGATCATTCCATCTCAATGGGGACAGGGTTCAGTTCCTTCCTCCTGCCCTCCTTGTTGAAAATCCTCACCTCTCCAGCTACTACTTCTTCCTGAAGCTGTCTGAAGTAAACAGCATATTTGGAGAGAAACAATAAAGGTGGAGCACTTTTGTCTCTGCCCCCCCAAAAAAACAACAACAACCCAACTGGAGGCCATGATCCAGATAGAATATTCTGGATTGGGGCTTCTCACTGCTTTTTCTTCAATAGAAAAGTGACCTTTAAAAAGCATGCTTTTTCTTTTTTAAAAAAGCATGAACACTACCATGTGCAGGGTCTCCTCCCTCCCTCCCTCCGGCTAGCCAAATAGGAGCAGGTAGACAGTAATGAAATGAAGCCACCCCTCTTGCAAGTAGTTTATGGTTTTAAAGGAAGATACCAAAACAGGCATTTTAGAAAGCCAAATTTGTCAAATGGGCCAACTAATTTATGCCAAAACATCATACAACTGAAAATAATAGAATTATTGTCCTTATAACATTTGATGGCTATACTTCACAGATTACAATGGCTATTTAGAAATACTGGTATCTGCTAGAGAATATACCTAAGTGTTACTGTGTCCCTTTGCTTGTGTATAAACACATATTCTGAGAGATATATGGGTGCATTCTAAAGTAAAACCAAATCTAAGCTCCTTTAAGAACACAATTGACATCAGTGTGGGTCAATTCCCATGTGGGAACTGTAGCATATGTACCAATTGTGTCAAATTGAATTGTTTTAATCATCCTGTTTGTGATGAATGAGCACCAGTCCCTTGGCACTCTTCACCATCCCAGGAGCTAATTCCCCACCCAGGGTAACTGATCCTGGCAAAATATCCTTCCCTGCCAAGGCTGTGCACACTCACAACAGCCCTGCAGTGTAGGTAGACTGCCACCACCCCTTATCTGGTTATCCACCCTGAACCAAGGGGAAGCTCAGAGCCCAGGAAACTTGCCAGGGATCCCAAGAGACAAGAGCCAAACAGACACTCCTTGCTCTGGAGCCTTAGGCAAACACCCCAGTTCCACAGTACTGTAGTCGTGGTCAGTGGCCAAGGTACCAGATTCAGAACTAACCTTCTCCTGAAATGAACACACCCTGGTAAACAGAACTAACTTTATTAAAGAATAAAAGAGGTGCACAGTTATAGCAACAAAATGGAGCTGGTATAGCACAGTGTGGACAAGAGCCTGGCTGAGAGTCCAGAGTCTGTGAGTTCAAATCCCTGCTCGTGTCTTCTGGGTGCCAAGGGCCAGCTAAAGATCACCCCCACAGTGAGTGGCTCTGGGGTTACGTGCCCTGCCACCTGTGCAGCAGTGGGCAAGCTGCATAGTCCCAAGGAGCCCAGTTGCCCCCCAGCTGGCAGTTGCGGACAAGGAAGGGGCTGGCTTGTGCAGCTGTGGCAAGCTGAGCAGGCCCTAGCCAGTGGGGAGGACTAGCCTCAGAGGGAGGCAATGGTAAACCCCCTCTGAGTACCGCTTAAAATGAAAACCCTATTCATAGGGTGGCCATAAGTCAGGATCGACTTGAAGGCAGTTCATTCAATATCCACACCCAAAAGGGGCAAGGTGAAACATAGAGAGTTCAGTCACAACAGAGAAACAAAAAAGCCATCTATCCTAGTCTAATACTTACACACAGGTAGACAGTTGTATAGCCCTCTCTCCTCAGAGAAAGAAAAACACAATCAGGATAGTAGATGGCAAAGTGGAACCTCACCGGGCAACATCAAGTAGGCATGATGGGACCCAGAAGAGGAACAAAAGAGTTTTCTGCCCATACTTATGGCAAAATCCCTAGCAACAGGTCAGAGACAGTTATCTAGTCAGGGGCTTCTTCATGAGGCAAGAGCCCATCAATCACCAGCCAAATGGTGCATCCTCCCTGAAGCTTCCCAGACTTTATGACCTTGACGGAGCCAGGCCTCTACTGATAAGAAGGTGTTAGGTTGAGCTTCTCTGATTACCTGCAGCTGGGATACAAAACTGCCAATTCATGGCTCTAATGCAGAGGCCAAATGTTAACCTGTGAAGATCCCACACTATCAAATGAAACCCCACAATTCCTTGCCACACAACCATCTTGAATTCAGGTTTTCGTGACACTGTTGACAACATTTACCATCTTCATGAATTATATAACTACAATACTCCAGGAGTTATTTATGCAGTTTCATGCCCATGTCCTTTACTTGGAATGATCACAAGAAAATTAAAGACCAGGATAGGAGAGCAAAAAAGTTGCATCAGGACTGAAAAGATTCAAAGTGTCACCGTTGGTGTAACAGTTTGTTAGAACAGAAGCCTGATTTTAAATCCTTAACATTCTGGTGGATTGAGAAAGTTGTTTCCCTGAACCACGTACTATGTATGCAACTGAAAAGGAAGGAGGTCAGATGGATCTATAGACTAAATACAGTGACACCTAATGGACTCAGTGAGGACACTGAATGGATGTCTGTCATGTAGTAATGTGCAGATATATTCTTTCTGGGAATTATATCACACTTCTTGACACTGCCAATAACATGCTGTATTGATAAATGTGTGTACAGAACATTGATTACTGCTGTTACAGTGAGGCTTTACAGGATATACAGAATGGAGCTAAGAATATAATAGTGCAAGAACAGGTATGTAAGATATTCACTAATGGGCAAAAAACTCCTTGCAGTTTAAGAATGTACCTATAGCCCACAGATATTTCTATCAAACTTTAAAAAGCAGGGAAATTGGGCAGCTATAGTGAATGCACCAGGGGAGCAGGAGGCATATGTTACCAAATTCTTCCAAGCTGTACAGCAAGTGGATTGGACTGTAAAGGACCAACACAAATTGTGTTTGCATTTTGACAACTTTGTAGGGCAGTACAATATCTCAGAGAGGAGATCAGGTCTCCTGCTCCCCTGGTGCATTCACTATAGCTGCCCAATTTCCCTGCTTTTTAAAGTTTGATAGAAATATCTGTGGGCTATAGGTACATAGGGCTATAGGAGGAGGAAGAAGGAAGAGGGGAGGGGAGGAGGAAGGGAGAGGAGAGGGGAAGGAGGGAAAAGCAGGTCTGATCATTTGCATGCTTATTGAGTTCAATGGGATTTACTCCTATGCAATCATGGTTAGGATAGGAAAAAAAGACCACGGGGGAGGAGGAGGGGGAGCGGGAAGGAGCATATTGGAGGGAGGCAAAGGAAGGGGGAGGGGAGGGCAGGTTTGATCATTTGCATGCTTATAGAGTTCAATGGTATTTACTTCCGTGCAAACTTGCTTAAGATAGGTAAAACTGACCACAGGGAGGAGGAAGGGGAGGGGGAGGAGGGGGAAGGGGAAGGCGGGGAGTGGAAGGGGATGGAGAGGGAGGGGATAGGAGGGAGGAGAATGGAGGCTGGGTTTGATCATTTGCATACTTTTTGAGTTCAATGGGATTTATTTCTGTGCAATCATGTTTGAAAATTGAAATGGACTGCCTTCAAGTCGATCCCAACTTATGTTGACCCTATGAATAGGGTTTTCATGGTAAACGGTATTAAGAGGTGGTTTACCATTGCCCTCCTCTGAGGCTGAGAGGAAGTGACTGATCCAAGGTCACCCAGTGAGCTTCATGGCTGTGTGGGGATTCTAACCCTGGTCTCCCAGGTCGTAGTCCAACACTGACCTGGGGGAGGGGCAGGGAGGGGAGGGGGAGGGGATTGGGTGGGTGAGCACTGGGCAGAAGGGAAGCCCCTTTCCTTTCCAAAAGGAAAACATTGTGAACAGTATCATTCTTTTTCAGGCTTTCCCCCACCTTTTTATTCAAATGCAAAGATGTATCACTGAACACTAAAGTCAGGATCATTCAGACCATGGTATTTCCGATTTCTATGTATGGATGTACAGTGAAAAAAGCGGATAAGAGAAAAATCAACTCATTTGAAATGTGGTGTTGGAGGAGAGCTTTGCACATACCATGGACTGCGAAAAAGACAAATAATTGGGTGTTAGAACAAATTAAACCAGAATTATCACTAGAAGCTAAAATGAAGAAACTGAGGTTATCATACTTTGGACACATCATGATTCACTAGAAAAGACAATAATGCTGGGGAAAACAGCAGGGAGTAGAAAAAGAAGAAGGTCAAACAAGAGATGGATTGATTCCATAAAGGAAGCCACAGACCTGAACTTACAAGATCTGAACAGGGTGGTTCATGACAGATGCTGCTGGAGGTCACTGATTCATAGGGTCGCCATAAGTCGTAATCGACTTGAAGGCACATAACAACAACAACATTATAAAGCCAAATAGTATTATACAGCCACAAAAGCGGCTGTATACTATAGCCAGCTTTAATTTTTCACATTCCGCAATGTTAAATTGAAAATGCCCCCATGCCATTGTGATGCTTCCCATAAGCTCATTTCAAAACAAAACCTTACAAGACATATAGTCCTGAACTCAGAAACGCTTGCTTAACAACCCTCTCAATTTTCATGGCGATACACAAAGCAGTCAGAGAGAATAGAGAGTTCAAAGTGTAAAAAGAGTGAAAAAAACCCCAGAGCCCTTTTGGACTTTTTTCTCTGAGAGTTCTCATAATCTGTTGAAATTCATTAAAAATCAGCCATGTTCACAGAGTACCTGTAATCCTAATACTGACCTTGCCCCATACTCTGACCTTCATCTTCTGCAGTTTAAATATTTAAAAAATACCTGGCTGATCTTTAATTACTTTAAGAAATTTTGGCTGGAACCCCATAATGTCGGGTATGCTCAGTAAGAACCAACGTCCAGGACATGATTCCTCCCGACCTATACCAAGCCTACTCCCTATGGTGGTGCCCCATCCTGGCGTCTCTATTTACTAAAATAAATAATACTGGATGTATTCCCCAGGGGTGGAGAACGAGCATAGTGATTCCGATATTCAAGAAGGGTGATCCCGCCTTACCTTCAAATTATAGACCTATCAGCCTTCTTGATGTTGCAGCAAAGCTCTATGGGCGATATTTATTAAATAAACTCCGCGATTGGGATAGGGAACATTCTATTATATCTGAAGTCCAGGCAGGTTTCAGAGAGGGAGCCAGCACGCTGGACCAATTGTTTATATTGCATCATCTCATTGGGAAAGTTAAAAAGGGCCCATTGCATTCTCTTTACTTAGCGTTTATTGATTTTGCCGTGGCCTTTGATTCTGTCGATCGCACTTTACTATGGCAGAAACTAGACAAGGCTGGCTTAGATAAAAGGCTTTTATGGCTTCTTCAAATCCTCCATTATGATACAGTCATAAGAATACGCCTGGGACTTAATGGTACGCTTTCCCAAAAAATCCCAATGATGAAAGGAGTCAAACAGGGATGCATACTGGCGCCATTTTTATTCAACTTTTTCATCAATGATATTGTCCCAGTAATGGCCTCACCAGAGTTTTTTCCTCCAGCGGTCAGGAACAGGAAGGTGCCTGTTCTACTCTACGCTGATGACTTACTTCTATTATCACAGAACAAGATTGGCCTTAAACGTATGCTTTTGGCACTACAGGAATATAGCGATTCCCAATCTTTAAAAATTAACTATTCAAAGTCAAAAATAATGGTGTGTGGGAGATACAGCAGATCCAGAACCATCTGGAGACTAAATGGCCACACTCTAGAGCAAGTATCCTCCTTTAAATACTTGGGAATACATATAAACAACCAATTACACTGGTCCCACCAGTTAGCGTAGATCAAACTACAAGCTCTCAGAACATTGGGCCTATTTAAAAAAAATTTTACTCAAAGGGTGGCCAACTAGTAAGACCTATGCTCAATCTCTATAAAGCTAAGCTTCTTCCCACAATTTTGTATGGAAATGAAATCTGGGGCCACTCACTAAGGATGACCCTCGAGTCAATCCAAAATACTTTTTTTAAACAAATCTTGGGCCTCCCAAAAAGTACCCCAGCCGCTCATGTGAGACTGGAATTAAATGCCCCTTCCTTAATGGTTAGACTTGATTTATCATTTCTACGCTATTGGAAAAAACTTTCGCTCCTCGACTCATCCTCCCTGGTAAAACTATGCTGGGAGGACCAAATGGGAAATGGGGGCTGGGCCTCTAACTTTTTTGCCCTTGGTTTCCAATATCTTTTGACGCCCACCCTTTTTACAAATTTTAACCCAGATGCGCTACGTAATTTCATGTTCGAACATGGCCTACAAGTGGATAGAGCAGGGATCGCCACCTCATCCTTTTCCCATTGGTTTCCACATATTATGCCAAATGGTACAGCCCTTAATTATTTTGATATACTAACGTTGGCCCCCCTGCGCAAAGCATACACTGAGCTGAGATTCCAGGTAATGCCTTCAGCATATTTAGAGGGCAGATACCTTGGAATTCCTATTGGTGACCGTTTATGCATAGCAGGATGCAAGGTACCTGAGGATTTGGTACACTATATGCTTGTATGCCCAATGTTCTCTCTCCCACGTGGAAATTTTTTAAATCCATTGATTGCCACGAGGAAAGACCTTAATTGTTCCCAAAAAGTGATCCTTTTATTATCTTCTGTACAACCCCACATTGTGTTATCTACAGCCAAGTTTGCCTTGGCAGCAAAGAAACTCAAATGTGCTAATAGCTGTAATTGAATTTATTAGCAAATTATTGCTTGTTTTATTTTAGTCTTGTGTATAGTTATGTTTTATGTTTTGCTTTTGTAACAGCCTTTGGCTATATACATTTAATAAACAAACAAACAAACAAACAAACAAGAACCAACTGTCAAGAGTTCTAAAAGCTAGACTCACAGCTGCTGGGCTTGCCTAATCAGGGGGCCACACCCACACCAGAGTTTGATTTCACGTGAGACACTCATGGCTTCCGTCAGAGAATCCTGGAAAGTGTAGTTTGTGAAGGGTGCTGAGAGGAGACTCCTATTCCACTGAGAGAGCTCCAGTGGCCAGAGCGGTTGAACAGTCAGCCACTCTGATTGAAGCTCTGTGAGGGGAACAGGGCGTCTCCTAGCAACTCTCAGCACCCTTCACTAACTACACTTCCCAGGATTCTTTGAGAGAAGCCATGACTGTCCAAAGTGAAATAAAGGCCTGGTGTGGATGTGGCCAGGGACAGCTTTGGTTTAAATTTGGATGGTTGGCCTCCAAGAGGTCTTCTGTATCTTTAAAAGTTGTGCAGGGGGAAGGGAGAATTTCACCTTGTGGTTTTTCCCATTAGTGTTGCAAGAAAACCTGCACTTGACTGAATTTTCTCTTCTCTTAAAGATACAGAATCATTCTCAGGCCCTGAGCCTGACAACCCTAGTTGGATACCACCCCATTACCAGCATTGAATTAAGATTCAACTGCCAGTCAAAATCTATATGTGGGACAAGGAGGGGGCACCCTAGGAGTGCCTTTTACCAGTTTCAGCTGGTAAGACAGCGTGGCCGTTTCTGGACTGGGATAGCCTGACTACTGTTGTCCATGCACTGGTAAGCTCTAGGCTGGATTACTGTAATGCGCTCTATGTGGGGCTGCCCTTGAGGATGGTCTGGAAGTTGCAGCTGGTGCAAAATGCAGTGGTGCAACTGCTCACTGGAGCAGGGTATCACCAACATGTGACCCTACTACTGAAACAATTGTAGTGGCTGCCCATTAGCTACTGATTTAAGTTCAAGGTTCTGGTTTTGGTGTACAAACCCCTATACAGCTTGGGCCCAGGATACCTGACAGATTGTCTTACCTGTTATATACCCAGTTGATCACTATGCTCTGCAGGTGAGGGCAGATACCATCTTATCAGGAGGTCCATTCTGCACAACATGGGAAGCAGACCTTTTGTGTAATGGCACCAACCTTTGGAACTCCCTCAAATATTAGACAGGCGCTGTCTCTGTTATTTTTTTGGTGCCTACTGAAGACCTTCCTCTTTCAACAAGCCTTTTAAGTAGAGACCTTACCCCAGTCTACTTCTGGGTTGGAATTGCTTTTTAAGATTATTTAAAGCTGTTTTGTTTTAAACATGCTTTTAAATATGCTTTGTTTTAATACTTTAAAGTCTGTTTTTATGATGTTTTAGAGTGTTCTAGTGTTTTTGTTTGCTACCCTAGGCTCCTACTGGGAGGAAGGGTGGAATATAAATAAACAAACAAATAAATAAGAGCTGAAATCAATGCCAAAGGCTAAAGGTTTACTCAGAATTTTAAATGTAAGAATTATTTTTTTTCATACACTTATATTTCCCTCAGGCATTTGATTAGAATCTCCATCAGAACCACACGAGAGAGTGTGAAAATGAGGATGCTAATTCTGCCCTTTCTGCCACCAGCACCCTCCGCACCACAGAGGCCAAATATCTGCTGCTCCCAAGTTTAGGCTGCCCATATGTCATTTAGAACTCTGTACTGCCAGAGTTCTCAACCATGGAAAGAGCCTACATGAGTACAGAAGACTTCCCACGGCAGACACTCCACCTCCACAGATGTGGAGGGTAACAGAACCAGCAACAGGGATAAAATGGAGGGACTGGAGGTAATACACTCATCCCCGCTCTCCCTCATGAGTTTCCAAGCGCGTAGAGAATTGAATGCCCCAAGAGGGCTCTGTATTTGGTTCAGATTAGCATGAACCACCTAGAGTGACCACTAGCCTAGAAACATAGAGTTGGAAGGGGCCTACAAGGCCATCGGGTCCAACCCCCTGCTCAATGCAGGAATCCAACTCAAAGCATTCCCGACAGATGGCTGTCCAGCTGCCTCTTGAATGCCTCCAGTGTCTGACAGCCCACTACCTCTCTAGGTAATTGGTTCCATTGTCGTATGGCTCTAACAGTTAGGACGTTTTTCTTGATGTCCAGTCAAAATCTGGCTTCCTGCGCGCTCGCATCCCTGCCATGAACCAAGGTGGCGGCAGAGGCTTCAGCTTCTTAGGGAAACCTCAGCCGCCATCTTTCTTAAGGACACCACTGCGTGCGCAACCACAGAACAAGGTAAGTTAAGCAAGGGAATGGTGGAGTCCCGAAGTTCTCGCCGTGTGAGAATCACGGAAGGGGAGTGCTGGGGCAGGCTTTTGCCCAAGGGCTCCAGCGTGTCTGGTGCCAGCCCTGCCTGCAAGCAAGCCAGACTGCTATAGCTTCACTTCCGGAACAGGGATGGCGAACCTCGGGCACAGTGGCCAAATGCGGTCCTCCAAGGCTCAGAACTCTCCCAAGGTTCCACCCCTCCCCAGCCATGCTTCATGCCATTCTTGGTGTTTTTGCCAGGCTGGAATGTGTCTTTGAACTTTGATAATACTTGCCTGGAGGAAGTCAGAGGGGGGTGCGTGAGTGTGTGCCTTCTGCTCTAGAAAGGTAATATTTACATTCATTGTTTCACCCACTTCTGCCTCTGGCCCTGCCTGCCTCCTGCATGCATCCCCTGGAACAGGGGTGGCCAAACTTGCTTAACGTAAGAGCCACATACAATAAACTTCAGATGTTTGAGAGCCGCAAGACATGAACAAATATTACACACAAATATTACACACACATTTTTATTGTTACATGCACATTTTGTTACAAAAATGTCTATAAATATTAAGAAATATATGTACGTAATAATATTTATTCATGTATGTAGTTTTTAAACTGTTAATTTGTATTAGTTTCAATAATCTGTTTAAATTATATTAAAATTCAATTAACTATAACTAAAACTTGAATGTTTACAGACATTCTGAAAATACCATATTGAATTCCAGGTTGTTAACTCCAAAAATTACGTGATCTGACTTCCATTTCAGGGAAAATTCTTCTCTGAGCTTCTCTTACTTGGTCTAATGCTGCCAACTGAGCCCTGAGCAGCTTCAACTCTTGGTGTATCGTATCTAATTTCAACATAAAGTCTTCCATACTGACTGTTGCATTCTTGGCTGTATTTGTCTCCAGTGTTGGCTTTTTAGTCTTCATGCCTTCAAAGGTAAAAGGACATGCTTCAAAACTTGCCATCTGAAATGAATATAAACAGTTAAATTTTAAAACAGAGAACAGTATGTAGATTGTTTTCTACCTAGTTTCAATAATCACAAAGTACACGTATATACACCAAATGTTTTCAAAATCCTGAATGATTATTATTTTAACTATATTGAGCATATTTAATACGGTAATGAACTACGGAAACATCTAAGAAAAATATGCAAATTTGCATTTCATTAACATAAAATGAGACCGCCAAAAACAAAAATAAAAGGGGTAAAAACAGATATTTTAATGATATTTATTTGTCTTAGTAAATATCTGGTCAAAACATGGAGGAAAATATGTAAACCAATAAAATTAGAGATATTTTAATCAGATACCACCTTACAAAATTATAGTCTTATCATAATATTTTTATGACACAAACAGACATTGCTACAATTATCAGGCTATTTACTACTAGTAGAGATCTTATGAGTCTCCATCTTGGCTGTGAGTCGTTGAAAATCTGGCTGATATGTTGTCAAGGATGTACGAATTAGCTCCGTCAGGTGCTGATTTGTAAGGATAGCATGATGCTTCGACTTCACAAATTTCATTACAGAGTATAGTGATTCACAGCAGTATGTTGTGCTGAAAATTGAGATGAGTCACACACTGGTTTTCTTCAGTTCAGGATATTTTATTTCTGGAACTTGCTTCCAGAATTCAATTGTAGACTGGGATTTATGGATCATCTTTAGACCCAGGTCCTCCTGTAATTCTATTAGTTCCATTTCCACAGCAGATGATTCTATAACCAGAGGTTCGAGAATTGGACAACCATCACTGATCACATCAACCATGAATGGATTTACAAGAAAGGCGAAGCAGGGCTTCAGCTTCTGCAAGTCCTTAAACCTGTCTAGGAAATTATCAAGCAGTCCTTGTAATTTATCTTTGTATTCTTCCAGTTTGTGGTCTCTTATTTCAATATCAGGGAATGTATTTACTCTCCTTTTGAGACTGGGAAAGTAACTGAAGTTTCTTGACAATATGTCTCTGAAAAACTCTTATTTTATTCTGAAAGCTGAAAATTGTCTGAGTAAGATCACAAACAGACTTATCCTTCCCCTGGAGTGCCAAGTTGAGAGTTTGTAGATGATTCATTATATCAGTAAAGAACATTAGATCTTGCATCCATTCATCATTTTCCAGTTGAGGATAGAATCTTTTTTTCTTCTTCAAGAAAAGTAATAATAGGCTCCAACAGATCCACAAACCTACTTAAGACATTGCTGGTTGACAGCCACCTCACAATGCAGTAGAAAGACACATCACTGGGTTTATCTTCAAGCTCCAGTTCTTCAATAAAATTTTTGAACTGTCAGTGGGTCTTCCCATTTAAGTGTATGAAATTGACAATTTCAAGAACAGATTTCATAACATTTTCATACCTGAAGTATCTGGCTGCCAGGTGTTCATGATGAATAATGCAATGAACAGGGAGAAACTCTGGAAAGCTGGGATCACTTTTCATAAGTACAATTAATCCTGCATTTCCCCCCACCATTGCAGGTGCTTCATCTGTTGCAACACTGATGAGTTTATCCAGTGGAATATCAGCATTTGTTAAGGCTCTGTCAAGTGCATTTTTAATGTCAACACCACGAGTTGTTTCTTCTAGTGCCACTAAGTCCAACATCTCTTCTTTCACAGTTACATCAGAGGAAACATAACGAACAAATACTGCCAGTTGTGCGTTGTCTTGTATGTCTGTAGATTCGTCAAGAGCTAAGCTAAATGCAAGGGAATTCTTTAAATCATTTTGCCTGCAACATCAGCACTGATCTGGGAGATACGCCTCTCTGTAGTGTGGAGTGAAGCTGGTGTTTGTCCTATTAGTCGCTGAAGTTTTGTGTTATTTGGATCTAACACTGCAACAACTTCAGCTACATTCTTCTTAACAAATTCGCCATCAGAATATGGGCGTTTAGCACAAGCAATATTCCATGATATAACAAAACTAGCTTCAGTCGTATCGGCTTCCTTACTGAACGTTGTCAACAGTGTCTGCTGGCTATTTAGTGATGATTTTAACATAGTTAACTTGTTTTTCCGTAATTCTGATTTAGGTGGATAATCAGACGAAAAGTTTCTGTTTTCATCTTCATACTTTTGCTTCTTACAATTTGATGACACCATCCTCCTTCACAAAATTTTCACAGACACTTCTAAAAAAATTAAAGTGAAAGGAAACAATAATCTCCAACACGCGCAAAGCAACCAAACTGTACAACACCCAGTATCATGCTAACACTCGGCTAATTTCACTGCCCGCAACACAGCCACACACGTCACAATAACGCGATCGCAAGCCACGCCCACTAAAACTAACATTGTCAGCACTGGCTTGTACGATTACTGATTCTCCAGCACAATTCCTCTATAATCCTTGCTGATCCGAAATTTCTTTAATCCCTGACTCAAATCTAGCATTAAAATTAGGATTTAACTTCTTAAATATATTTACTCACCATGAACATTAAACTTATGTTTTAATCCAGTGGACTCTCAGTTTATACCCAGTAAATAATTATAAAGGTTGACATTTTTTATTTACCTTTTATATTAATTGTGATGCAAAAAGGAACTCAGCCAACATATTTCCGAGAGCCACACATATATGTCAGAGCACCGCATGTGGCTCACGAGCCACGGTTTGGCCACCCCTGTCTTAGACAGTATCTTTTCCCTTAGATAAACAACAGAATTCATTTTGCTCAGTTTCCTTGATGACAAAACAACTTTCAACCCTGCTTCTAAAGCACTGGGTTGCAAAATATCAGGAACTCAACATTCACAATTCCTGCAGAAACCTTTTTGTCTAGAGGTTTAACTTTCCCACCTCCTCCAACGAAATTAACCTTAGGAATGACGGGTAAAAATGACAAAGCAAGTTTACAATCAGAGTTACAGGTGACATCAGCATTGGATAACACATCAACAATGACATTACAGTCATGGTTCAATTTCTGAGGAACAGAAGGTCTATTACATACATCAGACTGAGAGAAATAACAGTCCCAAAGTCACATCAGGAGCAGACTTCAAAGAATCTTGCCAAAATCTCTCAGTAGAAGTCTCTGTTGATAAAGCAGTGTCATGTTCAGATGACACAAGGGTCAAATTCCCACTCCTAATGCAGTCAAGGAGTTGAACCACAGACAACCCTTGCCCCGTCTGTACAGTCTTGCCCATAGTCTGTACAACAGAACTCTTAGCCACACTGCCACTCAGGTCTTGAACAGGTAGACAACTAGGCACAAGCCTTTCTAGTTGTGGCATAGGATCAGAGCAATCAACTTCCTTTAAGCTCTGACTCTGGGTGTCACATTCAGGATATTTTCAACACTGTTCAAAGCCCAATACAGTCTTCCCTAGGGGATTCAGGCTTTCTTCCCCTCCCATGTCTGGAACCAAAACTTTTAAGACCTTGGCCCGCTCAGTCACAGATGGTACAATCTCACAAGACAAACTCTGTACAGATGCTGCCTTTTCAGGCAAAGCAGAGTCTGGCTGAGCTGCAGTCTCTAACACAGGCATATCATCCACCTGTCCATTAAGGAGGGGCTGGTTTTCCCCCACTTCCCCTTGTGCCTGGAGCAGCTCTTCTGCACAAACACCAGAAGTGCTTTGCTGAGTTTAAAACTTAACAATTGCAGCATTAGACTCACCTAAAGTTATAAACTTGGTTTTTCTTACCAGCTCTTGTATAGCAGGATCAACACTTTCTTGGTTCTCCCAACATTTCAAGACTTATCTCTGATACCTGGTCTCTTTTAAAACAGCGGAGTCAACAGAAAAGTAATTTACTCTCTTACTCCCTGGCTGACTATCTTTGGATGAAATTACATTACTTACAGTCTTGGAAACATATACTTTCGCAGCTTTACAGGGCAACACAGTCCCAAGTTCAGGGTTGGAAATCTTCTCATATACCCCCACAGGGATCTCATTAACAGCAGGAAACCCAAAAGTCTCTTTTGGTTCTCCTCCTTCACTCAGCCGAATGTCTTCCTCTCCCGTGTCAGTTTTGGTTGTTAAGAGGGATGCCTTGACAGCTACATTGCTAAGAATATTATCTCTGGCTCGTAAATCTTCAGAAGCAACGAGCCTCTGTTCAATTCCAGTATTAACTGTTTGCTCACAACTTTTCAGTTCTTTAGAAGCAGACTCAAACTGCAGTGGGTCACTCACCAATCCTGCAACATGTACGGACTTCATAAATATTATTTCACTGGGGTGAGTCTGAACCCCCACAGCTGTTTCCACCTGAACTGAATTCATAGCAACACTTCTCTGGGACAGGGCTGCTTCCCTCCTCCCTGCATCTTAGCAATAGGTTGAGACAAACTCACCCTCTTGGGCACCACAGAAAAAACTGCAGGTGAAGTACGGCTGTTATCCAACAAACTGGGTACAGAAAAAGTCCATTCAATAGATGTGCTTCCTTCAGACAACCAGTCAGAACCTTTCAGAGACTCTGCCCCCCCCCCGAGCTCAGCTAAATCTTGACATGCCAGACTGGAGCAACTCTAGGAGAATAGAGTATGCAACATGAGATAGTGCTGGAAGATGAGACCCACAGGTTAGAAGGCATTCACGGAGCTACTGGGGAAAACAACGGACAAGTACGAGTAGTCCTGTGACTAATGATGCAGCTGGCTCAAAGGCAAAAGGAAGCCCAGAGGCTGATGTGCATAGATGCGAAATGAGAGTCCGGAGTTGTACAACGCACACAATAGGAACATGGAATGTTAGAAGCATGAACCAGGGAAAGTTAGAAATTGTCAAGCAAGAAATGGAATGCATCGACATTACCATACTTGGTGTGAGTGAATTAAAATGAACAGGAATGGGACATTTCCAATCAGGCAACTACAAAATATTTTATGCAGGAAATGAGAAATTAAGAAGGATGGGGTTGCTTTAATATTGAAAAGTGATGTGGCAAAAGCAATTAGGAGCTATAACACAAGGTCTGGGTGAGTGATATCAATGAGATTAAATGGGAAACCTATTAACATAACCATCATCCAAGTTTACGCTTCAAAGGCAAGCACAGAAGAGGAGGAATTGGAGAGATTTTACACAGAAGTACAGGAAGAAATTGATCACACACCAAAACAGGATGTCCTGTAATCATGGGGGACTGGAATGCAAAAGTATGGAACAGAGAAGAACTAGGAATTGTGGGGAAATGGGGCTTAGGAGATAGAAATGAAGCAGGAGAAAGACTTATTGAATTCTGTGAAACCAGTAATTTGTTTCTAGCAAACACATTTTTTGAGCAACCAAAAACATGACTGTACATGTGGACATTACCAAATGGTCAATATAGGAATCAAATTGATTATATAATTGGTAACAGAAGATGGAGAAGTTCCATACTTTCTGCAAAAACAAGACCAGGGCAGACTGCGGTACAGATCATGAACTGTTAATATCGACAATCAGAGTAAAACTAAAGAAGAACTACAAAGCAATCATAATGCCAAAATACAATTTAAATAACATCCCAGCAGAATTTAAAGAACAAGTAAGGAACAGATTTGAGGCTTTAAAATTAGTTGACAGAGAACCAGAAGAACTATGGAGTGAAGTCAGAGACATTATCAGGGAAGAATGCAAAAAGACAATAGCTCTCATTAAAAAGAGAGAAAGACCTCAATGGATGACTGAAGAAACTCTTAAAATGGTTAAAGAGAGAAGGAAAGCAAAAGGAGACAGGAACGCGGTCAGAACCCTAAATGCAACAATACAGCGACTAGTATGTAGGGACAAAGAGAACTATTACAATAGTTATTGTACAGAAATAGAAGAGGACAACAAAAAGGGTAGAACAAGAGCTCTATTCCAAAAGATTAGAAAAATGAAAGGGATATTTAAACCAAGAATAGGGATGTTGAGTAATCAACAGGGGAACACACTAACTGACTGACATGAAATAAAAGGAGGATGGAAACAATACACTGAGGAACTCTATAAAAAGAGATGCAAGGATTACAGATTCATTCATGGAGGAACCATATGATGAAGAACCAGAAATTTTAGAATGCGAGGTGAAAGCTGCTCTTAAAATACTTGGAAGAAACAAATCACCAGGAACAGATGGCATACCAAGAGAGTTGCTACAAGCTACTGAGACTGAATCTGTCCAAATTTTGACAAAAAATTGTCCGCAAATATGGAAAACTAAACAAAGGCCCACAGACTGGAAGCATTCAATATACATCCCAATTCCAAAGAAAGGGGATCCCAGGAAATGTAGTAATTATCAAACTATTGCCTTAATATCCCATGCAAGTAAAGTAACGCTCAAGATTCTACAACAAAGGCTCTTACCATATATGGAGCGAGAAATGCCAGATATCCAAGCTGGATTTAGAAAAGGAAGAGGCACCAGAAATCATATTGCAAATATACGTTGGATAATAGGAACGGACCAAGGAATTTCAGAAGGAAATCACCTTGTGCTTTATAGGTTACAGCAAAGCCTTTGATTGTGTAAATCATGAAAAACTATGGAATGGTTTAAAAGGAATGGGGATGCCACAGCATCTGATTGTCCTGATGCGCAACCTATATTGTGCACAAGAGGCTACTGTAAGGGTGTGAGACAGGGGTGTATTTTATCACCCTGTTGGTTTAATGAAGGAGGTGTGAAAACTGGAGGGAGAAATATCAATAATTTAAGATATGCAGACGATACCATACTACTAGCAGAAACCAGTAATGATTTGAAACGAATGCTGATGAAAGTTAAAGAGGAAAGCACAAAAGCAGGACTACAGCTGAACGTCAAGAAGACTAAAGTAATGACAACAGAAGATGCAACTTTAAAGTTGACAATGAGGACATTGAACTTGTCAAGGATTATCAATACCTTGACACAGTCCTTAACCAAACTAGGGACAATAGTCAAGAAATCAGTAGAAGGCTAGGACTGGGGAGGGCAGCGGTGAGAGAACTAGAAAAGGTCCTCAAATGCAAAGATGTATCACTGGACACTAAAGTCAGGATCATTCAGACCATGGTATTCCCAATCTCTATGTACCGATGTGAAAGTTGGATAGTGAAAAAAGCGGATAAGAGAAAAATCAACTCATTTGAAATGTGATGTTGGAGGAGAGCTTTACACATACCATGGACTGCAAGAAAGACAAATACTTGGGTGTTAGAACAAATTAAACCAGAACTGTCATTAGAAGTTGAAATGATGAAACTGAGGTTATCATACTTTGGACACATCATGAGAAGACATGATTCATTAGAAAAGACCATAATGCTCCGGGAAAAACAGAAGGGAGTAGAAAAAGAGGAAGGCCAAACAAGAGATGGATTGATTCCATAAAGGAAGCCACAGACCTGAACTTACAAGATCTGAACAGGTTGGTTCACAACAGATTCTACTGGAGGTCGCTGATTTATAGGGCTGCTATAAGTCATAATCGACTTGAAGGCACATAACAACAACAACAACGAGCTCTACTGGTATTACTGGCATTACTTTTAGCCATCTTGGAGGATTCCCTCTTTTGGTGGCTGACCCCCTTGCCAAGAAAACAGACCACACTTGGCTGGGGTGTAGAAGATGCTTTGATAGCAGAAGATGGCTTCTCCACCACCACCACCTCACTTATTTCGGCTGCGGCCACAGTTTCTATTTCCCCTCAGCTCCCTTGTTGGGCCGACGGCCCTTGAAGGCTCCCGGATTCTTGAAGAGTGGAGGCTGCTGACTCTCTCCACTAAGTTCTTGGAGAGCAGCTAATTTGTCTGCCGCAAGACCTGCATCACGCAGGGTCCTTGGCATCTTGTCTCTGACAGAGAGTTCCAAGTCTCTAGGCAGCAACTTATAAAATCGCTCCCTGGCAAATAAATCACACACCTGTTCCAGAGTTGTTGCCTCTGCAGCTTCAAGCACATGTCCAGAATTTTACGCATGCAGAAGGCTAGGGCTGAAAAACGTTCTTTACTGCTTCTCTGCAAAGTCTCAAACTTACGGTAACATGCCTCTGCAGAAAAACCAAACTGTTGTCTAGCCAGTTTATAAAAATAGTCATAACCATCTGTCAGTTCTCTAGGCAAGGCAAACGCAAGATCCCTTAGTTCTCCAGAAGTTTGGGACCTTAACACTTGCATCCAATAGTGCCTAGGCAGCTGCTGGTCCCTACAGACTTGCTCAAAAATCTTCAAATAGGTGTGCACGTCCTCTCCGGGATTGAAAACTGGAAACCACTCTATACTGATGTTCTCCAGGCTTTCCTCAGTCCTTCGTTGCTCCCTCTCTTGTTGCTGTTGTTCACGCCTCTCCCAGTCGTGCTGTTCCCGCCACACCCACAAGCGGTCCTGCCGTTGCTCCCTCATAGCTTCAAACTGCAAGTTCATCAACTCCATTTGCTTTGCAAAAAAGTCCTGCATTCCAGCCAGCAAATTCTCTGAGGCATCTCCTGATACTGGGAGACTCCGTCGGCCATCAGCACCTCCATCTCCTGGGACACGAGACTGTGAAGGCTCTCCCTCCTGGAACTCGTCTCGAGGCGATAACTCTGGCTGCTGCACAGGTTCACTCCCTTCTCCTGTCTCTAAGCCTTGCCCCGGCTGCAGGAACAAAGGGCTGTAATTGCTGTCTCTGCTGTACAAGACCTCAGCTTCCTCAGCAACTGTTTTGGACCTAGTTCTAATCATCCTTGCTATCCAAAATAATAAACCTTTGTGACAGAAGTGTCTCTTCAAACAATTACCCATTTTGCCAAAATGCACTTATTTCAACAGTGTGTTCACTAGGAGAAACTGTGGCTTTGAATCCTGCAAAGCTGCTTATTGCCCTTCCTCCACTCATCAAATGATCGATCTGATGACCAGGGTGGGCCATTTGCATCGCTATCAGGGTGCTGTGCTCTGCTCACCCAATGCTGTATCTATTTTTGTTTTCTTTTTGCTGGTGTCACCAAAACTAGTGGAGTCTTGGAGGGGCTGAAAAAGTTGCAAGGGCATCAGGCACTCAAACTGGGAGTGGGGTGGTTGGGTTAGTCACCCCTGGATTAATGTTAAGTGCTTCTGTGCTGGAACAGTTTACTGGGGACAGCACCCCGTCCTCACAAGAAAAACACCAAAACTCCTTAAAAAGTCACAAAAAATGCAGGGGTGCAAGCACATTCCCCTGTGCCACTACTCACTACTGCAGAACGCATACTAGGCATGTATGACCAGTACTGTCCCTGGGTCTAGATACTTCGCTTCAGTGCTGAGAAGATTCAATTTTCCCACAAAGAAATTGCTAATGACTAAAAGAAAGATGGCTGTGCACTTGGAAATGAAGCTAGAAAAGTCCTTAGTTTCAAGTCCCGTAGGACACATCCTTTTTGCCAGTGCTTGAATTCTGATTTGGAGGGAGGGAGGGGGGATCATTGATGAAACCCACTTACTTCACTTCCTACTGAAACGCTACCAACCTGAGCCCACCCTGCTGAATGTCAGCCCATCCTTGTCTAACGTGACTGGGGGCTGCTCTCCCAGGATTCAAGCAGAGGCCTTTTCCAGCTCTACCAGCCAATGCCAAGCATTAATCCTGGGATGCTATGCAAGTGAAACACAGGCTCCGCCACCAAACTATGGCCCCTCCCAGTAAGTATAACTATACAGCAGAGGCAAGGAGCTCTACGGGGGCACCTACTACCAGTACTTTTGGCTTTCAGTTTCCCTGTTCAGTGTACGAGACAGAGTTTCTTCTCCCTGTTTGTTCAGAAACTCCAAATGACTCAGAATTGTACCCTGGTAGGAAAAAAGGCATCTGGGGTAATGGCTGCTGCAGAGATAGGCTGATAAGATGGAACAGCAGTGTCTGTTCAAAGCTCTGAGTGCACAGAGATAGATGAGAGCCCAGGACACATGTGGGGAACCTCAGGCCTGGAGGCCAAATGCAGCCCCCCAGCCCTCTCTATCTGGCCCTCAGGAGACTCTGTAAGCCGTATCCCCTTTCTCTAGGCCACACTCCTCATGAGCTTTTTTGCCTGGCTGGGAGGCGTCTTGAGCTCTGATAATGCCTTTTGCCTGCTTGGATGGAAGATAGACAGTGAGTGTGCATGTAGAAATTAGCCTACTCTAAACAAGATTAATATTTACATTTGTTGCCCTGCCCACTTTTGCCTCTGGCCCTGCCCACCATTGGCATGTGGCCCCTGAGAAGGTTGTCTAGAAGAGAATATGGCCCTTGGGCATTCTTAGAGTTCAAGGACACATTCCTCCCAGGCTCAACGCATTCAAGGAGAGTGCAAACCACAGCCAATGGGAAACATGGCCTAGGAAAAGGGGGTGTGGCCTTGGAAGAGTCCTGAGGGCCAGGGAGGGAGGTCTGGAGGGCTGCATTTGGCCCCAGACCCAAAGAGGTTCCCCACCCCTTTTCTAGAACTTTACACTGAGGGAACTAACAATACAGATTATTTGGTGAACTGATTTTAATGAGCCATTGTCTTCAGGGATTTGTCATCAATTGTATAGTCAGGCCCGCCCTTAGCATGTGTGGGGCCCGGAGCAAAAGCATAATTCCCCCCCCATTCTTTCTCTCTATATAATATATATATTGAGAGAGAGAGAGAGAGAGAGAGAGAGAGAGAGATTTTATTTACGAATATATGTTATTATAATATTTAATTTACATATGATGCTAACAATCTATTAAATACAAATATGATTACCTTCACTTCAGGGAATAGGCCTCTAGTCAACCTGTTCCATATCCATTTGTCCACTGGTCTCTCGACATCTGTCTTCCCTTTGTCAATATCTGCTAGATATGGCAGTCTATTTCTAGGCATATTTTCCCATCCTTATCTTCCTAACTGAACCTGGCACCCCTAATCTCACCAATATTCAGTCATGATGCTTACTCCCCAATGTACCTTGGTAGAGTTGTGGCTACTCCATAGCCTGATCGTTTGTAGTTTTTCTTTGGGAGTAAGTTTTCTAGTTCAACCATGGGGCTTTACTTGTAGGTAAATGTGTCCTTAGGGTTGTGTGGGTTTACACAAGAGTAGTCTCACTGAGCACATAGGCTTATTGCAGCTTTTCAACTAGACCTTTGTTTATTCAGGAGTAAGGGTGCAATCTTAATTCAATTTACCTGGGAGTAAGCACCTTTGAATTCTGTAGGACTTACTTCTGAGTAGATGTAGTTAGGGTTGCATTGTAATGCCTGCTTGCACATTGACACTAGCTTGTCTGCTTGCTCACTCACTCAATAGGGCCACAATCCAGTACACACTTACCTGGGATTAAGTCCCATTGAACACAACAGAGTTTACTTCTGAGTAGACATGTATTGGATTGCAGCCTGGGTCACTTACCTTCCCACCATTTGCCCATAATGCTTGCTTAGAAGGAACAACCATTCAGTTAAACATGACTTACTCCAAATTAAGTGGGTTTAGGACAGCAGCAAAGAACTGCTGTCTATGTTAATTTCTAAGGGTACTGAAACTTTTTCAGATTTATTTTCTGTACATTATATTAGGTAAGTTGACACAAGGAGAGGGCAAATAGACAGGTATTTGTGGGAGAGGAAAAGGAAGGCTTCCATTGAAGGTGACAGGAAAAGAAAAAATACAGAAAAGGGAGAGGAAAGTCAATTCTCCAGGTAAGGAGAACCTTTGTTAACCTTACATTAATAAGCAAATCCTAAGCATGTCTACTCAGAGGACAATTTGTTTTGATGGAATTGACTGTCATAAGAGTGCACAGGACTGCAACTTTAACATTTCAGTGTTGATTTAGAGTGAAAATAGCTTAGTGGCTTTTTTAAAAAGAATGGTAAAATGGTAAGATTTTGAATCAAAATTAAAAAGGAGGAAAGTAATAACCCCTCTCCCCATCTTTTGAACTTCGAGAGGGAGGAGAGATATAAAGTAAATACGAACGGAGGGCAATGGAATGGGGGGGGGATGCCATGGCGCAGTTGTTGACTGAAGGAGGGGAAAGAATTGCATTGCCCTCACACTCGCACACAAGGATGAGGGCTCCTTACCTAGGATGCGCCGCTCCTGCTCCTTCTCATTGGGCGAGTGAAGTTCGGGGAGGTAACCCAGCCTAAAGCGAACCTTTTCGCCTTCTCAACGCTCTAGAGTGGAGGCAGTAGCGGCGACTAACGAGCCCAGGTCTACTTGGCAATGGCACCAACAAACCACCACAAGAAGACCCATGCTGGCCTCTTAAGGCGGAACTCAGCAGCGCCAGAGCAACAGGGAAGAGTGGCGGCCGCGCAAGGCAATGGGCGGGTCTGCGTCACTAGCCTGCCTTGCCCTGTCATGGAGTCAGCGGCGCCACAACGCCCAAGGACCGTGATGCCATCTCCCCGGCTGCCAAGCACAGATCGCCAAGCGCGGGCCCCCCCAAAGTGTGGGGCCCAGGGCAAGTGCCCCGCTTCCCGGTGCCTAGGGGCGGTACTGTGTATAGCACTGCATTTAAGTTGCTCCAGCCGTTTCCAGTTAAGCATTTGAGCAGGGGCACATGCCAAAAAACATCCTTGCAAGCACTGAGCTACATCCCCAAGATCAGCCTGCCCTCCCCCTTCCCTGCCCTGTAGCTTTCTGGGCCCTTGGGACAAGGAAAAGGGTGCAACCCCCTTCAAACACTCTGCAAGAGTTCACACCATTGACTGCGAAGTGTAAGTGCTTTCAAGGATTTCCTTGCAATGCTCCCAGAAGCTCAGTCCCTTTTGGGGTAAGCAGCCAGATGCTCATGCATATCTCCATTCCTCATCCCCCCCACCACCCATTTCTTACCTTGTACTCTTTAAAAGCCTCTTCCTTTGGAATCACCTTGTGCTCCCTGTGCTCCTTGGATGTGGCTCTCAGGCTGAAAAACGTTCCCCACCCCTGTCATGAGTGAGCATCGCTTGAAACGACTGTAGAGCTGATTCCCTTTGAGGTCAAGCAGCCAGATGCTCATGCATTTCCATCCCCCATCCTAGCCCACCAGCGTTTCTTACCTTGTACTCTTCAAAAGCCTCTTCCATTGGAATCACCTTGTGCTGCCTGTGCTCCTTGGATTTGTCACACACCACACAGATGGGGGCCTGATCTTCTTCGCAGAAGAGTTTCAGAGGTTCCTGGTGTCTCTCGCACACTCTTCCCAGTGCCTCAGTGCCTCTGTCCCTCTGTCCCTCTGCAGGCTGAATTTCTTGGCTATTTCCACAATACTTGCCAGTTGTCGGTTTGTCCTGAATTGCTTTTGCTGACAAAGTTCTGGGCAGTCAGGGCAGAAAGCATCTCTGTCCGATTTCCCCCAGTACTGGGTGATGCAGTCTTGGCAGAAAATGTGCCCACAATCAACGATCACTGGATCTCTGAAATACTCCAGGCAGATGGAGCACGTCGTTTCAGAGTTTCTGGACTAGATGCTCCTCTGCCATTGTGCTTGCCTGAACAGGTAATCAAAGCTGTAGACTGAGTACACACCACACATTTAAAGCACATTATTTCCCCCAAAAAACAATTCTGGGAACTGTAGTTTACCCCTCACAGAGCTCTCACAGAGCTACAATTTCCAGCACCCTTCACAAACTACAGTTCCCATGGAATGGCGTGTATACAGTCTTCGTTTTGTTTCTCCAATTTCAAGCAATTGGACGGGCATCTTCCTCCTTCAGGGTCTTTGTAAAGTAGCAGCCCAGCAAATGCTGGGATAAGCTGGAACAAGACTCACACAAAAACCAAAAAAGTAGCTGTGTTGGCCCTTTAGAAACAATCCATAAACCGTATTAGGGCAATACCTTTACTAGGCCAACTAACATGTCTCAAAATGATTGGGCAAGCTTTGGGATCTCTTCATCAGACAAGATGGTAAACAAAACAGCAATGGGGGGGGAATTGGGTGGAAGGAATGTGTATAGTTCACTCCCATTAAGAAAATTAGAAATGAGAATTGGCTTCTGAATTCAGTCTATATTAATTTGCTCCAGTGAGCTCAAGGATAATGGCCAAAGATCCAGAACTACCCTGAAAAGAACATCATTTCAAAATTTATATGTAACTGCAGAAATGGAGAACAATTGTGAACGTTCATTTAAAACAGTAAAAGCATGAAACAAAATAAATCTGTACCTTATCTTCAAAATGAGCACAATATAACAGATGAAACCATTACAATGGGGCTCCTACAAACTTTGAAAAGAAGCAACACAGAAAGAACTACCAGTATAAGTTACTTAATGTGCATAAGAAGCTATATATGAAAAATACAAAAAGCAATTCTCTTTCTAACACCCTTCCCTCCAGTCCAGCTAACCAGAGAACAACAGCAGTAAAATAGAGGACTGGGATAAATTTAAGACTTTGGGGGACTAATGAGTAAATGAATTATTGTACATTGGGAAAGGCTTTAATGAAAACGCCTAAATCTAAGGTGATGAGGTCCAGTCCTCACTGGAGAATTTCCGAACAAACATCAGTGAGGAGAGTAGGGAAAATAAAAAAATAAAATGAAGTGAAAAACTAAAATGAAAAGGGAGCTCTCCCCAGAACACCAAACCAGTGCGCCTTTAGGTGAGAAGGGAAAGAGTGTAGGATGAAGGCTTGCAAAAGTGGATCAGTGCTTAGGTCCACCGTTAGTTATTTGCAATTTCTACTCCCCAGCCTTTCTCTGCCAACACCAACAAACCCCCTTCCCTCTCTTCCCTTTTTAATATGTCCCAAACCTACCTGAACTCTTCTCCTTCCTGCTTTCCCTCTTTTGTTGCAGCTCACTAAGATGTCGCCGAGGGCTCTATGCAACTGACTTGTAGCCCTGAAAAGGGGACGGGGTAAAAGCCGGAACGGAACGGAACAGGCTGGAACGGGCCCTTTATAAAAAAAATTGATGCCAAAAACACTGGGATGTGTTAGAGACACTTGAGAACAACATTTAGGAACAAAAACCATTCTGATAGGATTTTTATTAACCCTTTAACAACCAAAATGCCCTCCGGAACGGAATGAAACAGCCCGGAACGGTGACTTCCCAGCGACCCAGACCTGCCAAATTCACCAGTCCAACACGACTACATGGGATGCATGCCATAAGACACAAAACCTCCGCACAAACCACGTTCCGATACCCGTTTCAGGCTATAATACGCTTTTATGTAAAACAGCCCAGAACGGCGACTTCCCAATCAGCCAGACCCACCAAATTCACCAGTCCCACATGACTACATGGGATGTATGCAATAAGACACAAAACTTCCATAAAACCACGTTCCGATACCCATTCCGGGCTATAATACGCTTTTATGTAAAACAGTCTGGAACGGTGACTTCCCAATCAGCCAGACCCACCAAATTCACCAGTCCAACATGACTACATGGGATGCATGCAATAAGACACAAAACTTCCATGAAAACCACGTTCCGATACCCGTTCCGGGCTATAATACGCTTTTACGTAAAACAGCCCAGAACGGCAACTTCCCAATGAGCCAGAACTACCAAATTCACCAGCCACACATGTTGAATTGGGGAGAGATTGAGAAAGAGAGATTGGAGGGGCAAGTCAGCTGGCAGAAGGGGGAGAAAAATAGAGTTTGCCTTCTGTGAGATAGATGTGCTATCACAGGGAAAAAACTGGGTTCACAGAAATGCTCTTGTGTGCTTGGGCTCAGAATCCACCTCTGCCTTGTATTCAAGTTCTGGGCCAAACCTCACCAGTTTGCTTTCTGTGAAACGAGTTTCTGACACAACTACTTTCAAAATCAAGGTTATTAAAGTCTGGAACCTATGGGAGGGACTCCTACTCATTGGGCAGAGCGCATGAGGTGGAGGCAGAAGAACTTTCCAGTCAAAAGGCTCTCAGGCAAGAAGGCTGGAGCACAGGACCTTGGACAGCCACTGCCAGTCTGAGGGCCAAACTAGATGAGATACCAATCATGCAATAAACAATTGCATGATGAGCTTTGCAACACTAAATTGAAGGTGCAGGGCAGCTGATCCCTAGTGGGGTCTTGACATGGGGGCTTTAGTCCCTGCCCCTGCTATTTACATTGGGGAATAATAATAATAATAATAATAATAATAATAATAATAATAATAATTGTACCACCTCCTTTGCCAAAAATGCCACACCACTGTACCAGTATATATCAACAAAATCACAAAACAAAGCAATCAGTTGTCAGGGTTGAGGTCAGTCCCTCTGACATTATCTGGCCTACAAAGTGGTGGGGAAAGCATCCATTCCTCCATCCAGAAAAGGTTTAGCACACCCGTTCTATGTATGGCTAAAAAGGTAAAGGTGTTCCCGCACTTATAGTGCGAGTCGTTTCCGACTCTTAGGTTGACGTCTTGTGACATTTACTAGGCAGACCGTATATATGGGGTGGGATTGCCAGTTCCTTCCCCGGCCTTTCTTTACCCCCCAGCATATGCCGGGTACTCATTTTACCGACCACGGATGGATGGAAGGCTGAGTGGACCTCGACCCCTTTTACCAGAGATTCGACTTCCTCCTGCCATTGGAATCGAACTCCGGCTGTGAGCAGAGCTTCAGCTGCGTTACCGCTGCTTACCACTCTGCGCCACGGAGGATCCTATGTATGGCTACGATGACACAAATAAATAAATATAACTATAATGAGTAGTTCTGAAATACTGTAATGATTTTTCATTCTTCTAAAGATATTTTAACATATAGCATCATTAGCTATATTCTTTGGAAAAATATGAATCCAGTAAAAAATAAACACACATAGCAAGAAATAAAACAATGTATACAAATATGTGTAAATATATATGTATTCTAAAAGAACATTAGGATATAAATGTAACATAATATAAATAGCAGCAACTGAATCAATATTTTTGTAAACATTTTTGCAAAATAAATAGAACACAAATGTACTCTTTTGTGCAGGTAGGTGTGCAAGATCATTTCAAGTAGAGAACAGTATTTATCAACATTGAAAATAATCATATAACATTAGACAAGATCATGTTATAGAGGAAAACATTTTTGCCTGTGGCACGGATCCTTCATTTGTCACAACACTTTGGACATTTGAATATGCCACGAGGAGCTTGATTTATCTCAAGGCAGGACAGATGGTACCAGTCCTGACAGACTCCCTGGCAGAGAACCATTGTGTCCTCCTTGGGTTTCTTGCACAGATTACCCATTAAACACAATGACCAAGATGAATTATAATACTGTTGTACTGCTGAAGATAAGAATGCAATTGTAGACAATGATTCTTTAGGCACATTTCTTGAGACAGGAGTGTTGAAATTGTTCATGACTTTCTGATTTATTTGTTTCTTTGTTCTCTGCTGCTGTCTCTGAGTTGCACTTGGTTGTGGAAGTAATGCATTCTTGCTGAGCAGTTCCATAGCAATCCACTGCCGTACAGGGACCATGTCTACTGGGAAGGGGATTGGAGAGTCACTGCACAACACATGTGCAAACAGACATACAAACACCTCACAGTTGGAAGAGTCCTTTTGAACTGGTATGTCAAAAGGTGCATGAATGATCCACTCTGAACAATTCATTGCTGAAGCTGACTGCATCGCTATCAATGTTTGCAGCATGTTGGTGTACTTGGTGGAGATGCCATGTTTGGAATCAAGATACAGAATAATTTTCCACTTCATCTCAACATCCAAGTTTGTGCCAAAGTTATGAACACTTGTTGTGTATCCCTGTAATTCCATGGACCACATAATAAATGGGCTGAAGACACACACGTCAACATCTGTACTTGTCAGTCTCTAGATTTGTTCTAGTAATTAGGAATCCCCCAATTACAGTGTCAACTAGCCAGTTTTGATTCAGAAGAGACTTCATGTCATCTGCATTGATGTAGACCCTTTGTATGGTTGAATTTCTCATGTGTGGATAGCATGTTATAGATTCCCATGGAACATGTTCTTTTTTCCCCATCAGCTTTCCTTGAGTAGGTTTTTGAGGGGTACTTGAAAAATAGGGGGCTTCCTGCTCAAGATCAAAGGCAAAGGATGATAATTGCCTTTCCTTGCTAGCAGCTTGATTTTCATTTTTCTCATTTCTCTCTTGGGAGGCATCAGTTGTAGTATAACCGTGCATCAGAAGGGAATCTGATGCAGCCAATATGGTTAACTAATCTTTTTGTTTAGGTTTCTTTCTTCCAGATTTTCCTTTTCGTCCACTCATCCTCAATTTCTTCAGAGAATACATCACCTTTGTCCGATGAAGGCTTTTTTCTACAGACATCTGTGCTGCCATAATATGGTAGCATGTCCTGGAACTGTTGCAAGAACATGTTTCTTTGGGAATTAATTTCACCACATATTCCTAGTCATGTAATCCTCTGATAAGGAAACAGCCAGACTGTGCTTGTAAGAATATGCGGTTTTACTTTACAATTAAATCTGCTAGACCTTCCATAGTCTTCGATTTACGGTCTTTTCTTTGAAGTTCAGGCACATGGTCTGTGTCCATCTTTCCCTGCTTTATAAAATGCACAATGTCATCTACAGGAACACAGTCTACTGGAAACTGTGTAGTATCAGGATTTAATTTTCTGCTATTATGTTCTGCTAAGAGGTGGTAATTTCCAATTCCACGCAATCATCTTAAAATTTCTTTTAGGTAATATGTCTGAAGGAAATAAAAAACCCAAACCATTTCATCCATGTTCAGTTCCTTCTCACTGCATAGCCTCTTGAACACTGCATTCATGCTTTCAGACACATTTGTGGTAATGCCACTGGTTCCCTTATGGGTCCCTCTTTTTTCCAAGAGCCATCTTCCACAGTTTGTCATAACAACTTTTCTCAGCTTCTGATCAAAATAGTTGAGGAAGCCTGCACTCCACTTTACTTTCAATTTGCGCAGCAATTTCAGAAACTCCTCTTCACTCTCACTATCCAGAAGCTGAAGAATATTGTTGGTGTCAACTTTCCAATCACCTTTCCCTCCTTCATGTGCAGAGACCCAGAATTCCACATCTTTTATAATATGGTTCCAGCAAAGGACACGTGCACAGCCTGGAATAGCTTCCTCAATAGCATGCACAATGGCTGCTTCTCTGTCTGTGACTATCACAGTGGAATCATGGTTGGTCTTGGGCACACGGTTTCCTATAAATAAAAAAACCCGCTCATGCACATTTGTTGTGCGCTTATCATGGATCAGTATGGCCAAAGGGATTGCTGGGTTCTCCTCAAAGAAAGCACACTGGAAAATTAAAGGTGACACATAGAAGTCTCCAAGCTGAAAGGTTGTGTCATAAGACAAAAGTGTGTTTGGCTTCAACATTATCACCTCTTCAAATATGCTAATAATTTCTGGAAGTGCCAAAATTACAGACACTTCAGGGACAAGAGTGAATTCACATACAAACCCTTCCAGAGCACAGTGAAGCTCATACACACCATATAAATCATCATGGCTGATTCTGTTTTTCTGTTTCTCATACTTCCGTTTATTTTTTATTTGTTGTGTATCTTTAGGCAGCATTACTTTCATATGTTCAGCTGAAACTATTGTTGTTGCTATTTTATGCTGGTAAACTTTGCACGGGCCAAAGTGTTTCTGCCCCATAGCTTCTGACAATACAGAAGGCATGGTACGTACATGACACCTCATGGGATATTTTTTCATATTTCCATGAGGCACAGATGATTCAGGTCTCTCATCCTGTCCAAGGTAATGGACAATTACTCTGCCTACACCTCCATCAGGCGCTTCATATGCGTATCTGTGAAACAACACTTGTTCTGCGTTAAATAGTCTTTGAAATTATATCTTTCGTACCAGAGGATCCCCCCTTGGCAACAAATGCCTTCCTTTTTGAATCCATTTGTACTGATCACATCTCCAGTCATCTTTTTTATGTTTGTGGCCTTCGTAGCTATAGACAAACAGCTGCCCACATTTTGGCTTAGCAGCTGGGAGAGTTGATATTTTCCCTGCTACTGGGTTTTCCAAAATCTCAAGAGCTTCAAACGGTGAAAGTTGCTCAAACTTACGCATGTATACTACACTCATGGCTTTTCTGCTGTAGGTAATGAGAGAAGGCACTACTTGCTGCTACTGAGCCACCTCCACAGTATAAATATAGCATACCTGGGCTGCTGCCGTTTTGGTCTGAAAAAGGAAGGGATCATCCTGTCTCTGCAGAGACCAACAGATCTTATAGTGCCCCTAGTGGGAAGAAGAGTAAACTGCAGCTATTCTCTAGCATCAAAAGCTATCTGTAGTTGCATTCAATACTAGTACAGCTTACTACAAAAACCTTGCTAGGAAAGAATGTACTATATTGTTTATAGTATTATAGCCCAGAACGGGTATCAGAACGTGGTTCTCATGGAAGTTTTGTGTCTTATTGCATGCATCCCATGTAGTCATGTGGGACTGGTGAATTTGGAAGGTCTGGCTCATTGGGAAGTCGCCGTTCTGGGCTGTTTTACATAAAAGCATATTATAGCCTGGAACGGGTATCGGAACATGGTTTGCGTGGAAGTTTTGTGTCTTATTGCATGCATCCCATGTAGTCATGTGGGACTGGTGAATTTGGGAGGTCTGGCTCATTGGGAAGTCGCCGTTCTGGGCTCTTTTACATAAAAGTGTATTATAGCCTGGAACGGGTATCGGAACATGGTTTTCGTGGAAGTTTTGTGTCTTATTGCATGCATCCCATGTAGTCATGTGGGACTGGTGAATTTGGGAGGTCTGGCTCATTGGGAAGTCGCCGTTCTGGGCTCTTTTACATAAAAGTGTATTATAGCCTGGAACGGGTATCGGAACATGGTTTTCGTGGAAGTTTTGTGTCTTATTGCATGCATCCCATGTAGTCATGTGGGACTGGTGAATTTGGGAGGTCTGGCTCATTGGGAAATCGCCGTTCTGGGCTGTTTTACGTAAAAGCATATTATAGCCCGGAATGGGTATCGGAACGTGGTTTTCATAGAAGTTTTGTGTCTTATTGCATGAATCCCATGTAGTCATGTTGGACTGGTGAATTTCAGAGGTCTGGCTCACTGGGAAGTTGCTGTTCCGGGCTGTTTCATTCTGTTCCGGAGGGCATTTTGGTTGTTAAAGGGTTAATAAAAATGCTATCAGAATGACTTTTGTTCCTAAATGTTGTTCTCAAGTGTCTCTAACACATCCCAGTGTTTTTGGCATCAATTTATTTTAGAAAGCGCCCATTCCGGCCTGGGACCTGGCCTCAGTGGTGCTTCCTTCTAAAAGAAAAATGGATGGGACCAGTTTGCAAAGTTCCCAAGAGAGCTGAGCTTTCTGACTAGGGGCAGAATCAGGTTACAAACCATTTGAGCGGCAGGGTAGGAGCCCAGCTGTGCCTCTCTCAGAACAGATGAGAGAGGGAGGAAAGGTGCGCTAGAATTTGACATCTCAGTGACAAAACTTGCAGGGGGAGATGAAGGGAAAGCGGCCTGTCTCTCTCTCCCCCCCCCGCCTGTGTTCACTCCCATGTTGGGAAAGAGGCGCTGATCAGAGAGGAACTAGGAGCTCTCACACACCCCACATTGCTGGATTACAGGAGCTTCCCCATGACCCTCGTTGTGTATTGTGAAGTGCAAATGCAACCCAAGTAAAAGTAACCTCAAGAGCAGCTGCCCTTTCTTAGCGGGTTTTTTATGCCTCAGCAGCAGTGAAAGGATCCAGGGCAGGGGTTGGGGCCCTGTGGGCCTCCAGACATTGTTGCACTCCAGTTCCCATCAGCCTTGGCCTGCATGGCCAGGAATGATGGGGGTTGCAGTCCAGCAAAGCCTGGAAGGCCAGAGGTTTCCCATCCCTATTCTGGGGGCAACAGTTGCTTGGGTTTGGCTTGCATTGCAGACTTGAGGATTGTTGCTTTGTGGCTTAGGGATTTCTTTGCTTGGTTTTTTTTAAAAAAAATCTAGCCCTCCCTTCTCCCCAAAGGAGCCCAGAGTGCCGAACACCAAAGTGTTAAAACACATAGACACACACCAGAGAGAAATAATATAGTTTAAAAGCAATAAAAAAATCTGAAATCATTGAGATCATCAAAAACATGCCATGCAGTTACATACCCTCACAGCTAATACAGGAATACTCCGCTATACGGACCTTCACTTTACGGACACTCAGAAGTACAGACACATTTACAGTAGCACTATTCCCGTTTACGTACGCTCGCTTCGCAAGAACCAACACTTAACGGCATGATGCCACCGCCCGATCAGTTTCCGACTACAAACTTTTTCTTAAAATAAGGCCTACTGTGTTTATTTTAGTTATAAATGCGTTATTTACATCAGTTATGCCCGTATATGATGATTGCAGTGCAGTATATGCATCGATAAGTGAAAAAAGGTAGTGCTTCACTTTAAATACATTTTCGGTTTACGTACTCGCTCTGGACCCATTGCGTTCATTAATGTGGGGTATTCCTGTAATGTCAAGGTCACTGGTGGAACTACGGAACTGCTTCTAGGCACTTGAGGACAGTCTGCAGTGGAAGAATTACAGGAGACCCCATGCAACAGCAAGCAACAGGGTAAAGTTCAGGCAAGCAGAGGCAATGCAGAGGCCATGCCCCACGGCAAGAAGAAGAGTACCAGTGGTGGGAAACTCCCTCCTGCATGGGACTGAAACCCAAGTATGCCAAGAAGATCCATGAACTTGTCAGGTATGCTGCCTCCCTGGAGGGTGAATTAGAGATGTGACGGAAGTGTTGCCATTGCTCATAAAGCCCACTGACAGATATCCCTTTCTTCTCATCCATGTGGGAACAAATGATAATGCCAGGCGGTGCTACAAAGAAATCACATCAGACTTCGAAGCTCTAGGAAGGAAACTCAAGGACTTTGGGGCATGGATAGTTTTCTCATCCAAGTTTCCTGTACCTAGAAGAGTATGGAAAGGAAAAGAAAAATACTCCGGTTGAATGACTGGCTACGAAGGTGGTGCCGATGTGAGAGATTTGTATTCTGGGCCCATAGGCTATGCTTCCGGGAAGATGGACCACTGGTAAGTGATGGGTTGCACCTCACAAGGACTGGGAAGAATGTGCTTGACCACAGCATGGAGAACTTCATCAGGAGAGCTTTAAACTGAATCCTAAGGGGGAGGGAGACTTAAACTTGGTGGTAACGACTGATGAAAGCTTGTGCACAGTAAGAGGAACTGAGGGAACAGCTCTAATCAGGCCCAGTAATAGTCTTCCTAAAAATGTAGGAAGGAAGCCAGGCTGTAAATCACATGGTCTTCAATGTCTGTATACTAATGCCCAGAGTATGGGAAACAAACAGGATGAACTTGAACTCTTAATACAGAAGAGTAAATACGACTTGATAGGTATAACTGAAACTTGGTGGGATGATTCCCGTGACTGGAATACAGCGACTGAAGGACATAACTTGTTCAAAAACAGCAGAAGAAATAGAAAGGGAGGTGGAGTTGTAGTATATGTTAAAAGTATGTATACCCGCACAGAAATACAGGAGGATAAGTTTGGTTGCTCCACCGAGAGTATCTGGATTAAAATTAATGGGGCAAGGAATAAAAGGAACAAGGTGATTGGAGTCTACTACTGACCACCCAATCAAGAAGACAAGGATGAAACTTTTGCAAAGCAAATTGCCAGTGTTTTGAAATAGTAGTAATGGGGGGCTTCAATTACCATGATATCTGTTGGGAGACAAATTCTGCCAAAGGCGGTCCCTCCAAGAAATTTCTGACTTGTGTTGGAGATAACTTTCTCCTACAGAAAGTAGAGGAAGAAACTAGAGGATCAGCTATCCTTGACTTGATTCTAACCAACAAAGATGACTTGGTGGATGAAGTGGAAGTTGTGGGAACTCTGGGGAAAAGTGACCACACTATACTAGAGTTCTTGATTGTAAGGGAAGCAAAAGCTGAGAGGAGCCATGCACTTACCCTGGATTTCAGAAAAGGAGATTTTAATAAACTCAGAACAATGGTAAGTAAGGTTCCGTGGCAAATGACCCTACTGAGAAAAAGAGTCCAAGATGGGTGGGAGTTTCTAAAAGAGGAAATTATAAAGGCACAATGGCAAACAATTCCATCAAGGAAAAAAAGGGGGAAGGCAGCAGAAGAAGCCAGTGTGGCTTCACAGAAAGTTTAGAGATGACCTGAAAACAAAAAAGGACACATAGAGGAAGTGGAAGGAAGGCCAGGCGCCACAAAGGAAGAGTACAGACAGGTAGCAGGGAATTGCAGAGATGGTGTCACAAAGGCTAAAGCTGAGAATGAGTTGAGGTTAGCAAGAGATGCCAAAAGCAACAAAAAAGCTTTCTTCAGGTACATCCATAGTAAAAGATGGAGAAAGGAAACGGTGGCACAGCTACTCAATGAGGATGGCGAAATGATAACAGATGACAAGGAAAAGGCAAAAGTGCTTGATTTCTGCTTTGACTCAGTCTTCTCACAAAAGAGGGTCTATGATCCTCCTGGGAAACATGAAGTTGAAGGGGCAGGATTGCAGTTTGAGACTGATAGACAAATGGTCAAGGAAAACATAAGCACTTTGAACAAGTTCAAATCTCCAGGGCCTGATGAACTGAATCCTAGAGTATTGAAGGAACTGGCTGAAGAACATCTTGAGTACTGCATCCAGTTCTGGACACCACACTTTAAGAAGGATGCAGACAAACTGGAACAGGTTCAGAGGAGAGCAAAGAGGATGATCAGAGGACTGGAAACAAAGCCTTCGGAGGAGAGACTGAAAGAACTGGGCATGTTTAGCCTTCAAAAGAGAAGACTGAGGGCCAGGGGAGATATCATAGCACTCTTCAAGTACTTGAAAGGTTGCCACAAAGTGGAGTGCCAGGATCTCTTCTCGATTATACCAGAGTGCAGGACACGGAATAATGGGCTCAAGTTATAGGAAGCCAGATTTCAACTGAACATCAGGAAAAACTTTCTAACTGTGAGAGCGGTACAACAATGGAGCCATTTACCTAAGGAGGTGGTGGGCTCTCCAACACTGGAAGCCTTGAAGAGGCAGCTGGACAGGCACTTGTCAGGTATGCTTTAATTTGGATTCCTGCATTGAGCAGGGAGTTGGCTTCGATGACCTTATACGCTCCTTCCAACTCTATGATTCTATGAAATGGGAAAGTAGCTTTGAATCATCAAATGCCTGGGTAAACAAGGATGTCTTTACATTCCTTCTGAATGTTAATCATGAGGGGTTGAGATGCACCTCATCAGGGAGAGGATTTCACAAATGGGGAACCAACATCAAGAAGGCCCTGCAACAGGTCAATGCCAACTGAGCTGTTGATTATGATAGTTTACTAAATACAGCTGCTCCATTGCTAAAAAGCCTGTCTATCTTGCACTACAATCCTATGCATATTTACATTCAGAGGAAAGTCCCACTATGTTCCAATGAGAGTCTACTCTCAGAGTGCAAAGGATTTCAACCCCTGGCTGTACTCATTTTGTTAGGTTTTTAAAAAGGTTTTAAAATATGTTGTGACTGGTTGATGTCTTGTGGGGGGGGGATAATGTTTTAGCTGAGGGTTTATAGCTAAGCCTTAGTAGTACCTATGCTGTAATTGAAGATCTTCTTACCCTGATTTCACTGTCAGGTCCTTCTGATGTGCTTTGTCTCAACTATTGTTGTTGTTATGTGCCTCCAAGTCGACAACGACTTATGGCGACCCTATGAATCAGTGACCTCCAACAGCATCTGTCATGAACCACCCTGTTCAGATCTTGTAAGTTCAGGTCTGTGGCTTCCTTTATGGAATCAATCCATCTCTTGTTTGGCCTTCTTCTTTTTCTACTCCCTTCTGTTTTTCCCCTGCATTATTATCTTTTCTAATGAATCATGTCTTCTCATTATGTGTCCAAAGTAGGATAACCTCAGTTTCATCATTTTAGCTTCTAGTGATAGTTCTGGTTTAATTTGTTCTAACACCCAATTATTCGTCTTTTTCGCAGTCCATGGTATCCGCAAAGCTCTCCTCCAACACCACATTTCAAATGAGTTGATTTTTCTCTTATCAGCTTTTTTCACTGTCCAACTTTCACATCCATACATAGAGATCGGGAATACCATGGTCTGAATGATCCTGACTTTAGTGTTCAGTGATACATCTTTACATTTGAGGACCTTTTCTAGTTCTCTCACCGCTGCCCTCCCCAGTCCTAGCCTTCTTCTGATTCCTTGACTATTGTCTCCATTTGTGTTAATGATTGTGCCAAGTTCAAAGTCCTCATTGTCAACTGTAAAGTTGAATAAATCTTCTGTTGTCATTACTTTAGTCTTTCTGACATTCAGCTGTAGTCCTGCTTTTGTGCTTTCCTCTTTAACTTTCATCAGCATTTGTTTCAAATCATTACTGGTTTCTGCTAGTAGTATGGTATTGTCTGCATATCTTAAATTATTGATATTTCTCCCTCCAGTTTTCACACCTCCTTCTTCTTGGTCCAATCCTGCTTTCCGTATGATATGTTCTGCGTATAGATTAAATAAATAGGGTGATAGAATACACCCGTCTCACACCCTTTCCGATGGGGAACCAATCGGTTTCTCCATATACTGTCCTTACAGTAGCCTCTTGTGCAGAGTATAGGTTGCGCATCAGGACAATCAGATGCTGTGGCACCCCCATTTCTTTAAAAGCATTCCATAGTTTTTCATGATCTACACAGTCAAAGGCTTTGCTGTAATCTATAAAGCACAGCGTGATTTTCCTCTGAAATTCCTTGGTCCATTCCATTATCCAACGTATGTTTGCGATATGATCTCTGGTGCCTCATCCCTTTCTAAATCCAGCTTGGAAGTCTGGCATTTCTCGCTCCATATATGGTAAGAGCCTTTGTTGTAGAATCTTGAGCATTACTTTACTTGCATGGGATATTAAGGCAATAGTTTGATAATTACTGCATTCCCTGGGATCCCCTTTCTTTGGAATTGGGATGTGTATTCCAGTCTGTGGGCCATTGTTTAGTTTTCCATATTTCTTGACAGATTTTAGTCAGAATTTGGACTGATTCAGTCTCAGTAGCTTGTAGCAACTCTATTGGTATGCCATCTATTCCTGGTGATTTGTTTCTTCCAAGTATTTTAAGAGCAGCTTTCACCTCACATTCTAAAATTTCTGGTTCTTCATCATATGGTTCCTCCGTGAATGAATCTGTCATCCTGGCATCTCTTTTATAGAGTTCTTCAGTGTATTGCTTCCATCTTCCTTTTATTTCATCTTGGTCATTCAGTGTGTTCCCCTGTTGATTATTCAACATCCCTACTCTTGGTTTAAATTTCCCTTTCATTTCTCTAATCTTTTGGAATAGGGCTCTTGTTCTACCCTTAAGAACATAAGAAGAGCCTGCTGGATCAGGCCAGTGGCCCATCTAGTCCAGCATCCTGTTCTCACAGTGGCCAACAGTGGCCACAGTGCCTGGGGGAAGCCCGCAAGCAGGACCCGAGTGCAAGAACACTCTCCCCTCCTGAGGCTTCCAGCAACTGGTTTTCAGAATCATGCTGCCTCTGACTAGGGTGGCAGAGCACAGCCATCACGGCTAGTAGCCATTGATAGCCCTGTCCTCCATGAATTTGTCTAATCTTCTTTTAAAGCCATCCAAGCTGGTGGCCATTACTGCATCTTGTGGGAGCAAATTCCACAGTTTAACTATGCGCTGAGTAAAGAAGTACTTCCTTTTGTCTGTCCTGAATCTTCCAACATTCAGCTTCTTTGAATGTCCACGAGTTCTAGTATTATGAGAGAGGGAGAAGAACTTTTCTCTATCCACTTTTTTATGCCATGCATAATTTCATACACTTCTATCATGTCTCCTCTGACCCGTCTTTTCTCTAAACTAAAAAGCCCCAAATGCTGCAACCTTTCCTTGTAAGGGAGTCGCTCCATCCCCTTGATCATTCTGGTTGCCCTCTTCTGAACCTTTTCCAACTCTATAATATCCTTTTTGAGATGAGGTGACCAGAACTGTACACAGTATTCCAAATGCGGCCGCACCATAGATTTATACAATGGCATTATGATATCGGCTGTTTTATTTTCAATACCTTTCCTAATTATCGCTAGCATGGAATTTGCCTTTTTCACAGCTGCCGCACACTGGGTCGACATTTTCATCGTGCTGTCCACCACAACCCCGAGGTCTCTCTCCTGGTCGGTCACCGCCAGTTCAGACCCCATGAGCGTATATGTGAAATTAAGATTTTTTGCTCCAATATGCATAATTTTACACTTGTTTATATTGAATTGCATTTGCCATTTTTCCGCCCATTCACTCAGTTTGGAGAGGTCTTTTTGGAGCTCTTCGCAATCCCTTTTTGTTTTAACAACCCTGAACAATTTAGTGTCGTCAGCAAACTTGGCCACTTCACTGCTCACTCCTAATTCTAGGTCATTAATGAACAAGTTGAAAAGTACAGGTCCCAATACCGATCCTTGAGGGACTCCACTTTCTACAGCCCTCCATTGGGAGAACTGTCCATTTATTCCTACTCTCTGCTTTCTGCTTCTTAACCAATTCCTTATCCACAAGAGGACCTCTCCTCTTATTCCATGACTGCTAAGCTTCCTCAGAAGCCTTTGGTGAGGTACCTTGTCAAACGCTTTTTGAAAGTCTAAGTACACTATGTCCACTGGATCACCTCTATATGCTTGTTGACACTCTCAAAGAATTCGAATAGGTTACTGAGACAGGACTTTCCCTTGCAGAAGCCATGCTGGCTCTGCTTCAGCAAGGCTTGTTCTTCTATGTGCTTAGTTAATCTAGCTTTCTACCAGTAGAAATAATACTTTCTACCAGTTTTCCAGGGACAGAAGTTAAGCTAACTGGCCTGTAATTTCCAGGATCCCCTCTGGATCCCTTTTTGAAGATTGGCGTTACATTTGCCACTTTCCAGTCCTCAGGCACGGAGGAGGACCCGAGGGACAAGTTACATATTTTCGTTAGCAGATCAGCAATTTCACATCTGAGTTCTTTGAGAACTCTCGGGTGGATGCCATCCGGGCCCGGTGATTTGTCAGTTTTTATATTGTCCATTAAGCTTAGAACTTCCTCTCTCGTTACCACTATTTGTCTCAGTTCCTCAGAATCCCTTCCTGCAAATGTTAGTTCAGGTTCAGGGATCTGCCCTATATCTTCCACTGTGAAGACAGATGCAAATAATTCATTTAGCTTCTCTGCAATCTCCTTATCGTTCTTTAGTACACCTTTGACTCCCTTATCATCCAAGGGTCCAATTGCCTCCCTAGATGGTCTCCTGCTTTGAATGTATTTATAGAATGTTTTGTTGTTGGTTTTTATGTTCTTGGCAATGTGCTCCTCAAATTCTTTTTTAGCATCCCTTATTGTCTTCTTGCATTTCTTTTGCCAGAGTTTGTGTTCTTTTTTATTTTCTTCATTCGGACAAGACTTCCATTTTCTGAGGAAGACTTTTTGCCTCTAGGAGCTTCCTTGACTTTGCTCGTTAACCATGCTGGCATCTTCTTGGCCCTGGCGGTACCTTTCCTGATCTGCGGTATGCACTCCAGTTGAGCTTCTAATAGAGTGTTTTTAAACAACTTCCAAGCATTTTCGAGTGATGTGACCCTCTGGACTTTGTTTTTCAGCTTTCTTTTTACCAATCCCCTCATTTTTGTGAAGTTTCCTCTTTTGAAGTCAAATGTGACCGTGTTGGATTTTCTTGGCAATTGGCCAGTTACATGTATGTTTAATTTAATAGCACTGTGGTCACTGCTCCCAATCGGTTCAACAACACTTACATCTCGCACCAGGTCCCGGTCCCCACTGAGGATTAAGTCCAGGGTTGCCGTCCCTCTGGTCGGTTCCATGACCAACTGGTCTAGGGAATAGTCATTTAGAATATCTAGAAACTTTGCTTCTTTGTCATGACTGGAACACATATGCGGCCAGTCTATGTCCGGGTAGTTGAAGTCACCCATTACTACCACATTTCCTAGTTCGGATGCTTCCTCAATTTCATATCTCATCTCAAGGTCTCCCTGAGCATTTTGATCAGGGGGACGATAGATCGTTCCCAGTATTAAATCCCTCCTGGGGCATGGTATCAGCACCCACAATGATTCTGTGGAGGAGTCTGCCTCTTTTGCGGTTTCGAGCTTGCTGGATTCAATGGCTTCTTTCATGTATAGAGCGACTCCGTCACCAATACGTCCTTCCCTGTCCTTCCGATATAGTTTATATCCAGGGATAACCGTATCCCACTGGTTTTCTCCATTCCACCAGGTCTCCGTTATGCTCACTATATCAATGCTCTCCTCTAAGACCAAGCACTCCAGTTCTCCCATCTTGGTTCGGAGGCTCCTAGCATTAGCGTACAGGCACTTGTAAGCAGTGTCTCTCTTCAAGTGTCTTTGGCACTTGTGGTTAGGCCTGTGGTAATTTTGCTCTTCTGAATTTATATCCTGTGCCCCTGCTCTCACAATGCCTACTTCTAGGCCTACCCCTTTTAAAATTTCATCATTTCTTTGGTCTTTATCCCAGGGGGGAGGTTTATTCCGAACCAGACCTTCCTCAGCTCCTGTTGGGTTTCCCCCTCAGTCAGTTTAAAAGCTGCTCTGCTACCTTTTTAATTTTAAGTGGCAGCAGTCTGGTTCCATTCTGGTTCAAGTGGAGCCTGTCCCTTTTGTACAGGCCCGGCTTGTCCCAAAATGTTCCCCAGTGCCTAACAAATCCAAACCCTTCCACCCGACACCATCGTCTCATCCATGCATTGAGACTGCAAAGCTGGTCCTGTCTGGCTGGTCCTGCGCGTGGAACTGGTAGCATTTCAGAGAAATCTTATTATTTATTTTTATTTAATTTAATTTATATACCGCCCTAAGCCCGAGGGCTCTCTGGGCGGTGTACATAACAATAAAACAATCAAAAATATATAAATACAATAATACAAAAGAGTCAAACCAAACAGACGTAAACAAAAATAATCAAAACAGCAGCAAAATACATCAATACATATAATAATACGCATTAAAATGCCTGGGAATATAAAAAGGTTTTCACCTGGTGCCGAAAAGATAGCAGCGTCGGCGCCAGGCGCACCTCATCAGGGAGACCATTCCACAGGTCGGGAGCCACAACCGAAAAGGCCCTATTTCTAGTCATCACCCTCCGAGCTTCTCAATGGGATGGTACTGTGAGGAGGGCCTTAGATGTTGAGCGTAGTGTATGGGTAGTTTCATATTGGGAGAGGCGCTCCACCAGGTATTGCAGTCCCATGCCGTGTAAGGCTTTATAGGTCAAAACCAGCACTTTGAATTTAGCCCGGAAACAAATAGGAAGCCAATGCAGACGGGCCAGAACAGGTGTTATATGAACAGACCTTCTGGTCCGCGTCAACAATCTGGCCGCTGCATTCTGGACTAACTGTAGTTTCCGAACTGTCTTCAAGGGCAGCCCAACGTAGAGCGCATTGCAGTAGTCCAATCTAGAAGTTACCAGAGCATGAACGACTGAGGCGAGGTCGTCACTGTCCAGATAGGGACGTAGCTGGGCTACCAATCGAAGATGGTAGAAAGCGTTCCTTGCCACTGAGGCTACCTGATCCTCAAGAGACAGGGAAGAGTCAAAAAGTACTCCCAAGCTACGAACCTGTTCTTTCAAGGGGAGTGTAACCCCATCCAGAACAGGATGAACATCCACCATCTGGGCAGAGAAGGCACTCACTAACAGCGTCTCGGTCTTGTCTGGATTAAGCTTCAGTCTGTTAGCTCCCATCCAATCCATTATCGCGGCCAGGCAATGGTTTAGTACGTTAACAGCCTCACCTGAGGAAGATGAAAAGGAGAAATAGAGTTGCGTGTCATCAGCATACTGGTGACAACGCACTCCAAAACTCCTGATGACCGCACCCAGCAGCTTCATATAGATGTTGAAAAGCATGGGGGACAGTACCGATCCCTGCGGGACTCCACAATGGAGAGTCCAGGGTGTCAAGCAGTCTTTCCCAAGCACTACCTTCTGTTGACGATCCACCAAGTAGGAGCGGAGCCACTGCCAAGCAATACCCCCAACTCCCAACTCCGTGAGCCTTCCCAGAAGGATACCATGGTCGATGGTATCAAAAGCAGCTGAGAGATCAAGGAGAATCAACAGGGTCACACTCCCCCTGTCCCTCTCCCGACAAAGGTCATCATACAGGGTGACCAAGGCTGTTTCGGTACCAAACCCGGGCCTAAAACCGGATTGAAACGGATCGAGATAATCAGTGTCATCCAAGAGCCCCTGGAGCTGGTCGGCCACCACCCATTCCAGAACCTTGCCCAGGAACGGAACATTCGCCACAGGTCTATAGTTGTTCAAGTTATCTGGGTCCAAGGAGGGTTTCTTCAGGAGTGGTCTCACTACCGCCGCCTTTAGGCAGTCAGGGACCACTCCCTCTCGCAAAGAGGCATTGATTACCTCCTTGGCCCAGCTGGTGGTTCCGGTCCTGCCAGCTTTCACCAGCCAAGAGGGGCAAGGATCCAGCACAGACATGGTCACTCGCACCTGTCCAAGGATCTTGTCAACATCCTCAAGCTGCACCAACTGAAACTCATCCAATAAATGAGAACAAGACCATGGTCTGGATGCTTCATTGAATCCAACTGCTATAATATTGGAGTCTAAGTCCCGACGAATGCAAGTGATCTTATCTTGGAAGTGTCCAGCGAACTCATCACAGCGGGCTACAGATGAGTCTATAGTATCCCGAGGGCCAAGATGTAAAAGCCCTCGTACAATTTTAAAAAGCTCTGCTGGGTGGGAGAGTGATGCCTTAATACTGACAGCAAAATATCTCTTTTTTGCTGCCCTCACCGCTGTTGTATATCGCTTAGAGCAGGCACTTACCAAGGCATAATTGCATTCGTCAGGAGTCCGCCTCCATCTGCACTCAAGCCTCCTCCTCTCTTGCTTCATTGCTCTCAGCTCCAAGGTATACCATGGGGCTGTATGAGCTCTACATAGGAGGGGGCGCATGGGAGCGATCGTGCCAACCGCCCGGGTCATCTCCATATTCCACAGTTCAACCAGGGCTTCGACAGGAGCGCCAGTCTTCTCAGTTGGAAAATCCCACAGAGCCCTTTGGAAACCCTCAGGATCCATTAGTCTCCGGGGGCGGACCAATTTAATAGGTCCCCCACCCTTGCAGAGGGAAAGGGTCACCGTAAGCCTAAACCTCAGCAAGTGGTGATCTGTCCATGACAATGGGGTAGATGAAAAAACCCCAACCTCCAGATCACCATCTCCCTGTCCAGTGGCGAAGATCAAATCAAGGGTATGTCCCGACACATGCATCGGGCCAGTAACAAACTGAGACAGCCCCATGGTTGTCATGGACGCCATGAAGTCCTGAGCCGCCCCAGATAAAGCAGTCTCGGCATGGACGATGAAGTCCCCCAGTACCAACAGTCTAGGGGACTGCAACAATACCTCCGAGACTACCTCTGTCAGCTCAGTTAGGGAATTTGTTGAGCAGCAGGGCGGGCGGTACACCAACAAAATTCCCAACCTGTCTCTCTAGCCCAGCGCAAGGTGGAGACACTCCAATCCAGTCGTCACCTGTACAGGGTGCTCGGTGAGTGAGAAAGAACTCCTATAGACCACGGCAACCCCGCCTCCCCGACCTTCGGCTCTACCATGATGCTGAACCGTATACCCAGGTGGGCAAAGCTGGGAAAGAGCAACTCCTCCCGTATCACCCACCCAGGTCTCAGTTATGCACACCAGGTCAGCCGCCTCCTCCACAATTAAATCATGAACAAGGGAGATCTTATGCTGTACCGACCTGGCGTTTAACAACAGCATATGGAGATCCGAAGGCTGACTGATAGGACCACCTTGGAGGTCCTGGCTTTCAGCATCCTACCTAGCAACCTAAATTTTGCTTCTAGGACCTCACGGCTGCATTTCCCCATGTCGTTGGTGCCAACGTGCACCACGACCACTGACTCCTCCCCAGCACTGTCTACCAAACTATCTAGACGACGGGCGATATCTGCAACCTTCGCACCAGGCAGGCAAAACACCTTGCGGTCTACACGCTCATCACACACCCCACTGTCTATGTTCCTAATGATCGAATCACCCACTACAAGGATCCCTCCACCCCCTGGAGATATATCCTCGGCACGAGAGGATAGCTGCTCATCCCCCAAGGAATGGGTCCCTTCTAAGGGATCATTTCCCTCTTCCTCAGCTGGATGCTCTCCTTCCCCGAGACCATCGTTCTCCATGATAGCAGGAGAGCTATCATCGTTGGAGTGGGACACAGCTATAACGTCCCTGAAGGCCTCCTCCACACACCTCTCTGCCTCTCTCAGCTTTTCCAGGTCCGCCACCTTGGCCTCAAGGAAATGAAGTCGTTCCCGGACAGCCAGGAGCTCATTGCACCGAGAGCACACCCACAACTTCTGTCCAACAGGCAGATAGTCGTACATGCTGCAGGCGGTGCAAAACACTGGAAAGCCCCCACACCCCTGCTGGCTTCTTACCTGCATGGTTTTGTTTAAGGTTTATTATGTCAATGGGTTGGAGACTGCGGTTTAGTTGAGGTCAGGGAACAGACGGGCAGAGTGGGGGTCCCTGGCCTCCTCGACCTGGCCTCCTCGCCCTGCTGCTGAACTCGCTCTGCTGCTGAACTCGCCTTGACGCTTCGTCAGCTGGGGCTCCCTCTAGCTCGTGGCGCAGGCTCCCTCGCTAGGGTGCTCTGTCTTTATATGTGTGGCTGGTTCCTCCCAGCTACTGCTGCCAGCCAATGATGTGTTACTTGAGGCTGATGGCTCAACTATCAGCTGTGGCTTAACTCTTTAGTATTATCTCAGGCTTCCTTCCTTTAAAGGCAGGAAGGCAGGCTTCCTACCTGAGCGAGGGGTGGGGCTGTTTAAGCTTTTGGCTGCTTTTAATCTAAGCAAGGGGCTGCGACTTCCAGGCAAGTCTTTTTTGTTTGTTGTTTTCCCACCTAGAACAGCCTGACCTTTCTTTAACCTAGGGAAACAGAGCTTGTGGTTGTGTTTCAGGAAGGCTAAAGCTGCCCTTTTTAGCAAGGACTGAGCTGACTCTCTCCCTGTATGTATCGGTGGAGTTACCCTTTTTGTTGTCCTCTTCTATTTCTATACAGTAACTATAGTTCTCTTTGTCTATGCAGTTTTGTAGCAGTGTCTCTCTGTAAATGTGTATGTGCATGCACGTGTGCGCCCATTCACCAACAGTTTCAGGGACAGACCCCTTACATGCAGGAGGGGTTTGTGGAGATTTTGCCTTGCAGGCCAAAAGGTCTTGGGCTGACCTGCAATGGAGTGGAAGATGCTAAGCTTTCCTGCCTTCCAGGATGCCATGTCACTGCCCTCTGCCAGCATTTGGATTCTGGGGAAAAGATGAGCTGGGGCTAAATCTTTCCAAAGTAGCACCAGTTTTGCCCCCTTGGAAAGGTGGAATTCCTGCTACTGGCTTGGTAAACAATTTTCTCTTGATATTCTCATGCCCATGCCCAGTAGACCTGCAATTCTCAGAAGACATTTTTCCAGGCACATATGAGATTTTTCTTATTTTCGTCACCCCCCCCCAAAAGAAGACAATTTTTCAGAATTATCCCCATGTATTCTCCATCGTGTGTGTGTGTGTTGCTAGTTTTCCTCCATGATATCCCAGAATGATATGGATACCAGGGCCAAGGCACTATGAAGGATGCAAAATGCAGAGCTGAAGTTGTCCCCTTATCCAAAGAAGCAGGGCCAACCCAAGACATATTGCTGCCTGAGAGGGAGTACTAGCAAACCCCGCTCCCACCCCAAAGTCAATTTGCACCCAAGGCTAACCAGATTGTTTTGGCACCTGAGGTAGAAAATCCCATAAGCACCTCTCCCCCCCCCAGTATAAAAATCAAATAGTACAGTGCAATTCTAACCATGTCTACTCAGAAGTACACCCTACTGAATTCAGTGGGTCTTACTTCCAGGTAAGCAGGGTTAGGGTTGCAACCTTAATAACTAACAAATGGTTACCTATTCAAGACACCAAAACTCAGCTGTCTGAGGCAGGCACCTCACTCTCCCCAATGGTAGCTCAAGCCCTGCAAGGAAGCACTTCTTGCATCCCAGATAGGTGACAACTAGATGTGGCAACCCAGTTTCATTTTGCTCTACCTCACCGTAGGCACAGTATGAGAGCCAGTGTGGTGTAGTAGTTAAGATGTTGGACTATGACCTGGGAGACCAGGGTTCAAATCCCCACACAGCCACGAAGCTCACTGGGTGACCTTGGGCCAATCACTGCCTCTCAGCCTCAGAGGAAGGCAATGGTAAACCCCCTCTGAATACCGCTTACCATGAAAACCCTATTCACAGGGTCTCCATAAGTCAGAATTGACTTGAAGGCAGTCCATTTCCATTTTTTTCAGGTGCAGTATATTCTGCAGCACTTCCCAGAAGAGGCAAAATGGAATAAAATGGATGGCAGCCAGTACTGAAAAATCCAGACTAGACTCTGTGCAAGCTCTTTGTCCATGACTGCTGAGATGGAGTTCTAGCCAGTGTGAGGCCTTGGCACTTGAACAGATGGGATAAGAGGTTGTGAAGAGCACAGTAACTGAAGGAGTTGGTTTTGTTTTGACAAAGATGCTGATATGAAACAGGTTGGTGTGACTGAGGAGAGAAGCCGACTGCAAGGATATTTACATTTTTACCCTGAAGAAATCTCAGCATGTTCCGAGGGTATAGCTGTTCCAATGTTGTGCTTAAGTCCAAATTTATGTATAGGTTTGGTCCCATCTCTGATCAATAAAAGGGCCTGCTCTCTTTGTATGACTCGTATTCTTTGTTTGTGGACTTTACCCCATTAACAAAACATAATATGCATTCACTAATAGGCAAAAACCTTGCAATTTAAGAATGTACCTATAGCCCACAGATATTTCTATCAAACTTTAAAAAGCAAGGAAATTGGGCAGCTATAGTGAATGCACCAGCGAAGCAGGAGACCTGACCTCCTCTCTGAGATATTGTAGTGCCCTACAGATTTGTCAAAATGCAAACACAAATTTGGGTTAGTCTTTCACAGTCCAACCCACTTCCTGTGTAGTTTGGAAGAATTTGGTAACATGTGCCACAGTGGATTGGACTGTGAAGGAAGGGAGGACAGTTTTGATTATTTGCATGCTTATTGAGTTCAATGGGATTTACTCCCATGCAGTCATGCTTAAGATAGGTAAAACTGACCATGGGGAGGGGGAGGGGGACGTAGGGGATTGGAAGGGGAGGGGGAGGCAAAACAAGGGGGAGGGAAGGGGCTAGAGGGAGGGGATAGGAGGGAGGAGAAAGGAGGGTGGGTTTGATCATTTGCATACTTTTTGAGTTCAGTGGGATTTATTTCTGTGCAATCATGTTTAGGATAGGTGAAACTGACCTGGGTGAGGGGCAGGGTGCAGAGGACATTGGTGGGTGGGCACTGGGCAGAGGGAAAGCCCCTTTCCTTTATAAAAGGAAAACACTGTGAACAGTATCAAAGCTCTTCCCTTATCTTTTTATTCTAGAGCAGGCACATGTAGCCTCCCACCCAAATTTAAACCAAAGCTATCCTTATAATAATAATAATAAAATTTTATTTATGTTGCCTATCTGGCCGAATTAACAGTCACTCTAGGCGATGTACACTGATACAATAAAATACAATATAAAACCAAAAAACCACATTCAGTAATTAAACTAAACAGCATTAAAAGCTAACCCATCCCAGAAATCCCATAGGCCTGCCTGAACAGCCAGGTCTTCAAGGCCCGGCAGAAACCTATCAGGGAGGGGGCATGACGAAGATCGAAAGGAAGGGAATTACAGAGGGTGGGGGCCACAATTGAAAATGCCCTCTCTCTGGTCCGCACCAGCCTAGCTGTTTTAACTGGTGGGACCGAGAGAAGATCTTGTGTGGCTGATCTTGTCAGGTGGCATAATTGGTGATGCTGGAGGCGCTCCTTAAGATAAACTGGGCCGAAACCGTATAGGGCTTTAAAGGTCAACACCAACACCTTGAATTGGGCCCAGTAGACAACTGGTAGCCAGTGTAGATCTACTAACACCGGAGTGATATGATCATGGCGACGGCTGTTCTTAATCAAACGTGCTGCCGCATTCTGTATCAGCTGTAATTTCCGGACCGTTTTCAAGGGTAACCCCACGTAGAGCGTGTGATGCCCTTCCCTGGCTCTCCCTGTCAGGTTCCTACCTGCGCGTGGCTACTGCCTGTCACTAGGCACCACCAGGGACTCCACCAGTCCGGACTGTCCTTTTTTATTGTTTCTCTCCCCGCTCTAGCACAGATCTCAACAGATCCCCCTGCTAGGCAACCACCAGTAACGTCCTAATACTAGTATTCCCAGAGACTCTGAATACTGGTATTGTTATTCTCTTCACCGCTGCCACCATTTGATACAGTTTCCCTTCAGCCTTGGTCATTACCTTACCCTCCCTTCTGGTCTGTGAAACCCCAGCCAAGGATCAGGCCTTTGGTAAACCAAATTAAGTATTTATTTAAGATAACAAAGCTAACAAGATTAACAAGATTTCTTCTTAAGGCACATAAGCATATGGTTTTACTCAATACTAATCCGAACTCCACCCCCCTCCTTCTTCACTCTCTCCTGGCAAACAACTCTCTCAAACCCACCAAACAACCCACTCTTCCTCTTCTCCCCCCCAGATTCCACTGTCTCTCTTCCTTTTATACGTTCAGCCATTTTAAACACTCAGCCAATCATCTAGCATTCTACTGCCCATTCACTCCCCCTCCTCTTTCACTCCACTTACCATGTATCTTCTAAACAACCAACACTTACCATATATACATTAATATAGGAACATCACAGAGCGCATTACAGTAGTCTAAGCAGGAGGAGATCAGAGCATGTATCACCCGTCGGAGCAGATGGGCAGGAAGGTAGGGTTGCAGCCTCCGTATGAGATGAAGTTGATACCAAGCCGCCTGGCTCACTGCCGAAACCTGAGCCTCCATGGACAGCTGGGAGTCAAGAATGACCCCAAGGCTGCGGACCTGGTCTTTCAGGGGCAATTTTACCCCATTAAACACCAGGTCTATATCTCCCAAGCTTCTCTTGTCCCCCACGAGCAACACCTCAGTCTTGTCGGGGTTCAGTTTCAGCCTATTCCTTCCCATCCATTCACTTACGGAGTCCAGGCACTTGGACATGGTGTCCACAGCCAACTCTGGTGAGGACTTAAACGAGAGATAGAGCTGAGTGTCATCCACATATTGGTGACATTGCAGCCCAAATCTGATGATGGCCCCCAGCGGCTTTACATAGATGTTGAATAGCATGGGGGAGAGGATAGAACCCTGTGGCACTCCACAATTGAGAGGCCAAGGGTCTGAAACCTCATCCCCCATTGCCACCCGTTGGTGCCTGTCTGAGAGATAGGAACGGAACCACCGTAAAACAGTGCCCCCTATTCCTAATCCCTCCAGGCGATCCAAAAGGATACCATGGTTGATGGTATCGAAAGCCGCTGAGAGATCCAGGAGGACTAGGAAAGTATATTCTCCTCTTCCAACGCCCTCCTCATATCATCCACCAGGGCGACCAAGGCTGTTTCAGTTCCATGTCCAGTCCTGAAGCCCGATTGGAATGGATCTAGATAATCTGCTTCATCCAAGTATGTCTGTAACTGTTTGGCCACCACTCGCTCAATCACCTTGCCCAAGAATGGTAAATTAGAGACTGGGCAAAAGTTATTTAACTCTTGGGGATCCAAGGAGGGCTTTTTCAAGATGGGCTTTATTACTGCCTCCTTGAGGGCTGATGGCATTGCACCCTCTTCCAAGCCCTGATCCCTCCACTCAGCCTCTCTTTGCAGCTCATAATGAGCCATGAGGGGCAAGGATCCAGCAGACAGGTGGTTGGCTTCACAGTAGAGAGCACCTTGTCCACTTCCTCAGAAAGAAGAGGCTGAAAACGATCCCACCGGACCGGGATGCAACTGGCCGACTCTAGTTCGCTTCCTGTATCCACGGCATACGGAATCATGCTCTTCAGGCGCTCAATTTTATCGGCAAAGTGTTTAGCAAATATGTCACAAGAGGCTTTAGAATGCTCCATGGGTTCCTGAGCAACTGGACCGACCAGGCTTCGGACCACTTGGAACAACCTCCTGGGACAACACTCTGCGGATGCAATAGAGGCAGCAAAGAATTCCTTCTTTGTTGCCTTTGTTGCCACTTGATAGGCAACTATTGCTGCTCTAACCAGTGTCCGATCGTCGTCGGAGCGAGATTTCCACCACTGGCGCTCTAGTCGTCTCACCTCCTGCCTCAAACTCCGCAACCGTGGTGTATACCAGGGTGCTATCTGAGCTCTATTCAGGGAGAGAGGACATTTCGGAGCCACCCAGTCTACTGCCCTAGTGATCTCCCTATTCCACTCCATCACCAGGGCTTCAACCGGGCGTCCTTCATCAGGCTCCAAATCTCCCAGCGCATTCAGGAATCTTTTAGGATCCATCAGGCGCCTGGGGCAGACCATCCTAATAGGTCCTTGTCCCCTGCGGAGGGTGTGTGGCATTGAGAGGTCTATATTCACCAGATAGTGATCTGACCATGACACGGGGTTAGAAAGAACCACCCCCATTTTTAGAGCACTTCCCTTCCCTCCCGAGACAAACACAAGGTCAAGAGCATGACTGGCTACATGGGTGGGCCCTATATTACTAAGGTGCAGTTCCCAGGAAGTTATGGTTTCCATGAAATCCCGAGGGGCTCCAGTGAGGACGGTCTCGGCGTGCACGTTGAAGGCCCCCAAAACCAATAGGTTGGGGGAGAGCATCCGTACACCCAAGACCACCTCAAGCACCTCGGTCAGGGAGACTGCTGTGCAGTGGGGTGGGCGGTACACAAGCAGAATCCCTAAACTGCCCTTTGGGCCCAGCCTCCAGTACATGCAGTCAACAAACTTGGTCTCGTGGAGAGGGGGTCTGGTGAAGACCAAGGACCCCCGATAGATGACTGCCACTCCCCCTCCCCGCCTACCAACCCTCGGCTGCTGTGCGTAACCGAAACCGGCTGGACACATGGCCTCAAGCGTAGGAGCCGAGGCCTCATCCAGCCAGGTCTCTCTAATACACACCAGGTCTGCGTTCTCATCCAGAATCATATCATGGATGAGCGCTGTCTTTTGCACCACAGACCTGGCGTTACACAACAGTAGTCGAAGGTCGGATAGAGTCCTGGGTCCCTCAGTAATCTTCTGGTGATCAACAGGCCCGGAACAGGGGATGGATATTATGCATCTATCCCTTGTTCCCCTATACTGGTATGGCCTGCCACCTGCACCTTTCCAGAATCTGCCGCCTAGCCTTTTAATATCATGGCTCCCCACCCTCCCCCCGGTACCCCCCTCCGGTCTGCACATATCCCACTCCCTGTCCACCTCTCAGGCCGGCCCCCCACCCCTAAAACTGTACCAAGATGCCCCAAGTCCAACGGCAATCCAATCTTTGCTGCTATGTTGAAGGCGACCCGGCTGCTGCTCTCGTCCACTGCGTAGAGCAAGAGAAGGCACAGACGGTCAGCGATGAAGCGCTTAAAGTCCAGCTGCAGCTCCTACTCATAGATCTCAAGCTGAGCTTAAGCGGCGGAACTAAGCAAGGCAGCCCAACGGCCACCATCAGCTCGCGGGGCACCAGGCTGGGCACCAAGTCTCGGCTGTCGCAATAGTCCTGCAGGTCTACGTAAGGGCGGTGCTGGAAGTCCAAAACAGCCTGGTGGCGGCAGCGGGTGGCGGCGGTCGCAAGGAGGGGCCCGTTTCACTCGCCGCTTTAGGCGACGGATAGCTGTACGGGATGCGGAAAGTGGGAGGCGGGAAGCCTCCTTCTCCTTCTCCCCCCTCTGGCGATTCCTGGGCGTCCCCGGCGAGCAGCGCCCGGAGCAGCATAGTGTGCGTGACGTCTTTGTACTCAGTGCCGCAGAAAGGAACAGCACGGTCCAAGCAGAGTGAGGAGCCACTCTCCACCGTCTCCAAGGCTGTGCCGCCTGATCTACACCATACCTTTATTTCACTTTATACAGTCATGGCTTCCCCCAAAGAATCCTGAGAAGTGTAGTTAGTGAAGGGTGCTGGGAGTTGCTAGGAGATGCTCTGTTCCCCCACAGAGCTCTGGCCACTGGAGCTCTGTCAGGGGAATAGGAGTCTCCTCTCAGCACCCTTCACAAACTACACTCCCCACGATTCTTTGGGGGAAGCCCTGACTGACTACACCATGCCTAGTGTAGGTGTTGCCCCCTGATTAGGCAAGCCCAGCAGCTGTGAGTCTGGCTTTTAGAACACTGACAGTTGGTTCTTACTGAGCATGCCTGATGCTATCATTGAATTCAATATAAAATTTCTTAAATTAATTACAAATCAGCCAAGCATTTTTTAAACTTTTAAACTGCAGAAGATAAAGATCAGAGTATAGGGCAAGGTCAGTAATAGGATTACAGGTACTCTGTGAACATGGCTGATTTTTAATTAATTTCAACAAATTATGAGACCTCTGACAGAAAAAAGTCCAAAAGGGATCTGGGTTTTTTCCTCTCGTTTTACACTTTGAACTCTCGATTCTCTCTGACTGTTTTGTGTATCGCCATAAAATTTCAGATGGTTGTTAAGCAAGCATTTCTGAGTTCAGGACTATACGTTTTGTAAGGTTTTGTTTTGAATTGAGCTTATAGGAAGCATCAGAATGGCATGGGAGGTATTTTCAATTTAACATTGCAGAATGTGGAAAATCCATGCTGGCTTTAGTATACAGCTACTCTTGTTTATTTATTTATTTTACTTGTATACCGCCCCATAGCTGAAGCTCTTTGGGTGGTTTACAGTAACTAAAAACATTAAAACAGATACAATTCAACACATTTTAAAAACAATTTAAAATTTAAAACGATAAAAATTTAAAACCACTCTTGTGGCTGTATAATATAGACACACAGCAAGCAGCCATTTAGGAGTTGACTCCCCTCCCCCAAGACTTAGGCTGAAATCCTATACAGTAGGGCCCCACTCATACAGTGGGTTATGTTCTGGACCCCCACCGTAAAGCAGAACTCATTGAATAGAATGGCATGCAACGCCCGAAAACCGCTGTAAAAAAAGAACAAACATATGTGTGAGGCTTTAGTCTAATTATGTCTAATTGAGACTGCCACATTAGCGAATCTCCGTAAAGCGGGGCCCTACTGTACACATTACCTGGGAGTAAGCCTCATTGGACACAGTGAAATTTACTTTTGAGTAAATGTGCAAAGGATTATGCAGTTTCACTTGATTCTACTGATGTTTATAGTCCAATCCAACTAGGTTCCGCCTAGTGACACTGGATATTCAAGAACAAGGATGGGTGGGGCGTGTGGGAGAGATTTGGCAACCAAGAAGCAAAAGAGGAGACACATGAGTTCTGTGGGCCATGCAGCATAACTCAGAAACTATTTTCACGGGGGGGGCAGCCCCAGACTTATCATAATCCCCCAGAATGCAGACTGACGCTGGAGGGAGTAAGTCACAGGAATCACAAAGGGGCTTAAGAGGCTCCACTGCCATGAGGAGTGCTCACCTTTTCTGTGCACTTTCCCCTTCCACCACCAAAGAAGGAGGCACTGGCAAGGCCACCAAGGAGATCTTCTGTCATTTCTCCGCCTCCCTCTCTCCTTTCACAAAAAAATACATTTAGAATGCCCTAACTGAAGGGAGAGAGCCAGTGTGATGTAGCAGTTAAGGTGTTGGACGACGAAGTCAGGATTGACTTGAAAGCAGTCCATTTACATTTTTTTAACTGAAGGGAGTGTTTGCTCATGGCAGGAAGGGGTGTAAAGGGGATATTCCTGCTCTTCCTTCCCTCCCCAATGTGTTTTTTTTTAAAAAGCAAGCCCCATCACTGGGTGAAAGAGGAGGTGGCCGCTGGCTGGGAGTAGCAGCCTCAGCATGTAGGGATATCTCCATTGCTCCTTCCTGTCCTCCCTGGCTTGCTTTTTTTGAAAAGCTGCATGGGGCAAAGGAGGTGCCCACCGGAACGGGCTGGCTGGCTGAGAGCAGTGGCCAGAACCTCCTTGGCTGGTTCCCTCTGAGGTTTCTGCTACTTATCTCTCCCCCGACCTCAAGCATCCCTACAGCTTCCTTCCCTTCCTGCTCTTCTGCTGTTGCTGCTACTGCCTGAGTAGGTCTGCCTGCAGTTGTGGAGACGGCAGCCGTGGCTGTACATCACTTTTTCAGGCAAGCTCCCTGTTGGCCAGGGATCCCAGGCTGCAGTATTGCCGGTACCTGTATGCTCCGTTTGGAGTGTGTGTATGGTAGCCGGCATGGCAAGGTTGGGCTCAGGCTTGTGAGGGCCCCCATGAGCACCTGGGCCCTCAGCCAGTGCCCAACTTGACCACTCGCTACTGCCGGGCCTGCCAGTAGCAGTAGAGAGTGAAGCCACAATTGATAGGCTAAAAACATTCCCCTTCTGCTCTCATCTCTGCTTATGCGCTTGCCACTGTAGGACAATATAGACTTTTGGTCTGATCAAGCTTGTCTTATGTTCATAGCTAGAGGTATAGAATGTGAGCACATAAAAAAGGACATGGAGTGAGTTTAGGGACATCCAGCTGCCTTTTACAGGTTATTTTAATTTAACAGTTCTGTAACAAGTATGCATGATATGGATAGGCCACAAGAAAAAGAGTGAGAGCACATGAAAGAATGCCACTTATATTCATATTGGTGATTATGGAAACTTGGGTGCATGGAGTGAATAGTATAGAGCAGGCGTGGCAAGCCTCTGGCTCGCCAGCGGTTGCTGAACTACAACTCCCATCCTCCCTCATCATTGGCCATGCTTGTTGGGGTTGATGGGAGTTGTAGCTCAGCAACATCTGGAGGACCAAAGGTTCCCCACACTTGGTATAGACTAGAGAATGGCCCATCTCAGCAGAACTTTTATCAACTCTTCAGAGGAACAGAGAGAATGTCAGTAGAATCTTGACAAATATGCTGGCTGCTCGTTTCTCCCCTTCAAGAAACTCCTACCCAAGACTGAGCCGTTGTTAACACTGTCTAACCCTCTCTCCCCCGCTTTAAAACAAAAAACAAACCAGCTTTTAAATGGGAGGCTACCTTGAAATTGGTAGCTCATCAACTGGTAGCTCACCTCTCATTATGTTTCTCCTGATGGGGCTTTGATTGGGAAAACTGGGGAGTAAAAGATGAGCCGGTGTTCAGATTGCCCCTCCTGCCTGTCTTTGCTGTCTATTGCCAGAATTGCTCACCACCCAAATTCCAAGGTTATGGTCAACATTTCTGCAAGTGAAAAGGAAAGAATTAGGGCTATGCACCAGTTTCAGCCAAAGCCTGGACCAAACCAGGCTTTGGCCAAGACAGTCCCAGATCTCCCTGGGTCAGATTGGACCACCCAGAGTGACCCAGGGCTGTCAAGGAGGAGGTAGCCTGGGGAAGAAAGAGTGTGGTGGTCGCAGGACACTGCCTCGCCAGTGAAGCAGCACCCAGCAGAACTGAACCCTGGTGCATGAGAAAGGTGAACAGGGTGCTCCTCCACCCCACCTTAGGATCCCCATACAGATTGGTTGCCCTGCTGGCAATTTGTGTATTTAGAAACACCTTTCACTTAAAGGAAATGTGGGAAACCTTTGGCCCTCCAGATGTTGCTAAGATACAACCACCATCAGCCCCAGAAAGCATGGCCAATAGCTAGTGATAGGAGCTGTAGTGGCCAATAGGTGTATTTCAGTAACATCTGGAAGGCCAAAGGTTCCCCACACCAGACTTAAAGGCACAGGTAAGTAGCTAATGTAATGTGTAGTTTGGCCCTTACCTGGAACCTGCTGACAGGGCTCCTCCGTTCCGTTTGAGCCCCTGCATCACAGCCCGGTCTATTTGCTGGAGGGGAAGAAAGCCACCTTCACTCAGCCCCCTCCCAAGCCAAGCCAGTATGCTTAAGGAAATGTGTGTTACAAACGGAACAATTCCTTTGTTTTCCAGGGATAAAACATTCACCTTTTTTAATGTTTGAATTTTGTGTTATTTCTTTGACTATAATGTCTTTATTATTAATACAAAATTGTAACAAAACACAAGGAATGACTCCTAAATAACAGATTTTTCCTTCTTTAGAAAGGACCTTCTCAGATGGAACTCAGGAAATGCCATTAAGTATCAATGAAACACAGAAACAATGAATTTAAAATCAGTATCACTCTCTTTCCATGAATATAAAGGACTAAAATCAAAACGTGGGCATCTTTCTATTCCTCCCAACAGTGAGTAAGGTAGTACCACTGCAAACGTATAAAAGGCCAGCTATAATGGATTTATGCATCAGCTGAACTTGTAAGTATGAAAAAAAATGAAGATTCTCACTAACTTATGTAAATCAGGTCAGAAAACTTATCTGAGTAGAGAATCCAGTTGTCCCAATAATGGGGATGCACTTAAATGCCCCCCATATCATGGCTCTCTTTGTGCAGTGTGTATTTGTGGACTATTCCTCTTTAACTGTGCTTCTATTTTGTGTATTTCTATTGTGAATAAAATGCAGCTATGCGATTCTGATCTGCAACATGCAGCCACTCTGGATCGCGGCCTCATGCCAATTCCTTGTTGAAAATCCTCACCTCCACCCCATGACTTCCCATGACTGTTGTTTGCAGTCAGCAACATCTTTGGGGAGAAATGGTTTTTAAAAAGCAGAGCATTTTCTCTCAATAAAACCCCAACAGGAGACTATGACCCAAATACAGCATATTCTGGACTGGGGCTTCACTGCTGCCTTTTCTTCAGAATAAAAGTGACCTTCAAAAGCACACATTTTTCTTCTAAAAAGCATGAACACCACCATGTGGAGGGTCTCCGCCCTCTCTTCCCCCTCCCATTAGCCAAACAGGAGCAGGTGAACAATACTAAAATGGAGCCAACCATCTTCTAAGTAGTCCAAAAGTAGTTTTTAAAGGCTCGGGCCAAGAGGGGAGAAACTCAGAAGATTACTGAGGCTGTGAGAAGAGCCAGGAACTTGTGGCTGTTGCAGAGAAAGTCATAGCTAAGAATACAGTATCAAATTCTGTCCTCAGATGTAACATCCATTCACTGCCCAAATAAAGACAACCTGTATGAAGGGGAAAGAGAAGTCTGTGACTGTATGGTGATTTTCTTGGCTTTCGCCTCACACAACATAACATTATCTGGCAAGGAAAGCTTGCAGGATCAAAGCAGATGTGACAGCAATGACACTGCATGTCAGAATGAGGCCGTTACCTGTACAAAGGGTGGGGATCAATGTGCTGAACCCTTTCCTCAACACACATAAAGTTTATCCCTTCAACTATACTTTTGCCAGACTTTTTCTCCTAATGGGGCTGTATAAACAACCCTCACTGGGGCATGGGAGGAAATCTGAGCAGGGAAAGGGTTCAATTCCTTCCTCCTGCCCACCTGTGCTATAATTTAAACTTACCCACCCACCCACCCACCCTTGCTTTATATGATTCAGCACAATCCAACAGGTCTTCCCCATGTCACATTCTAGTCTGCACCAAAGGACAACCTCATCTCATCCCCATACTGAGCCAGGAGCAGATTCTTTCTCCAGAGAACGAAGCGTTAGTGAAGGTGAAGATGCTGTAATTGGAGTCAGGATCATCAAAGGTCACTGATCTTTCTTCATAGTTCACAGACACACGGATCCTCTTGGGCTGGTGCATCAACTCAGGGGCTGCATATCTGGACCAGGGCAATGGCGTCAGGGGCATTTCAATCCAGCAGTACATGCCAAAACCAAAACCAGCACCAGTCTTGCCCACAGCCCAGATCCCAGTCTCAGGGCTCAAACTGGCAAGAGTGTACCCCCTTAAAGAATCCTAGGCCACCCCCACAGCCCAGAAATCTTCATTCCCCACATCCACTATCCAGGAATAGGTCCCTGAGGTTATTCTCTCAAATCCCTTAACACAGGACCAGCAACTCAATTGACAGGGATTCCGGCTAGAATACGAGTCTTGATATATTGGTTGGTCTATTGCGCTGACATTCTATGATAGGAGTAGTGTGGGAATATTCATTTCTTCATCTGCAAAAGAAAGGAAAAGATGAAGGAGGCAGCTCCGAAAGAAACTTCAATAGTGGCAATGTGATGTTCCATACGTCTATTATAATGCTTCATGGTTATGTATTATAATATTTATGGTAAGGGTTTATATTAGCAGGTGTAAGGTAAGTGATAAGTGTTGGGAGGGGGAATGCGTGAGGAGTGTGCTGGTTGGCAATTAGCTGAGTGACTGGGGCCTGAATGTTTATATTTGAGTGTGTGGCAGTTTGGCAGTTGGAGAGGGCTTAGAGCTGGAAAAGGTAACAGGGAGTGTGGGGAGTGGTTAGTCAGTCAGGGTAGGTTCAACAATTATGGGATTAGAGTGAGGAGGGGTGGGAATAAGTAACACAACGGAAACAGGGACAGTCTCACATTAGATGCCCTTCCCTGGGGCCAATTTATATAAATTTACTGTGGTCAGTCTGCTACAATTTAAATTGTGAGGCTTTAAATCTATCAGGCAGTGAGCGAAACTATCTGATAACCGTGTTGCAGAAATTTGCCCCTGTAAACAGCTTCTTATGTCGAGGGAAACTCCACATGTTGGAGCTGGTTTCCCATCATTAGCCTTCAGAGATTCTCTGTTTGAGACTCTGTGTCCATGTTTCTATGTGCACATCTACAGAGGGAAAGGATTTTAAAGTTCTTTATGCTTGTCATTCAAAAGCTTTCCCATGTTTTGGGGAAAAAACAAACCGTACCCTGCTGAAGCTATACATACACACCACCTTGGACAGACTTCTGAATTTTTACTAATTAGATTCATTCTCCTTAACCATTTTGCAAATGAGCTAAGGCCCTCCAACAGGGAATTCTCAGGCTCTCATTCAACTGCAGGTTTCAGGATTGAACAGGCTTGCCGTGTCAGTTAGAGAGGCGAGAAAAATACACAATAATTTAGTTTAGCACCAAACATAACTATACATCCAGCAAGGATATTGGGGTGGTAGCCAATAAAACTCCCCTATAGGATGCACACCTTAACGTGGTAAAGGGGTTTGAGAGCGTTGAAGAAGCTGAGAGCAATGCTGTCAGGAGTCTAGACCAGAGCTTGGAAGTAACTCGTTAAAAATAACGCCTTACTTGTAATTCACTTCTTTTTTGCGTAAGAAGGTAACTTTATTACAATTTGCTAGTAATAGAACGACTAGCAATTTCCCTACTTTTTAGCAGGAAGGCAACGCTTCCTGCGTTACATTTGACGTTACTGAGGGGGGAGCAGGGGAAGTCTCGGCAGCTCGGCAGAGACGTGCGAGGAAGCGGTGCCAGGCGCAGAAGCGAGGCGCACGCGGAGAAAAAGCCATCCCGGCTGGTTTGCAGCAGCAGGAGGAGGAGACAGCTGGTGAGTCTCCAGACGGACGCCAGCCTCGCCCCGCTGAGCTTCCCGGTCGGGGACGTGGGCTGTGCCAGGCAAGGTGGCCAGGGGCTCCGCATCCAGGTGCGTTTCGCCCTTGCCGAGCTCCGGCAGGGCTGCCAAGTTTGAGCCTTCGCCGGGAAGAGTGCTTCCTCTTTCTCCTGCCTCTTCTTGCGAGGCGGGGGGGGCGGGGAACAGCTCCTGCGATGGGCCACTTAACAAAGGGAATCGCCCAGGTGGTGGAGGTGGTGCTCCTCCTTCCCTGGACTGAGTTGAGGACTGGGGCAGACCCTCATTGGCTTGAGGAACGAAGGAGCTGGGGCTGGAGCACCTGGCTTCTTCCGTTTACCCACCATCACCTTGAGGTATTTAACAGCCCCAAAGGGCTTTCAGGAAAGTAACTTGCTTTGGAGGCTTAACAGTGCCATTCTCAACAGTATGTCCCACTGGGTTGAATGGCGCTTACTCCCTGGTAAGTGTGCGTAGGATTGCATGCTCTGTACAAATGCGTGCATAATGGAAATTTAATTTTTGGAGAGTTGCTGCCGAAATCTTCAATTCCCATTAAACCTTCTCACCTAAAAAAAACTTTTGTTTTGCAGTGGAATTGCAATATATTTAGTACTTTGGATGCTGGAAGAATGAGTTAAATTTCCCTACTGTACTAGGGAACAGAATGAAACAAAAGTTGATCTGTTGTGTCCAAAACTCTAAAATATTAGGTGAGCAGCTTTGTGTGCAATAATTTCCAGGCTAGCCCCACTTTTTGAGAATCTTGGCCAGACAGCATACAAAAACTCTTATTTTCTAATTACCTGTGCACTCTGGGGTATTTCTGGGTGTGTGTGTGTTGCATGTTCAAGATCACTTAATGTGGTTTGATTACAGCTTAAAATGCCATAACCTCTTTGTTGCATGCTCAGGGGTGTAGTTGTCCAGGGTCTTGAGGGGTCTTAGACCCTTTGCTTTTTTGGGAGCATGGTCTCAGCAGGGTCCCTATGTCTCCAGCAGCCCGTGAGCCAATCAACATGAAAGGGGAATGTCTTAGCCACTGAGAAGAACCTTCTATCATGCCTCCTTGACCTTTGCTGCTGATTGGAACCAATCAGAGTGAAAGGAGGTGAGTGAGCTACTGAGAGGACTCTCTTCAGTGGCTAACACTCACCTGTCATGCTGATTGGGTCCCAGGGATGTTTGTTGTTGTGGGAGAAGGCATTAGCAAGCATCACATTCTCAACCCAGCAGCAAAAGAAAAATAGGGGGAGGGCGTGTGGCTGTGACTATCATCAAGGGACCCTGGCACTTCTGAATTTGCCACTACATTACTGGATTTGCATGCCCAGGACTAGCGATGACTTGCATGGATGAATGAGGCATCACAGAGCAGACTGATTTGATTTGGATTCCTGCACTGGGCAGGGGGTTGGACTTGATGGCCTTATAGGCCCCTTCCAACTCTACTTTTCTATGATTCTATGATCCTCAGACTGGTGCACAAAAGACATGTGCCTCAAACTGGGCTTCTGCGCAGCGTCTCTCTTCCTTCCCTCGTGCTCTGTGTTAGGAGGCACGAGGGAGGAAGTCGAGAGCCAGACCAGCAAGGATAAAGGGGTAGAAGGCAGCAGTAGCAGAATGGAGGTGAGTGACGATGTGTGTGTGTTACCATTTCCAGCCCATTTACGCTGCCATCCCCCACTCATCCTGCAGCCCCCTCCGCTCGTCCTGCAGCCCCCCCCCACTTGCACAGTTCTTTCTGGTCCTGTGCACTTACCAAGCTGCTGCTTGCACAAAGTGTGGCATCTGCACAGTTTTAAAAAAAACATGCTCCGCCTCCGACCACTGGTGATCAGCTCCAGCCATCCACCAGCTGATACTTTTCAAAGCTGCAGTCCCTAATCTGGTAGCACCCTCAACTCCCCGTGAAGTGCCTGCCAAGGCCTGCATATACCTTTAAAAAATGAGCTTTTGGGGGAGGATTGGCTGTAATCTCCGTTTTGTTTTGGAGTGCATGTAGTTGCTTTGCCTGTTACTGATTTTCTTCTGGGAAAATGGCATTGTATGGTGTCTAATGCAGTTTCTCTAAATGTGCCTCTGGGCCCATAAGGGTTGGAGACCCTTGCTATGAAGCTTTTTGATGTGGAATAACGTGACAATCAGTTATCAGTATGGATATTTCATGTATCTCTTTTTAAAATCTCCAGCAATTCATCCTGTCAGCTATCAGTTCCTTGCAACAGAAACGTATGCAGTGAACTCATTCAATCCCCAGATAAGCTTTGGTCTACTCCATATAGTAACCCCCCTTGAGTGGAGGACTTTCCCCTTTGAAATCCACAATAATGTTCACCAATCAAAACTCACACATTTGCTCTATATGCATACATACTGTACACAGCCCCTTACATCAGAGACAGAGTGCCTCCAGCACCCACAGTATGCTTGGGCCATTCCAAAATCGCACATGCAGGAGACTCCCCTCTACGAAATGGCATTAAATCATGTCTGGCTCAGTGGTTTTCTTAGGTGCAAGACATTGTGAAGTTTCCATATCTATGGTACTAGCAGCCAAAATATGGAGAAAATGAGGAATACGCTTTGGGCCATCCCAAATTATATACTTCCACACACCTTCAAGAGAATGCCTTCCCCTTCCCTCAAGTTGTTTAGTAATGTCTATTCCTAAAACTCCAATTTCCTTTGGAGAATAACCTTTTGAGATGGAATAGAATCTTTCCTAGCCCAATGCTTATTTTGGTGCAGGATACTGTCAAACGTGGTACCCCATGAATAAGTTACTCTGGCAGATATTTTTATATATTGGATTAGTATTAGATGGCAATATTCAGCAGTAGTAAGTCTGAATACATCTGTTCCTGTAATTATGCCATCAAGGATGAAGCAGTTTCTTATGTTTATATTATTAGATTAATTATATTTGCATCTGTAATTTCAGAGATTGTTAAAAACAATTTCTAAAATAAAAATTACAGCAACATTAGTCTCAGTCAGTTTTGAAACAACATCAGTTGCCCCTCCACCTCTTAAGTCCAATTTAAAGTGCTGGTGCTGACCATTTTAAAGGTCTGTGACATGGCTTGGTACCTGAAAGGCCACTGTCTTCCATATACCTGTCCATGCAGTAAGACTGCTATCAGAGGCCCTTCTCTTAGTGCTCATTGTTTGAGGTTAGATGGAGAACTGCATTCTATCTCGGGAACCCTGTCCCCATGGAAGCTTCTGTGACTTCTATCTTTATGTCTCTTTGGTGTCAGGCAAACTTTTTATTTTGTCAAGCCTCTTAAATTTTAGTTGATTTTTTTTTACCTCTATTGCCTCCATGTTATTTAGTGTGGACCTCCAAGAGCATCTGTCGTGAACCACCCTGTTCAGAGCTTGTAAGTTCAGGTCTGTGGCTTCCTTTATGGAATCAACCCATCTCTGGTTTGGCCTTCCTCTTTTTCTACTCCGTTCTGTTTTTCCCAGCATTATTGTCTGTAAAGCTGAACTTTACTTTAGCTGAGGTAAAACTTCACAAAGAGCCAGTGGAATGGAAAGCTGAATTTAACGTGTTAACTAAAAATAACTGGCCAAATCCTAGGATGAACGGATTTGGGTCAGATTTATTTAAAATAGTCATAGGAGGTGGATTTCATAAGCACCTTGTGATGAGTTGGGGGGGGGTTTCAGTCTTCAAGCTTAAAGGTTCTCTCATGCTTATTTATATCTTGCGATGTTGACTTAAAACACAAGCCTGTAAGTTGTGTTGTGAACTGAGAAAGAAGTAGAAGGGACAAAATGCTGAAATTTGACTAGCACACTGGAAGCTTGTTGTTGTTCTTATGTGCCTTCAAGTTGATTACGACTTATGGCAACCCTACGAAACTGTGATCTCCAAGAGCATCTGTCATGAACCACCCTGTTCAGATCTTGTAAGTTCAGGTCTGTGGCTTCCTTTATGGAATCAATCCATCTCTTGTTTGGCCTTCCTCTTTTTCTACTCCAGTGTTTTACCACAGATGCTATTGGAGGTTGCTGATTCATGGGGTCGCCATAGGTCATGACTGATTTGAAGGCACATAACAACAGCCAACGTTAGTCCTACTCAGAACAGACCCATTGAAGCAAATAGACATGACTATTTTAGGCTCATTAATTTCAGTGGGTCTACTCTGAGTAAGATTTAGTTGGAGACAACCCTGGAAAGGAAACAGAGTAACTCCATCTAGCCCCCTCCTGTGAGGATTCCAGCTCCCATCAAGTCAGCTCTCTGAGGCAAGAAGCACAGAGCAGGGGCTGCCGTCTCCTCCTCGCCTGGAGGTTGCCAGCAGGTCTGCTCCTGGATCTGATCTGGGAGGGGAAGAGTCTTTCAGGGGAAGGAGCGCTCTTTAGCAAGGACAAGACAGCCTCTGCCCTGGCTGTAACTTTAAGAACTGGGGCTGGCTTTCCCCTCCTCCCTCCCTCCCTTTTTCCTCATGTGTCAGAACTGAGTTTTCTAAACTGCTCAGAGAACCTTTTTAGGGTAAAGGGAGGGTATCAAGGCCATAAAAAAACAAACTAATGTTTTCAGTACAAAGCCAATACTGAACCCTGCCCCTCCTAATCTCATAAGTAAACAAAAGCAACAACCCCCAAACTTAGAGATGTACCTTTCTTTTTTTGAGGTCCAGAGAGCACAACACCTGAGGGGAAAAGGGGATACAAGGAACAAATTAATGGCAATAGTTAACTTGGAGATAGAAAAAGCAGCCAGATTTGGTTCTCTCCGTTCCTCATTTTTCCAATCACAAATTCAGTTTTCCACATTTCTGCAGCATTTTGCTCTTTAAAAAATCCTCATGAGAATTCTACAGCATTTCAGTGTGAATTTCTCATACAATACACATTTTTGGATGCAGTTTTGACTAATTACACATTTTTGTGAACAATTTTCCCAATATAATGCATTTTTGTATTATTTTCACTGATATTTTTATGCACATTTCACCCTAAGATATGCAACATTGGGTAAGTGCAAATTTGAAGGATGGCAGCATTTCGGTTCTCAAAGTATTTTGGAAAGTGTGGATTTGATAGATTCTGCTTTAAATGAGAACTGAGCCCCTCCCACCCCCAGTGGATCCATCTGCCAGATCCAGTTCCCACCCCTGGGTTAGCAACTGGATGCTGGAGTACATGACCTTTTAGCCTGATTCTGCAGGGCTCTTACTTTCCAATGACCAGGAGAGAAATAGTGGCAGCTTCTGCATCACTTGATTTCTCAATGCATTTAGAAGTAAAGGATTATTTTCCATGTTGCACCCTGGCAATCCTAAGCATTATGAGTGAGTGGATGGCAACAAGTCAGCTAGTTCAGCTGTATTTCTAAATCCACTTCTAACAATTCACACACACTGACTCTTTGTTACCTTTGAATTCCTTCATGGCAGTCTCCAAAAAAAGATGCGTTTCATGGAGTTTCATAATTCGCTCCTTTAATCCTGGAGGACAACGTATTGAGTCCACAACTTTATATTCATTACACCTAGGAAGAAGGAAGTGAGATTTATTTGCTATCAGTCTGTCCATTCTAAAGTCTGTTAATTTAGCAAAAGAGATGAAGGAGAAAAATAGGTACAGTGGGAAGCATGCAAATAGTTCAACTACTGCAGAGAAGGAACTGATGCATTGCCTGCCCAATGGCCATTACAAATATTTTTTATAAATGGGTAAAGTTTAAGAAGAAAAGGAGAAGTATACGGAGCAAGTTTCTATCTATATATTTGCAATTTATAGATACATTATCTCCCACCTTTTCCCCAAAGAATTCAAGTTGGTAGACAGGGTCCCCCTCCTTTTCATTTTATCCCCATAACAGCCCTGTGAGGTAGGTTAGGCTGTGGGATGATGATTGGCCCAAGGTCACCCAGTGTGCTTCATGGCTGAATGGGAATTTGAACCCACATATCCAAGGTCCTAGTCCAATGCTCTAATCACTACATCACACTACTACAAGGAGGTAGACTTTGTGCAGCATATCACACTGAAAATAATAGCTAGGTCAGAAATGCCTAAAACATTATAGAAGCTGTCATTTTCAGGACGCTGAATAATTATACTCAACACCTGTTTGGACAAAATGGACATAGCTCTGAGACAAGTATACAGGAGAGGAAGGAATATCTTCCTCCATCTGAAAAGGCCCTGTAAATTTCTTGCATGGCCTCGGAACAGAGATGGACTGAATATTCTATTTATGGTTCATGTCAGTCTCATATGCATTCAAACATATGTATATTTTGCCCCGTTTACACAGGTCTTCTTAAGCTACATGTTTAAATGTAATTGTATGCACTTTTGCCTAAAATATGCATTTTAATACATTTCTCCCCTGAACTACATATGTTGTATACTGTCCTATGCATTTCCTGTGCACATATTTTTGTCCATAATTTCCTTATAAAATATGCATTTTATGATTTTTTTAAAATGAAACTGCATTGCAAAATTTGGAAAAGTGTGCAATCCTATTGATAACTGCATTCTGATCTATGTGTTAGTCTGGAAACTGCAAACAACATTGATTCACTTAAACATGCCAACAAAACTAAATTTTCCTCTACTTCAGAAAGGCAAGAAATTAATATACAGCCTACTGTTTGCAGAACAACAAAGCCACATACCTTTGCAGGATGTCTCTCATATCCTAGATGGAAGAGAATAAAACAAGAGAGGTTCAGTCCCATGCGCTAGTCTCCTCTCATACACCAGACACCTCATTGGTCATAGAGAGGACATACTCTAGCTACATTCTCCAGCTAGTGTAAAATGGCATAGGTCTACCAACTAAGAGTGTGCCACTGGCCTAAAGATTTGGTTTGGATTCAGATACACTACTTTGTAAAGCTGGCTGTCCCATCTTGAAGCACTGTGAAGTCTGTCTGATTCAACTCGGGGTCCAGATCTGGATCAGTTTCAAGAAAAATGAAGTTCTCTTTCCACCTACCCAACCCTATTTACAGGGGGTAAAAAAAAGGGACTGTAACTTTTTGCCTTTTGACAGAAATGAAATTTGTAGACCTAGAAGCCTCTCCAGAGTGAAATAAGTCTGCAAAATTAGAGGCAAATCCATCCAGCTGTTTTTATGCTGGGCACCTTTAATTTTTTTTAAAAAAGGAAACATCTATAAATTTGGATGAAATTTGCAGCTGTGGTTGCCTCTTCTGAGGGCATGAATTATAGCTGCATTGGTTCTCCCAGAAGGGCAGAGTTTCTAATTTTGAGGTGGGAAAAATAGGAATAATTTAACCTTGCCTAGTGTTTTGTGGGCAATCCGTTTGAAAATAGCAGTCATAAGAATTGTGTCCTGGGTATGAAACCTGCCAAAGTACAGACAAATAGGTACAAGTTTTATACATGTGTGTGCGCGCATGTACATGTGCACTAGGAATCTTTAAAGTTTATTTTAGAGCAAAGTGAAATAAAAGGGATGATTCTCTTTCCTCCCGAGATGCACTAGGCCAGTATTCTTCAACCTTGGGTCCTCAAATGTTGTCAGATAACAACTCCCATCAACCCCAGCCAGCTCAGCCAATGGCCAAGGATGATGGGAATTTTAGTCCAACAACATCTGGGGACCCAAGGATGAACAAAAGTGCCCTCGATGGAACTGCTCACAGCAAAGTATTTTTAAGGATTAGGCTGGCTTCAGGTACTTTGTGTAGCTGGTGGTAGGCAGAGGAGTTGGCACTGGCAGGCATATGGAAAGACCAACAAGATACAGTTTGAAGGAACATTAGCATAGTCTCACTACTTCTGCCAAAGTTTCTTTGAACAACTGAGTCCCCTCCTGCAGTTTATTACTTTACACTTCATTTTGTATCTCACCAGTACAGTTGGTGATCTGGACTGGTGTTATCTCACGGACCCATATTTCCCCGTTCCTGAATCCCCCATAGTTCTGAACATTCTTCTGCTTCTTGGGGGGGGGGGGAAGAGCCTGAGACTGAAAGGAGAATTCTTGCTCTGCCCTACACTCCTATTGCCCTGCCTGCCTTCTCCGACACTGGCTGTTGCCTGAGCAAGAGGGACTGGTTGTGTCTGTGCAGATGCATTCTAACACCACTGGTGCTGTACTGCCCTGGAAACTTCCCTCTGCTCAGCTGCTTCTTGCAATGCAGGCAGATGGCACAACGGCAATCCGCTGCCAGTTCAGTGATCCCACGTTATGCTTTGCTGCTTGCTCCCACCACTGGTGCTGCCAGCCTCAGAGCAGATGGGAACCTGTTCCTGCTGCTATGCATGCAACAATAAGGATGTATTTGAGTGTGGTAGTGGGAGAACTCAAATGGCCAGCTCTGCTGGTATCGTTGCCAACACCAGCACAAAAGTCCCCTGGACCAGTTTGCTTGTAATTTGGCAGACTTTATCCACATTGGAGGGGAAACTAGGCCTGCAAATTTAATTTGCTTCTGTTATAATGCAAAAAAGTTAAAGCCATTTATTGATTTTCCAGTTGCAAGGGCAGGGAGACAATGAAGTTGATGCCTGAGCTAAATAATAATAATAATAATAACAATATTTAATTTGTGTGTCGCCTATCTGGCAGATAGCCACTCTAGGCGACGTACATTAAAATGGGATAAAATACAATAATATCAAATGCAGTCACATTAATCTCAATAAATAAAATAAAATATCAAACTGTTTTACAAAGCACTGAATTAAAGGGTGGTATTCGACTAAGTTTTACTCAGAGCAGACCCATTGAAATTAATGAACATGACTAATTTAGGCGCATTAAGTCCCAACCAAATATTGTGACCAGTGCACTTATTATATAAACCAATAAAGAGAGTGGCTGGGGGTACAACCCTTCCCTAGGGGGCAGCTTGGACTGTTTCACTGGGCCAATACTCACCTGCAAGAATTCGTTCACTGGCTGCTTCTGCTTGTCCTCCATGTCCGTGATAAGGTTACCAACAGAGGATATTTCCTCAGAGAGTTCGGCAATATATTGGTCCCTACAGTTTTTAATCACATCATCCAGATCTTTCAGCTGAGCCAGCAGGAGGCGCTCTTGTTCTTCCAAAAATTGGTGCAGTTGCTTAAAGTCAGCCACAATTTTCTGCCTCTCCATTTCTGTCTGCCCCTGTAATGCAAGCGTCCGGACCGGTCAAAGACATATAGATGCCCCCTAATTTCATGTACAGAAGCAGAGTAGGATGGCAGTTGGCATTTTCTTCAACACTGGCACTGGCACTACCACACCTGAGGACAGCAGGCTAGCTTAGGGAGAGTACGGCAGGAAGTGTGGGTCTGTCCTCCAGTATTTTGCTGCTACTCACTCACTGCCACCCCCTTAACCTCCAACATCCGTTGTCTGAAATGGTCACTTCACTCTGTCTAATGGCAGAAAGATCAGATGACAGCCACATTCCCAATTTGAGCCTCTTCTGCTAAATGTTGGCCCATCCTTGTCTCATCTCATTGGCGGTGGCTCTTCAAGGTTTCAAGCAGAGGCCTTTCTCAACTCAGTCACCCAAAGTCCTTGCTCTTGCCAAGGATTAAACCTGGGATGTTATGCCAGTGAAGCAGAGGCTCCACCACAAAACTCTGGCCTCACTCTGTAAGGATAACCCTACTGAAGGGACATGGAGCTCTATAGGTGCACCTACCAGCAGCTTCTGGCATTCAGTCTCCCCACTCAGTTTAGAAGACAACATTTTCACTCTCCGTTTGTTCAGAAGCTCCAAATGACTCAGAATTTTACCCTGGAAAAAGGTATTTGGGTTAATTTTAGCTGCAGATACACACACATGAAATATAAAAGCAGCATCTGTTCAAGGCTCCACGTGCACAAAAATGGGAGAGGTGTGCATGAGTGTGTGTGTAAAGCAGCCTATTGGACAAAGATAAGAGTCACATGTTACTCTGCCCACTTTTGCCTCTGGCCTCTCCCACCAATGGCACGTGATCCCTGGAAGGCTGCCCAGAAGAGAATGTGGCTCTCAGGCTGAAAAACATTCCCCACCCCTGGCATGAGTGAGCATCGCTTGAGACGACTGTAGAGCTGATTCTCTTTGAGGTCAAGCAGCCAGATGCTCATGCATTTCCATCCCCCATCCTAGCCCACCAGCGTTTCTTACCATGTACTCTTCAAAAGCCTCCTCCGTTGGAATCACCTTGTGCTGCCTGTGCTCCTTGGATTTGTCACACACCACACAGATGGGGGCCTGATCTTCTTCGCAGAAGAGTTTCAGAGGTTCCTGGTGTCTCTCGCACACTCTTCCCAGTGCCTCTGCCCCTTTGGCCATCTCAAGGCTTAATTTCTTGGCTATTTCTACAATACTTGCCAGTTGCCGGATTGGCTGGAATTTCTTTTCCTGACAAGGTTCTCGGCACTGAGGGCAGGAAGCATCTCTGTCCGATTTCCCCCAGTACTGGGTGATGCAGGCTTGGCAGAAAATATGCCCACAATCTATGATCACTGGATCTTTGAAATACTCGAGGCAGATGGAGCACGTCGTTTCATCGCAGAGATTCTGGACTGGGCTCTCCTCTGCCATCTTGTCTGCCTGAAGTTGTGCTAAAGGATTACTTGCATTTCTCCCCCTTTGCGTAGAACTGGGCGGGGTGTTTCCATCCCTCTCGGTGAGTCAAGAGTTTTGCAAAGCAGCAACAAAAACCTGGAGAAGCCGGAAACGTGCAAACCGCATATACAAAAGAATCACACAAAATGCTTTTTAAAATAATCCATAATCCCTATTAGGGCACTACCTTTATTAAGCCAACCAAAATGCCACAAAATAGCATGCTAGTGTACATGTAAATTTTCATGCAAATCTCTGTGTTTGGTGAAGCGGAAATGGTCACCTTTATTCCCAAGCCCCTGATCTTTATTTATTTGCAATTTCTACTCAACGGCCTTTCTCTGCAAACACCAACATGCCCCCCTTCCCACCCTTCCTTTTTAATATCTCCCACGCTTACCCGAACTCTTCTTATTTCCGCTTTCGCCTTTTGTTGCAGTTTAGCTTCCAAACAAGCCAAAGTCACTCGGGCCTTTTTTACACAACTATTCTGTAGGCCTCAAATGCTCCATTCATTGGGGAGACGGAGCTGCAGACGAACTCGCTTGCTTCTAACCAAACAGGGTTGGGGCCTGCCTGGCGACAAAGTGCATATCACAAGAGCTCCGCTTTTTGAGTGGGGGCAGAATCAGGTTACAAACTGTTTGAGCAGGCGGGTTAGGAGCCCACTGTGCCTCTCCTGGTACAGTAGGGCCTCACTCATACAGCGGGGTACATTCCGGACCCCCGCTGTAAAGCGAAAATGACCCCCGCTCATAAACACAGAGAGAGGGCAATATTGCTGGATTAAAGGAGCTCTCCCCCACCCCTGTTAGGTATGGGAAGACAAATGCAACAAAAAGGCTACAGTAATCTGAAAACCAGCTGTGCCTTCTGTTAGGGTTTTTGTGTGGTAAATATTCAGTGGACTGCAGAAAAAACTGATATGTTAAGACTAGTAATTTAAGAAACAAGGTTTATTATGAGAGCTTGTGTGGTGTAGTGGTTAAGGCAGCCTTTCCCAACCAGTGTGCCTCCAGATGTTGTTGAACCACAACTCCCATCAGCCTCAGCCAGCATTGCCAATGGTCAGGAAAGATGGGAATTGTGGTCCAACAACATCTGGAGGCACACTGGTTGGGAAAGGCTGGGTTAAGGTGTTGGACCACAACCTGGGAGACCAGGGTGTGAATCCCTACACAGACATGAAACTCACTGGGTGACCTTGGGCCACCCAACCTCAGAGGAAGACAATGGTAAAACCACCTCTGAATACCGCTTACCATGAAAACCATATTCATAGGATCACCAAAAGTCAGAATTGACCTGAAGGCAGTCCATTTCTTTTTTTTTTTCAAGGTTTATTATTACAATGCACTAAAGTCATGAATGCTGAAGCAGCCATGCGGCTTGTACCCAGGGAGCCGTTATTAACTAATTGAGAACAAAAACAGGAAGACAAGAGATGAAGGGGAGGAGCAAAACTTGCAAAAACAACAAACCCTGTAGAGGAGGAATCAGCAGAATAGATTGCCTTTCTGTGTGTTGCCCTTCGCTGGTTCAGGTCACTTCTAATGTGTGTTGGTGCTTTACTCGTAGCAGTTATGTTTCAAAAGAAGATTTAAAAGATAGGAATGTCTGCGGTCCTCCTGGTGTCGTTGGACTCCAACTCCCATCAGACTCAGCCTGCATGGCCAACATTCAGGGATGCTGGGAACTGTAGTCCAGTAAAATCTGGAGGGCCACAGGCTCCCCATCCCTATCCTAGGGGTAACACTTACTTGGTTTGGCATCTTTGGAAAAAGATCACCTGTGACTTAAGGAGTGTTGCTTTGTGATTAGTGATTTATCAAATTTCTTACCCACCTTTTCTCCCAAAGGAGCCCAGGATGGCAAACACTGAAGTGGTAAAACAATACAGTTTTTAAAAAAAAAATAAAAATAGAACACTTAAAAACAATTAAAATATTAAGATAATCTTTTAAAAAGTCACATATCCTTGCAGCTAATAATTTCAAGTGACAGTATCTGGGACAGTATCTTTCAGCCATCAAATGTCCAGATAAACAAGGATGTTTTAAAATTCCTCTTGAATGTTAATCTTCAGGGTGACAGACACACTCGCACCAGGGGGGATATTCTGTCCTGGGAAGTTCCTGTCACAGATCAATGCCAACCAGGCAGCACTGGGCTGTTGATGATCATAACCTTGTAATTCAGGGATCACCAGCCTTTCATGGACCAGTGGGCACATTTTGAATGAATTTAGGGGTCGCAGTCACAAAATGGTTGTAATGGGGGGGGCATGACATCACACAAAATCAGCAAGTATAATCATGGTGAAGCTTTTCCCATAAATGTATTCCTATATTAGAAAAGGCTTTTTGTTGTTATGTGCCTTCAAGTCAACTACAACTTACGGCGATCCTATGAATCAAAGACCTCCAAGAGCATCTGTCATGAACTACCTTGTTCAGATAGAAAAGGCTTAACCTGCTGAATTTCTGCTTGGCATACAGTTATTAAAGGCAGCCCTGTGTTTCCCCAATGTTAACCTGAACCAAAGCCGAAGGTGCCATCCAATATCCACTTACGTGGGAATAAGCCCCATTTAAAAACACAAATAGAATTACTTCTGACTAGACATATGTAAGTTAACTACACAGTGTAAGGCAACCGTATAGTGAACTCCTAATGAGTGCCCTGCCGTTTAGGTCCTACACAGCAGGAGACATGCTTAAACCTCTTTGCAAACTTTTCACATTGACCTTTTTGGCAGCAGGACAGTTCTCCAGCATCCACCCCCCTTACTGTGTTGTAGTATCTGCAGAAAATAACTTCCTGACCTCACACAGACCCACCACAGGAAAGAAGCATCCTGGTGATTGCTAAGAAAAATACACGCACACACACACATACAGAGTATGTAAATCAGAACCTCTTTAGGACCATAGGGATTCCTATTGCCTGGTGTCCAAAATACTCCCTTATCAAATACATGTTTGACTTCACTATAGGCTAATAACACTGACAGGTGGGAGCAGCCAGGTTGGCTTATTTAACAGAAATCACTGGAAGCGTATCTGCATATTTTGCTTCATATCATTTTTTCTAGGAAGGTTAGAGATTTGCTTTAAAAAAAGTCTGGGATGTGTCAGGGAGTGCCAATGAAGGCTTCCATGGGTGCCAAGTTGGCAGCCCCCATGATTATTGTTGACTATTTATTTATTATTTATTTATTATTTAATTTGTATCCCGCCCTTCCTCCCAGCAGGAGCCCAGGACGGCAAACAAAGCGCTAAAAACACTTTAAAACATCATAAAAAGACCTTAAAATACATTAAAACAAAACAGCGTTGAAAACATTTTTAAAAAACAACTTTAAAAAAGGGTTAAAAGCATTATTAAAAAACTTATTAAGCAATTCTAACACAGACGCAGACTGGGATAGGTCTCAACCTAAAAGGCTTGTTGAAAGAGGAAAGTTTTCAAAAGGTGGTGAAAAGATGACAGAGATGGCGCCTGCCTAATATTCAAAGGGAGGGAGTTCCACAGGGTAGGTGCTGCAACACTAAAGGTCCGTTTCCTATATTGTGCAGAATGGACCTCCTGATCAGATGGTATCTGCAGGAGGCCCTCACCTGCAGAGCTCAATGATCGACTGGGTATATAAGGGATAAGACGGTATTTCAGGTATCCTGGTCCCGAGCTGTATAGGGCTTTGTACACCAAAACTAGAACCTTGAACTTGGCCCAGTAGCAAATGGGCAGCCAGTGCAATTCTTTCAGCAGCGGGGTGACATGTTGGCGATATCCTGCTCCAGTGAGCAGTCTCGCTGTCGCATTTTGCACGAGCTGCAGCTTCCGGACCATCCTCAAGGGCAGCCCCACATAGAGCGCATTACAGTAATCCAGCCTGGAGGTTACCAGTGCATGGACAACAGTGGTCAGGCTATCCCGGTCCAGAAATGGCTGCAGCTGTCTCACCAGCTGAAGCTGATAAAAGGCACTCCTAGCCATTGAGGTCACCTGGGCCTCAAGTGACAAAGATGGATCCAGGAGCACCCCCAGGCTACGGACCTGCTCTTTCAGAAGGAGTATGACCCCATCTAAAGCAGGCAACTGACCAATTATCCAAACTTGGGAATAATAATAATAATAATAATAATAAAATTTAATTTATGTGTCGCCTATCTGGCCATTGGCCACTCTAGGCGACGTACATGTAACAATTAAAACAGAATACAATAATACAATAATGGAATGCAAAAACAATACAGCAGCAAGAACAATATCAATACAGGGTTAGAGGCATTTCAGTCACAATGGTTAACCCTCCCCGGAAATCCCAAAGGCCTGTTGAAAGAGCCAGGTCTTTATGGCTTTACGGAATACATTTAGGGCAGAGGCGTGCCGTAGATCTTGTGGGAGGGAGTTCCATAAAATGGGGGCCGCCACTAAGAATGCCTTCTCTCTAGTTCCCGCCAATCTAGCTGTTTTTGTTGGCAGGATTGAGAGAAGGCCCTGTGTGGCTGATCATGTCGGGCGGCATAATTGGTGGCGTTGAAGGCGCTCCTTTAGATAAACTGGGCTGAGACCATTTAGGGATTTAAAGGTTAATACCAACACCTTGAATTGGGCCCAGAAAGCAACTGGAAGCCAGTGTAGATCGAACAACACTGGCGTGATGTGATCCCGGCGGTGACTATTCGTAAGTAGTCGAGCCGCCGCGTTTTGTATAAGTTGTAATTTCCGGACCGTTTTCAAGGGTAACCCCACATAGAGCGCATTACAGTAATCCAATCGAGAGGTGACCAGGGCGTGTACCACTAGTGGGAGCTGGTGAACAGGAAGGTAGGGTTGCAGTCTTTGTATGAGGTGTAGTTGATACCAGGCTGCCCGGCTCACTGCCGAAATTTGAGCCTCCATGGACAGCCTGGAATCAAGTACAACCCCAAGGCTGTGGACCTGATCCTTCAGGGGTAAACTCGTCCCATTGAATTTCAGGTCAACATCTCCCAACCTTCTCTTGTCCCCCACGAGTAGCACCTCGGTCTTATCGGGGTTCAACTTCAGCTTGTTCCTTCCCATCCATCCACTCACGGATTCCAGGCACTTGGACAAGGTCTCCACAGCCAACTCTGGTGAAGATTTAAATGAGAGATAGAGCTGAGTGTCATCCGCATATTGGTGACACTGCAGCCCAAATCTCCTAATGATTGTCCCCAGCAGCTTCATGTAAATATTAAATAGCATGGGAGAGAGGATAGAACCCTGTGGCACACCACAATTGAGAGGCCAAGGGTCTGAAACCTCCTCCCCCGGTGCTACCTGTTGGTACCTATCGGAGAGAAAGGAACGGAACCACCGTAATACAGTTCCTCCAATTCCCAATCCCTCCAGGCGATATAAAAGGATACTGTGGTTGACAGTATCAAAAGCCGCTGAGAGATCGAGGAGGACAAGAAAGGTGAATTCTCCCCTATCTAATGCCCTCCTCATATCATCTACCAGAGCGACCAAGGCTGTTTCAGTTCCGTGACCAGTCCTGAAACCCGATTGGTATGGATCCAAGTAATCCGTTTCATCCAAGTGTGCTGTCAACTGGTTGGCCACCACTCGCTCAATGACCTTGCCCAAGAGTGGTAGGTTCGAAATTGGGTGAAAGTTATTAAAAACTTGGGGATCCAAGGAGGGCTTCTTTAAAATGGGCTTTACAATTGCCTCCTTGAAAGCTAATGGCATCACACCCTCTTGCAAGGATGCGTTTACCACCGCTTTAATCCCCATACCCAGTTTCTCTCTGCAGCTCACAAGGAGCCACGATGGGCAAGGGTCAGTTAGGCATGTGGTAGGCTTCACAGACGAAAGCACCTTGTCCACATCCTCAGAAGGGAGAAGCCGAAACCGATCCCAACTTACCGGTATGCAACTGGCCAACTCTGGTTCACTTACTGTGTCCACGGCGCACGGGATCGACCTCCGTAAGTGTTCGATTTTATCGGCAAAGTGCTTTGCCAATAGGTCACAGGAGGCCCTTGACTGTTTCAAGGGTTCCTGAGCAAGTGGACCGACCAGGCTTCGGACCACCTGGAACAGCCTCCTGGGACAGCACTCCGCAGACGCAATAGAGGCAGCAAAGAAAGCCTTCTTTCCTGCCTTTATTGCCACTTGGTAGGCAGCTACTGCTGCTCTAACCTGTGTCTGGACATCTTCGGAGCGGGATTTCCGCCACCGGCGCTCTAGTCGTCTCACCTCCTGTCTCAGAGTACGCAGCCGTGGTGTATACCACGGTGCTAACTGAGGGGGAGAGGACGTTTCAGAGCCACCCAGTCTAATGCCCTGGTGATCTCATCATTCCACTCCTTCACCAGGGTTTCGACCGGGCGACCTTCAGCAGGTTCCAATTCCCCTAGCGCAGTTAGGAATCCATTCAGCTATATTGGAAATTTGAAGGGTTTTTTCTTCAGCTTTAAGAATGACAATCAAAGAAGTGGTAGAGACCCTGGATATGTTTCAGAAGATAATGGATGAGATTAAGATAACGAAACAAGAACTGAGACAGAGTAGACAAGAGATTGCAACTGAGTTTGGCAAAGTGAAACAGGAGCTGAAAGAAATAAAGGATTATATGAGAAAAGAAGCAGATGAGACCAAAGAGATAATTGGACAAACAATAGAAGATGAAAAAGAAATTAAAGGGAAGGAGCAAATTCTGGAGATTGGAACAGATATATCAAATGTGGAATTGGAAAAAGATTTGGACTTTATGGCCGTGATGGATATTAGAGACAAAGATTACTGTTTGGAATTTAGTGCTGTTCGTGAAGAAACTGGTGAAGATATCAGAGATAAAGTTATTACTGTCTTGATAAAATTTCTGGACTGGAACAATTTGATGGAACTTGAAATAGAGAACATTTACAGAATTAATTTTAGATATGTGACAATGGAAAAATTCTCAAGAGATATGTTGGTGCATTTCGTAAAGAAGAGGAACAGAGACATGACCTTACAACAACATTTCAGTAATACATTCAGAATTGATTGCAAGGAAATATTTGTGATGAAGGAAACTCTTATTATATGATTATGACAGCAAAATTAACATGTGTGCAAGGATGGCAGATGGATGATGGAATTAATACTGATAAATCGAAGAATGGCTATTAAAATTACTGGACTTAGCTGACTTGGTAGGGATGGATCAATTGACATGTATATCTGGAGAAAAACTGATGGATATATTTCTCAAGGCGCAGAACCTCTCTTTGACTTTTTGCGGATAGAACAAAAAAAATGATATGATATTAATGAGATTAGATGATTAATTAAGATAACTACTGGAGGAAAGTGATTTTGTAATATATTAAGGGACAGGTTTGTTATATACTATATACTTATAGCTGATCTGCGACAAATCGGAAGTCAATATTTTATTATATTAGTTATTAATTTGTTTTCCCTTTGTTTTGTTTTGTTTTTTGAAACTTTGAATAAAAATTAATTTAAAAAAAAAAGGAATCCATTCGGATCCATCAGGCGCCTGGGGCGGACCATTTTAATAGGTCCTTCGCCCCTACGGAGGGGGCGCGGCATTGAGAAGTCCATGTTTACCAGGTAGTGGTCTGACTATGACATAGGAGTCGAAGAAGCCACTCCCAACTTCAGAGCACTGCTCTCCTCTTCCAGGACAAACACAAGGTCGAGAGCATGACCGGCTACATGGGTGGGCCCATTATTACTAAGGTGCAGTTCCCAGGAAGCCATGGTTTCCAGGAAATCCCGAGGGGCTCCAGTGAGAGTGGTCTCGGCATGCACGTTGAAGTCACCCAGCACTAACAATTCTGGGGACAACACCCATACAGCCGAGACCGCCTCCAGCACCTCGGCCAGGGAGTCTGCCGTGCAGCAGGGTGGGCGGTACACTAGCAGGATCCCTAAACTGCCCTTCGGGCCCAACCTCCAGTACATACAATCAACAAATTGAGTCCTATGGAGAGGGAGTATGGCAAAAACCAAGGACTCTCGATAGATGACTGCTACTCCCCCTCCCCGCCTTCCCACCCTCAGCTGCTGTGCGCAATGGAAACCTGGTGGACACATGGCCTCAAGAATGGGAGCAGAGGGCTCGTCCAACCAAGTCTCCGTAATACATGCCAGGTCTGCCCGCTCATCCAAGATCATATCATGGATGAGCGAAGTTTTTTGTACCACAGACCTGGCATTACACAGTAACAGTCGAAGGTCGGTAGGAACCTTGCGTCCCCCAGTTTTTGTCTGGTTCTGGGCCGACCCGGAACAGGGGATGGGTATAATGCATCTATCCCCTGTTCCCCTATTCTGGCATGGTCTGCTAGCAGCACCCTTCCAGCGCCTGCCGCCCAATCTTTCAATAGCTTGGCCCCCCACCTCCCTCCCTGACTTGCACATGTCTCTATCCCTAATTGCCAGTCAACAGGCCACCCACCCTAATTAATATCAGTCCGGAGACCCGCCTCCGCTGGAACCACCAACCCACAGCACCTCCGTCTTGCTAGGATTCAGTCTCAGTTTATTGGCCCTTGTCCAGCCCACCACCGAGTCCAGGCAGCGGTCCAGGGCTTGCACAGCCTCTGCCGATTCAGATGTTACGGAGAAATAGAGCTGGGTATCATCAGCATACTGCTGACACCTCGCCCCAAATCTCCTGATGACTGCTTGGGGGACAAGACTGTGGCACCTCACAGCACAGCTGCCAGGGGGCCGAAAGGCAGTCACCCAATGCTATTCTCTGAGAGTGACCCTGGAAATGGGATCGGAACCACTGTAAAACAGTTCCTCCAATACCCATCTCACCAAGTCAGCCCAGAAGGATACCATGGTCAATGGTATCAAAAGCCGCTGAGAGATCAAGTAAGAATAACAGGGTCACACTCCCCCTGTCCTTCTCCCGATAAAGGTCCTCCATCAGGGTGACCAAGTCCAATTCAGTCCCATAACCAGGCCTGAACCCAGACTGGGATGGGTCAAGATAATCTGTTTCATCCAAGAGTGCTTGCAGTTGCTGCGCCACAACTCTCTCAATCACCTTCTGTAAGAAGGGGGTATTTGCAACCGGTCGGTAGTTGCCACAAACCAATGGGTCCAGGGTGGGCTTTTTCAGGAGTGGTCGGATCACCGCCTCTTTCAAGGCGGCTGGAACCACTCCCTCCCGCAATGATGTGTTGACCACACCCTGGATCCACTCAGTAAGACCCCCTTGGTAAACTTTAATGAGCCAAGAAGGGCAAGGATCGAGAGGACATGTTGCTGGCCGCATCATCGTAAGCACCATGTCGACATCATCAGCCCGCATCAACTGAAACCATTCCCAAGAAGCTGCAGCAGACGTTGCACTGAACACCTCATTGGGGACTAGTAGATGTGGATGGGGCATCAAGACTGCTATGGAGGCAAGCAACTTTACCAGCAAAGTGCCTTGCAAACAAATCACAGTGGGCCTCTGAAGGGTCTAAGACTCCATTTCCTGGCGTTGATGTCAATAGACCCCTGACAACATGGAAAAGTGCCACTGGACGGCTACTTGAGGATGTGCTGGAGGCAGAGAAGTGGGCCTTCTTTGCCGCGCTCACTGCCACACAGTAGGCAAGGTTATGATGTTTGATTCGTGCCCGATCAGCCTCACAGCACGTCTTTCACCACTTGCCCTCTAGCTGTCGTCCAGCCTGTTTCATTGCCCTTAGCTCACTGGTGTACCAAGGTGCAGACTGGGCTCCACAGTGCTGGAGAGGGCGCTTGGGGGCAACCATGTCGAGAGCCTGATGAACCTTGCTGTTCCACAGCGTGACAAGGGCTTCAACAGTGTCACCTGCTCTATCTGCTGGGAATCCAGTGGATTCCATTAGGCTCCCGGGGCGGACCATCTTAATCTGTCCACCACCCCTGCAGGGAAGGATTGGAGCCATAAGTCTAAACTTCACCAGGAAGTGATCTGACCATGACAGTGGGGTGACATCCACCACCATCCCCATCTCCAGACCACCCCTTCCTCCATCTGGAGCAAAAACCAAGTCAAGGGTGTGCCCTGCCCTATGTGTTGGGCCAATAACAACTTGAGATAGCCCCATGATCATCATGGAGGTCATGAAGTCCCGAGCCGGAACACTAGAGGCACCCTCAGCATGGACATTGTTCTGGGCTCCTCCAACGCCACAGCCAAGATGACCTCCACCAGCTAGGTCAGAGAAGCTGCCAGCAGCACCCCTAGTTTACTGTCTCCTTGGCCCAACACCAGGTGCAGGCCCTCACAGCCAGCTCCAAGACAGAGTGGTTTCCTGGTGACAGAGATGGAAGTTCTGTAGACCACACCAACTCCTCGCCCCCGTCCCTGCAGCCTCTGCTGGTGCTGCAGTGAGTATCCAGGTGGGCAAAGTTGGGTCAGATCAACTCCTCCAAGCTCACCCACCCAGGTCTCAGTAATACACACCAAATCAGCACCTTCATCCACAATCAAGTCATGGATGAGAGTGGTCTTATTATATACAGATCTGGCATTAAACAACAACACACACAGGCCAGTGGGCACAGCAGATGAGCAACGAGGAACCCATCCATGAGAGGAGTGGCAGCAAGGAACAAGGCGCAGATAGTGTTACCTTCACCTTCTATGGTAATTCACCACATCCCCATGGCTATATTTCCCTCTGCCTGTAATCACTGAAATTGGGGTGGCATCACCCATGTTCCTCTGTACTAAGACTCCTCCTAAACACCTAATATGGGCTCAACTCGAGCCCACCAACAAAGCCTGCTAGAGCGAATTATTCCAGTAGGTCTCTGCAAGGATTGGGAACAGTCACACCCATTCAAACTTTTTCACACAGGGCCCATCTACTCCCCTCCTGTCTCACACCCAGGGAGGGCCAGCCTTCTGCCAGTGACAGACTCTCACTCTGAAGGCATCTGACAATAATAATAATAATAATATTTAATTTGTTTGTCGCCTATCTGGCAAATAGCCACTCTAGGCGACGTACATTAAAATGAGATAAAATACAACAATACAACAATATCAAATGCAGTCATGTTAATAACAGATAAAAATACTGGACAGTCATCAATACATATAAAGCACTTATATTAGCAGCATATGATAGATGGTAAAATCATGAAGATTTACCCTTCCCAAGGACCTCAAAGGCCTGTTGGAAAAGCCACGTCTTCAGGGCCTTGCGGAATACCTCTAGGGAAGGGGCATGTCGAAGGTCACATGGGAGGGAGTTCCAGAGAGTGGGGGCCACCACAGAAAAGGCTCTCTCCCTAGTACCCACCAACCTAGCTGTTTTGGTTGGCGGGATTGCGAGAAGGCCCTGAGTGGCTGATCTAGTTGGGCGGCATAATTGGTGGCGGTGGAGGCGCTTTTTCAGGTAAGCTGGGCCGAAACCGTACAGGGTTTTAAAGGTTAATACCAACACCTTGAATCGGGCCCGGAAAACAACCGGCAGCCAGTGTAGATCAAATAATACTGGCGTAATGTGGTCTCGGCGGTGGCTGTTGGTAAGTAAGCGCGCCGCTGCATTCTGTACAAGTTGTAATTTCCGGGTCGTTTTCAAGGGTAACCCCACGTAAAGCGCATTACAGTAGTCCAATCGAGAGGTGACCAGGGCATGCACCACGAGTAGGAGCTGTTGAACAGGGAGGTAGGGTTGCAGCCTACATATAAGGTGTAATTGATACCAAGCTTTCTCCTACCATTCACTTCACTGCACAGGCTCCCACCCTGTGCAGGAACTACATATGCACCACACGCCCTCCCCACCACCAGTCTCCTCTAGACTGGTTTAACAGAAAACACATTTAAAAAAACAGAAGAAAAATAGAAGGGGGTAGCGCCCTCGCCCTTGGGACTCCCTAAGAGACTCCCCAAGAGGCAGCTCCCTTTGGTGTTGCCCCTTCGGTGGCAACCCCACCAGCGGCAGACCCGCCGCCCAAGGGCAGCTGGACTTGTATGTTGACGGTGGCGGTTCTTGCGTGAAACAGCATACATTACTTTGGAGTTAAGTTGAGCAAGAAACTCCTCATGAGCATTAGATCAAGTTAAGAGTCTTTATTAAGACATTATGGCCCAAAGGCTTAAGAGTAAATACATACAGAGTTCTCCCCCCTTTAGGGAGAGATGCTCTCACTTCAAAGACATGACACAGAACTCTCAGCACGCAGGAGAAGAGAAAGCAACTAACAAAACAGGCAGCTATGTCTTTCCCAGCAGTTATCTCCCATTTCCATAGCAACCTGTCCAACCTTGGCTCTCAGGCTGCAAAGCAGATAAGGCCTTTCCTGTCCCAGACTTGTAGTCTTCATGGAAAACAACTAGAGGTAGTGATGCCTATTAGTCAACAGCCCAACATTGTATGCCTCCTGGCCCAGCCAGTAGCTGTTGCAAGAGGCTGTGAGATTAACTGCAGCCTCTCTCTGGAGCAAGGGCCAGGTAGGGGGTCCCAGTCCTTGCAGCACTTACCAGGGACTTCAGCTGTCTGGACAGACAGCAGCCCAAAGTTGTACTAAGTAGAACTGCTGCCTTGCTAACAAGCTTGTCTCTCTCAGTCTACAATACTATGCATATTTATTCAGAGCAGAAGTAAGTCTGAACCCTCATACCCCAGTTCCATCACTGAGATCATCTGCAGGACTGTCGCTGGTTGTCTCTGTTGCGCCACGCCAGCAGACCAGAGCAACCAATTGTCCAGTAGCTTGTTAACTTGTCTTGTTTTGCCAGCTGCTGAATGAAATAACAGACTGACAGCCAAGGCTTCTGGAAGATGAAACTTTACTGTTCCAATAGTTTATTACACCGTGCTCCGTCTCTCTCCAACAACACCACATTCTAATTACCCCCCACACCATTGTGTGCTTACCCAAGCCTGTTATAGCTGAGCCTCTGATCTGCTGCAGCTGCACACTGACCTTGGGCGTTCCCTTCAATTAAACACTTTAACTCTTGCATTGTCTATTCTGGAACTGGCTGTGTTGCTCACCGAAGCCTGACAGTCTCTCGAGTGGGTCGAGGCTGATTTGACATCAACACAAAGCTGAGCCTTCAGTGCCATTGGCCCAGTCCTGTGGAAGGCTCTTCCAATACAGATTCAGCCGGCATCTTCTCTTTTGACCCTAAAATGTTTGCTGAAAACTCTTCTTTGCCGCTAAGCTTATGCAGACAATTAAGAAGCAGCATTTTCTATAATAGTTAGGCTGGTGATCTGTTTTAAATTTGTAGCTAGTTTCTATTGTGTATATTGTAAACCACTTTGATATTTTTTATGAAATTGCTGTATACAAGTATTTTTAATAAATAAATAAATAAAATTTAAAAATATACTGTTATGCCAGAAATAAGATGATTTGCCTAGAGTCCAACCAGTGGTAGACCTTTCAACTAATTTCCTAGGCAGAATAAGCGGCAGTGCTTTTTCTATTTTTTAAAGAAAGAATACTAATCCTGGTTAAAAAAATATGAAGTATTACAATCAAGAGAGCAGATAATAGCACAGGATCTGCCTGGGTGCCTTTGTTAAAAAAAATAACGTCCTCCTGCCCGACTAGTGGAGGGCAATAATATATGTTTGCTCACTTGAGCATCCCCAGTATATAGTGATTCTACTACCAGCTCTACTACCAACTCACCTTAGCTTCAGTGGGAGCATTTTTCCTATGCAAACTGCAGGTGTCCTCCAGGATCTGGACCATAGCAGCACCCTCTAAAAAAAACTCAGTTCACTTGAAGGCACAGTTAAAGAGCTAATGCGGTGGGTAGTCTGGCCCTTGGCTCGAACTGCCTGATCAACAGAGATCCTCCCTTTCCTTTCAGCCCCCATTTAGGGAGGTGGGAGCTGCTGGAGGGGAGGAAAGGCACCTGCAGCCAGTCCACTTCCACTGACACAGAATTGTAACAAGACAAAACAGAAGGACTATTGAATATCAGAAATATTGTTAAATATCAGTGAAACTTTGAAATTTTATATCACTATCTTACCACGATGTAAAGACTTAAAGGAACAAGTGGGCATCTATTTCTCCATTAATGAATGAGGCTGTATCACTTGTCAGCAGTTCTTTTTTTGCTTTTCAATGAAACACACCCAAGAGTGGGGAAAACTGTATTCTTAAGCCAATTAGCTCTCAATATCTCTAAATGCAAAAGCACTCCCCCACTAGTCAGTCTTTATCACAAATTCTCAGCTTGGCCAGCTTTCTAACTCCCAGTTTCCAACTGGGACTCCTGGGTTCTGGCACCAAATGTTAATCAGGAGGAGGGCTAGCGCCAGGCATCCTAGGGCCCTTGGGCTCCAGCCTGCCCTGGGCCCCGGCACACAATGCATGAATGCCCTACCTTGCCTGCCATCAACACGCACATCCCTACCATCAACCAAGATGGCGGTGGAGGCTTCAGCCCCTTAGGGAAATGTCGGCCACCATCTTGGTTAAGGGTAGCCCTGTGCACACAGCGCACGCAACCGCAAAAGACAGGAGAGACAGGTAGGTGCAGCAAGGGAACAGGCGGCCGGCTTGGAGGCTCCCTCCTTGCCACAGATCACTACTCTCCCAGCCTATTGAGGCCCCCCTCAGAGGCCCCTGTAGCCCCAGGGGCCCTTGGCCAGGGCCTCAGCTGGCCACCCTTTGGCACCTGCCCTGATCAGGAGATCCCATGCACATCATGTCAAATTGTGGCCTGCATCATCCCTCACTGGATTCTCTCAATCTTGGTTCAGTTTGCTCAGAAGCAACCCAGTGAAACAGGAAGCAAAGCAAGAGCAGATAAAAACTACAAACTCAAAACTGAAATGAATACACTGGTTTATTGATGTACAAAGCTTAATGGTATTATAGAAACAGAAAATATTTATCAATAAAAAATAAAACCAAGGTACAACAACTTAAAGTAACTTAGAAAATATCTTAAAGCAATATGGTATATATTTGTATAAGCTAAGAAATGATTAATAACATGAATGAACCACAGAATAATAAAAATATGAACTACTAGCATTGAATAGACAGCATTGGAAATGCAAGCATTCTAGATACATGATCATATTTTCCACCCAACATCCTCCAGCATCACTACTTGTGCATATATATAAGTTCCCTAGAATATTAAAGAAAGTCATAGTTATCTAATGAATGGATAGCTTGGGCAAAGCAGGTGAAAGCAGGGTAGAGCAGGTAGAAGGAACAACAAGAAAAAATAATCCAAAGGCAAATTCCACCACCACCACCCCAAGAACTAACCAACCCAAAATTTGAATATACCTTTTATATTTATCAGCAGGGTGGAATTATCCAGTAAACTCTACATGAATTTCAGTGAATGTGGGTGGACCCCTATAATATGTAATCATATGTAGACTATAAATCACCATAATCTGTCTGGGAGGGGGAGAAAGAGGAGCAACAAGACCCCTGAATCAGTGATTTTTCCACACAGGCACTTTTGACTCAGTTAAACACTGCAAAAATGTGATGCGTTCACTTTTGTTATGTCTTCACACTTCTACAACAACTCCTTATCAGATTTGCTAAAGTTTCACATTCTTTGTGCTGACAGCAGTGACAATGCCTTCAGAAATCCAAGCTGCTTTTACCCAAAGACAGCTCGCAACTCCCATGAGTCCAAGCCGTCATGGGCAATAGTCAGAGATGAGTCCAACAACCGGGCATGCCAAAGGTTCTCCATCCAGGCCATCAATCATTGCTTGAAGGGAAAGTGCTGGACTCACCATTTGACAAAGTTTGCACCAAGTAAGAGCAAAAAACAAAAGTAAACCCATATAACAAGTCCGAGAACTTTATAGCTGTTACCCAGGAAGCCACAGCAAAGAATACTCTTAACAAATTTTGTCCTTCGATGTAGCATGCACATACTGCCCCAATAAGGAGAACATGATATTTTTTTAAGAGATGGGAGAGAAAAGAAGAAAACTGGGGCTGGATGGTGGTTTACTCATGTTTTGCCTCACACAACATAGCATTATGTGGCCAAGAAAGGACGACAGCAGGTACACTGTATGTCAGAACAAGCCCTTTGTCCGTTGCCTATAAAAAGGTGGAGATGTGGGAAAAAATGGGGAAGAGGGACTTAATATGCTGAACCCATTCTACACCACACACACACACACCCAAACTGTGACATTTTCCTCCTAATGCAAGTAATGCTCACTGGGGAGAAATCAGCTGAAATACACTGTGTTGGGGAGGAAAGTCTGGGTGGGAAGAGGATTCAGTCCCTTCTGCCTGCCTACCCATACTGTGTTCTAAACGTCCCTACCCATCCCCTTGCTTTGAAGGATCGGTCACATTTAGTCAGCACAGAATGGCAGCCTCATCTCTTTTCCCCACACTGAGTCAGGAGCAGATTCCCTCCCCAGAGAATAAAGCATTGATGGATGTGAAGATGTTGTAATTCAAGTCAGCATTATCAAAGGTCAATGATTTTTTAAAAAATAGTTGACAGACACCCGGATCCTCCTTGGCTGGAACTTCTTCAATTTAAATGCTGTTCTTTGGACTAGGGCAATGGCTCCAGAGATATTCCAGGAAAGGTGGAATGGGTAATATTCAGCAGCAGAAGCCCATCGCCTAGATCCCACTCTCAGGGCTCAAACTAACCATACTGTGCTCCCTTAAAGACTCCTTTAATGACAATGGAACCAATTACCAAGGGAGGTGGTGGACTCTCCAACACTGGAGGCGTTCAAGAGGCAGCTGGACAACCACCGGTCAGGTATGCTTTAATTTGGATTCCTGCACTGAGCAGGGGGTTGGACTCGGTGGCCTTATAGGCCCCTTCCAACTCTATGATTCTATGATTCCTTGGCCACGCCCACAGCTCAGAAATTTTCATTGTCCACATTCACTACCCAGAAATGTGTCCCTGAAGTTATTTTCTCAACTCCTGTAACACAGGATCAACAATATAATCAATCTGGACTTCTGTAAAAACTCTATTAGTTTGAATAAGTTGACTGGCCATCCATTGATAGAACTAGGGAATTTGGGGATTTTGGAATTTAGGATTTTATGATTTGGCAAAGGTGGTTGTATTAAAATGTTCAATTGTCCAAAAGAGTATGGGTAGAAATTGCTAAGTGTTTGCTTGCAAGAGAAAGAGCTGGATTTTGCTAAAATATTGTTTCTGTGCTTAAAAGAAAAAGTGAGAACACATCAGGTACCCAAAATAAATCAGACATCTGGCAACATCCTGGCAATGGCGTGGAGAAACACAGACATAACGCTACCTGTCTGGCATAGTGGTTAGATGGACACACTAGGACCTAAAGGAAAGGAAGCCATTTAGTTCCAAGATGAATCACACCTGAAAAACGTAAACACTAGAGTACCTTCAGACATTGACCTAAGTGTGGTTTGGGTTAGAATTATTTAGAGCCTGAGAACAGGGAACATACTGACCAAAAGAACAAAGAAGTGGACATTCACTGACATGAGAAAGAAACCATAAGGACAAAGAAGTTCCGATGATCCTACCTGGACACAGATAATCACACAAGCACAGAGGATTGAGTTAGATGGGAGTGGAAAATAAAGGGACCCCAATTTAGTTGATCCAATCAAGATTCTTAAATCTCAGGTGACATGAGTGATGAATTTGAAGAATGGATCTCAAGTCAGTCTTGCACCTTTAAGAATTAGGTACCTGAGCCCAGGTATTTTGTCTTGTCTTTGGAATCCTGATGAGGGGTCCCACCTCCAGGGGTTTAAAATGTCTTCTACTCTGCTACAATCTTCCAAGTATCTGAGCTCTAGCTGTGCGAGGTGTTTATCATTTTTTCTTGCTCATCAATAAAATGACTGTCAGTCTTTGGTTGTCTCTATGATGGTTCAGTTAGCATGTTTGCTGAATCTCTCAGCGATGGGGTTGGGAGTTGTTGGTTGTTTGTCTAGCTGTGGCCCCTTTGCAGCTTTTCAATAACCAGTAAGTCTGTACCCTAACGTGTGGATGGTCATGTGTTCACCTGCAAGAGGAAAGAAAAGATTAGGGAGGAAGCCCACAAAGAGGTTTTGATAGTGCCTGTGGCTGAATTTGCCAGAACCTGCATTCAAGGGATATGCAGGTCTGAGCAAGGAGCTGGTTTGAAAAGCCAGGGTTCTCCGGGAAAAGCGCTTCCCCATGACAGCCAGTTCAGAAGCAGAGAGAACACCACTTGAGGGGATGGGCTACTGGGTAGGGATAGGGTATCTGCTTTGCATACAAAAGGTTCCAGGTTCAGTCCCCGGCATCTCCAGATAGGGCTAGGAAAGACTCCCTGTCTAAAACCCTTGACAGCTGCTGCCAGTCAGTGCCAACAATACTAAGCTAGATAGACCAATGGCTTGACTCAGTATAAAACAGCTTCCTATGTTGAGGGACGCTCCACACTCTGGAGCTGGTTTCTTTTCTTTAGGCTTCATAGATACTGTGTTTGAGACTCAGTGTGGCTGTTACTGGGTGGTATTCAATGGTAGTCTTACTCAGAGTAGACTCATTTGATATTAATAGACATGACTAACCTTGGGGTCATTCATTTTAATGGGTCTACTCTGACTTAATTGAATACAGCCCTCTGTGTGCACATTCGGGATGGGAGCTACAGACCGGTGCTGGTTCAAAAGCATCCCATCAACCTAACAAGCTGGCATTCATTTGAGTCTGTTCTGCATCCACTAGCTGCTGCTTTTACCGATCTGTGGTCTTTTTGCATAGAAAAATATTGATTTTAATATTGATATTTTAAAAAGAAATATCAATATCTTGAAGGAGATATTTCTTCTCCAGACTCTGTCTTAAGAGTCATCTCTTTCCTACACAAGCAGCTTTTTCTAATGTCTTGTGCTGTAATTTATTTCTTTTCCGGCACGCGCGCGCGCACACACACCACAAGAAGACTTCGCTTTTAGATGCCATTCTTGCTCTTGTAATAATGTTACAGTTTTTCTGTGCTGAATTGTCCACATTTTCTTTGATTATTTTATTCCTGGGTGAATTTCAGACTTCACCATTTTACACATTTTTTTACCTGGACTAATTTTATCTTGCGATTTTCCAGGACCCTATTGATCTCTGGTAACACACATGTAAGACCACAGGAAATTCACTCTGGATGGGTAGCTACTGTGTATTTTTCTCTGAGATTAAAAGGCACTGGTGAAGTTTAGGTGGGACAATGTAGGATTCAGCAATGGTTAAATTTAGTTAATTTTAATGTTGCATATTGTTCTTCTGAGTAAAGTTTATGAAGTTAAGTTGTATATTCATACTGTACTTTGTTTTTCTATGTAATCATTATTTGCATAGATTGTTCTGTATTTCTCCCTTCCCCAAGATTCATTCATGTATAATGAGCTATTGAATAGTTTGCTATCATTACACTGCAATGTGTTCACCATTTTCTTTTAAGAAACAAACAAATCTAATGGATTGTATCCCCTCAAGCCCTGCTTGGTCACCATCCTCTCACCCATTGGAGAAATTAAAGGAACTCATTTTTATTCCAGACAAAACCCTCCCTACCTCATCTGTAAGAACATTTTAAAAGTCTTCCAAACCTTGAAATGTACTTTTCTTTCCTTGAGGTCCAGAGAGCACAGTGTCTAAAGAAGAAAAGGGATATGAGGAACAAATCAATGCCAGTGCTTGACTCCCAGGGTAAGGCTTTCGATTGACAAGGCTTGGAACTAGACCAACATTCATGTCAAAATCTAAAATTTAGCCATAGCATATGATCTTTTGCCCTCTTCAGGCATAACCATTAAGTATTATGAAAACATATGAAACTCATGGGGTGAGGGGAAAAAGAGGACAGGGAAGAGTGTGCTAACTCTACACCCTCATCTTTTCCCCATTGATCTCATCTCATGGGGACTGAAGGTCTGAAGCAGGGGTCTCAGGGGTGGGAACCTCAATCTGCCTGGTGCGCCAGATTCTGAACTCCCCCAATGCCCATGGACAGGTGAAGTGTTTTTCTTCTGCCTGTGCAGTTTGAAAACAAACCACATGAACAAAGGTACAGGGCTTCGCTGGCCCTGCGAAGCAGTCGATCAACAGTGCTTGCACACCCTGCTTTGGACACATCTTCACATGGCCCAGACCTGATGTCATACAGAACAGTTCAGGGGATGGCACTGGCTGTCATCGCCCTCCTCCTTAGTTTCAGGTTGGCCCCTTGTAGAACTCATCTGAGTAGCGGATGGGGACAAAACTGAAGTTAGTTGGCTCTGCCTGTCATTGGCTCAGGCTCCACCAACCGCTTGGCCTCCTTGTCTTCCATGCTGCCAGTACAAATGGGCACCATCCACCACTGGATTACAACTTCCAGAATGCCTGTTTATTGGCTATACTGGCTGGGAGTGACAGGAGCTATAGTCTGATAGCTTCACCAGTCATGACCTAACTGTTACCTTTTGGAAACTGGATGCTGAAATATATGACCCTTAGTCTCATCTAGCAGAGCCCTACTTATGTTCCGATGACCAAGGGTGAACTGGTGTGTAACAGCTACAGTTTTAGCATTATTCATTTTATCAATGCATTTAGAGGATTATTTTCCAGATTGGAATCTGACAAACATTCTAAAAGTTCATACACTGACTCTTTGTTACCTTTGAATTCCTTCATGGCAGTCTCCAAAAAAGGATGCATTTTAGAGAATTTCTGAATTCGCTCTTTTAATCCAGGAGGAAAAGCTATTGGATCCATAGCTTTATTTTCATTACCCCTAGGAAGAAGCAACTGAGATTTATTTGCTGTCAGTCTGTCTGTCAATTCAGCAGTTGGGACGAAGGAGAAAAGTGGAAACAGCAAGCAGCTTAGAAATAGGTTAGACCATAGCAGAGAAGACAACTGATGTCTGCCCAATGCCCATTACAAAGACCTGTTATAAATGGGAAGTTTTTGTACCATAAAGCTTAAGAATAAGAGAGATGCAATATGAAACCATAATCTGCCATTACTCTTTTTATCAACTTCACTGTTAAGATAAAGAAAAACATTTTCAAATAGTTTTAGATGTAAACATTGTGTAGCAGATTATAGCTAGATTATATAGATTAGATGCCTAAAATATAATGGAAGTAGTGGTTTTGGAGATGCCATATATTTTTCCTCCACACCAAATTCTATGTTTACACAAAATGCACAAAGCACCTAATAATAATATCACCTCTTTACCCTGGCCTTTGACACCTGGGGTATGTATTTTATGACATCATTATGTATTTATGATAATATCAGAAGCCTGATGATTTTGATTGCACAAATGTATTGTTATTCTTGACGGGGAGAGTCCCCCGATCACAGTGATATATCATACAGGGGTTCAGAGTAATGTTAAGTTTGGATTGAAGTTGCTGTAGTTGTCAACTCTTCTTTTTTAGTGTTTTGAACTTTCAAGCAGATAAGGAACTGGGAACTAGGAACCAACTTCAGTGTCATATCAGTTAAATAGATTAAACAGTCGCGGGGGGTGGCTGACGTTTTGGTGTATGTCTCGGGAACCAGACCACCTAGAAACTTTTTTTTTAATTGAAGCTGAGAGTCCAGAGATTAAGGGATGGTAGCTGGAGAGCCGGAGGGCCCCCCCAAAACTGGAGACTCCGGCTGAAAACCAGAGACCTGGTAACTCTAATCCAAACTCAGAGGAAGGCAATGGTAAACCACCTCTGAGTATCTCTTACCACGAAAACCCTATGAACAGAGTATCCAAAATGCAACACGAGATAGTGCTGGAAGATGAGACCCCCAGGTCAGAAGGCACTCAACGAGCTACTGGGAAAGAACAAAGGACAAGTACGAGTAGCGCTGTGACTAACGACGCAGCTGGGTCAAAGCCGAAAGGAAGCCCAGATGCAAAAGGAGAGACAGGAGTTGTACAACGCACACAATAGATACATGGAATGTGAGAAGCATGAACCAGGGAAAGAATCTGTTGAGGAATATGGTATAACTGACAGATCTTAGCCAGTTGAGAAGACCAAAACTTGTCCAGCAAAGTGATTTCAACGCCTATTTTTAGGGTTGACTTGGAAGAGGGAGGATGTGAGCTGGCGCTCCAGTAGTTTAGTAGGCCAGATGGATTCTGGCTCTAATGGAAGGAAAGCCTACCTCTGATCTTAAAAGGGCGGCCGAGGTTCTTGATGGTAAGAACAGGAATTTTAAAAAATATATTTTGAATTGACTCTAATATATCTAAATATGAGTCCTCCCATCCCCAAACTGGGGCCCCATACAGTATCTGTGCAAGTACCTTGCTCTGGTAGATTTTCAATGCCAGGGTGATCAAATTACCCCCCACTGAACGAGAAAAGGTAAGTATTGAACCACACGTTCTCAAGGCGGCCGTTTTTGTAAATTCAATGTGCTTCTTCCAAGAGAGGGAGTCGGTAAAATGGACACCTAGATATTTGAAGGTCCTACATTGTTCAATTGATTGACCATTGAGTGACCATTTATGGATAGGAGACCTTTTGCCGAAAACCATAATCTTGGTTTTGGCACAATTTACTCGAAGATTTTCAGAATCACAATAGCTGGCCAGTCTTATCAGGCCCCGTCTCAGTCCGACACGGGTGAGAGATAATAAAATCGTATCATCCACGTAGAGGAGTAGCGCTACTTTCCTAGCACCCAATGAGGGGGGAAAGTGATCTGGGCCCGAAATCGCTTTGACAATATCATTTAGATAAAAATTAAATAAAAAAGGGCCCAAAAGACAGCCCTGTTTTACCCCTGATGTGACTGAGAAAGGGTCTGTTAGGGAGCCTTTGATACCCACCCTAACTCTAGCAGAGTTATCGGTATATAGTGCCTGTAGCAAAAGCAATAGGTGTCTATCAATATTAGATTTGGCCAGTTTCTCCCAGAGCCTAGCTCTATCTACAGAATCAAAGGCGGCTGCCAAATCAACAAATGCTGTGTATAGATGTTTAGTTGGGCCGCTAATTGAATGTCTGGCTATAAAGGAAAGAGTGGCACAATGATCTATTGTGCTTTGGCCTTTTCTGAACCCTGCTTGTTCTGGAAAGATAATTTGGTTTTCCTCCTCCCAGTCCTCCAGTTTCTGCAAAAGAAATTTGGCGTAAAGTTTGGCTCCAATATCCAACAGGCTGATACGGCGATAATTATTTGGATCTTGCCTCTCCCCCTTTTTATAGTTATCTAATGAATGGGTAGGCCTCAAGCCTTCAGCTTGGACAGAGCACATTAAAGCAGGGCAGAGCAGATAGAAGCAACAAGAAAAAATAATCCAAAGGCAAATTCCACTACCCCCACCCCAAGAAGAACTAACCAACCCAACATTTGAATATACCTTTTATATTTATCAGCAGGTTGGAATTATCCAATAAACTCTACATTAATTTCAGTGAATGCGGGTGGACCCCTATAATATGTAATCATACGCAGAATATGAATTACCATAAATGGTCTGACAGGGAGACAAAGAACAGTAACTGAGACCCCTGAATCAGTGATTTTCCACGCAGGCACTTTTGACTCAGTTAAACACCGCAAAAATATGTGATGCTTTCACTTTTGTTATGTCTTCACATACCCCTTTAGGATGCACAACTTAATGTGGTGAGGGGGTCTGAGGGTGTTGAAGAAGCTGAGAGCAATGCCGTCAGGAGTCTAGATCAAAAGGCTAGAATCCTAGCAGGGGCACCCATGGCGGAATGGTCAAAGCTGAGACACCAGACTAAGATGCATCCAGACTCAGAGAAAGGCAATGGTAAACCACCTCTGAATACCTCTTACCATGAAAACCCTATGAACAGAGTATCCAAAATGTAACATGAGATAGTGCTGGAAGATGAGACCCCCAGGTCAGAAGGCACTCAACGAGCTACTGGGGAAGAACAAAGGACAAGTACAAGTAGTGCTGTGACTAATGACGCAGCTGGGTCAAAGCCGAAAGGAAGCCCAGATGCAAAAGGAGAGACAGGAGTTGTACAACGCACACAATAGATACATGGAATGTGAGAAGTGTGAGGCGTCCTTCCCTGGCTCTCCCTGTCAGGTTCCTACCTGCTCGTGGTTACTGCCTGTCTCTAGGCACCACCAGGGACTCCACCAGTCCGGACCGCTCTCTCTTATGATTTCTCTCCCCGCTCTAGCACAGATCTCAACAGATCCCCCTGCTAGGCAACCACCAGTAACGTCCCAATACTAGTATTCCCAGAGACTCTGAATACTGGTATTGTTATTCTCTTCACCGCTGCCACCATTTGTTACAGTTCCCCTTCAGCCTTGGTCATTACCTTACCCTCCCTTCTGGTCTGTGAAACCCCAGCCAAGGATCAGGCCTTTGGTAAACCAAATTAAGTATTTATTACAGATAACAAAGCTAACAAGATTAACAAGATTTCTTCTTAAGGCACATAAGCATATGGTTTTACTCAATACTAATCCGAACTCCACCTCCCTCCTTCTTCACGCTCTCCTGGCAAACAACTCTCTCAAACCCCACCAAGCAATCCACTCTTTCTCTTCTTCCCCCCCAGATTCCACAATTCACCACCTCACATTCACCCAGATTTACCTGTCATCCTTTCATTTATACTGTCAGCCATTTTAAACATTCAGCCAATCATCAAGCATTCTATTGCCCATTCACTCCCCCTCCTCTTTCACTACTTACCATGTATACTCTAAACAACCAGCACTTACCATATATACACTAATATATAGGAACATCACATTTCCCCCCCCTTAAACAACGGCAGAGTATTATTCCTGTTCCAGGATTTATACGTCGCGTTAACAAATAAAAGTCTCTATGGGGAAAATGTCTTTCTTTGTTCCTCTGTCTGGTCACGTCACTGCAGTCCCAGCCACTTGCCTGGAAAGTCCATCGGCCAGTACATTGTCCTTGCCTTTGATGAACTGGAAGTCCACTTGATAGTCCTGTAGGGCCCAGGACCACCTCTGCAGCATAGTGTTATGGTTTTTCATATTCTGCAACCATAACAAGGCCCGATGATCCGTAGTCACTGTGAATCTTTGTCCCCACACGTATGGGCGCAACTTGTTCAGTCGCCACACGACCACTAGGCACTCCTTCTGGACCGACGAATAGTTTTTCTCCCTCGGCGTCAGCTTGCGACTCAGGTACGCCACTGGATGTCTGGTGCCTTCTCTCTCCTGTAGGAAGACGACTCCCAGCGCCAGGTCCGACGCATCTGTAGCCACGATGAATGGTTTCTCATAGTCTGGTGCTATTAATATGGGTCCTTGGCACAAGGCTTGCTTCAGTAGATCAAAAGCCTTCTGACATTCATCCGTCCATACCACACGCTCAGAACACTTCTTCTTTGTTAATTCATGCAAGGGGGTTGCTATTTCCCCAAAATTTCTCACAAACTTCCTATAAAATCCAGCCACACCCAGAAATGCCCTTACTTGTTTTTTGGTTAAGGGGATCGGCCACGCTTGTATTGCCTCCACCTTGCTCCATAAGGGGGTGATTTTCCCACTCCCCACCTTATGTCCTAAATAGATTACTTCCTTTAGTCCAAACTGGCATTTCTTAGCTTTTATTGTGAGGCCTGCGTTTCTTAAGGCCTCCAATACTGTTGTCAGGTGTTGGACATGCTCATTTTTGTCAAGACTATGGACAGAAAAAGCTGCCTTTATAGTAGTCAGACCATGGCTCTGTCTACCTCAACACTGTCTGCTCCAACTAGCAGCAGCTCTCCAAGATGTCCCATCTCTCCAGCTGGCAGCTGCTCTATTATTATTATTATTATTATTATTATTATTATTATTATTATTATTATTATTATTATTTGGCTTTATTAGTTGCTTGTTATCCGAAGGTCTCCAAGCGACTTACAACCTTGTTAAAAACTGAAGGAGTGCCATGAAACAAAATAATAAAACCACCACCACTCCCAAACAGCCACAGAAAGCTTTGGCAGCACTAATAAAAGCCTTCCCAGCTCAGATACCCAAGATTCTTTTCAATGAAGATGACATGAATTAACACTACAACATTCCACACATGAAATACTAGCTCCGCTCTGGGCCTCTGCCTTCTTTCTGCACTAATGTTCATCCTCAGGTCTTACCTATCTTTCCCCTTCCTCCTCCCACAAGAATTATGGCATGGCCCAGATGTGTCCAACTTATATCCATATGTGGAAGAATAATCTGATGCTTCATACAAGCACCTTTCCTGATTACCATCAATGTGGGGGGGGGGAGTAGAGAGATGTTTTTAATTTTTTGCCTTAAGAGTATAAATAGATTAGAACAGAACCTGCTTGCCCAAAAGGTTCCAGCCTTGAAATGGTAGAAATGGTAGAAAGCCTTCGTGTGTGGTTCAGCTCTTCAGTAAATACCCAACTGACCATTTTAGGCTTGCACAGGAGGGGCAAGGGGTGATGTTCTTTAGTTTTTTCCTTTAAACTAAAGCGTCTTCCTTCCAGGTACCAGCAGGGACAAATAAGACAACTGCTGGAACTTTCTCCAGACTTAGAAGAGAAACTCGGAAGCTACACTCAGAAAAGCTCAATTCTAATAAAGGCCATGGAAAATTTTGAAGGTACTGGAGGAAACGGGTACAGATCTTTAGGAATGCTCCGCTTCAACCGATTGCATTAGAAGTCATTTCCTTGTTAAAGAGGAACTTGGGTGCCTTGCAATGATGTTGGAACTGTCTGAAGTATTGTCCTGTCTCCAACATTGTCCCTGATTGACCTAGAAAGGAGAGGCCAGTTGACTATGATGCAACTGTCCTCCTCATCAAAGCATCCACTGCTGTACTGAAAGTACAGTAATGCCTTCCATTCTAGAAGGCTAGTTTGTGAGTCAGTAAACGCCTCTGCCAAGGGCTTACTCACTAGTCGTGTCAATATTGCTGTTTCTGAGCATGAAATACACTTGACAGAACAGACCAGCAAGAGACTAGGAGGAGCAACTTGACAAAAGTTTGACTATTCTTCTCCCAGAAAGAAAATAGGATAGGATCAATGTATAGTATCTCTATAAATATGTCTCTCTGGCACACTTTCTCTGCTTCTGCATGGATGAACTGGGTTGTACAATATCTCTTTTATCCATCGGCCCATATGCAACAGTAATTTATGGAGGTCAGGTGTGGATTCCCTCACTGTTAGAGACAGGGTCTTTTTTCAATGGTAGTACCTGAGCATGGAGATGTTGTCTTCCCCAAGGAAGTTTGTGTTGCTCATGTTTTTGCATTTTTTCACCGCCAAGTGAAATCAATATTATTTACTTAAGCTTTTGGGAAGGGAAGAGAATGCTGACCTTAATAAGGAAATGATTGGTGTGTGGTAGATTGGGGTTTTCTTTTTTTAAAAAATGATGTGGTGGTGTGATCTGATTAAATTTTTCACTTTTCTCCATGTAACAGCTTCTCTGAAGAAAGCACTGACCAAAGGTAATTTCTGGCAATAGATGAGAAAGGAAATTTTGTGGGGAGATGATGCTTGAGATTGGGCAAAGGAAGGACCCCCTTGCTAAAGCTAGGAGAACAAATTTAGTATCCCAAAATTATGAAATCATTCAACATAAGCCTAATTAACAGGATGATCTTAAATCAAGAATTCACTATATACGTGCATGACTTTATATGAAATGACATAGTTGCCATACTTGGAATGATCTAACTTTGAATCTGTCACGCTTTCTTCTACAGAGCCGCTGACACAAGCACAGAAAAAAGGTAACTATTTACAACAGGGGGGGGAAACCCATGGCTTTCCAGATGTTGCCAGACTCCAACTCCCATCAGCCTCAGCCAGCAGAGCTAATGTTCAGGGATGAAGGAAGCTGTAGTCCAGAACCTCTGGAGTGCCATGGCTTTCCCATCTCTGATCTATGAAGGAACTAAAGGACATGAGGAAACCTTTATCCAGGGCCAGCGCCAGGCATGTTGGGGCCCTTGGGCACCAGCCTGCCTGGGCCCCAGAACCAGCATGCACGCCCCACCTGTCTACGTTTCGCGATCCATGGCAGGGCTGCCACAGATCACGGAGAGAGAGCTCCCAATAACACCTACTGCCGCACAGGCCTGCGACGGCCACCTGCCTGCCACAGTTACCTCTCCCTTGACATACATGCTGGTTACACTGCGGGCACAAGCCTGCCATCAACCAAGTTGGTGGTCAAGGCTTCCCTAAAGTACTGATGCATCAGCTGCCATCTTGGTTTATGGCGTGCATGTGTGCTACGTGTGTGCAAGCCTGCCATCAACCAAGATGGCGGAAGGGGAATCAGCCCCTTAAGGAAGCCTTGGCCACCATCTTGGTTGATGGCAGGCTTGCGCCCACAACCAGCATTTATGTGAAGGGAGAGGTAGGTGCGACATGCAGGTGGCCGTTACAAGCCTCTGTGGCAGTAGGGGGTGTCTGGGAGCTCCCTCTCCATGATTCGTGGCAGGGTCAGGAGCTGACACTGCTGTGGATTGGAGAAGGGAGCACCACCCACCCAACCTAAGGAGGGGGTCTTCAGATCAGGGCCCGACCTGGCTGCCCTCTGGCGCCGGCCCTGCCTTTTTCAACCATAACCCCTTGGTTGTCCCTTACTCATGAACGGTCCCCACAGAATTAAGATTTTCCAGGGTTCTTAATTGCATGGGAGCCTCCATGAATAGAAAAGGATCCCTGCTGCCAGTGGCCATGATGGCAGGGATGGGGCAGAAATTGACTTTGTTTGCGTTTTAATGAGAAACTGCTTGATTCACACTTTTTGAACCAATTTGCGAACTGAGACACAGCTATCCTTCAAAATTCTCACTTTTCCAGATCTCGTGAGGCTGTTTTCTAATCAAACAATATGAACACAAATGCATGGAGTAGGGAAAAGGGAGTGTGAAAATGCATTAGTGAAAGTAACTTACAAAAATGTATCAATTAAAGGAAATTGCTTGCAAAACTATATATGAATCAAAACCACATACAAAAAAAGTATTTGTTAGGAGAAATCTGCACTAACATGCTGGTGAATTTTCCTGTGGAAATGTAGTGAACTGAATTTAAGGCTGGAAATATGAGAAAGTGGCATCAACTGAAGCAACCCTTTTCTACTTCACGGCTCATGCCTGAAGAGGGCAACAGTGTCCACAACTTTATTAGGGATGTGGGATTTTAAAAATGCCCAGGTATGTGGATTCCAAATGCCTCATTCGCCAGTGGCTTCCTACAAGTGAGATGGACTTTTACAGCTCTGCGCTGGCATCCTGACCAGATAGACTTCCTGTGAACCTCTCTCTTGCAATTAAAATGAATCCTTTCCCTGGTGGGTTCCACCATCCAGCCTTCTCTGTCATTCATTCATTCTTTCTCTCTTGTTTTCTGCAGTGAGTGTGACTCTGGATCCAGACACGGCCCATCCTTTGCTCGTTGTGTGTGATGATCAGAAGAGTGTGATGTGGAGAGGAGAAAAGCAGGACCTGCCTAAGAACCCGGAGAGATTTGAAAAGATGTTCTGTGTGCTGGGCTGTGAACGTTTCACTTCGGGGAGACATTGTTGGGAGGTGGAGGTGGAGGCGGGGTGGAAAGAAACCATGTGGGCTGTTGGAGTTGCCAAAGAGTCTGTGCAAAGGAAGGGAGTTGTTGGCTTCTGTCCCAAGAAGGGCTTCTGGGCTGTGGGGAAGGATTTCAGTGTCTCAGTCTTTCCTGGTCAATTCTGGGCTTTTAGATCCTCAAAGCCAAACCTTTTAAAACTAAGATGGTTCTGGGAAACCCCTTTGACCTTGAGTCGTGAGCCCAGGAAGATCCGCGTGTCATTGGACTACGAAGAGGGTTGTGTGAAATTTTTTGATGCTGATACAAATGAATCGGTCTTCACTTTCACTTCAGCCTCCTTCTCTGGAGAAGAAGTCCGGCCCTTTTTCTGGCTGAATGCAGGAGTTGTTTTGAAGTGTTGAATCTTGAGGGGAATCCCCACCACTGCCATCAGGTCCACCCGCTCACCCCCCCCAAAGAGATGACACTTCAGCACTTTCTCTACAGCTGCATGAAAGGGACTACAATCTCAATGGTTTTCTTTTGTTTTCTTTTTCTTTTTTAAAAAAAATTAACTTACTAATAATAACTACCCTGGGCTGCCACTGGGAGGAAGGGCGGGATATAAATAAATAAATAACATACCCAAACATTTCAACATAAGAAACGTACCACGCAGGTTACAAGTTGTGTGCCACAAAGCAATTTGGTCACCTCAGTGGTTTTTGAGCAGGAACTTGAAAACTTGGTTTATGATTGCAATTCTTAGGGCTCCACCAGACATCCTTTTTATTGTATGTTCATGATGATTTGTGCTCATGATGGCAACAGGGCAGTTATACGCAATCCCACTTACAATGCAGATGTAGATAACTATATTACGGTCACAGACCAGCAATCAAACATCCATTTTTAAAATAGACAAGTTAGATTAAAAGATTCTATCTATAACCAATTCTAAATTTTATAAAATCTGTGGGGTTGTTAATATTCTTTTGCAGCAAATGGCAGCAGCACAAAATCTGGCTACCTTGGCTGATACTTGGGGGATTTTATCAGACAAAAGGTATTCCAGATAAAAAGCCTCATCTCTGCCAGGAATATTTTGTAAAATTGGAGTGATTAAAACAGCTCGAAGGTCGCGGTAAAATGAGCAGTAAAATAGGACATGGCCTACAGTCTCTACAGCCCCCTCACAGGGGCACACCCAATCAGTCTAAGGAATTTTTTTAAACCTGCCATCCGACAGTGCCGAAGGTAAGATGTTAAACTTGGCTAGCGTAAACGCTTTCCTAGATTTAGGGATGGTCAGGGTGTCTAAGTAATGGGCGGGAACAAATGGCCTTGTATTACACTTTACAATGCTGTTTGTAAACATCTTGGGATGGAGACACCACTTCATTTCCACTCTGTGAATACTCTGTAGCTTCCTGCTAAAATTCCATAACTTTTTATACCACAAATGTTCCGTTGTTGTTGTTGATTTGTCCCACTATTGTTGTGCTATACTGCAAGAGTGCTCCTTCTGAGTGGCAATAATATAATAACACTGGGAAAGCATCTAGGGATGGGGACAAAATTTGATTCATTTAAAGCCGAATTTGTCAAATCCGCATGAGAACCAAAATTCAGCCATCCTTCAAAATTTGCATTTATCCGAATTTTGTGATGCAGTTCTCCAACTAAGCAATGTTTGCAAAGATGCATATATTAGGGGAAAGTGTGTATAAAAATGTATGTATTTGTGAAAATAGCATACAAAGATGCATTACATTAGGAGAAACTGCTTGCAAAAATGTGTAGATTAGTCAAAACTGCATAGAAAAATGAGTTTAGTAGGAGAAATTCTCACGAAAATGCTGGAGAATTTTCATGAGGATTTTTAGAAAAAGAAATTAACAAATTATTGCAGAAATGTGGAGAACTGAATTTAAGTTTCAAAAAATGAGAAGCTGAGAGAATTGAAATTGACAGATACTTCCATCCCTAGAAGCATCACAGAATGGAATGATGGGTGGGCAGTTCAGTATACATTCACCACCAATGCACTATTATTGTGTCAATTAACATGTTGCAGAATACACCTGCAAAACACACACACACACACACAGAGAGAGAGAGAGAGAGAGAGAGAGTCTGTCTGGAGGGACCCTCAGAGACTTGCATCTGTGCGGCAAGAGTTGTACATTGGAATCATTGTAAAAACTCAGGGAAAGGGTTGTTTCTGACTACATCATACTTGAGGTAGGAGCATCGAAACCAGTGCTTGTGGGCTCCCCATGGGCACCTGGTTGGCTACTGCGAGAGCGGGATGCTGGACTAGATGGGCCATTGGCTTGATCCAGCAGCCAGACTCTTCTTACGTTCTTATCACTTGTTCATGATAATGACCTTGATTCCAGAGATTTCAATAGGCCTATTTTGAGTTTGACTTAGGGCTCATCTACACAGGGAGTTTACTGTGTGTCTGGTGCTACTTGCATCCCCTTTAAATTCACATGGTTCACATGACGTTACTGGCATACAGAAGCTATCACATAGTTTCCCCCCTGTAAATTCATCCTAACCCAATTCTCTGGTCATCCAAAAAGGGAAGGAAAAAATGTCTTCACTCTGTATTTCTAGGGCTTGCAAATGCTGTGCTCCGATGCTTTTAGGTGGGTGTGTCAATCGTTCTCTCCACACCCACTTTCTCCTCCTCCCTTCATTCATTTCATTTCCTGTGGGCTAAAGAGAAACCTTCGCTGCTCTCACGTTTTGTAAGCCTTTTTTATGTTGCTGCAAATGGTGCCTTTCTTTTCTTTTCCCCTCTAACTTGTGTGCAAAATGTACATTAAAACAAAACATCTTTAAAAACATTTCCTAAAAAAGCATTAAAAACATCTTTTTTTAAAAAAAAAATTTAAAACATTTTTTTAAAAAAGATTTAAGAACATATTAAAAGGCAATTCCAACGCAAACGCAGACTGGGATAAGGCCTCAATGGAAAAAAGCTTGTTGAAAGAGGAAGGTCTTCAACATGCGCCAAAAAGATAACAGAGATGGCACCTGTCTAATATTTAAGGGGAGGGAATTCCACAGGGTCTGTTTCCTATGTTGTGCAGAACAGACCTCCTGATGAGATAGTATCTGCAGGAGGCCCTCACCTGCAGAGTGCAGTGATCAACTGGGCATATAAGGGATAAGACGGTCTTTCAGGTATCCTGGTCCCAAGCTGCATAGGGCTTTGTAAACCAAAACTAGAACCTTGAACGTGAATTTATGCTCCCATGTGGATAAGTCCTTAGATACAACTCAAAGAAAGCAGGCAGGAGACTCATTTTCATGACAGTACTGAGAGAGGCATAACAATGTGGATGGTGTTTTTAAAAATAATAATGGGAGAATCTACGTAAGATTTAAAACAATATTTTGGCAGAGCTCTTGTGCCTTTGTTTGTTTGTTTATTACACCTGTATTCCCCCTTTCCTTCAAGGAGCTCAAGGTGGGTCTTCCCCTCCCCACTTTAATCCTCGCAGCAACCCAGTAAGGTAGGTTAGGCTGAGAGACAGCAACCAGCCCACTGACAGAAATTCAACAGTTGCAGACTTCCTACTCACTGCCCTTCTATCTGTTGAATTTTGACAGTTATTACTGTTAAATGTACACAAGATCTTCTGGGAAGTGGGTTATGATCAACAGTGTGAAAAAAATCCTGATCTGTCCCTTTTCCATGGAGAGTGCAATAGTTTCCAACACTAGAGTCAAAGAAAGCTTCTAATCCTGTGGGGTTTTTTACATTAATTCTTCTTTAATTCCATCTCTTGTTCCTTGCACATTTTAGATCTAAGGTCTTTGACCAGGAATCAAAGATGTGGCTGTGTGACATTTGTATGTCTTTGGATCCAATTAACATTCTAAGGACTCTTCCAGATGTACCTTTTCTAAGCACTATCCTTACTATTTTGGGGTGTGAAACTGCAATGGACTTCCTGCACTATCATAATTTTTGTAAACCACCCAGAGAGCTTTGGCTATGGGGCAGTATATAAATGTAATAACTAAATAAATAAAATAATCATTTCATTATTTTTAGAGTGTTGTGCTTTTTCCCTTCCACACAATGACTGGATGAGTCTGGAATGGGGATGGGTGAGAATTTCCATTCAGTTTGCATTTCAAGCCACAGCTGTCTTACTCTTAGCTAGGGATGGAGGAGAAATTTGATTCAGTTAACATTTAAAGTCAAGTTCATCAAATTTGCACTTTCCAAAACAATATGGGAACCAAAACCCAGCCATCCTTTGAAATTTTCACTTATTCAGATTTTGTGATGCAGTTCTCCAAGCAAACAATGTTTTTAAAAATGCATGTATTAGGGGAGAGTATGTATAAAAATGAATATACAAGTGAAAATCACATACAAAAATGCATTATATGATGAGAAATGTTTACATTCATCAAAACTGCCTACAAAAAACATGTTTATTAGGAGGTATACATACAAAAATGCTGGAGAATTTTCATGAGGTTTTTTAAAATAAAAATGACACGCTGCTTCAGAAATGTGGAGAACTGAATTTAAGATTGGAAAAATGCGAAACCAAAAGAACCAAAATTGACAATCTTTCCATCTGTAGTCTGGAATGAGGCTCCTTTCATCATCCCTCTGTCTCCCCCCCCCCCCGCCGCCGCTCATTTGCTCCCACTAGTGAAATTCAGCTTTAGGAATATGCACATACAGGTTATTGACAGCTCTTCGTGCCTTTTAAATATATATATAAATCAGAGCTTGGAAAAGTTACTTTTTTGAACTACCATCAGCCCAATCCAGTGCCCATGCTGGCTGGGGCTGATGGGAGCTGTGGTTCAAAAAAGTAACTTTTGCAAGCTCTGATATAAACCCCCACGTGCTAAAGCCTCTGCTGCTGCACTGCCGTGCCTCTCAGCTGATCGCGATCGCGCCTCCCAGCTGATTTGTGTACCTTAAGTGAAGGTACGAATAGCGGGGTATTCCTGTAAGTGGTTTGCTAGAACATCGCGCTGCATTTCTGGAGAAATAAGTGGAATTGCCAGCCATGTGTATCTCCAGAAACGTAAATATGCGTAAAAGTGGAAACGCATACAGTCAATTTTGCGAAATACCGCAAATACAAACTAACAGAAATACAGGTATTATTGGCATATACAGGCATACCCCGCTTTAACGTTCGCAATGGGACCAGAGAGTATGCTTTAAGTGAAAATCTACTTTAAGTGAAGCAATTGTCTTCACTTGTACTGCACACAATCACCACTAGATGGCAGCAGCATCATGCCAATAAAATGTACGTTATTGCAAAGCGCGCGAACGTTAAGCGGGGTATGGGGACGTATGCAGCATGTACATTATAGCGAGGCAACGTTAAGTGAAGCAACGTTAAGTGGGGTATGCCTGTAAGTGGGTTGCACATTTCTTTTATCAGTGGGAACACCGCAAAGCCTGTGCTGGCCGCTTCAGCGCAGCTTTGCACGGCAGCACTCGGGGCTCTTTTCTGCAATTTTTATATGGATTTATGGGTGGGGGCAGCGAGTTGTGTAACTAGGGCGCCCTCATCATCTGCAGGGATGCTTTGAGCCGCCCTCGCATGAAACTGACTAGCCTGTTCCCTGCTCTCTTGTCAATTTCAGAGGGGAGATTTTTTTGTTTTAAAAAAATCCTTTTTAAAAATCAGCACGTTAACCCCACACAGTCAACATGACAATGGCTTGCCCCATTCTCTCTCTAACCCCCCCAATACCTCGCAGAATTGCCTGGATCTCTCAGGCTTTGCACAGCAGCGTGCAGGGCTCTTTGCCCACATTCCCTGCCCGAGCCAAGAGCGGCCACCCATGGGGGGGTGCTTGCTTCCCTCGGGGGCAGCATTCCTGGGGAGGAGATGGGAGCCACAGCCGAGCGCTGCACTGTAGAAAAGCTCAGCAAAAACACATACATTCGAAAATACAAGAGTGGCGAGTGGCAAGGAACTCCATTACTGACACAGGAAATTCAAACTTTCGCGCTCTTACGTTCACGTGCATGCATGTTGCTGAATGTGGGTGAATGGGCGGAGGAGCACACGTCAGATTTTGCGCACCAATTGGCTGGTAGTGGGTTGTGTCGGAGGCAGAGCTGGGAAAGAGCAAAAAGAATGTGGGGGTTCTCCTGCTGCATGTGCGGGCGAGAAAAAAGCAGTTTTTTTACATCAGGAAAGAGTGAATAACCAGGTGAGTAGGGACTGTCAGATGACAAGGTGGATATGAAAAACTTGGATTATCCTGCTCTGTTTGGATGAGCCCTAAGTTGGAGATGCAATGCCCAGGCTTCGACATTGCCCTCAAGCTTCAGGAGAGAGAACAAAGAGAAAGATGTCTGGTCTCTGTCAGCTGGTCTGAGGAGAAGAAGAACAACAAGAAGAATGGAAGTGAGGTCTGCTACTTGAGAGTATCAGTTTACAACAAAAGGAAGACAGGTAGGGATAGGCAGTCTAGCCAGCTGGAGGACCCTCTCTCTATTTCCCCTTAGGTATGCAAAGAGAACTAATCAGTTGCTCAGGCAACAGCTTGAGCTCCAGGAAGACTCCCAGCTCTGGGCCCCGCCTACCCATCCCTCCTGCTCCTACTCCTCTTCAGATGGCTCACTGGGAAATACTGTTTCGCTGAATACACCTGGAGCAAAGAGGATCCCTCACTGTCCTTCGCTTTTAAGTGCCTGATTACTTGTTCATTTGTTTTGAACCAGTTACTACTTTGGGGTGTGTGTTTAACAGATCAGTTCTGGCTCAAGGAAATCAAGAGATTTTCAGGTTTGACTCCAGTTTAATTTGCTAAAACAAACCACCAACTCCCACACCTCACAAAACTGGTCTTGGGATTTCTATTCAGGCTCAGTTTGACTTCCTGGTCGTTCATGTTATCATGTAACACAGAGAATGCTGCCCCAAGCCGTGTGAAATTTGAAACAAAAGCTCTTGTTACACTTGAGGAAGAGGCGGCCATGGCAACGAGGAGTCCTATGACAGAGTTCTGTGAAGAAGCAACTTGTTCCATCTGCCTGGACTACTTCAAAGATCCAGTGACTATCGACTGTGGGCACAATTTCTGCCAGACCTGCCTTACCCAGTATTGGGGGGAGTCCGACACAGACCCTTCCTGTCCTCAGTGTAGGGGAACGGTTCAGCAACGGATCTTCAGGACAAACCGGCAACTGGCAAACCTTGTTGAGCTTGTCAAGAAGCTTCAGGAGGGGAGAAAAGAAGAAGTCAAGAGGGGAGTATGTGGGAGGCACCAGGAGCCCCTGAAGCTCTTCTGCAAGGACGATCAAGACCCCATCTGTGTAGTGTGTGATAGATCCAAGGAACACAGAGACCACATTGTCTTTCCTATGGAAGAAGCTTCCCAAGAGTACAAGGTAGAAAAGCACCACCGTGGGATGCTCTCCCCAGAGAGGCCTACCCGGCGCCAACCTTGTCATCATTTCAGAGCCAGGCAAAGGCATTTTTGTTTTCCTGGGCATTTGGGCAGCACTAATCATATTATATTGTTAAATCTGTTTTTAATATATTTTTGTAATATTGTTGTATTTTTTCTTATTTACTTGTAAATTTGCTTCAGGCCTTTTTGGTGGGAAGTGATATACGCATTTAATAAACCTTAACCTGATAGAGATTAATCTCCCCAATGTTTCATCACACTACAACATGACCAACATCGGGCAATATGGATGGAGGAGCAGGCATGGGGTCACCAGGAGCAGGTTCTGCCCCCAGGCCAATAATGGTACTTCACAGGACCCACAGAGGTACACTGCACCCCCACAGGGTGTTGCAATATTCAAACCTTTCTATAACATTGATGGGGATTTGGGAGGATGAGAAATAACATGGGTTTCTTTTGGAAGGCTCTGTGTACATTGACAGTTCCTCAGACTCCTATTGTGCATGCATGACGATTTGTGCTCATGATGGCATCATGTATGTAATCCCACTTTCAATATGCTTTGTGCCTGCAGAAATTTTGGGGCAAACACACTGCTTTGCTTCCAATTACTGCACATCCCATAACTTCCTGATGAAATCTGGTAATTTTTTATACCACAGATATTTCAGTTAATTTTTGTCATATTTTTATTGCACAAGAATGTCCCTCCAGTCAACAATAATGCAATAACACTGAGGGAGCGTCAAAGAACAATTTAACAAATGGAACAATGTGTGGACAGTACAGTATAAGTCCACCACCAATGCAGTATTAATGTGTCAATGATTGTATTAATTTGTCGATGTTAAAGAATACACCCACAAAAAACATCAGATTGGGGAGTCCATAGGAGTTTCTGTTGTATAATGTTCCCGGAGACCAATGAACTACATCTGATCCCCCAAGGAAGATTACCAGCTTCCTCCCCAAAATTGTCAACTAGGGATGGGATCCTTTGACCAGTGCCGCTTCAAAAACATTCTGTTGACCTGACAGGTGGTATTGATTTGAGTTCATTCTTTGTTCACTCCATTGCTTTTACTGGTCTGATTTTTTCTCTCCCCAAAATATCAATATTCATATCAATATTTTCAAAGGAACTGTCGATATTTTGAAAGGAACTATTGATAAATGAAAGAAAATATCAATAAAGGAAAGGAAAGCAGCTTTCGTCTCCTCCTCCTCTGCTCTGACTGAGACTGGTCAGTTTTCACATTAGCAAGCAGAAATTGGCTGTTTTCCTTTTGGAAAGGAAAGGAGGAAATCTGCTTTCAGTGCCCCCCTCCCCCACTTCCTCCTCAGCAAGCCTAGAGTACTTAACATAGGCGAGACTCTCTAGCCTCTAGGCTTGCCTTTTAAACATTTAACAGGTTAACACTACAGAGATTAAAAGGCAAACCTAGCCCTAGAGAGTTACTACAGAGTCCTTAACTCTCTTGCCCTTAACATGGGCAAGACTCTGTAAGACTAGGCTTGGCTTTTAATCTCTGTTAGGCTTGGCTTGCCTTTTAATCTCTATTAGGCTTGGCTTGCTTGCTTGCCGCTGGGAGCTTAGGCTATTCAAGTAGAGGGGGGTGGCACAGAGAGAGAGAGAGACAAACAGAGAGAAATGTGTACTGCTGTGCTGTGAGTAAAATCAATTAAAAGACAATACATTCAAGGGAAATTTGAGGGGGGGGGAATCAATGTCAGGGGAAAGCCCTGAAGTTTGGAGCAAGCCAGATCACTCTGCAAAGATGGAGAATGTGTGGACCACTGAAAAATCTAGTGCTAAATCTGAATCAGCTACATTCTCACCAATCCCTATTGTCAACCTCAAGACCAAATAAATATATCAAGGGAGCAGTGGCTGTGGCCATGGAACTTGCTAGCAGTCTTCTCTGGGGAGTATAGCTGGGGTCCTTTAAACCACCAAGCTTTATCCCTTCACCCATATTTGTGCTACAGGGAAATTACTTACTGAACAAGTGTGTAGGAGGACAAATTATCATCAAGTCAAGAGAGGCTGGGGGAAAGAGTCACATAGGAGCATGGTGGTTCTCCTTTTGCAAATTACAGGACACCTTGGAAATAGAAAGTGCCTTTCTTCCTTACATTACCAAAAGCAGACAAGGCTTTTTAAGAAAATTCCTGAGGCATCTGATAGGCTGAACCAGGATAGCAGCCTTTTTTGTTCTTGCAGGAGAAAATCCAGGCCCAGCTGAAGTCTCTGGAGAAGGAGAGAGAAAGGCTTGTGGACTGGAAAATGGCGGAAGAGCAGGGAAGCCAGAAGTGCCTGGTAGGTGGCTCTTGTTATTCTAAAATGATGAGGCTGGGTTTTACGTCATAGATTTTGGGCTTTGATCAACCAGTGAAGCTACAGATATCCCAGTAGCGAGATTGATTGATTGATTGATTGATTGATTGCATTTGTATACCTCCCCATAGCCAAAGCTCTCTGGGCAGTTTACAACATATGGGTTTTCTGGATACATTTTCAGTGTTCTAAATTAAATGTGGGGAACTTTTGGCCCTTTCCAGATGTCCTAAGACTACAACTCCTATCATCCCTGAACTTTGCACATGTTGGTTGAGGCAGATGGGAGTTGGAATCCAGCAACATCTGGAGGGCCATAGACAGGGATGGACAAATCTGTCAGCTTTGGTTTCTCTCCATTCCTCATTATTTCTAATCTTAAGATCAATTTGTCCTATATCCACATCAGTTTGCAAACTTTATAAAAAAAGTCCACATGAAAATTCACATGCATTTTTTGTATTTTACCTAAAACACAGTTTGCAAGCAATTCCACCAATATAATGTATTTTATACATTATTTTCACCAATATATGCATTTTTGTACACACTTGTCCCTAACATTTACTTTTTTGTAATAAAACGAAACTCTCTCCTTTGGGAGAAGCTGTGACTGTTTAAAGTGGGATAATACTGCTTTAAATATAGAGAGCAGATGGGGGCCTCTCTCTCTCTTTCCTTTCTAATGCTTCTTCATCTTTCAACCACGCTTGGAGGACTGTCTTCTGTAAAGCAGGACACATGGCCATCCTACACTGAAATCCATTCAGCAATGCATACACATCCCTCTCAGAATGATCACAGTTTAGAATCCTGTGTGGAACATTCCCTCTCTTAGGGTCATAGAACATAAGGCCATCGAGTCCAACCCGCTGCCCAATGCAAGAATCCAAATTAAAGCATATCCGACAAGTGGCTGTCCAGCTGCCTGTTGAATGCCTCCAGTGCTGGAGAGCTCACCACATTCCTAGGTAATTGGTTCCATTGTCGTACCACTCTAACAGTTAGGACGTTTTTCCTGATGTTCAGTTGAAATCTGGCATCCTGCAACTTGAGCCCATTATTATGTGTTCTGCTCTCTGGGACGATGGAGAAGAGGTCCTGGCCCTCCTCTGTGTGGCAACCTTTAAAATAATAAATAATAAATACTTTAAAAGTGCTCTCGCATCTTCCCTCAGTCTTCTCTTCTCAAGGCTAAACATGCCCAGTTCTTTCAGTCTCTCCTCATAGGGCTTTGTTTCTAGTCCCCTGATCATCCTCATTGCCCTTCTCTGAACCCGTTCCAGTTTGTCTGCATCCTTCTTAAAGTGTGGTGTCCAGAACTCAAGATGAGGCCTAACCAGTGATGAATAAACGGGAACAAATATTTCACATGATTGGGAAACTATACTTTTGTTAATGCAGCCTAAAATAGCACTTGCCTTTTTTGCAGCCACATCACACTATTGGCTCATATTCAGCTTGTGATCAACAACAATCCCAAGATATTTCTTGTATGTAGTATTGCTGAGCCATCTTATAACTGTGCATTTGGTTTCTTTTTCCTAGGTGTAGAACTTTGCACTTATTCCTGTTCACTTTCATTCTGTTGTTTTCAACCTATGAAGATCCCTTTGAATTTTGTATCTGTCTTTCAAGGTATTAGCTATCCCTCTCAATTTTGTATCATCTGCAAATTTGATAAGCATTCCCTGCACCTCCTCATCCAAGTCATTAATAAAAATGTTGAACAGCACCGGGCCCAGCACCGGGCCCAGGACCGAGCCCTGCAGTACCCCCCTCATTACCTCCCCACAGTTTGAGAATAAACCGTTAATAAGCACTCTTTGATCACGATTTTGTAGCCAACTGTGGATCCACCTGATAGTTGTTCCATCCAGTCCACATTTAGCTAGCTTGCTAATCAGAATATCATGGGGCACTTTGTCGAAAGCTTTTCTGAAGCTGAGATATATTATGTCCACAGCATTCCCACAGTCTACCAGGGAGGTTACCTGAAAAAACAAGATAAGATTAGTGTGGCAGGATTTGTTCTTGATAAATCTATGTTGGCTTCTAGTAATCTGCATTGTTTTTGATGTGCTTACAGATTGACCGCTTTATAATCTGCTCCAGAATTTTCCCAGAGATCAATGTCAGGCTGACTGGTCGATAGTTCCCACGTTCCTTCTTTTTGCCCTTTTTGAAGATCGGGACATTAGCCCTCCTCCAGTCATCTGGCACTTCACCCATCCTCCAAGATTTCAAAAAGATAATAGCGGTTCTGAGAGTTCTTCAGATAGTTCCTTCAATGCTCTAGGATGCGGTTCATCGAACCCTAGAGATTTGAGTACCCATTAGACATAATCAATCATTAAAGGGCCATTACAATTCTTTGTTGATGTTAGAGAACTTTCACTGATCCCTTTTTACAAATCCTGAAAGGATCTGCCCTCCCATTCCCAACGTCTGTGTATTTTCCCCCAGACAAAGCTAGAAGAAGAGAAGCAGAAGATCAGATCTGCTTTTGAGCGAATGCAGAAATTTCTTGAGGAAACAAAAGTGCTTTTGGCTGGCCCTCCTAGGTGATCTGGAAAGATTGAGAAAAGACAGGAAGAAAATGCCACCAGACTCTCAGAGATTTTCAGCGTCAGTAGTCTGATTGCAGAAATGGAGAGGAAATGCCAACAGCCCGCCAGTGAATTCCTGCAGGTAAGAAGATTAATATCCCTCCTTGCTCCCTGTATTGTGAACTGCCCTGGAACAGACCTTATGAACGTTGGGAGTAAAGCACCAATGCATGCTATAAGTAACCTGAGCTGGGAGGGGGAGGCAATAAGCAGAAAAGCAATCTATTATCCCCTCTGCTGATTCCTCCTCTAAAGTGTTTGTTGTTTTTACAGGCTTTGCTCCTCCCCTTCCTCCCTTCTCTTCCTGTCTTTGTTCTCAGTCAGTTAGTAATGGCTCCATGAATGGAAGCTGCATGGCTGTTTCAACATCTATGACTTTTTCTTTTAATAAACCTCAAGTTTCTTTATTCTTTCAATTACTAGTCTTAAGAGACCAATCATGTCTGCACTCTACTGCAATAGATATACCAAAAACTCTAACAATGAAGAGTGTTACAGAAGTGCCTTACATACATACAAACACAGAGAGAGAGAAACATGCAAGCTTCCCCTTTGGCCAGATCTTTGGCCTGATCCAGCAGGGCTCTTCTCAAACTTCTCTGAATCCTAACATTTGAAATAAAGAAGATACATTCTTGGATTGGTTTTCACAGAAGGGACAAATTATTTCAGTCTGTACAGCCAGAGCCGGCACTAGCCTGCCCTGGGCCCTGGCACCCACCTGCACACTACACCTACCTTTCCCTTGAAGTTAATGCTGGCCGCACTGTGCGCGCATGCCTGCCATCAATTAAGATGGCAGCTGAGGCTTCCCTAAGGGGCTGATGTGCTACATGTGCGCAGGCCTGCCATCAACCAAGATGGTGGCAGGGGCATCAGCCCCTTACAGTAGCCTCGGCCACCATCTTGGTTGATGGCAGGCATGTGCCCACAGCACAGCCAGTATTTACGTCAAAGGAAAGGCAGGTGAGACATGCAGGCAGGTGTCAACAGCCTGCATGGTAGTAGGGGGATGCTTGAGAGCTCCATCTCTGCAATCCGCAGCAGGGTCAGGAGCCGACACTGCCGCAGATCACAGAAGGGAGTGCTACCCATCCAGCTTAAAGAGGGGCCCTCAACCAGGGCCCAAACTGGCCGCCCTCTGGTGCTGGCCCTGTGTACAGCTAAGACCAACCTTGTTTGTTCTCTCTTTCAGGACATCAGAACCACCTTGAGCAGGTATGTGACTCTTTTTCCCCCAACTACTGTGGAAGAGTTTTGGTCCAGTTTCTTTAAAACACATTTTACAGATTAGAGTCATGAACCCTGCTGGATAACTATTTTTACAGGAGGATTGTTATTCCAGAAGACAATACAAAGGATTCTGAAATTATATTTCCCATGCAGGCTGGGAGCAAGTGCTACTTCCTTAGGGTATGAATCCTTCCGATTTGATAGGAAGATTAGAGGACTTTTACTGCAGCAGTTAAGACTGTGTCATTCTATCTTTATCAGAAATCAAGCACTTTACCTTGTGAAAAATCTGAACAGAGGAAATTACCTTGTACTGTCCATCACACTCCAGGCCCATCTAGCCCAGGACTGTTTACTCCAAGTGGTGACAGCTCTGCAGTGCCAGGGACCGAACATGAGACATTCTATATTAGTCTTGTTCAACCTGGTACCCTCCAGAGAGGCTATTAGAGTACTACTGCTCCCATCATATTCAGTCACAAGTTGAATATGCTTGTGATTGGGCTGCTGTTCCATTGCCTCCCTTGTGACCAAAACTATGAAAGATATCTTTGCCTGGGATTGTGCTGCTGCACTGGTTGAACAAGTCCCTCCCCAAAGAGAGTATGGCAACTACCACGGGGCTAAGGTTCAACAGCCATTTCTGATATTTTGAATTATTGTGAATTTCTATTGAACTATATTAATGGTTTGCTGAATTTGTTTGTTTTCATCCGATTTATATTGTTGCATGTATCCCAATCTCCAAGTGGTGTGAGACTTCCAGGGGTATTTGTGTGCGTTTACCAGGGTTTGGGTTCCTTGGAAAGAAGGTCAGCGGAGACTGTGGTGTCTTTATTATATGTGGTTTATTTTCAGCATTAAGAGTCAATCTTGCTTCCCCATCAGGCTTCCAGGTAGGTTCCCCAGAGACATGGCTTGGGATTCAATACACAGAGCAAGACTCCATTTCCTCTTTAAAGTTCCCAGCTTTTTCTCAGACTGACTCACACACAGAGACTATACCTCTTGGCCCCAGGATGGGGGGGGGGGCTCCAGCCAAGTGTAGGGGAGGAATCACCCTTCTGCCATTGTTCTTATAGCAACAGGATCTTCTCTTAGCCAAGTCCCAACACGTGTTAACACGTGTTAATGGGGGCACTTGACAGACTTTGCTGAATGTATTGGCTTATGAAAGGAACTTGTTTCTGCAGAGCGGGTTTCTTTGCTACAACGCCACTGTACAGCACAGTTGAACAGGAATGTTTGTATCTTGTAGCGGAACGTTTAAAAATGCTGGTTGATTTCAATGGGTCTACTCTGAGTATGACAAACACTGAATACCACTCTAGAACTATTTCATGGCCAAATTTAATGTATATTTGGTGAATTCTTGATTTTGTCTTATTTGATTTTATAGACATGCTTTGTAACAAAATGTTGTATTTTCATACGTTTTTTATTGAGAGTCATTATGACCACAGTCCACTGTGGGAAAAGCAGCATATAAATAAACTAAATTAAACTTTATCCAATTCCAGGTACATAACCTTTCCCCCCTTCCAGGTATGAAAAAGCGCTAGGGAGGCAGCTGATGGAACTTTGTCCTGGACTGGAGGAGACTCTCAGAATTTGTACTCAGAAAAATTCTGCTCTAGAAAAGGCTATTGAAAAATGTGAAGGTATTGGAGACAGCTTGGCAATAAAGAGGAAAAGTCAGTTCCTGTTAAAGAAAAATGACTTTCTCTTCAAGGTCCTTGAGGTGCCTGAACTACGAAAGGGAAAGAACCAACACTTAAACAAAATTCCTCAAAAGACCTCAAGGGTGGGCTTAGCCCAATGCATTTCAAGTCATAAAGTTCTTGTTCAAGTGCCACTAACTGAGAATGCAATCCTATACATGTCTACTCAGAATCAAGTCCCATTGAGTTCAATTGGGCTTATTCCCAGGTACGTTTGTACAGGATTGCAGTCTGTATCTCTTCAAAGAATAGTGAGAACAATCTGGCTTGCTATCTCAGAATTACTTATGACACACAAGATTGTTCTAGCTATGCCCTGAAGATATTTAGCCAGTTGATATCTATCTATCTATCTATCTATCTATCTATCTATCTATCTATCTATCTATCTATCTATCTATCTATCTATCATCTATCTATCATCTATCTATCATCTATCTATCATCTATCTATCTATCTATCTATCATTTATGAATCATTGCTTATGAAATATCCTGAAACATTAACAATAAAAACATATATAAAAACAATGTCTAATCCAGTACAAACACAGCCAGGGATTAAAACATCCACTTAAAAGGCTTGTTGAAAAGAAAGGTCTTCAGTAGGCACCAAAAAGACAATAGAGACAGGGGTGCTTGTCTGATATGTAACAAGAAGGAGTTCCAAAGGGTACCACACTAAAGAACTGATTACTACATCTTATTGAACGGACCTCCTAGTGAGATGGTATCTGCAGGATCCCCCCCCTCTTGCAGACCATAGTGATGGGGGATATAATGGGTTCCTTCCAATTTGCTTCCCTTTCTGATTAAAGCCTTTACTGAAAACATGGATTCCAGATAATAATAATAATAATAATAATAATAATAATAATAATAATAATAATAATAATAATAATAATAATAATAATAATAATATGCTGGTATTCATGAGGAGTTTCATGTAAGCGTAGATGTAATAGCTGCATTGCTACATGTGTGACACACTAAGTAACTAGTCAACCTTTTCTTCCTGTAACAGAGTCTCTGGAACAAGCATTGCACAAAGGTAAATATCTGCAAGGAACTAAAGGAGATGGAAAACATCTGGTGGGAGAGACAGAGAATGAACCGCAGCTTCTCATTCAAGTATTTAATGCGAGTTCATTATGTTGAAAACTGAAACACCTGTTCATTTTATTCACCCAGGAAGTCAGGCACTAACTTGATCTAAGCAGGAGAAAGTTAGTTGGATGATGTGTGGGTGAGAGCTGGTTTAACATACAGAGAATTCCCTTGACTCAAATCACACTTTTGTTGCCAGCTCACAAAGTCCCTCTGAGCAAACCTTTCCCTTTCTCAGCCTCACACAGAATTGCTTCTGCAATGATGGGGATAATAACACTACTCTACTCGGCATGGCAGACACAAAGATTTCCAACATCTAATGCATGATGGGGAAGAAATTCAACTCCGTTTGCATTTCAAGGCCAACCTACTGAATTCACACTTTCCAAAACAATACATATTCTGAAACACAGCCACTCTTTGATATTTGCACTTCTCCGAATTTTGCAATGCAGTTCTCCAGGAAAACAATGTGTACAAAAATGCACATTTTGGTGTAAAGTTATGTGCATATATTAGTGAAAATAACATACAAAAATCCATTATATTTGGAGAAATTGCTTTGCAAATATGTGATGAGGCAAAATAGTATTAAAAAATGTAAACGTTGGGATAAATTTGCACAAAAATGCTGATGAATTTTCATTAAGACTTTCTTTTAAGTGAACTGATGTGGAAATGTGGAGAATTTAAGACTGTAAAAATGAGAAACCAAGATTCGCCCATCTCTGTGGAGACCAAATGCTTTGTACCCATTAGAACACTAAGTAAATGCCTGATGCTGTTATGCCAATCCTATCTTTAAGCAGGAAGTTGAACTCTGTGGCTTTTGCCCCATCCTGAGCAGTCCTAGAATGGTAGAAGGAGCTTCCTCTGGGAGGAAGGGCAGGATATAAATTTAATAAACAGTAATCATAATTTCTGCCAGATTAGGAAGCTGGATATTAATTTGTTTATTATAGTATTTGTAAACTGATCTTCACCAACTGATACCAGGGTGGGAGTACAACCACAATACAACAAACAAATCAATAAAATACTAACCATATATTTGTTGTTGTTATGTGCCTTCAAGTCGATTACGACTTATGGTGACCCTATGAATCAGCGACCTCCAAGAGCATCTGTCACCACCCTGTTCAGATCTTGTAAGTTCAAGTAACCATATATACATAATGGAAAAAAATTAAACATCCCTTTTAAAAAGAGAGCACAATATCAACTAGCAGCAGACAAACAATTTCAAACTGAGTAGTTCGTGACAGTTCTTGGTTCTCACCCCTTTCCAAATATCTGGCAAGCAGGAACATCTTCATCGATTGACCAAAAGGCAGCAGCACCGGTACAAGATGTACCGCTGAGGAAAAGTCATTCCAGAGACAGGGTGCTGCCAGAGAAGGCCCTTTTTTCACATAAGAACTTAAGAAAAATCTGCTGGATCAGGCCAATGGCCCATGCAGTCCAGCATCCTGTTCTCACAGTGGCTAACCAGATGCCCATGGGAAGCCCACAAGCAGGACCTGAGGGCAAGAGCACTCTCCCCTCCTGCAATTCCCATCAACTGGTTCTCAGAAGCATACTTCCTCTGACTATGGTGCCAGAGCACAGCCATCATGGCTAGTAGCCATTGCTAGCCTTATCCTCCATGAATTTGTCTAATCCTCTTTTAAAGCCATCCAAGTTGATGGCCCTCATTGCCTCTTGTGGGAGCGAATTCTTAACTATGGACTGGGTGAAGAATTGCTTTCTTTTGTCTGTCCTGAATCTTCCAACATTCAGCTTCATTGAATGTCCATGAGTTCTAGGTGTTATATGGGAGGGAGAAAAACTTTATTTATTTATTTTTATTTATTTATTTCATTTTTAAACCGCCCATAGCGAATAGCTCTCTGGGCGGTGAACAAAACATGTGCTTTCTCCATGTCATACATAATTTTATACACTTCTATCATGTTGCCTCTGGTCTCCAAAACTGCAGCCAGCAATAGGGACCACAAATAAGGCCTTCCCAATACCTAGGGTTGCCAGGTTCTTGGCCTGAGATTGATCCTGTATCTTTAGGAGAAGAGAAAGTCAGCCAAGTGCAGGTGTTCTTGCAACTCTGCTATGGGAAAAACCACAAGGTGGAATTCTCCCTTCCCCCTGCACAACTTTTGAAGATACAGAAGACCTCTTGGTTGCCAGGCCTGGACTCCAAGAGGTCTTCTGTATCTGACCAAGAGAGGAGGAGGAGCTCTGGTGAGGCTTGGCGGCGCTCTCTGCGAGGGAGAAGGGACTCGGGATTCCTGTCCCTGAAAGACCTGAGAGACTTGGGAGGCAGCTGACCAAGAGAGGAGGAGGAGCTCTGGTGAGGTAAGCAGCTCACCTACATACTTTCTTTCCCACCAGGCTCGGGGGCGCTCTCTGCGAGGGAGAAGGGACAGGTGGATTCACAACTGGTTGGAAAACCGTACTCAAAGAGTGGTCGTCGGTGGCTCTGCTTCAGACTGGAAGGAGGTTTCGAGTGGAGTGCCACAGGGTTCAGTCCTGGGGCTGATACTCTTCAACATTTTTATCAATGACTTAGATGATGGGGTGGAGGGAAGCCTTATGAAGTTTGCGGATGATATGAAACTGGGAGGGATAGCTAACACAATGGAAGACAGGAATAAAATCCAAAGGGACCTGGATAGACTAGGAAATTGGGCTGAAATTAATATAATGACATTCAATAAAGACAAATGCAGGATTCTGCATTTAGGCCACAAAAACAAAATGCACGGGTACAGGATGGGAAATACCCGGCTTAGCAGTAGTGCGTGTGAGAAGGACCTTGGAATTGTAGTGGATCGCAAGTTGAACATGACCCAGCAGTGTGATGCTGCGGCAAAAAAGGCAAACGCGGTTTGGGGCTGCATAAACAGAGCTATAGCTTCCAGGTCGAGGGAAGTAATAGTCCCACTAAATTCTGCATTAGTCAGGCCTCATCTGGAATACTGCGTTCAGTTCTGGGCGCCTCATTTTAAGAAAGATATAGACAAGTTAGAGCGGGTTCAGAAGAGGGCGACGAGGATGATAGCTGGTATGGAGAACAAGTCTTATGAGGAAAGGTTGAAGGAACTTGGCATGTTCAGTCTGGTGAAGAGAAGGCTGAGGGGCGACATGATTGCACTCTTTAAGTACCTGAAGGGCTGTCACATAGAGGAGGGTACAGATTTGTTCTCTGCTGCCCCAGAGGGTAGGACTAGGTCTAATGGTTTTAAATTGCAGGAGCATAGATTCAGATTGGACATTAGAAGGAACTTCTTGACAGTAAGGGCAGTTCGGCAATGGAACCGACTGCCTAAGGAGGTGGTGGGATCCCCTTCGCTGGATGTCTTCAAGCAGAGGCTGGACAGCTATCTGCGGGAGATGCTCTAGCTGTGGATTTCCTGCTGTGAGCAGGGGGTTGGACTCGATGGCCTACAAGGCCCCTTCCAACTCTATGATTCTATGATTTAAAAGTTGTGCAGGGAGAAGGGAGAATTCCACCTTGTGGTTTTTCCCATTACAGGGTGGCAAGAACACCTGCACTTGGCTGACCTTCCCTTCTCCTAAAGATACAGGATCAGTCTCAGGCCATGGACCTGGGAACCCTAACTATCCCAACGAGGCCCTGAGTTCCTCTTGAATCCAATACTGTCCTTAAGGTGTCTCTGAGTGAGGCAGTATCTGCCCTCTCTGTTTTGTTTCCTGGACCTCCTGCCCAGGGGAAACTAGGCCAAAGGAGGTTTTGGGGAGTCACTCCCCAGCAGTCAAGGCTGATCATTTCCCCTGACACCTCCCACCACACAGCGTTTTCCTTCTCACTCTGTCCTGTCCTGCACAGCGAATGTGACCTTGTATCCAGACACAACGCATCCCAATCTCATTCTGTCTGAGGATCTGAAGAGCATCGGATGGGTAGACCAATGCCAGGACCTTCCTGACAACCCTGAGAGATTTGATAAGGAGGCATGTGTGCTGGGCCGTGAGAGATTTACTTCAGGAAAACATTGGTGGGAAGTGGAAGGAGAATGGGCTGAGTGGGCCGTGGGTGTTGCAAGAGAATCTGTCAAGAGGGATGCCAAGATCAATCCTGGTGAGGGGTTCTGGGCTCTGCAGAAGACAATGATTGATACCTTTGGATCGTTCTCAGATTGGCAGCTATCAGCTTTGACGTCCCCTAAGCTGACCATTGTGTACTCAAGAAATGAACTCAGGAAGATCCAAGTGTCCCTGGACTATGAAGAGGGCCATGTGGAATTTTTCGATGGTGACACAAACAACTTGATCTTCACTTTCCTTTCAGCCTTGTTCTCGGGAGAGAGAATTAGCCCTTTTTTCAGTTTGAAGTGGGGAGGCAAACTGAAATGTTGAATCTTAAGGACTATCCCCACCATTTCAAAACTCCTGAAAATGAGGTCACCCTGTAACACTTTCTCTCTAGCCATAAGAGTGCTGGGAAAGGGGCTTCAGTCTGACAGTTTTTAGCAGCACCTCCAGTTCTCAAATGCCCATCTTAGGATCAAAGGTGTGGTATTAAGGATGTTATTGTCCGTTGTCTGTTATTTACTAAGCAACAGGCATTCATGGGAGTGGGGAATCCAGATTGGAACTTCATCTGGGGCAAAAAATCCCCACATGCCCCGGTTCCAGTTTGGATTCTGCTCTTCACATGTGGTAGCTATTTAGTAAATAAGAGCCAAGCACATGACGAGCTAATCACATGCTTAATTCATCTAATTTGGCCCTTAGAATGTTTCACCTCTTAGGTAAAAGTGGTGGAAGTAAACACAACTAGCATAAAAAAAAAAGAATGATCCTATTCCTGTGTTTTGAAATAATCACGCCCTCACCTGGAAAATGTAAAACGGAGTTGGAGAAAAGCATTTTTGGTAGGTCTCTTGTGCCGTTAACCCAGGCATAGGTACTTGTGGCCCTCTGGACGTTGTTGGAATCCTCATCGTGACCATCTTCCATCTGGAAACCTACATCCTCACTGTGGGAGGCTGTGTGGATCCAAAATTGGCCTCCACAGTCACTTACGGACCCACCGTTAAAGACCTTATCTTGGAAGGCAATCTTACTCGGCCACGAGCGATCGCCCATGATGGCCATACCAATAATAGAGCTGCTTTGCGCTTGTGGAACTCTCTTCCAAGGATCATCAGGCATGTCCCGCCTACTTTGTTTCAGATGTTGTATTGAAGTGTTTTTTTCCTTTTACACACAAGCGTTTGCTTATCGAACAATTACAAGTTTTGCCAGTACCTGATACTACTCTGTGATGGAGTTTTTTAGCCGTTATACTTTTTATTTTTCTATGTGCTTTTATACACTTTTGTTCACCACATCAATATTTTATGATCAAGGAGCTTATAAATTTTCATTTAAAAAATAAACACAACATGAAGCCCCAGCTGTGCTTCACAGGCTTCCTCTATTCTGTCCATGTCTTCAGGCTTCTTTCTAGTTCCCCTGAACAAGACTAACTCTGTTATCATTTGGAGCATTCTCAATTTTCTTAAAAAAAGGTGACTGCAGAGGAAATAGCTTGATCTCTTAACCAGAGTCTCCTGTTTTAATGGGATTGTTTCGTTGGACATTTAATTATGGATGTTTGTATGTTAATGTTTGTGTCATTTTTTTATATCCTTCAAAACCTATTTTGGCATTAAGCTATATAATAGGAATTTTAAATTATCGGAGGTGAGGAGGAAGTGGATAGAGAGTTCTTCCTCTCATATGATACCAAATCTTAGGTCACCCAATGAAGATGAATGGTGGGGCAACTCTAAATACAGAGAAGTCAAATGACTTCTCCAAACATCTCACAGTTAATATACAGAATTCACACCACAAAATATGGCAATGCCTGCTGGCTTAGATCGGCTTTTAGAAAGGGAAATGGCCAAATTTATGAAGAGAGACATATGAATGGCTACTAGTCATAATGGCAGTACGCAACCTGAAGGATCAGAGACAGGACAAAGAACAGCTGTCGATTGCCTGCTTGTGAGCTTACCAAAGATATCAGGTTGGCCAGTGTTGAAAATAGGATACTGGATTAGATGGGCCTTGATCTGATGCAGCAAGACTCTTTTCACGCCCAGGGCTCTGGGAGAAATAGTAACACAACAATCCCTACATGTTCACCGCCCAGAGAGCTATTGCTAGTCGGGCGGTATAATAGTCTAATAAATAATAAAATAATAATAATAAAAATGTTTCTCTCTGGCCCAATACAAACTCATGCTTGATCTGTAGTTGTTAAAGACGCTACTGACCATCCCACTCTTCCAGCTCTCTGGTCCAAATGTAGGTGAGGAAAAACATGTATTATGTAAATCAAACTTTATTAAAATGCTGTGTCTTGGCTCCAGCACAAACGGAGCGGCCCTTCTAGGCTGCAGGGGAAAGTTTTTCACTCCCACAGGATAGTCAGCTCAAAACCCTCATTGCTGACTCTCCTGAGGAAGTCATCGTAGTCCGTCTCATGGATGGCCATGCAGCTGTGCAAATCGAGGAAGCTCAGCTGATTGTCTGCAGATAACAGCAGATGGATGGTGCTGCTGGACACTTGGACTTGGAGCAGTGAGAGTCTGCGGAGGTGTACCAAGGCCGTGCCCTGAGGTTTCAGCACCTCCTCAAACACCCCATCCAAGGAGAAAGGCAGGCAGCAGAGACGCAAGATTTCCAGGCATGGTGAATGTTTCAGCAGGGACACAAGGCTTGCTGTAAATACCATCTCTTGCCGAGAAGATATGGGATCAAACCAGTCAGAGTATACCAGGTACACATCAGAAAGGTAGGGAAATTCATGAGGAGCAGAGCTGTTGTCCCACTCCAAGGCCTCAACTACTGGTTTCCCATCCGAGGCGCAGTTTGCTGGGGGAAGGAGGTCAGCCCAGAATTTCTGGAGATTCAAGCAGTGGCCCAGCAAGGTGCAGAAGGACTGCTCATCTTCGTAAGTGAAGCCACTGAATGCAAGGGACTGAAGCTGGGCCTTGAGGCTTGCTACCACCGGCAGGAGCTCCGTCAGGTTCCTGCCACTGCAACAGTCTATAGACAGATGGGCGAGGCTGCGCCACGACACAAAGCTTTGGACTAAGGCAGGCCCACCTCCAAGTAATACAGACACAGTTGCCAACTGTGGGCACACAGCACAAGCCACGGGCAACAAGGAAAACGTCACATGATGCATTTGCTTGAGGGCCAGCCTCACTCTACAGCTCCTTGCCTCCTCTGTGTGGGTGGGGATCCTGCATCTTGCCAGCTCCTCCAGGGAGGGAAACCCAGGGGCAAGCGGGGCAATGCCAAACTGCTGTGCATGAATCAGATATACAGCCTCTGGGACAAAATCAACCTCCAGGAATGTCAGGCTGGGCAAGGCCAGCAGCACAAAGACCACGGGCCAAACCAGGTCTTGGCTGAGAGGCCTGGAATTCACTGCAAGGACTTTCAGCACCTGCAATGCCGGGCAGCAGAGGGAGTCTGTGGCTTGGTCATAGGCCAGGTGGAGGAGGGAACCCGGGGACACCCTGTGGCAGAAAGAGATATCCAGCTCACGAAGCCGCTGGCAGCAGGAGCCCACGGCAGATAACACTTGTGCATTGCACCGGGTCTTCAAGAGGCTCAGTTTTGTGAGACATGGCAAAGCTTTCATCAGGTCAACCAGGGCACCTACAGAAATCCGGCTGCAGCCTTGGAGATCCAACGAGGACAGAATCTACCATGTGGGGGAGGGAGGGAAAAGAACGCACACGATTTGTTTTAGTTTGCATACGACAGTTTTTGCCAACCTGGTGCCCTTCATGTTTTGGACTACAAACCCCATTAACCCCATCCAGCACAGAGGAGGGCACCAAGCTGGCACAGGTCTTTATGCACCTCATCAATTAGAATCTAGCCCACAAAGCATGCCACAATCACCCCAGCAGTGAGAAATCCTTCTCAGCCTGTGGGCCACATTCCTTTCTGGGCAACCTTTCAAGGGCCAGATGTCAGCGGTGGGCAAGGCCAGAGGAAAATTGGGTGATGCAATGCACATAATTTTTACCTTGGTACAGAAGGCTCACTTCCACACATGCACTCAGAAACCCCTCTCTGTCCTCCACCCACACAAGCAAGAGGTATTAGCAGAGCTTAAGGATACATTCCAGCCAGCCAAAATCCTGGGGTGCTAAGCAGGGCCAGTGACAGGGAGGCCTAGAGGGACAAATTTTACCCCCATGTTCTCACCCTGAGATAGTCATTCAGGTGCCATAAACTGGCACAGATTATACAAATTCACTGTAAATAAGGTTGTCAATGCAGGCTTCCCATAGGCCAGTGCAAGAACACAGTGCTAGAGTACATGTGCCATTCAGAGCCGACATCCATTAGGCACAGTGCCTAGGGCCCATAGTACTTTTAGGGGCCCACAAAAATATTTTAATTTCTTTTGAAATCAGAAGAAAAAAAATAGGGTCGAAGAAAATGTTTTTTTTCTCACATCAGAAAAAAATGAAACTTTTAGGGCCCATGAAAATCTATTAAATTTTGCCTAAAACAGAAAAAAATGTTGAAGTATTTAAAGTTATATCAAAAATAATTTTTAATATTGATATTGTTATGGTGGAAGGGGCCCACGAAGACAAAAGTGCCTAGGGCCCATGAAAGTCATAATGCAGCCCCGGGGCCATTGGCCTTATCCAGTAGGCTTTTCTTATGTTCTTACCTTGCAGCGCACCTTGATGATCTGGGCGATGGCCTTGTTGACCACTCTTTTGCACCTCCCTAAGTTCAGCACTGTCAGCTGCGGCACAAGGAGCAAGCGTAGAACAGGGCGGCTCAAGCGCTTCCTTTCCCCTAACAACTGTAGCAGTTCCTCAACAACAACACCAGCTGGGTGGGAAGAAAATACCCAGATATTGACACAAAGCTTTGCATGACTTTCGGCATGTACTCTCAGGCTGTTCAGGGCTGGGAGCCAACTGTGTGCAGGGGGGGGGAATAAAAAACACACCAAGACCATTAGCCAGCCACTTGCATGTTTTCCAGCCAGCTTGAGAAGCCCCCGGCAAGCATGCAACAGTAGTCAGGAATTGTGGAAGTTGTAATGAAACAACATCTGAAAGGCTATACATTCCTCACTCCTGACTAAACGCATGCACATTTTACCTATCCTCCACGGATCTCGAAGGGGAGTACAATGTTGTCACCTGCCGTGCACACACAACTTTATCCTCAGTAACTCTAATGAGGGAGATTAGGCTGGGAGAGGATGACTGGGCCAAGGCCACCCAGTGAGCTTCATAGCAAAGTGGCAATTTTAACCTGGCTTTCCTCCAGTCCTATTCAGAGATTGTAACCACTGCACCTCACTGGGGCAGCTGCGCTTCACAGACTAGGTGCCAATGTCAGGCAGCTTCTGGGTCATTTCTGGCCCTAGAAGCACTGCCTGGATCAGGCCAGTGGCCCATCTAGTCCAGCATCCTATTCTCACAGTAGCCAACCCGATGCCCCAATGGGAAACCTACAAGCAGGACCTGAGCACAAATAGCTCTTTTCCTTCCTGCAGTTTCCAGCAACTAGTAATTGGAAGCAGGCTGCCTCAGACTAAGGAGGCAGAGCATAGCTATCATGGCTAGCAGCCACTGATAGCCTTATCTTTCATGAATTTGTCTAATCCTCTTTTAAAGCTCTCCAAGTTGGTGGTCAACACTACCTCTTGTGGGAGCCAATTCCACAGTTTAACTATGTGCTGTGAGAAGTACTTTCTTTTGTCTGTCCTGAACCTTCCAACATCCAGCCTCTTTGGATGTCCTTGAGTTCTAGCATTGTGAGAGAGAGAAACGTCTCTATCTGCTTTCCCCATACCACGGCCATCCACATTTTTTACACTTCTACCACGTTACCTCTTACTCACCTTGTCTCTAAACTAAAGAGCCCCAAATGCTGCAATCTTTATTTATTTTTATTTATTTTATTTAATTTATATACCGCCCTAAGCCAAAAAGGCCCTCTGGGCAGTGTACATAAAAGATAAAACAAGCAAGATATATAAATACAGTAAATATAACAGAATCAAAAATCAAAACAACAAGCAACAAAAACCAAGCAACATCAAAATATAACAATAATAAGATACTGTTTAAAATAACTATAAAAACAATTATTAAAATACATTTTAAAATGCCTGGGAGAATAAAAAGGTTTTCACCTGGGGCCGAGAAGATAGCAGCGTCGGCGCCAGGCGTACCTCATCGGGGAGACTATTCCACAATTCGGGGGCCACCACCGAGAAGGCCCTGGTTCTGGTCACCACCCTCCGAGCTTCTCGATGGGATGGGACTCGGAGGAGGGCCTTAGATGTCGAGCACAGTGTACGGGTAGGTTCGTATTGGGAGAGGCGTTCCACCGGGTATTGCGGTCCCATGCCGTGTAGGGCTTTATAGGTCAAAACCAGCACTTTGAATTTAGCCCAGAAACAAATAGGAAGCCAGTGCAGACGGGCCAGAACAGGTGTTATATGAGCAGACCTTCTGGTCCGCGTCAGTAGTCTGGCTGCTGCATTCTGGACTAGCTGTAGTTTCCGAACTGTCTTCAAGGGCAGCCCAACGTAGAGCGCATTGCAGTAGTCCAACCTAGAAGTTACCAGAGCGTGAACAACTGAGGCAAGGTCATCACTGTCCAGATAGGGACGTAGCTGGGCTACCAGTCGAAGATGGTAAAAAGCGTTCCGTGCCACCGAGGCCACCTGGGCCTCCAGAGACAAGGAAGGATCGAAAAGAACTCCCAAGCTACGAACCTGTTCCTTCAAGGGGAGTGTAACCCAATCAAGAACAGGATGAACATCCTCCATCTGGGCAGTGAAGGCACTCACCAACAGCGTCTCGGTCTTGTCTGGATTGAGCTTCAGTTTGTTAGCCCCCATCCAGTCCATTATCACGGTCAGGCAACGGTTTAGCACGTTAACAGCCTCACCTGAAGAGGATGAAAAGGAGAAATAGAGTTGCGTGTCATCAGCATACTGATGACAACGCACCCCAAAACTCCTGATGACTGCACCCAGCGGCTGCATGTAGATGTTGAAAAGCATGGGGGACAGTACCGATCCCTGCGGGACTCCACAATGGAGAGTCCAGGGTGTCAAGCAATGTTCCCCAAGCACTACCTTCTGGTGACGACCCACCAAGTAGGAGCGGAGCCACTGCCAAGCAGTACCCCCAACTCCCAACTCCGTGAGTCTCCCCAGAAGGATACCATGGTCGATGGTATCAAAAGCAGCTGAGAGATCAAGGAGAATCAACAGAGTCACACTCCCCCTGTCCCTCTCCCGACAAAGGTCATCATACAGGGCGACCAAGGCTGTTTCGGTGCCAAAACCGGGCCTGAAACCGGATTGAAACGGATCCAGATAACCAGTGTCATCCAAGAGCCCCTGGAGCTTTCTTCATAGGGGAGTCACGTTATCCCCTTGATCATTTTGGTTGCCCTTTTCTGACCCTCTTTTCCTTCTTGAGAGAGTGGTGATGAAAGAAGGTTGCATGAGGTGGGATAGGATAGGAAAGGATAGAAGAGATTGTGCAAAAGGGCACATGGAAACAACTCCCTGCCCTTGCATGCCTCCCACTTTCCACCCACTCCAATGACGAAGCAGCCTAAAACTGGAGTCAGCCAGTGACAGGGGATCCTCTTCTGCTGGTTCACTTCCCTATTCCTCTCCCAGCCTAACCAATCAAAGCTGTGGCTCAGTGGCAAAGCATCTGCTTTGCAGGCAGAAGGTCCCAGGTTCAATTCCAAGCATCTCCAGGTAGGGCTGGGAAAGGTCCTTGACTGAAAACCTGCAGAGCTGCTGCCAGTCAGTGTAGACAATACTGATCTAGATAGATCAATATAACACAGCTTCCTGCGTCCCATACGTTTCCTGCACTGTGGAAAGGAGCAGAGGAAATAGCATTGGCAATCCACAGGGGGAAGGCAGGCTTAGTCCACTCAGTATTCAAAACAGCCTGCCGGTGCAAACATTGGCTGACCAATAGTTCTCAAAGACGTGGGTTTGTTTTTGTATAAAATCTGGATAACCTAGAGATTGTCTGCACAAGTAATTGCATGCACTAAGCTCCTAAGAGCAGCACTGGGGAACCTGGTACCCTCCAGAACTTTCATCACCATTTGGCCATGCTGGCCGGGGCTGATGAGATTGGGAAAGACCGTAGCTCAGGGGCAGAGCATCTGCTTTACATGCAGAAGGTCCCACGTTCAATCCCTGGAATCTCCAGGGAAGACTGGGAGAGACTGCTGTCTGAAATCCTGGAGAGCCGCTGCCAGTCAGTGTAGACAATACTGAGCAAGATGGACTAATGGCCTGACTCAGGATGAGTTGGGAGTCCAACAACACTTGGAGAGCAACTGATTCCCCCAATCCTGCCTTTAAGAAAGGCCTTCCCACCCACCCACCCACCCACCCACTTGGTTTTCCCAGCCAGGTGAGACTGACTGTAAGTTTAACAGACCACCTGCATGGGATGCTATGAGGCACATGGATGAACGCTGCCAATGTCCACATGGCAAACCAGCCACCTGATTGTTTCACAACTTGTCCAGATTGACTTTTGCACTGCAAACAATGCAGTAATGAGCTGGCTACTTCACCACAGCTCCAGGTGCAGCACACACACACACACACACACACACACACACACATGGCTTGGCACCAGTATGTTTTTCTTGTCAGTATATCCTCTGCCTCCCACTTGTCTTATGCCTCTTACGCAGCTCACTGAAGGGCCCCGTAACAGAGTGAAAGTTGTGCTCCTCAGGGTGGTTTTCCACGTAAGCCTTGACCCAGATCTGGTGCATATGCCCAGCCACATTCTCCAGGCACAGCCTTTGCAGCGAGCGGACCCTCGTTTTCTTGGGCATGGAACTCCTGAAGACTGAGAGAAGGATAAGAAAAAGGAATTGACGGGATTCTCATTTATGCTTGAAGATGCTCCTTTGCAAGATATGTTTTCAAGTCAGAATTACAGACATGACCAACAGGTTAAGATCTTTCCAAGCCCTTGTAACTCTTTCCTTTCTCATGACATCCATATGCAAGACCTCACCCCCCTTCAGGCAGGCTCATTTGGTGCTGATGTAATTTCAGAGCCAGATGAACTGGTGCATCTAATTTTATTTGATGTTTAATTTTTTTCTAATCCATTTATTTTGTTGTTTTTAGTGCAACCTTTGTAAGTTTATCTGTTAATGTTTTTGATGGGGAGGAGTACAAACCCGTAAAATGATTTCTAACTCAGCTGCGATTGCCTTCGTTTTTCTTTGGGTTTGAACCTTCATCAATCTTTTCAAAATCTCCATGTGAGCCCACGATTACCCAAATATTCCAAGGGTGAGCAAAAACATAAATCTATTGGTCAATCTCTGGCTGACTTGTCATAGATCAGCAAACGTTTCTGACTTCCAAATGTTTTAATAATAGCAAAAACTATACATGTGTGTATATATATGTCTCACATAACTGAAACAAATAAAACATTGGGGCAGAAGAGACAAGACTTAGGCCACATTCATACCATACATTTATTGCACTACTATAAACAGTTGTGGCTTCTTCCAAAGAATCATGGGAAGTGTAGTTTGTGAAGTGTGCTGAGAGTTGTTAGGAGGCAGAGTGAAATGACATCAGCACCAGATGCCAGTGTGGTGTAGCCGTTAAGAGTGTTGGACTAAGCCCTGGGAGACCAGAGTTCAAATCCCCATTCAGCCATGAAGCTTGTTGGGTGACCTTGGGCCAGTCACATTGTCTCAGCCTAACCTACTTCACAGGGTTGTTGTGAGGATAAAATGGAGGAGGAGAACTATGCATGTTACCCTGACCTTGTTCAAGGAAAGGTAGGATATAAGTGTAATAAATAAATAAATCTTCACCTTAGTGATCTGTAGTAATAATTGAATTTAATGGACACAGAATTTGACCCATCAGCCAAGATAAATTGTATCCTGCATTGAGCAGGGACTCAATGGCCTCACAGCCCCGTCCAACTCTAAGATTCTATGAGTGGTTTAACACAGTGCATCTTCCCAGAGTATTCTGGGGACTGTAACTATGAGGGGAACACAGATCTCCTAACCCTCTCAGCACCCTTCACAAGCTATATTTCTCAGGATTCTTTCAGAAATGCCATGACTGTTTAAAGTGGAATAAATGTGGTCCATGACTAGATTTTTGTGTGAAAAGGCAGCACTGCAAAGCTGGCTTATTTGTAATCGCACTTTCAAGTGTTTTCAGAGTCTTATAAACCACCTAAAGGGGACAGTGTGCAACCTGAAAGGTAGATCAATTTTTTTTAAAATGGGTAAATCCATGGTTTTGCAAATATGTTCACCTGCCTTTAATTTCATTTATTTATTACAAATACGTATAACCCACCCTTCACCACGTGTTCCCAGGGTGGGGGGCATACATAGAGAATCAACATAAACAAATTAAAACAACGGAGCACAAGTCTAACTAAATACCCGAGCCGCTATGCAAACACTGGCCTCCAGTTGGTAGATCTTACAGATCTAAAGGAGGCGCAGAGAGAGAGACCCCGCATACTGGCTACAGAATCACAGTAGCTCGTTGAAGTCATCCCCAGGAATCCAGAAAGGAGAGACGGGGCGTGGAAAGTAGAAAAGGGGCGCGGCTGTTCGGGGAGGCCCACAACCATCTCCCCTACAAGGGCCATTTACAAATGAAACGAGAGCCGTACAAGTGTCTGGGCCGACCCCAGAACCGACACACGCCCCGCGGCCAGAAAACGTACGAGGCGGTTCTTGCGTGGCCACGCTCAGCACTGGATGTGAAGTACTGCACCGAGGGCCGTCAGGGGCCTTCCTCTAACACACCACAGCTTGAAAATACATTCAAAGCGCATTCTTCTCCCCCCCATGCATGAATCCTGGGAACTGTAGTTTATACCTCCCAGAGGTACATTCCCAGCACCTTTAACGAACAACTCCTGCGCAGACAGCCTTAAATCCAAGAAAAACTAAAACACCTCGCCCGTCCAGGGAGGCTTAGAGCCGGGAAGGAGGCAGTTCCGACAAGCAGGGCAAGGACCCCCAAGCTCCCGGCAAAGGGACACCAAACCCTTCTCTCCCTTCCCGGGAGACGCTCTGGAGGACCTCCTGTTCCCGCTCGAGGGCACCAGTTGGCTACCTGTTAACCCTATTGACGGGGGGGGGGTGAAGAGATCTCCTTTCTAAAGCGAGTCTACAGCGTCGAGCTTTCGACGGGGAGGCGGGGGAAGCGGCAACAACCAAAGAGGCGCCCCAGTCATCGCACCCGGCTCCAGCTCCCTCCAGCGAGCGTCTGACTCTGCCTCCCCCAACTCCCCCAGAGTGAACGGCGTCAGGTGCACCCCCCACGCCCTCTCTCTCAGCTCCGCCAGCAGGCCAAGCGGCTGCTTCCAGCCAGCGTCATCCGTGGGAACGAGCCACGCCTACCGCCTGATTTCTTATGCCCCACACCTTCTCCTTCTGCATTGAAATCGGCAATGCGGAGCTTATCCCACAAGCTGTACTATGCAGTGCAAAGCCCCTGTCTGGCCGCTCTCTGCTCTCGTCTGGCCGCTCTCTGCTCTCGCCTGCCCTGCCCCACTGCTTTCAGAGACAGAGCAACCCCAACCCACTCCTTCGCTCCGGAGCCTTGCCTTGCCGCTGCAGCAACTAGGGAAAGCCGACGCAGCAGCCTTTGCAAAACGCCAAAACCCACGTGGCGGTCGAGCACCAAAACACTCCAACAGCAGCTGAGGAGGCGGGGCCCTCTTCAAGGCTCTGCACTCACAAGCCACGCCCCCTCTAGGGTGCGCCCTTTCCCTTGCCGGGTGTAGTTCGGACTTCACCGCCACTGTTAAGCCTGTGCGGTACCGCCTAGTCCACAGGTGTGAACGCTCGCTTAACAGGGTGTGTCAAAGGTGGTAGGTGATGTCTTATCAACTTCTAGAACTCGCGCGCCGGGACTCACTTCGCGTTTGACTCACTTCGCGTGCCCACGTTTTCAGAAAAGAGACGTGGAGGCGTGTTGGAACCAGCGGAATTGTGAGTGTGTTTTTATTGCTAGGGACGGGGAGAGGCGGTTCTGGGATTCTCTATGCTTCGAATGTCAAAATAACGTGGCTGGCATTGATTGCTATAGATTTGCGGTGTTTTTGTGTTACGAATGTGAGATGATGATGATTCTAGGAGATTTTAGTTTTTCTTCTTTTACGTATTTGTAAAGTGCCCTAATGTTGCACGTGAGGAAGGGAGGTTTAAAGTAATATAAGTTCCTTTAAAACTTGAATTGCTTTTCCACATTTTAAGAACTGATTACATTACTGGAAGAACAATGTGCAGTCTGTTTTGGTAAGAAATATAGATTCCAATCTAGGTAATAACTTTGCATGGTCAGAGGCATATTGCTTCTGAATACCAATTGCTGGAAACTGTAGGAGTGCTCTTGCACTCAGGTCCCGCCTGTGGGCTTCCCACAAGCATCTGTTTGGCTACTGTGAGAACAGGATGCTGGAGTAGGTGGGCCATTGGCCTGATCCAGCAGGCTATTTTTATGTTTTCAAATGCATATACAGTATAACCTTCAGGATGATTTGTGCTAGACATATTTAATCTCAGTTGCTGATACTTTTCAAAAAATTGTGAAGTGTCTGCTGATAATTTTTTGGAAATAAATTTTGGTTAAATGTTGAGGTCTTCATTGCATGTATGATATCATATGATCATGCATCTGTACTGTTTTGTCATTTGGTGGTGGTGGTGAACAGTTTTAGCAAATGATTTAGAATTAGCTAATGCATGCTGCCCTGGGCTCCTTCTGAGAGGAAGGGTGGGATATACATTGAGTGAATGAATGCAGTTAGCCCCAGAGTGAAATTCCTCCAGTCACGCATGTTCCTGAAAAAGTTAGCCCTGAGGTGGGGATCCTGTGACCCTCTGCACGTTGTTGGACACCCACCACCCATTAGCTCAGGGGTGGGGAAAGCTTTGACCCTCCACATGTTGCTGAATTACAACACCCTGTAGCCCTAGCTAGCATAACCAGTGCCTGCAAGGGAAGAGGACCATCACTGCCCAGGGAGGGAGAGCCATCTGCCTGCTTTGCTGCTGCTGCTGCTTGGTCAACATCTCTGCTCTCTCCTTCTTGGGCTCCTGCTCTGCACTTGGGCACCTTGCAGGACCAGGCTCCAGGTACTCAGCCAGCTGTGCCTGATACTGTTCCACCTGTCCCTTCTCTGGAGGGGATATATAAGCCGGCTGACTGAGGGGGCTTGGGAGATCCAGTGCCTGCAAGGGAAGAGGACCATCACCGCCCAGGGAGGGAGAGCCATCTGCCTGCTTTGTTGCTGCTGCTTTGCTGGCGTCTTTGCTCTCTCCTTCTTGGGCTCCTGCTCTGCACTTGGGCACCTTGCAGGACCAGGCCCCAGGTGGCGTTTTACGTGGGAAGAAGAACGGTCTTAGAGCTGGCGTTTGGGCGCACAGAATACGGGACTGTGTCTTCTGTGTGGGTTTGAAGTGGATGAATGGGTGTTATATGAGTGTATGTTGTGAGTGAATGTGTATTTTTATGTTTGAGTTTTTTGTATTTATAGTTTATCATGTGCCTCGGGAAGGGATTTTATCATCAAGAGGGGAGACCTGAGGGGGCCCCAATTGCCGTAGTGACGGGTAGAGGGAGGTATGGTGATATGAGAGGGACGTGCTAGGTAAGGAGAACGCAGCCCAGACATGTAGTGGCTGTGCCGCGTTCTGGTCCTTCTCATACCCGCAGGGTTGTTGGTTGTCCTATCAGCCAACTCTCAGATCTCCAGTTGCTGCTTTTAATGCCAGATCGGTACATAATAAAACCTCCCTCGTCCATGATTTGATTGTGGACGAGGTGGCCGATCTGGCATGTATAACCGAGACCTGGGTTGGCGAACAGGGAGGAGTTAGTCTGTCCCAGCTCTGCCCACCGGGGTATCTGGTTCAGCATCATGGTAGATCTGAGGGTCGGGGAGGGGGGGTCGCTGTGGTCTATAAGAGTTCCATCTCACTCACCAAGCACCATGTCCATGCAATCACTGGTCTGGAGTGTTTGCACCTTGTGCTGGGCCAGAGGTACAGACTGGGAATCCTTTTGGTGTACCGCCCACCTTGCTGCCCAATGGCTTCCCTAACTGAGCTGACAGAAGTGGTCTCGGAGATACTGTTGAGATCCCCCAGACTATTAGTACTGGGAGATCTCAACATTCATGCTGAGGCTACTTTGTCTGGGGCAGCTCAGGACTTCATGGCCGCCATGACAACCATGGGGCTGTCTCAATATGTTAGTGGCCCAACACATACATCGGGGCATACTCTTGACCTGGTCTTTGCTACTGGACATGGGGATAGTGATCTGGATGTGGGGAGTTTTACATCTCTCCCGTTGTCATGGACAGATCATTGCTTGCTGAAGTTTAGACTTTCAGTAGCCTTTTCCCTCTGCAAGGGTGGGGGACCTATTAAATTGGTCCGCCCCTGGAGGCTAATGAATTCTGAAGGTTTTCAAAAGGCTCTGGGGGTTTTTCCGGCTGATAAGACTGGCGCTCCTGTCGAAGCCCTGGTCGATCTGTGGAATACAGAGATGACCCGGGCTGTTGACACGATCGCTCCTGCGCGCCCTCTCCTGTGTAGAGCTCATACAGCTCCTTGGTATACTCCGGAGCTGAGAGCGATGAAACAAGACAGGAGGCGGCTTGAGCGGAGATGGAGACGAACTCCCGACGAATGCAATTATGAGCTGGTTCGTGCTTCTACTAAGCTCTATGTAGGAGCGGTGAGGGCGGCAAAAAAACAACATTTCGCCGCCACTATTCAGTCATCTCTCTCACGCCCACAGGAGCTTTTTAAAGTGGTTCGTGGCCTACTTCATCCAGGCCTACAAGATACGGCAGATACATCGGTAGCTCGATGTAATAAATTTGCTGAACACTTCCAGCATAAGATCTCATGCATTCGCCGGGACTTAGACTCCTATTTAATAGCAGTTAATCCTACTGAGGTGTCCAGAGCACAGTCTTGTCATGTTTTGTTGGATGAGTTTCAGTTGGTTCAGCTCGAGGACGTGGACAAGGTGCTTGGACAGGTTCGTGAGACCACTTCGGTACTGGATCCTTGCCCCTCTTGGCTAATTAAAACTAGCAAGGAAGGAACAGTTGGCTGGGCCAAGGAAGTGATTAATGCCTCTTTACGAGAGGGAGTGGTCACTGGCTGTCTGAAGAGGCGGCAGTGAGACCACTCCTGAAAAAACCTTCCTTGGACCCAGAGGATGTCAGCAGCTACAGACCAGTAGCCAATGTTCCGTTCCTGGGCAAGATCCTGGAACGTGTGGTTGCTGACCAGCTCCAGGCGCTATTGGATGAAACCGATTATCTAGATCCATTTCAATCGGGGTTCAGGCCTGGTTTTGGCACTGAGACTGCCTTGGTCGCCCTGTTTGATGACCTATGTCGGGAGAGAGACAGAGGGAGTGTAACTCTGTTGATTCTCCTTGACCTCTCAGCGGCTTTTGACACCATTGACCATGGTATCCTTCTGGAGAGGCTTGCGGAATTGGGAGTTGGAGGCACTGCTTGGCAGTGGTTCCGCTCCTACTTAGCGGGTCGTCTCCAGAAGATAGTGCTTGGGGAACATTGCTCAACACCGTGGGTTCTCCAATGTGGGGTCCCGCAGGGTTCGGTTCTGTCTCCCATGCTTTTTAACATTTATATGAAGCCACTGGGGGCGGTCATCAGGAGTTTTGGAGTGCGTTGTCATCAGTATGCTGATGACACGCAGCTCTACTTCTCCTTTACATCTTCTTCAGGTGAGGCAGTCGACGTGCTGAACCGTTGCCTGGCTGCGACAATGGACTGGATGAGAACTAACAAACTGAGACTCAATCCTGACAAGACTGAGATGCTGTTGGTGGATGGTTTCTCTGATCGGATGGTGGATATATACCCTGTCCTGGATGGGGTTACACTCCCCCTAAAGGAACAGGTGCGTAGTCTGGGAGTCATCTTAGACTCTTCCCTCACACTTGAGGCTCATGTAGCCTCGGTGGCCCGGAATGCGTTCTACCAACTTCGGTTGGTAGCCCAGCTACGTCCCTATCTGAGTAAGGAGGACCTCTCATTAGTGGTACATGCTATGGTAACCTCGCGTCTGGACTACTGCAATGCGCTTTACGTAGGGCTACCTTTGAAGACGATTCGGAAGCTACAGCTAGTGCAAAATGCGGCGGCCAGACTGCTAACAAGAACTAAGCGGTCTGAGCATATAACACCTGTGCTAGCCCGTTTGCACTGGCTTCCAATATGCTTCCGGGCCAGATTCAAAGTGTTGGTACTTACCTATAAAGCCTTGTACGGCGCGGGACCACGATATCTGTCGGAACGCCTCTCCCGATATGAACCGGCCCGTACACTACAGTCTACTACGAAGGCCCTCCTCCGGGTTCCGACTCATAGGGAAGCCCGGAGAGTGGTGACAAGATCTAGGGCCTTCTCAGTGGTGGCCCCCGAACTATGGAATGGTCTCCCTGAGGAGGTGCGCCTGGCGCCGACACTATCATCTTTTCGGCACCAGGTTAAAACCTTTCTCTTCTCTGAGGCATTTTAATTCCTGTTAATTGTAAATTATTATATTTTGATTTTAGACTGTACAGTTTTGTGTACAGTTTTGTGTTATTTTTATTGTATTTTTAATGTTCACCGCCCAGAGAGCTGTTGCTAGTCGGGCGGTATATAAGCTTAATTAAATAAAATAAATAAATAAATAACCAATGGCTAGGGATGGTGGGAGTTGTAGTTCAGCACATCTACAGGGTACCAGGATGATAAAAGCTGCTTTGTAACATCAACTGGTCAGTATTCATAGACAGTTTCTTTGATTCATTACAATTGGAGGAAACTGATTTGAGTGAACTGCCTTGGTATTTATTATAAAAGTTAAAGGCAGTATATATATCATTTTAATAAAACAAAAACAGATGAGGCAAGTCCCTGGTACATTGTCATGCTCAGGATGGAACAGATTACACAGGCACCGCTTGCTTTTGAGGAGAATCCAGGCTTGCGCCTTCTTCAATACTGCCAGGTGGTCTTCATGGCTCAGGAATGCAAGTTAGTCACTATACATTTCTCTTGCTTGCATCCCATCATGCGAACTACAAGAACCACCAGTCTTTTATCCAAGCCAGAAAAAAGTCATAGCTACATATATACCACACCAGTGCAGCCTTTAGCGTGGCTGCACTGTTGTCATGGAACTCTCTTCCACTGATCATCAGGCATCTGCTTTCTACTTAAAGTTTTAGACACTGAAGATCTTTGTTTGTGTTTACATAGGCTTTTACTAATTGAATGGTTATTAGTTTTGCCTGTGACTGACATATTGCGATGCAAGGAAGTTTTTTTTTTAATGCAGTTGTAATACTGCTTTGTTATTGTTTTTCAGTGTCCCAGGAGGGCTTGTCAGGACCCTTCCCCATAATAAGCCCAAGGAAAGTGGAGCAAGAAATATGCCCAAGACTCGCCTCCCAAGAAGGAGGCAAGCTGGGAAGGAGCCAGCTCCGAATGAAAAGGCAAAGCTCTGAGGCTCTCTCCTCCAGGGAGAGGCTCTGAAGACTCATTGAGCTTCATGGTTGAGTGGGGACTCAAACCCAGGTTGCCCCAGTTCAGCACTTAACCACTGACTCCACCACACACACGACAAGCCCAGGGTCTTCAGTGCAGGGTGTACTGAAGGCACCCATGGGCTCACAGGGGCCTACCAGAATGGAGCCTTTGTGGCACAATTGTGCATGGTAATGGCCACTAGCTTCTCTTCTTGGCTCTCCGCTAGCACAGTTTTCTTACCGGGCCATCTCCCATTAAAATTTCTTAGTCCTTTCTATACTGGATGTATTAAGAGCAGTTAAAGGAGGATAACGTGATGGATGATTTTGGATTTGTGATAATGAAAATTATAATTAACACAATTTAATGCATTTTTGTTTGAAATCGGACTGAAAGAGCGTCTAGCTGTTGTGTACAAATCTGTTCTGAAAATTTCATGTTTCTCTTTGATCTCAGAAACATCAGTTGGACAGACAGATGGACGGACAAATGGAATAATTATGCCTCTATTTAAATAAATATGCATAAAGGACATTCAACAGAATTCAGGGACAAAATGTTTCCCATTTTACAAAAGAAATCCCTCAACCTAGATCTGCCCTTGGGGATGGGAACACCAATTGCATTGTTTGCCTCGGGTGCCAGCTGCTAGCATCTCATCTAGGGCCACCCCCGGTCCCAGGTTACTTCTTCCATTCCACAGACTGGGCAAGCAGTTCCACCTATGGGTACCAGCCATGCCTCCTTTCCTTCACCCCTGGCTTTCTCTTGCCCAGGGGCAGGCGAGGTGGAGCTTCTGGTATTGCCCGCTTGTCCAGAAACTGTGCAGTGCCCGGCACGCCAACCCTCTGCTACTCCGCCACTGCATTAGAGGCAGAGCAGTCCTAGCCCGCTCCCTCCCTCTGGAGCCTTGCCACTGCAGTCTAACTTGGAACAGTGAGCACAGCCCTCGCAAAAACCACAAGGTGGATGAGAACCAAAACTATTGCATTTGCTGAGGAGACAGGGCCTCTTCAAGGCTCAGGCATGCACAAACCATGCTCATCTCACATGTGTCCTTTCCCTTAGGGATCCTGAGGAGCACCAGGGGTGAGGCTCTGGACTAGCAACAAGGACTGCAATTGGCTGGGGCTGAAGATTGAAGGACTCTGGCCGGCGCTGAGCTGCTGTGGTCACCTGAGGTGTCTAATTATGGAAATGGACTGCCTTCAAGTCGATCCCAACTTATGGCGACCCTGTGGTGTAGTGGTTAAGGTGTTGGACTATGACCTGGGAGACCAGGGTTCGAATCCCCACACAGCCATGAAGCTCACTGGGTGGCCTTGGGCCAGTCACTGCCTCTCAGCCTCAGAGGAAGGTAATGGTAAAACCACTTCTGAATACCACTTACCATGAAAACCCTATTCATAGGGTCGCCATAAGTCAGAATCGACTTGAAGGCAGTCCACTTCATTTTTTTTGTGAATAGGGATTTCATGGTAAGCTGTATTCAGAGGGGGTTTACCCTTGTCTCCCTCTGAGGCTAGTCCTCCCCAGGCTGGCTAGGGCCTGCTCAGCTTGCCACAGCTGCACAAGCCAGCCCCTTCCTTGTTTGTGTGTTTTTATTGCTAGGAGCGGGGAGAGTTGCTTCTGGAATTTGTGTGCCTCAGGTGTCAAAACTGTAGTGTTACTGCTCTTAATATTTTTTGTAATTCTACTAGCTCTTGTTGCTTGTTTTGTATACTTGTAAACCGCCTTTGGTTCGTACATGCTGAAGTGGTTTAAAGCAATTAAAGTTGGTTTTAAATTAGCATTGTCTTAGCATTCTAAAAAATTATTATGGCTATGGGATCACAATGTTAAAATTCTGGATTGTGTTTTGTTAAGAAAGAAATACTATAGACTTTAACCGCTAGGTATAGATGTTATAAGGAGAGCCTGCTCATCTGTCTGTCTGTGTCTATCTATCTGTATCTATATGTTGTTGTTATGTGCCTTCAAGTCGATTACAACTTATGGCGACCCTATGAATCAGTGACCTCCAACAGCATCTGTCATGAACCACCCTGTTCAGATCTTGTAAGTTCAGGTCTGTGGCTTCCTTTATGGAATCAAACCAACTCTTGTCTGGCCTTCCTCTTTTTCTACTCCCTGTTGTTTTTTCCAGCATTATTGTCTTTTCTAATAATAAATTATATAATAAATAAATTTAATTTCTGTGTCACCTATCTGGCCAATGGCCACTCTAGGCGACGTACAAACAGTTAAAACACAATAAGATAAAATACAATGGTACAATATAAGAACAGTAGAAAAACAATACAGCAGCAGACAATGATATTAAAACAGGGTAGGAGGCAATTCAATCTAGTAATTAACCCTCCCTGGAAATCCCAAAGGCCTGTTGAAAGAGCCAGGTCTTTAAGGCTTTACGAAATGTATTTAGGGAAGAGGCATGCCGGAGATCTTGTGGGAGGGAGTTCCAGAGAGTGGGGGCCGCCACTGAGAATGCCCTCTCTCTAGTACCCGCCAATCTGGCTGTTTTTGTCAGCGGGATTGAGAGAAGGCCCTGTGTGGCTGATCTTGTCGGGCGGCATAATTGGTGGCGTTGAAGGCGCTCCGTAAGATAAACTGGGCCGATTCCGTATAGGGATTTAAAGGTTAATACCAACACCTTGAATTGGGCCCGGAAGACAACTGGAAGCCAGTGTAGATCGAACAACACTGGCGTGATGTGATCCCGGCGGTGACTATTCATAAGTAGTCGAGCCGCCGCATTTTGTATAAGTTGTAGTTTCCGGACCGTTTTCAAGGGTAACCCCACGTAGAGCGCATTACAGTAATCCAAACGAGAGGTGACCAGGGCATGTACTACCAGTGGGAGCTGTTGAACAGGAAGGTAGGGTTGCAGCCTTTGTATGAGGTGTAGTTGATACCAGGCTGCCCGGCTCACTGCTGAAATCTGAGCCTCCATGGACAGCCTGGAATCAAGCACAACCCCAAGGCTGCGGACCTGGTCCTTCAGGGGTAGACTCACCCCATTGAACTTCAGGTCATCATCTCCCAACCTTCTCTTGTCCCTCACGAGTAGCACCTCGGTCTTATCAGGGTTCAGCTTCAGCCTGTTCCTTCCCATCCATCCACTCACGGATTCCAGGCACTTGGACAAGGTCTCCACAGCCGACTCTGGTGAAGATTTAAATGAGAGGTAGAGCTGAGTGTCATCCGCATATTGGTGACACTGCAGCCCAAATCTCCTAATGATTGTCCCCAGCGGCTTCATATAGATATTAAATAGCATGGGAGAGAGGATAGAACCCTGTGGCACACCACAATTGAGAGGCCAAGGGTCTGAAACCTCCTCCCCCAATGCTACCTGTTGAAACCTGTCGGAGAGGAAGGAATGGAACCACTGCAATACAGTACCTCCAATTCCCAATCCCTCCAGGCGATGTAAAAGGATACTGTGGTCGACAGTATCAAAAGCCGCTGAGAGATCGAGGAGGACAAGAAAGGAGAATTCTCCCCTATCTAATGCCCTCCTCAAATCATCTACCAGAGCGACAAAGGCTGTTTCAATTCCGTGACCAGTCCTGAAACCCGATTGGTATGGATCCAAGTAATCCGTTTCATCCAAGTGTGCTGACAACTGGTTGGCCACCACTCGCTCAGTGACCTTGCCCAAAAATGGTAGGTTCGAAATTGGGCGGAAGTTATTAAAAACTTGGGGATCCAAGGAGGGCTTCTTCAAGATGGGCTTTACAATTGCCTCCTTGAAGGCTGATGGCATCACACCCTCTTTCAAGGATGCGTTTACCACCGCTTTGATCCCCTCGCCCAATTTCTCTCTGCAGCTCATAAGGAGCCACGATGGGCAAGGATCAGTTAGACAAGTGGTAGGCTTCACAGTTGTAAGCACCTTGTCCACATCCTCAGAAGGGAGAAGCTGAAACCGATCCCAACCTACCGGCATGCAACCGGCCAACTCTGGTTCATCCACTGTATCCACGGCGCACGGAATCAAGCTCCGTAAGTGTTCGATTTTATCAGCGAAGTGCTTTGCTAATATGTCACAGGAGGCCTTTGACTGTTCCAAGGGTTCCTGAGCAACTGGACCGACCAGGCTTCGGACCACCTGGAACAGCCTCCTGGGACAGCACTCCGCGGACGCAATAGAGGCAGTAAAGAAAGCCTTCTTTCCTGCCTTTATTGCCACCTGGTAGGCAGCTACTGCTGCTCTAACCTGTGTCCGGACATCTTCGGAATGGGATTTCCGCCACCGGCGTTCTAGTCGTCTCACCTCCTGTCTCAGACTACGCAACCGCGGTGTATACCATGGTGCCAGCTGAGTTCTATTCAGGTGGAGAGGATGTTTCGGAGCCACTCGGTCTAATGCCCTGGTGATACCCTCATTCCACTCCTTCACCAGGGTTTCGACCGGGCGACCTTCAGCAGGTTCCAATTCCCCAAGTGCAGTCAGGAATCCATCCGGATCCATCAGGCGCCTGGGGCGTACCATTCTAATAGGTCCTTTACCCCTGCGGAGGGGGCATGGTATCAAGAAGTTCATGTTTACCAGATAGTGATCTGACCATGACACAGGGGTGGAATAAACCACTCCCAACTTCAGACCACTTCTCTCCTCTCCCAGGACAAACACAAGGTCAAGAGTATGACCGGCTACATGGGTGGGCCCAATATTACTAAGGTGCAGTTCCCAGGAAGCCATGGTTTCCAGGAAATCCCGAGGGGCTCCAGTGAGAGTGGTCTCGGCATGCACGTTAAAGTCACCCAGCACTAACAATTCTGGGGACAATGCCCGTACAGCCGAGACCACCTCCAGCACCTCGGCCAGGGAGTCTGCTGTGCAGCGGGGTGGGCGGTACACCAGAAGGATCCCTAAACTGCCCTTCGGGCCCAACCTCCAGTACATACAATCAACGAATTGAGTTCTATGAAGAGGAGGTCTGGCGAAAACTAAGGACTCTCGATAGATGACTGCCACGCCCCCTCCCCGCCTTCCCACCCTCGGCTGCTGTGCATAACGGAAACCTGGTGGACACATGGCCTCAAGAATGGGAGCAGAGGCTTCGTCCAACCAAGTCTCCGTAATGCATGCCAGGTCTGCCCGCCCATCCAAGATCATGTCATGGATGAGTGAGGTCTTCTGCGTTACAGACCTGGCATTACATAGCAGTAGTCGAAGGTCGGTAGGAACCTTGCGTCCCCCAGTTACCATCTGGTTCTGAACAGACCCGGAACATGGGATGGATATAATGCATCTATCCTGTGTTCCCCTATTCCGGCATGGTCTGCCAGCAGCACCCTTTCAGCGCCTGCTGCCCAAACTTTCTATAACTTGGCCCCCCACCTCCCTCCCCGGCTTGCACATGCCTCTATTCCTATCCTAATCAACAGGCCACCCACCCTAGCAAAATTAGTCCAGAGACCCACCTCCGTATCCTATACAGCTGTAATAATTAAAATAAATCAATTTAACTTAAACTAAATCAATATAAATTAATATAAATTACAACCCAATTTCACATTCACATTCACATTCACACATTCATACACACTCCACAAGCCATCCAACTGTGACCAGCCATAATGATGGATCACCCGAACAAACAGTGGCAGTAAAGCTGCGATGACGAGTCCGCAACAGCAAGTGCTTGCTCCGGGTCGTAGCGATGGTATTCCAGACGACACGAGTCGTAACGGTGGTATCCCAGGCGGCATGGGTGGGCATCGGCATCGGCAATGATGACAATGCAGCGGCGGCGGCGACAGCACAAGCTGCACAGACAATGTCCAAGCAGCAGCGCAGCCCGCAACAGTGGGACAACAGCAGCGACGCCCACCCTCCAGAGGGCAAGGGCGACAGCAACAAACAGACAGGTCGCAACGGTGGCCCTCAAGGAACAACCCGTCTGCAACAGCAACGACGGCGCCGGGCCACAGACAGGCGGCAACGATGACGATGACGCAGGGCAGCGGCGCCCGGCAACGGCACACCCAGCAGCGACACAAGGCCCAAGCAGGTAGGGAGCAGCAGCGGCAGCAGAGAAACCAGCCGCAACGGCGAGCCCCGGAAGCGACACGACCCCCAATGGCAGCAGCAAGCAAGCAGGCAGCGATCACAGCGACCCCCAACCACAGCAGCAAGCAACGAGTCGCAGCCCCAGCCCAGGCCGCAGCAGGACCCCGGACTCCAGCAGCCACAGCGCTGGCACAAGCCGGGGGGAGAAACACAACCACAGCGGCAGCAAGAGAGGCACCGGCCACGACGAAAAACGCCAGCCGCAGCAACCCCACCACCAGAGAAAGGTAAGGGCTGTAGGAGATCTTTGTAGAATGGTATCAAAAGGAGGGAGGAAGGCAAAATGCTAGCTCACCTCCTGCACAAGACCAGGGTATTTCAGGATGTTTAGAGATGTTTAGCGATGTTAAGTGATAGATGACGGAGGAGCTTCAATTCCACAACCTCCTACTCCACTGCCATCTTGGTTTTCTAGTGAATCATGTCTTCTCATGATGTGTCCAAAGTATGATAACCTCAGTTTCTTCATTTTAGCTTCTAGTGACAGTTCTGGTTTAATTTGTTCTAACACCCAATTATTTGTCTTTTTTGCGCTTTACAGTAGGCGCAAAGCTCTCCTCCAGCACCACAATTCAAGTGAGCTGATTTTTTTCTTACCTGCTTTTTTCACTGTCCAATTTTCACATCCATACATAGAGATCGGGAATATCATGGTCTGAATGATCCTGACTTTGGTGTTCAGTGATACATCTTTGTATTTGAGGACCTTTAGCTTTACTCTGATTTTCGATACGATCAGTTCATGATCTGTACCGCAGTCTGCTCCTGGTCTTGTTTTTGCAGAAAGTATGGAACTTCTCCATCTTCTGTTTCCAATTATATAATCAATTTGATTCCTATATAGACCATCTGGTGATGTCCACGTGTACAGTCGTCTTTTTGGTTGTTCAAAAAATGTGTTCACAAGAAACAAATCATTGGCTTGACAGAATTCAGTAAGTCTTTCTCTTGCTTCATTTCTGTCACCTAAGCCCCATTTCCCCACAATTCCTAGTTCTTCTCTGTTCCCTACTTTTGCATTCCAGTCCCCCATGATTATCATCATATCTTGTTTTGGTGTGTGATCAATTTCCTCCTGTACTTCTGCGTAAAATCTCTCCGGTTCTTCTGCGTTTGACGTTGGAGCGTAGACTTGGATGATGGTTATGTTAATAGGTTTCCCGTTTAATCTCATTGATATCACTGCTCAGACCTTGCATTGTAGCTCCTAATTGCTTTTGCTACATCACTTCTCACTATTAAAGCAACCTCATTCCTTCTTGATTTCTCATTTCCTGCATAAAATATTTTGTAGTTGTCTGATTGGAAATGTCCCATTCCAGTCCATTTTAATTCACTCATGCCAAGTATTGTAATGTTGATACGCTCCATTTCTTGCTTGACAATTTCTTACTTTTCCTGGTTCATGCTTCTCATATTCCATGTTCCTATTGTGTGCGTTGTACAACTCCGGACTCTCCTTTCGCATCTGTGCTCATCAGCCTCTGGGCTTCCTTTCGGCTTTGACCCAGCTATGTCATTGGGCATAGAGCTGCTCGTACTTGTCCTTTCTTCTTCCCCAGTAGCTCGGTGAGTGCCTTCTGACCTGGGGGGTCTCATCTTCCAGCACTATCTCGTGTTGCATTTTGGATACTCTGTTCATAGGGTTTTCATGGTAAGAGGTATTCAGAGGTGGTTTACCATTGCCTTCCTCTGAGTTTGGATGCATCTTAAGAACATAAGAACATAAGAAGAGCCTGCTGGATCAGGCCAGTGGCCCATCTAGTCCAGCATCCTGTTCTCACAGTGGCCAACCAGGTGCCTGGGGGAAGCCTGCAAGCAGGACCCGAGTGCAAGAACACTCTCCCCTCCTGAGGCTTCCGGCAACTGGTTTTCAGAAGCATGCTGCCTCTGACTAGGGTGGCAGAGCACAGCCATCACGGCTAGTAGCCATTGATAGCCCTGTCCTCCATGAATTTGTCTAATCTTCTTTTAAAGCCATCCAAGCTGGTGGCCATTACTGCATCTTGTGGGAGCAAATTCCATAGTTTAACTATGCGCTGAGTAAAGAAGTACTTCCTTTTGTCTGTCCTGAATCTTCCAACATTCAGCTTCTTTGAATGTCCACGAGTTCTAGTTCTTAGTCTGGTGCCTCAGCTTTGACCATTCCACCTTGGGATACATATATATGTATTGTAGGAGTAGAAAAGGGCAAGGCTGCATCATTTGGCGCTTTTTATTTTAGGGGAAAGGCGAGTAAGAGATGACACGATAGAAGAGTATAAAATTCTGCATGGTGTGGAGAACGTGGCTAGAGAAAAGTTTTTCTCCCTCTCACATACCACTAGAACTCATGGACATCCAATGAAGCTGAAAGTTGGAAGATTCAGGACAGACAAAAGAAAGTCCTTCATACAGCGCAGATTTAAATTAGGGAATTCGAGGCAGTGATGGCCACCAACTTGGATTGCTTTAAAAGAGGATTAGATGAATATATGCAGGATAAAGCTATCAATGACTACTAGCCATGATGGTTATGCTCTGCCTCTATAGTCAGAGGCAGTATGCTTCTGAATACTAGTTTTTGGAAAGTGCAGGTGGGGAGAGTGCTCTTGCACTCAGCTCCTGCTTGCAGGCTTCCCTTGGGCATCTGGTTGGCCACTGAAAACAGGATGCTAGGCTCGTTGGCCACTGGCCTGTTCCAGCAGGCTCTTCTTATGACTGCACAGGGACCAGACAGTGCTCCTCAGGGACCCAGAAATGGCTCAGAGGCTGCCTGTCATTGGCACCTAGTCTGTAAAGCGCAGCTGTCCCAGTGTGGTGTAGTGGTTACAGTCTCTGAATAGGACTTGAGGAAAGCCAGGTTAAAATTGCCACTTTGCTATGAAGCTCACTGGGTGGCCTTGGCCCAGTCATCCTCTCCCAGCCTAACCTCCCTCATAGAGTTATTGTGAGGATAAAATTGTATGTGCACCGCAGGTGGCAACATTGTACTCCCCCTCGAGATCCATGGAGGAAATTTAAAATATGCATGCATTGTCAGGAGTGAGGAATGTATAGCCTTCCAGATGTTGTTGGTGTTTGCTCTGGCAGACATACGCTGGCGTACCCGACCGTAGTCACGCCCTTGCTTTGCACCTTGCCAAGAATAACGCAACTCACGTGTAGAAATATACAGTCTTTTATCAGCAGAATAACATACAGCAGTTCCAGCATCGAATACACGAGTTACACAGTCCGTCTTTCTCCTCTTTACTTCCCCACACACACATCCTTTTCTTTTCCTGTCTTTATAGCCCATCACGGTCATTTAGTCATTAGGTGATTTAGGGTCGGCACCTGTATCGCCTGAGGGTTTTGATTTACTCTTTACTGTCAGTTAACCCTTTCATGGCTGGTTTTCCTTCTTGGTGAAATGTACATGCTAACAGCCCCTCCTCATTTCACACAGAATGAATACATGCACGTCTTATAACGTACATTATACATGCCTAATAGTTGTACAAGTTTGTCATGTTTGTCAGCACACAATGGTTTTGTCAGGACATCTGCTGCCATTTTACCCGTTTCACAATATCGGATATCAACATGGCCTTGTTGTACATAGTCTTTTAGGTGGTGGTATCTAACACTCACATGTTTCGTTTTTCTGGTGCCACCTTCTGCCAACGCCAATCGTATACAGGCTTGATTGTCCTCACACATAACAAATGGTTTCTGTACATTTAGACAGGCATCTCGAAGCAACTGTTCATACCATAATAGTTCATTGCAGGCTGTTGATAGACTTATGTATTCCGCTTCTGTACTTGATATTGCAACAACATTCTGCTTTACGCTACACCAGTCTATCAACGACCCTTGAAACATTATTGCTACTCCTGATGTCAATTTTCTACAAGTCTCATCAGACACATGATCTGCATCGGTATAACATACTATGCCATCCCTTTTGCAGGCGGATAAAAGTAGACACTTGGTGGCGGTGCCTTTTAGATATCTCAGTATTCTTTTTATGCCTTCTCAGTCATGCTGGGTTGGGTGTTCTACCTTTCTGCCTCCCCCTTTACTGTTTTCTTAATTTTATATATCCATTTGCAACCAATGGCTTTCTTATTTGGAGGTAGCTGTGCTAAAGTCCACGTCGCGTTTTTGTTCATGGCGCTTATCTCTTCCTCCATGGCTATTTGCCACTTTTGGGCTTCCTTGGGGGACAGTTTGCTTACATCAGCATAAGAAGAGGGTTCTACCTGAGTACACAACGCTTTTGTCACACCTATTTTAAATCTGTCAGGTGGTTTGCCAAGATTAGCCCTTTCTGACCTCCTCAGCTCTGGTTCTGGGTGAACCTTTTCGTCTGTACCCTCTTGTTCAGACACATCAGCTTCCCCTTCTTCTTCTTCCTGCTTAATGTCAAAACCTTGGTCAGAATCCCTCCCTTTGGGATTGCGTCCACTGTTTCTTGCATTTTGTCACTAAGGGTACTGAGGTTTACGTCTACAAAACGTCCTACGTTCTGCCAATCTTGCTCATGTGTTTTGACACTTCTGCTCACTACCACCCTTCTTTTGGTTGGCAACCACACCCTATAGTAAGCCTTTTCGAATCCTAATAAAATACCCTTTTTTGCTCTGGGTGCTTGCTTTGCTTTTCTTTGTGCTTTTGGCACGTGTACCCAGCACTCAGACCCGAACGCTTTTATGTGCTCTAACCTTGGTTTTACTCCATGGAATCTTTCGAATGGAGTAGACAGCACAGCACTAGAAAACAACCTGTTTTGTATATAATTCGCATAAACAATGCATTCACTCCAAAAAGCCGGAGATAATGGTGAATCATTTAGCATAGCTCTCACCATGTCCTGAATATATCTGTTCCTTCTCTCTGCGGTTCCGTTTTGATGTGGGGAATATGATGCAGTTAACGCATGCTTTATCCCTTTTGTGGTTAGATAGGTTTCAAACTTATGCGAGGTAAACTCGCTTCCTCTATCAGTTAACACCTCGGCTATGCTCGTGTGATATTTTGCCTCAGCTCACCTTACGAAATGCCTGAACTTCTTTTCTGCCTCCCCTTTGTGTTTCAACAAGTACACAAAACAAAAACGGGAATAGTCATCCACGAGCAACATATAAAATCTGGCGCCACCTAGTGTTTTTCGGAATGGACCGGCAAGATCCATATGTACCAGCTCTAAAACTCTTTTAGTGCTGCGTTCACATTTTATGTTGATAGGTGCAACTACTTATTTATGTTCGTGGCATATATCGCAGTCTACAAACGTAGCACAGGGTTTAATCCTTAAATCAGCACTGTATCTCGGCATTTTGCTTATGGTGCTGAAACCTGCATGCCCAAGCCTCCTATGGTATAGATGTATGCATTTATCATGGGGGGGTTTGTTCTCTATAGTGCTTACCACAGCTTCTGAGGTTTGTTTTATAACATATAAAGCATCTTCTAATACGCCTACTGCATATACCTTATCTGCCTTTGTTATTTCACATGTGCCTTTTCTGAACAGTACTGCAAATTCCATTGCATTTAGTGTGGACACAGACATGATGTTATTCTCTAATTGGGGCACAAACAGAATGTTCGTAACAGTTGTTTTTAGGCATTTTACAAATACAGTCCCCTTCCCTTTTACCTCCCTGTGGGTTCCATCAGCAAGTACGACATGTCCACACGTAGGGGACAGTGATTGAAACAACTTCTTGTCTTTTGCTAGAAAATGGGTAGCCCCTGAGTCAACCACCCAGGAAGTTCCAGGTTTCTCCTCTGGTTTCTTAACACTGGCTTTGACTACATGAACAGAGAACGGCTCCTTTCGCTGCCGACCTCTTCCTGCCACATTAAGAGTCCCTCTCATCACTGGGCAATTTTTCTTTATGTGTTTTTCGGACCCACAATGAAAACACCGTCGCGCACCGTATACTCTTGACTCGCCTTTCCTCTGCTTTCCTGGCGTTTCTCCGCTGCGCTACTTGCTTACTGCGGAACAATTCTGCTCTTGTCTTCTATCCCATTCTTGTAAGAGCTTTCCCGTCACATAGTCCAGGGTTAATTCAGTCTCAGTCGTGGCTTCCATTGCGCACACAATAGTGTCCCACGAAGCATCCAAAGAAGACAATATAATATATACCTGCTGCTGGGGCGTATGCTCCACATCTCTTTCCTGCAGTTCTGCGAAAAGCCCTTTCATTGTCTGCAGATGTGCAGGCATAGTTACCCCTTCGCTTAAACGTATTTGATACAGCCGTCTCGCCAAATAAACTCTACTGCCAGCAGTTTTTCTCACGTAAACATTCTTTAGAGCAGACCAGACTTCTTTTGCTGTAACCAGCCCTCTTATCAACAGCAGCTGGTTATTCTCCAAACCCAAAATAATGGTCGCTCTCGCTTTTTCATCTTTGCGAAGCCATTCCAGAGAAGGGGGGTCAGTGGGGGGATCACTTTCGACGGACAACCACAACTCTTCCTGGCATAATAACATCTCCATCTTTACCTTCCAACTCGTATCGTTCATGTCATTCAGCCTTTCCAGTGGCATTGCTGAACTCAGGGATACAGCCATCATGTTCCGGCGTTTACCAAACACGCTGTCCACTTGTGCTTGCCTTGGTCTGGATTCCTCTCTGCACCTCAGCTACTCGCAGTCTGGGCCCATAACCCTTGTTGGTGTTTGCTCTGGCAGACATACGCTGGCATACCCAACCATAGTCACGCCCTTGCTTTGCACCTTGCCAAGAATAACGCAACTCACATGTAGAAATATACAGTCTTTTATCAGCAGAATAACATACAGCAGTTCCAGCATCGAATACGCGAGTTACACAGTCCGTCTTTCTCCTCTTTACTTCCCCACACACACATCCTTTTCTTTTCCTGTCTTTATAGCCCATCACGGTCATTTAGTCATTAGGTGATTTAGGGTCGGCACCTGTATCGCCTGAGGGTTTTGATTTACTCTTTACTGTCAGTTAACCCTTTCATGGCTGGTTTTCCTTCTTGGTGAAATGTACATGCTAACAGATGTTGCTTGAATACAACTTCCACCATTCCTGACTACTGTTGCATGCTTGCTCTGGTTACTCGCACTGAGTTGAACAATGGAATTTGATCCCACAAGAGGCAGTGATGGCCACCAACTGGGCTGGCTTTAAGAGAGGATTAGATAACTGCATGGAGGATGAGGCTATTTATTTTTATTTATTTATTTATTTGTTTGTTTCATTTATAGACCGCCCATAGCGAGTGGCTCTCTGGGCGGTGTACAAAAGATTAAAATACAAAATATCACAATAAAATCAACCTACAAACAATAACACGAGCAGCAACAAAAGAAAATTAAAATTATGACATTAAGCGCGTTAAAATGCCTGGGAGCATAGCCAGGTCTTAACCATGATGGCTGTGTCCTATCTCCACTGCTGGAGGCAGTATCCCTCTGAATACCAGTTGCTGGGGCTTCCCATAGGGCTCCTTTGGGAGGAAGGGTTGGATATAAATTTAATTGTTAATAATAATATTTTTGTTGGTCACTGAGAATAAGATGGAGGACTAAATGGCCCTTTGGTATGATCTGGCAGAACTCTTGTTCATACTTCATACTTTAAACAGACTTTGGAATCATTCTTCTTATCTATGTCATTATTGCTAATAAACATATTTGCAATTGTCTTTTATCAGCAGTGGATGACGTTATGGTACTTTTACCCTTCCAGCTGTATAAAGACTGAGAAATCTCCAGTTGCCAACCAAAGCGGAGACTGCCAAGGACAAGCCAATTGTCAAGACCCCCGGCAGGTAACTCTGAAATTGTGCGCTGGTAGCCTGGCAGTGGACTGAAGACACTGGGATTTAGTAAAGCTAAAATAGTTGGTGCTTTGGGACCTCCACCTTCAATTCTAGTCCTGCTCGGATAGCCTTTCTGCCCCTACATTATGCAACAGAAGCAACAGGGATTGTGTTTTGTGTCTGCATGTGAGAGACCAGAGGGAACAATCTGAGAATTATAATAGGAGTTGGTGGTTTGAGGGGTGCAGGATGTAGAACGGGCTGGGATCTTGGAAGGGGAGAATATTAGTTGCAGTGTAAGACTGGACAAGAATCGGCATGAGTAGCCCCTGAAATGAGTTCTGCGTATGGTGATATTACAAGGAGGAAACAACATATTTGAATCCTAGCTTTATCTGGAGTTTTTTGGAGTTGCAGTATGGTTCTTGGTTGGAAGGGTGCTACTGAAATGTTTCCAGCTGTTATGTTTTATTAGTTTCTTTTATCTTCTATGAACTTTGATATTTTGTTTTGATTTGATTGATGTTCTTTCATATACATGATATTGCCTTTAATGTCACAAGAGATAGAAAGTATATAAATCTTTAAAATAAAATGCTTGTGGAGATATTACAAAGAGTGATTTATCAAGATGATCCTGCAAATACATGTATCATTATGCATAACCAATGTCTGCAGCTCAGTCTCCTTTTGCTGGCAAAAAATGGGCTACTTCTCTGCCCCATGAATTTCCAAGGGGATATTTTGGAATCCAAACCATGTCTGTCCACCACTCATCCCTTTTGGGACTGAGGGTTCTATAAATGAAAATGAATGGACCCATCCTTTCACAAAAGACCTTTGTGCTCTAAGTTCTTACACTAATTTCTTGTTAAAGATTATTCAGTTTACAATCTCTCAAGACCAAATGTATGTTCTTCCTTGCATAACTGCCTCCCAGGTGATCAAAGTTAAACTGCTTTTATTATGCATCCAGAGGAGCTATTTTTATTTATTTAGTTAGACCATTTCTATACTGCTTAATATTTTTTTTAAAAAACCTTAAGCGGTGCACAGAAAACTAAAACATCGACATATGTTACAAAAATACAGTGTTGTGTATACAAATTTGTTCTACACTGCCAAAACACAAAAGCAAAACCCCTTCTGATGTGGAAAGGTCTGGTGAGAACTAAATCTAACAGATCGCGTCATCCTTTGTATTCCCAACTGATCACTGTGCTCTGCAGGAGAGGGCCTCATGCAGATACCATCTCATCAGGAGGTTCATTCCATACCATGTAGGAATTTGCCCTTTAGTGTGTTGATACATGGCACCTACCCTTTGGAACTCCCTCCTGTTACATATTGCTGTGTTGACTGCCTCTTTGGCACCTGCTGAAGAGCTTTCACTTCCAACAAGCCTTTTCAGTGGAGATTTTTATCCCAGTTCTTATTTGTGTTAAGAGTAGAAATTGTTTTTATGCATGTTTTTATTGTTGATGGTTTATTGTTAAATCGCTTCAGGATTTTTAATGGGAAGCGATGAATGAATAAAATAAATGAATAAAATAAAATTAGTTGGTAAGGTAGCTGGGTAAGTCTCTGGTCATATCCACATCATACATTTAAAGCACATGGCTCCTCCCCCACTCCCAAGAATCCTGGGAACTGTAGTTTACCCCTCACAGAGCTACAATTACCAGCACCCTTAACACACTACAGTTCCCAGAATTCTTGGAGGAAAGCCATGTGCTTTAAATGTGCTGTAAGTGTATGCTGTGCATGTGACCTCCCCTGGGAGTGAGTTTCAATAACGGGAAGCCAGGTTACCTTTCTTCCAGGCATATATACAGTTTTGAAAGTAACAAACAGAACTTCACCCAAACTTGCTCTGGATCCCTATAAGGATTCCATTAATCTCCTAAAAATATATAGGTTTTTATTGTACTACCAAAACATTTTGAGTTCCACCTCCATCAGCTGCTAAGAGAGAGAGAGAGAGAGAGAGAGAGAGACTTAGCATTGTTTTCTGGTTTTAAACCTTGTTGATTGTAGTATATTTTACTTTTGTAAGTCACTCTGAGATTGCAGAACGCAACAAGTAAATAAAATAAATAATAACAATCATTAAAAGGTTGGATAATACAGTATATCAGAAACTCTGAAAAGCAGACTTGTGCCCACTGGAATGATTGTGAAATATTTACTGTGTAAGAGTAGACACATTTCATCTCTCTCATTGATTCCCACTCTGGTATAATCCTACAGATTTTGAAGACTACATCTTCTTACAGCAAAATCACAGAGATCCACCTACCATGGCTTCAGCCCCATTATCCGCTGATGTGAGAAAGGAAGCCATGTGCCCCATCTGCACAGAGTATCTGACGGACCCGGTGTCAGTGGACTGTGGCCACAATTTCTGCCGGGACTGCATCACAAAGTACTATGAAATATGGAAAGAAAGTGGGCCAGTGAAATGTCCTCTCTGCAAAGCTAAGATCTGGAAAGGGAATTTCCGGGTAAACTGGCAGCTAAGAAGTATTGCAGAAGCATTCAGACTAGCAAAGGAGAATCTTTGTGTGAAGCATAAGAAGGAACTCAGTCTCTTTTGCAAAGAGGACAGAGAATTAGTGTGCGTAGTCTGTGAACACTCTTCAGAACACAGATCGCATACTACAGTTCTTATAGAAGATGCTCTCCAGGAATATAAGGTAATTAATAATCAACATATTTAACTCTAGATTCCTTGTCCCCTAATATGTCCCAAGGTTCGGCGGCCTACACAACATACATTTAAAGCACATGACTTCCCCCACAGAATGCTGGGAACTGTGGTTTGTTAAGGATGCTGGGAGTTGCAGCTCTGCGAGGGACAAAATGCAGTTCCCAGGGTTCTTTTGAGGAAGCCATGTGCTTTAAGTATATGATATGTAGGTATGCATGCTCAATATAAATCAAATATATGACCTACATTAAAAAATACCTGGGATGGTGGTTGACACCCTTTGGTCACGAACCCATTTTATTCATCCCTAAGGTAGGGACAGCCAATGCAGTACCCTCCAGATGTTGTTGGACTCCATCTCTCAGCCAGCATGTCCAATGATCAAGGACAACGAGGCTGTCGTCTAACACCATCTGGAGGATGTCATATTCAGTTGTCAGTCTTCTTCTATCTCAGTGGTGAAGTAAATGCACTGTGTACCTCCTCAGTGACATCATTCCTACCCCATAGATAAGGAAGTTCCTCTCCTTCCTCCCAGCATAATGATCAGGAGCAAGATCGCTCTCTCTGATTTTCAGACTGATCTCTGAAGAGCAAGGGGGATGAATTCTGTACTATTGTATACTAGGCTGGGCAGAGAGCTTCCTTGCCATCCAGCTCAGCACTACAATACAGAGGAGTTGGATTCCTGCATTGGACTTGATGGCCTTATAGGCCCCTTCCAACTCTACTATTCTATAAGTCTATGAGGAAGATACCCCAGCTCTTCTCTTCCCACATGTGTACTCCCATTGCTGGCAGGTTGGAGCACTCAGGAAACAAGAAGGACTTCCTGTTTCCAGAGAGCGCTCATCTACTAACAGTGGTGGAACGCAATTGGGAGCAGAGCCGCTGTGTTCAGTGCTGTTGTGACCATCTTTGGTTTTACTGCCAACAGTGGTAATTTGGGGGCTGGTGGGCTATGGCCAATGGATTGACAGTACTCATCCGGCTGGAGGGTTCCTTAGTTCTGGTTTAGTCAACAGGAATGCATCCCAAACAACTGAATTGTATCCATGAAGCTCTGATACACTGCAGAGTTTGCCACTATTATAAGCATAATATCTGGGCATTTTGGGTTGGCAAATACGTAGCATAGTTAAGTTGTCATCAGCAAGTCACCCTTGGGCTCCTTGTGGAGCTGACAAACCCATCCTCATTAGAGGAAAGAAGGCATGTATGGAGGAAAATGTCTAGAGGAGTAAATCCCATCTCCCCACTCACCCACCCAATGATCCTGTAGCCCCAAGGATTTTTGGTGGGGGGGTTGGTGGGGGGGTGGGATTTTTCCCATCCCCAGCCATTTTCCTTCATGTACCCCTTCTTGCACGAAGGCAAAGAGCTGCTGAGTTCTGTATCCCCGCTTCACTGAAATTTGGCAACAAAATTTGTGAGTGAGAGAGGTGTGTGTGTGTGTGTGTGTCCAGCTAAATAGATACAAACGTTGGGGGTGGGAATTGGAAAGAGACATCTAAAAGAGATATATTTCATTCTAGATTAGTTGATTCAGATTAGTTTTAATTTGTATTTATTACATCCAAAGTAAATACAGATATTGTCTCTTTCATTTATATTTCACGAATGCACATCTCTAGTGGATACATGGGTGTGATTCAAAGTTCACAGAAAACAGATTACCTTGAGTCACTGAACAAGCCAAGCCCTACATCAGTGGGGACCCATGGTAGTCAATCTGAAAAATTCCACCTTGTTATTCAGTCTTTGAATACCAGTAGCTGGGAAGCACTAGTGGGAAGCGCAGTGTTGCGTTCGTGTCCTGCTTGTGGGTTTCTCATCGGCATCTGCTTGGCCACTGTGAGGACAAGGGTGCTAGATTAGATGGACTGCTCTTGCATTCTTATTCTTGCACATCCCTCATTTCATGAATTGCTCCCAAATCCATTTGTTGCCCTCTGTCCAGGCATCATCCACTGAACTTCAGATGGCAGGAGGACACAGCGATGAGCTGCTGAAGATGGTTGAAAAGTTCAAGCAGGCTCATGTAGAAGATAACCTTTCAGGTACTTTGCTTCCTAGCTATTTAAGGCTTCACAGGTAATTTACCAGCGCCCGTGGGCCTCTTTTAAGAACTGGCGAGATGTGATCCATATAGCTGGTCCTTCATCAGCAGCAGCAGCAGTACTAGTATTTATTAATTGAATTTATATCTTGCCCTTCCTCCCAAAGGAGCCCAGGGCAGCAATGACCTAGTAGCAGTATTTTGTAGTAGCTTGAAGTTTCTGCAAAGGCTTCCCCAAATACAGTGCATTGAAGTACTATAACCAAGAGGTTACTAGTGCATGGATAACTGTGGCCACGCTCTCTCTGTCCAGGAGAGGGACTGCACATGGAGCCTCAGCCTTAAGCTGTTGGATGGCACCAGGTGTCAGAGGCTACTTGAGCCTTCAGTGGCAATGCTGGCTCTGGCAGTACTCCTGGACTTTCATCCTGACCCTTCAGTGGGAGTTTATCCCTATCCAGGACAGGATGATATTTTGGAGCAGCCTCTCAACTGCCTCCTTCAAGGCATGGTACTTCCCACAGACGTGCATTGATGACCTTCAAGACCTAGCCAAGAAATCAATCTCTTTAGCTAGATCAGGAGTAGGGACGGGGGAGAAGTTTAACTCAGCTCGGATTTAAATTGGAATCTATCAAATCTCCAGTTTCCAGAACAATATAACAACAAAAACACAGCCTTCTTTCAAAATTAATACTTATCCGCATTTTGCGATGCAGTTCTCCAACCAAATAATGTTCACAAAAATGCATGTGTTAGGAGAATGCATGCGTGAAAATGAATATGTCAGTGAAAACAACAATACAAAAATGTGTTTATTAGGAGAAATTTGCACTAAAATGCTGGAAAATTTTCATGAGGGTTTTTTTAAAAAAAATCACACATTGCTGCAGAAATGTGGGGAACTGAATTTAAGATTAGAAAAATGTGAAACTGAGGGAACTGAAACTGACTGAAATCAGGAGTGGGGAACCTTTTTGGCTCCACGGGCCAAATCCTTATTTGGATCATCCTTGCAGGCCAAATTAGACAGGTGGGTGGGGACCATCCACCTGTGAATAACACTGTGTCGGTGTAACATCACATGATTGATAGGTGGGCTGTTCCACCCACCTGTCAAAATCCCTTGTGTGGGGTTCCCAAGCACCCAGCAACCAGCTGGCAGCAGCACCAGGGGTGTTGCTAGCTCAGTGCGTTGGGAGATGCTGGTCATAGGCCTGTCTTGAAGCCTGCATTTAAAAAGGCCTTCTTTGGCTGTGCATGCCTGTTCCCTGCTGGGAACAAGCCCACACAGCCAAACTGAGCAGAATTTAACCCCCACTTGTTAGCTGATGTTAGTGGCTAGATGTTAAAAACCCCAAGGGACAAGTGAGAGCAAGTGGTCAGCCACACCCCACAGAACACCTTGTCTGCATCATGAGGCTGCAACAACTGAAATCCATCCAGTAAGATGAGACCGGACAGCACATTGGACCCATTCATACTGGAACAACTGGGATGGAGGCAGTGGAGCCAGCACACTCGTCTCCATTGCTGTCCTCACGAGTTTACTTTTTACTAGAATGTAGAACATTTGAAGGGTGCTTTGGTGTGAGACTGTGTTATTCTCCCCCCCCCAAGTTTTTAAGGATGATCTGATCTTAAATTTGTCGTCATTTCCTCCCTTAGCAGATTCTCTGAAGAATGCAGTGATCAAAGGGGAAAAGGGTAACTATCTAAAAGAAACTTGGTGATGTGGGAGCCTTTTGATGAAGGGTGTCCTCTCCACAGTAGCTTCTCTTTCAATCATAGTCCCAGGCTATGGTCTGAAGGCACATGTGGCCAGTGGGTCAGGTCTGGTCAGTGCCTGGATGGGAGACTGCCTGGGAACCATATGCAAGCCACCTTAGGTTTCAATCATGAAAAAGAAAGGTGGGGTAGAAATGCAATAAATAAATGAATAATCATTTAATCAGGTGGCCAGGCTATGGTGTGAAGGCACATGAGACCCCCACCTTGCTGAAGCTTAGCAGGTCTGGGTCTTGTCAGTGCCTGGATGGGAGTCCACTTGGGAACCACATGTATGCCGCCTTGGGTTCCATGATGAAAGAAAGGTGGGGTATAAATGTCAGAAAATAAATAAATAAGAAAATGACTGAACCAGCCTTCTTTGGGAAAATTTTGTTGATTCCCACCCCACACCCACCACTAAAGACTCAAACAGTAGTGGGGGCTGGAGTGGGACTGGCATGTGAATGAAAGCTGGGGGGTGGGGGTAAGAATGTGAGGTGTTGAATCAAATAAGACCTTTCCCCCAGCTCAGTACAAGCCACTCTGTGTCTTACAGACACACACACACACCCCTCTGTAATATGGGGATAGTGCTGGCCCTCTCTATAGAATTGATGGAAAGATTATTGACATAGGGCTCTATCCAGTATTCTCTGTCAGCTAGTGCAGGGGCTGTTGTGCTGGTGGACAGGTGTTTTAATGTAACACAACCAAGGAATCAAACACAAGAGCTGAATAGGCAGTCATTGGAATTATTCTTCTGTGTTGCTTCTAAAAGGCTCTTTTATGTTGTTGTACACTGCCCCAATGTTTTGTTAGAGGGTGGTATGTAAATACTTTTAAAAATAAATAACAGTTGCGCTAGTGGAAACTTGTTGTGCAACAGATTGTACAACCGATTGTGCAACAAAGTTACCAACAACTTTCTTATGCTTTCTCTTGTGCAACAGTGTTCCACTGGTGTAAAACATTTCAGCAGCAGAACAAGTATGCGAATAAATGACTTTAACTCAGCGCTACATTGCACACACAGCCCAGATTGTATGGATGCAAAGCTGATTGATATCAGGGGTTGTATTCAGCGCAGCCCAAAGGAGATTGTTCCATCAGTGCAAGCATTTGTGCTTGCTGAATGGAATGATCTCCCCTCTTCCGCCTCCCCAGGCACTACTCTGGGAGTTCTCCTGACCCACCAGAGCATATATGTGGAGGGCACAGGGGAATCATAGAATAGTAGAGTTGGAAGGGGCCTATAAGGCCATCAAGTCCAACCCCCTGCTCAATGCAGGAATCCAAATCAAAGCATTCCCGACAGATGGCTGTCAGCTGCCTCTTGAATGCCTCCAGTGTTGGAGAGCCCACTACCTCTCAAGGTAATTGATTCCATTGTCGTATGGCTCTAACAGTTAGGAAGTTTTTCCTGATGTCCAGTTGAAATCTGGCTTCCTGCAACTTGAGCCCATTATTCTGTGTCCTGCACTCTGGGACGATCGAGAAGAGATCCCAGCCCTCCTCTATGTGACAACCTTTCATGTACTTGAAGAGTGCTATTATATCTCCCCTCAGTCTTCTCTTCTCCAGGCTAAACATGCCCAATTCTTTCAGTCTCCCCTCATAGGGCTTTGTTTCTAGTCCCCTGATCATCCTTGTTGCCCTCCTCTGAACCTATTCCAGTTTGTCTGCATCCTTCTTTAAGTGTGAAGACCAGAAGAAGAGGGGAAAGTCCCATTACTTGCCAAAATGGCTTCTAAGTGGTTTTCAAGGTGTAAAACCAATTATGAAAACACAGCCACACATAAAGGCATAAGTAAAATACACAATACAACAGTTTCATTAAAACATTAAAATAACTGTCCACAATTAAAATATACAAGAAAACAAGTCCGTTAAAACAGTGTAACAGTTAAAACAGTTAAAATGCCAATTAAAACAATTTAAGCAGGAGGTTGAAATGGGGAATGGCTGTCAAAATGGGTAGGTCTTCCAGTACCGATAGGGCCTGTCATATTACAGCAGGGAGAGCATTCCACAGCATGGGTACCCCTTCTTGTTATGTTCTTACTACCTTTTTGCACATGGTCTTCAGAGGGCAGTTCTGTCTTGAAAAGTATTTTACGTGCCATTTGAATAAAATGCTGCAATTACTGGGTTGCAATTGCCTTCCTGTCTTGACCTGCTTCTGCTTGAGAGACTGCCTTTGGGCCAGATAGATGCATCTGTGCTTGTTGGACATGCAGTTGCCAGTGTTGGGAGTCAACTGGCAATGGGGTAGGGATGGGTGAGAATTCTGATTCAGTTTGTATTTCAGTCTGAATCTATCAAATTCGCACTTTCCGAAACAGTATGAGACCAAACCCATCCTTTGAAATTTGCACTTACTTGAATTTTGTGATGTGGTTAACAAAAATGCATATATTTGGGGAAAGTGCATAAAAATGAATATATGAGTAAAAATAACATGCAAAAATGCATGATATGATGAGAAATGGCTTGCAAAAATGTGTACCTTTGTCCAAACTGCCTACAAAAATGTGTTTATTAGGAGAAATTTGCAGCAAAATGCTGGAGAACTTTCATGAGGATTTTTTTTAAGCAGATTGCTGCAGAGATGTGTAGAACTAATTTAGGATTAGAAAATTTAGAAACTGGGTGAACCAAAATTGACAGATCTTTCTATCCCTACCATGGTGTTTCCATTTTTTTTTACACATTTGGAGCTTGGCTGCTGCTGCTGCTGCTGTTGTTGTGTGCCTTCAAGTCGACTACGACTTACGGCAACCCTATGAATCAGCGACCTCCAACAGCATCTGTCATGAACCACCCTGTTCAGATCTTATAAGTTCAGGTCTGTGGCTTCCTTTATGGAATCAATCCATCTCTTTTTTGGTCTTCCTCTTTTTCTACTCCTTTCTGTTTTTCCCTTCTGTATAGCATTATTGTCTTTTCTAGTGAATCAGGTCTTCTCATGATGTGTCCAAAGCATGATAACCTCAGTTTCATCATTTTAGCTTCTAGTGACTGTTCTGGTTTAATTTGTTCTAACACCCAATTATTTGTCTTTTTTGCAGTCCATGGTGTGCGCAAAGCTCTCCTCCAACACCACATTTCAAAGGAGTTGATTTTTCTCTTGGCGGGTGATAGCAATATAACTCACTCCTCCCCTGCCTTACTTCCCTCCTCTTAGAAACATAGGAAGCTGCATTATACCAAGTCAGACCCATTATTCCATCTTGCTCTGTATTGTCTACACTAACTGGCAGCAACTCTCCAAGGTTTCAGACAGGGTTCTCTCCCTGCCCAACTTGGAGGTGACTGCTGTAAGACAGTCAGATACACACACACCAGTTGGATCACCTTTATTATCAGAGCCTGTCTGGGAATGAAATTCCTAAAGCAACAGAGCAATATGGTGGCAGATAGGTGCATTTTGCTCCTTTCCCCCTACCATGCATGCCCCTAAATGTAAACCAGGGGTGGGGAACATTTTTCCAACACGAGGGCCACATTTCTTTCTGAACAACCTTCCAGGGGCCACATGCCTGTGGTGGGTGGGGCTAGAGGCAGAGCAATTAGCACAAATTTAACCTTTATGCCATAGGCTAATTTCTACATCCCCTTGCGTACTGTTCTCTGTCCAGGCAAGTAAGAAACATTATGCAAGGACACATTCCAGTCAAGCAAAAGGAAGGTGCAAAGCGGGCCAATGAGGGATGTGGCATGGGGAAAGTCTCAAGGAGCAAACAAAGAGAACCCGAGGGCCGCACTTGGACCCAAGGGCTGAGGTTTCCCATTCCTGATACAAATAAAAACTCCCCTGTTTTATAATCAAACTGATGAGTGTATGTTTAATTAAAGGGTGTACATCATTTTATTTATTTATTTATTGTATTTATATACCACCCCATAGCCGAAGCTCTCTGAGCAGTATACAATAACTAATAACATTAAAAACAAATATACAAAATTAAAAACACATGTTTTAAAAACAATTTAAAATACATGCTAAAATGCATGGGAGAAGAGGAAAGTCTTGACCTGGTGCCGAAAAGATAACAGTGTGGGCGCCAGGCACACCCCATCAGGGAGTTCATTCCATAATTTGGGGGCCACCACCGAGAAGGCCCTCTCCCTTGTTGCCAGACTCTCAGCTTCCTTTGCAGTAGGCACCCGGAGGAGGGCCTTGCACGTTGAGCGTAGTGTACAGGTGGGTTCGTATCGGGAGAGGCGTTCCATCAGGTATTGTGGTCCCAAGCCGTGTAAGGCTTTATAGGTTAAAACCAGCACCTTGACTCTAGCTCAGAAACATACAGTCAGCCAATGCAAGCAGGCCAGAATCGGTTTTATATGTTTGGACCGTCTGGTCCCTGTTACCAATCTGGCCGCTGCATTTTGCACAAGCTGCAGTTTCCGAACCGTCTTCAAAGGTAGCCCCATGTAGAGCGCATTGTAGTAAACTAGCTTGGAGGTTACGAGAGCATGGACAACTGAAGCCAGGTTATCCCTGTCCAGATAGGGCCGCAGCTGGGCCACCAACCGAAGTTGGTAGAAAGCACTTGGTGCCTCAAGTGACAGAGATGGTTCTAGGAGAACCCCCAAGCTACAAACCTGCTCCTTCAGGGGGAGCGCAACCCCATCCAGCACAGGTTGGACATCCACCATCCGGTATAGCTTCTTAGGGTGTGGTGTAATGGTTAGAATGTTGGCCTAAGACCTGTGAGACTAGGGTTCGAATCCCCACACAGCCATGAAGTTGACTGGGTGATCTTGGGCCAGTCACTGCCTCTCACCCTCAGAGGACGGCAATGGTAAACCCCTTCTGCATACTGCTTACCATGAAAACCCTATTGATAGGGTTGCCATAAGTTGGGATCGACTTGAAGGCAGCCCATTTCCATTTCCAGGTTTTTATTACAATGAAAAATACAATCCCTTCTTCCCTCCCTCCACCCCCTTCCCATTTCTGTCATGCCCTTAGGATCAGTCTCACATGCTATGCAGAGTTCAGGTTCATATGCTCAGACAAAGGTCACAACAGATGAACGCCATTGTTTTGCTGGGGTCCTGGATTAACAGCCATTGATCTGGAGGAGTGTCTGCTGTCTAGCCTCTTTCTGCTCTCTGCTGGGTTCCCTGGCTAGATTCAGGTGACACCTGGAAGAAGTGGCTGAGACAGCGATGCTTTCCTGGACCAGCCTCCCTTTTCATTCTCTCCCTCTTGTCTGCCCTGCAGTTAACGTGACTCTGGATCCAGACACGGCACATCCCTGCCTCATACTGTCGGAGGACCTGAAGAGTGTGCGATGGGAACTGAGGAAGCAGGACTTGCCCCCAAGCCCAGAGCGATTTGAAACCAAGCCCTGTGTGCTGGGTCGTGAGCGCTTCACTTCAGGAAGACATTGGTGGGAGGTGGAGGTGGAAGGGAAGGAGACGGCGTGGTGGTCTGTTGGCATTGCTAAAGACACTGTCAGGAGGAAAGGACGTACCAGCTTGAATCCTAGATCAGGGATCTGGGCGGTGGGGAAGGCATTCGGTGACACATCCCCACCATATCAAGTCTTGGTTTTCACTTTGCCTAAGCCAATCAAGTTGAAGTTTCCACATGATCTCAAGAAGATCAGGGTGGTCATGGACTACAAAGAAGGCTGGGTGGATTTTTATGATGCTGATACCGAAAAACGCTTCTACTCTTTTGGTATGGGATCATTTTGTGGGGAAGAAATCCGACCCTTTTTCCAGGTAGGGTGGGATGTCAGTCTGAAGTGCTGAAGCTTGTGGAGAGCCTTCAGTCCTGCTCAAAGCTTGGAAAAGTGACTTTTTTGAACTACAACTCCCATCAGCCCAATCCAGTGGCTATGCTGGCTGGGGCTGATGGGAGTTGTAGTTCAAAAAAGTCACTTTTCCAAGCTCTGGTCCTGCTTTCCTAAAAGAAGGTGACACAACCTTCCTCGAATGCTGGACTCAAGCCCCCGTCATCCCCAGCCAGCGTGGCCAGTGGTCAGAACTGATGGGAGTTGTAGGCACGACTGAACATCCACTAAGGCTGCAAAGGAGCCAGACAAAGGGCTACGTTCTTAAGTTTTCAAGCAGGATTTTCTGGTTGCGGATCTTAGATTCCTCTATTGGCAAAAAATGCAAATAAAGCCGGAAAGGTTAGAAGCTATAGATTGAAGAATTGGGCATGTCAATCCTATGCCTTTAAAGCAGGTATGGGGAACCTTTGGCCCTTCAGAGGTTGCTGTAGTACAACTCCCATCAGCCTCAGCAAGCATGGCCAATAACCAAGGATGATGGGAGCTGTAGTACTGTAACCTCTGGAGGGCAAAGGTTCCCCACACTTTCTTTAAACACATTGCTACCTTAATGATGGGCTGAGCAGCTAATTCCATGCCCTTTTGGTTTTGCTAGCGCTCAGTCATAGGTCCATTCTGTTCATTATATGTTGCTCCATTCCACTGTGCTCATTTTGTGCACACATTTAATATAAAATATGTTGGAAGTGTGACAAGAGCAACTCTTGTTTGGTTCCATTTGCATTCTTAAGGGGAGATAGAGAGAGAGTCCTCTAGCTGGCTAGACTGTCTATCCCTACCTGATTTCCTCTACTGGTCTTTCTTCCATTGTAAACTGATACTCTCAGGGTGCTGACCTCAGTTCCATGCTTTTTTTCCTCCTTCTCAGACCAGGCAAGGAAGAGGAGACATATTCCCTTTGCCTCTCTCCTCTAGCATGGGGGCAATGACTAAGCTTGGCCATTATGCCTCCAACTTGGTTAGTTTGGCAGAACTAGAGCCTTTCCTATCAAGTATATATTTCTATTAATAAAGTCTCATCTTAATCTTGAAACCAAAGCTAAGGCTGTAAACACACTAGTCACTGGAGCAAAGTGTTTCCATTAGCCACACCTCGAGGGGGAACAGGTTGATCTGGTGATCAGTTGCAAAATCTTTTTGAAGCTGCTCCCACAGGTTTTACAGTAAAAAGACAGTTTCGCTAGCTTTGCATGTCCCCATTTTCAGAAGAGAGGTGGAGTCGCACTGGAACTAGCAAAACAGTGAGTCAGTTTCTACCTTAAATCTCAGTGATTCTAAGCAAGGTAAAAGCTTGCTTTCTGTCAGGTGAATTGCACACAGTAACACTGCACAGAACGCTGAGCAAGCTACACTCAGCTAAACTCTGCAAGTGTAATTTAATTTTGCCAATACTCCAAAACAATACAGATTTTTCAATGTTTTTCAATAAATTCACCTGTGAAGTACACGTTATATACTCGTCCTCTGTATAACGTGTATTTTTGTGCATACTTTTTTGCACACCAAAAATGATTTGCAATATCTGAAGAAGTGTGTCATCTGACTGGGTATTACTGTTCTTATCTGCAAGCAATTTCAGGAGCATCGGATCGGGACAGTCCACTGTGAAAAGCAGACCAAATGGATTCCTCCCCCATCCCTAGGCTGCCTGCCTGTGTGAGAGAAATTCAGCAGATTCGGGCTTTGTTATTGCTGCAACCTGTATATGGGTTTTTGTGGAGCCCTAACAGGAAGAAAATAATGCTTATCTACCTTCCTTTTAAATTATTTATAATGAAATGATTCTTTCAAAACTAGTGCTGGGCTGAAACTTGACTGGTCATTTTTGTACCATTTAAAGGGTGGGGTAAACAGTTACGCCAGTTGCTGGAACTGCAAGAGGGGGAGAGTGCTGTTGCACTCAGGTCCTGCTTGCAGACGTGCCAGAAGAGACATCTGGCTGGCCACAGGGAGAACAGGATGTTGAACTAGATGGGCCGCTGGCCTGATCCAACAGGGCCCGTCTATTCTTATTGAGGCCTACTAGCCGTGATATCTATGTTCTACTTCCGCTGTCAGAGACTGAATTCCAGTTCAGTGGGGAGAGCAATCATCCTCTGTGGGTTTGTCTAATCCTCTTTTAAAGCCATCCAAGTTGGTGGCCATCAGTGCCTCCCATGGAAAAAATTTCCATAGTTTCACTCTGTTTTGCATGAGGAAGTACGGTTATCTCTTGAAGCAGAAGGCAGCGCCCGTGAGACGCGAGCTGTGAATATGACATGTGCTAATGCAAGCACCCAAGATATGTCCTAACACACATACTGCAAAGTTGCAGCACCACCCATATCTGTCTGTTGGAGCAAAAATAGCAAAGAGTGGTGGCACCTTTAAGGACATAGAAAGCTGCTAAGTCAGACCATTGGCCCATCAAACGCAGGCTTGACGACATTGACTGGCCGTGGCTCTCCAGGGTTCTCTTCAGGAATCTCTGCCTGGCCTAGAGATGTCTGGGATTGAACCTGGGACCTTCTGCATGCAAACCAGGTGCTTTACCATGCACAAATTTATACTACCACATGCTTTAGTGAAAAAAAAATCATTTCGCTTGCACTTAAAAACAAACCTTAATTCACATATCCTAAAACAATTTTGCAAACTGAAATGAAAGCATCCTTTGAAATTTTGAATTTTGTAACGTGTACAAAAATGCATATATTAGTGAAGATTGCATACGAAAATACATTAGCTTAGTGAAAATGGCTTTGCAAAAATGTATATGCTGGGCAAAATTGCATACAAAAATGTGTATTTTAGGAGAAACTTGCTCTAAAGTGCTGGCAACCTTTCATGAGAAGATAGTTTTTTAAAAATATGCAAACTGCTGCGGAAGTAAGAACTGATGTTAAGATTGGAAAAATGAGACATGGAGAGAAACTGAAATTGACAGATTTGCTCATCCTTAGTTCTCCTGAATCCTTTAAGCAGGGCCAGCACCAGACTGCAGGGGCTCTCAGCGGTGGTGGAAGCACTACTGCCGGGGGCTTAAATAGGCCTGGCTGCGTCATGGATTAGCATGCTGTGTGCACACGTCTGCCATCACCCAAGATAGTGGTGGCATGTCGATGCCCCTGCCATCTTCAGTGATGGGAAGCATGCACGTGCAGTACACTGACACAATACTGTAGTGCCGTAGGAAGTTGCACAGCCGGCCCATGCTGGTAGCAGGGTGGGGATGCCTGGGAGGGTGGCTGCAGCTCCGTGATCTACCTCAGCATTGGGTCACTGGACACGTGCTTAGCGACCTGATGCTAGCACGGACCGCAGAACAGCCCTAGTAGCAGGGACCCCTCTCAGCAGCAGGGGCCCTTGGCCAGTGCCCAACCAGGTTGCCCACTGGAGCTGTGCCTGCCTTTAAGTATCTAGCAACACCCCTGCTTCCAGACCCATTTCAGGACAGAATGATCCTTGGTTGTCTCGTGGTGGTTTTCTTTTCATTGTTGTTGCTGTGTTTATACAATGAATCCATATAAAATGAGATAAAAAGAGCAGGCTGGGGATTAATACAGACAAAGACAACAGAGACAGCATCCTCTTCGCCTTAATGGTACCTTTCCTGATCTGTGGAATACTCCCCAGCTAAGCTTCCAATACTGTGTTTTAAAAGCAACTCCCGAGCATTTTGGAGTGATTTGACCTTCTGGGCTTTGCTTTCCAACTTTCTTTTTACCAATTCCTTCATTTTTGGGTCGTTTCCGCTTTTGAAGTTAAAGTAACTGTGTTGGATTTTCTTGGCAATTGCCTGTTTACATATATGTTTAATTTAATAGAGCAATGGTCACTGCTACCAATCAGTTTGACAAGGCTTACATCTCGTGCCAGGTTCTGGGTGCCACTTAAAATTAAATCCACAGTTGCAGCCCCTCTGGTGTCCTAGGGCACAGTCATTTAGGGTGTCTAGAAATTTTACCTCTTTATCAGACACTCCGGTTCACCCAACTTGGCTCTGAGGCTTCTAGCATTAGCTTGTAAGTTGGATTCCTGCACTGAGCAGGGGGTTGGACTCGGGGGCCTTTTAGGCCCCTTCCAGCTCTACTCTTCTATAAGACATCCCTCTTTTCTGTTTTTCCTGGCCTTGGAGATGGGGGACTGATGCTTTTGTTGAGGAGGAAAGAGAGGAGTTGTGGAAAGCTTTCGGTCATATGTCTCCATTTCTTGGGAAAAGGGGCAGACTTGTGACTCCTTTAAAAGAATCAAAGGAGGGATGGGAAGAGAAGGAACTTCATTGAAAGCAAAAGGAACCATTGCATCGCCCAACCCATAATAAAGACAAAGGTGGGGGAGAACATCATGAACACTGAGCTTTCCTTTGTTGTCCTCAGTGCCATGACTATAGTCTTGTTTGTTCCAAGGTTTACCCTTCCTTGACGCAGAGCCAGGAAAGTAATCTTCCTGTCGTTAAGTGCAATCAAAAACGAAACCAAGGCTGTTGCTTTGCAGAGAGAGAGAGAGAGGCAGCCATGGCAGCTGAGCACCCTGAGAAGGACCTCTGCGAAGAAGTGACTTGTTCCATCTGCCTGGAGTACTTCAGAGATCCAGTGACCACAGACTGCGATCACAATTTCTGCCGAGGCTGCCTGAAGAGATGCTGGGGGAGGGCGAATGGCAGGCTGGCATCTTGCCCTCAGTGCAGAGCGACGATTAAGCATAAGAATCTCAGGCGAAACCAAAAACTGGCAAATATTGTTGAAATAATCAGGAAAATCGAGGAGGAGAAAAATGTTGAAGACAAGGCAGGAGTATGTAGGGAGCCCATGAAACTCTTTTGCAAGGATGATCAGGCCCTCATCTGTGTTGTCTGCAACAGATCCAAGGACCACAGAGATCATGATGTTGTTCCTGTAGAAGAGGCAGCCCGGGAGTATAAGGTAAGGAATCACCACGATTAGAGTGTCCAGGTGGACAGAGAGACTTTTTTCTCCCTCTCTTATCATACTAGAACCCAGGGCCATCCAACAAAGCTGAATGTTAGAAGATTCAGGACAGGCAAAAGGAGTTAAGTTGTTGATCATTTATTTCTTGCATTTCTATCCCACCTTTTCTCCAAGGAGTTCAAGGTGGTGTGCATGCTTCTCCCCACTCCATTTTATCCTCGCAACAACTCTGTGAGGTAGGTTAGGCTGAGAGACAGTGACTGGCCCAAGGTCACCTAGTCAGCCACATGACTGAGTGGGGATTCAAACCCTGGTCTCCCAGCTAACAGTCCAACACTCTAGCCAATACTCCGCAGTGAAATTTGTTCCCACAAGAGGTAGTGATGGCCACCGACTTGGATGGCTTTGAATGAGGATTAGACAAATTCATGGAGGGTAAGGCTGTCAGTGGCTACTGTGTTCTGCTTCCACTATTGAGGGCTGTTTGCCTCTGAACACAAATTGCTGTGAGTCACAAGTGAAAAGAGCCCTGTGCCACTCATGCATGTCCCAGAGGCATGTGGTTGGCCACTGTGAAAACAGGACATTGGATGAGCCTTTGGCCAATTCAGCAAGACTTTTCTTATGTCCTTATGTTATGTTAAGATTATGTTATGTTGAAAGCCAGTGTGGTGTAGTGGTTAAGGTGTTGGACTACGACCTGAGAAACCAGGGTTCAAATCCCCACATAGCCATGAAGCTCACTGGGTGACTTGGGCCAGTCACTGCCTTTCAGCCTCAGAGGAAGGCAGTGGTTCTTCTTGGCGATCACTTGTGATCGAGTAAGATTGTCTTCCAAAATATAGTCTTTAACAATGGATCCGTCTGAATCTGTATCCACCGCTGATGTACCCAGACCATGACTTGGAGCTTCTGGATTTCACAGTCCTGCCCCCGTCGCCATTTGCCAATCGCCATGGGACTTTTGTTATGGAAGACGCCTGTGTGTGAATTTGTTTTATGTGGGGAGATCGGTGCATGACGATCAACACACAATCTTGACAGAAAAAGTCTTTGATCCAATGGCATGGGTACCATGACGATTGGAAGTCCTTTATCTGCTGCAGCCTTCATCTGCCTTCACAGCCGTTGTAACGTACACATTGTTATCCTCCGCCTGTTCTGCCGTTGAGGACTTTCTTGGATCGTTCTTTGTCTGGTTCCTCTCCCTTGACCTTACCACCATGGGTGACCCTGCTGAGAGTACATGACTCCCGACGTCATTGCTCACAGGGTTCATTGGAACACGAAAGCCCACTCACCACTACAAGGTGATGCTTGAATACTGCTTACCATGAAAATTCTATTCATAGGGTTGCCATAAGTCGGAATCGACTTGAAGGCAGTCCATTTTATGTTATGTTCCCTCTGCTGCCCAACTAGTAAAGGTGCAGGGGTCCTGTCCTCTCTTTCATTAGTCCACCCTACCTTCAGCTGAAGTATGTTTGTTTTATACTCTGCTATCACTATGGCAGTGATGTCTCTCCAGGTATAGCAGATGAGTAAGGAATGGAAACAGAAACAAAGGTAAAAGGCTGAATAGGACAGGACCGTGCTCATCAGATAGGGGTTGGGACCACAGACATCTGGGCTTTATTGGGAAAAGGGGCCAAGGCCACCCTGACCATTAAACAGAGTGAAGCAGCTGCCTCAGATGGCAGTGGGCAGGGTGTTGGTAGAACAGGGAGGGGGAGGGGAGGCCTGCCTTGCAGGTTCCTTAAGCTAGCCTGTCGCCCTCGGGTCCAGTGGAGGCTGCTGTCTCATTCCAAGGGTCAAAGTAAGATTCAGCTGCCTTTTCAATTGGCTTTTGTACCTGGAATATACAAGATGGTGATGCCCTCTCGTCCTGTGTCTCAGGCACTAAAATCCCTTGGACCCCAGGCCTAACATGGTTTGACAGATGTGTTCCAACTCACCATTGGTCAGAGAAGAGGCAGGGTCAGCAGGCGTGGCCAGTGTGATGGGGGACAGGGTGAGCGGGTGGGGAGGGCGAGCGAGCGGGTGGGGGAGGGCGAGCGAGCGAGCGGGTGGGGGAGGGCGAGCGAGCGAGCGGGTGGGGGAGGGCGAGCGAGCGAGCGGGTGGGGGAGGGCGAGCGAGCGGGTGGGGGAGGGCGAGCGAGCGAGCGGGTGGGGGAGGGCGAGTGAGCGGGCAGGGGAATGGGCAGGTGGGGAGAGTGATCGAGCGGACAGGCAGCTCCCTCCCTGCGATCCATGGCAGGGAGCCTGCCGTGGAAGAGGAACACTACTCCCCCACCATAACCAGGGGCCCTTCAGGGGGCCCTTTGGGCCGTGGAGCCCTCAGCCAGGGCCCCACCGGGCCATCCTTTGGAGTTGGCCATCTATAGTCCATCCAATCAGATAAAGCTTTCTAGGACCATTGCTGGCAAATGTTGGGTTGGCTGACTTTCTCCTGTTTGTGTAGGAAAAAATCCAGGCCCAAATGCAGCCCTTGCAGAAAAAGAGAGAGAATATTGTGCAACGGAAGCTGGTAGAAGAGCAGAAGAAGCAGAAATGTTTGGTAGGCATTTGCTGTTCTGGAGAAAGAGAATGAACTAGGAGACTCCTGGGGAGACCACAGACATGTTAGTGTTCACTGTGAGCACATCTTGTTCCTTGGTGTCTTACATGCTGGCCCACACAGGCAAGTTCATAACTTGACAGCTCTAGTGCTGAATGATGCCTTGCGAGTGTGGATGAGTGCTAGGGCTACAGAGAATTCATTCAGAATTCATGCATTCATTTGTTTATTTATATACTGCTTTTTGGCCCAAAGGTCCCCATGCCTGAATGAATCCATTCATTCATTCATTCATTCCAAATTCATTTATTCATTCCCTCGCTCACTCACTCACTCACTCATTCACTCTGGTTTATTTATATATCGCTTTTTGGGCCCCATGCAACCCAGCAGTCAGTTCACACATTCAGCAGCAAGTTTTCCATTGCTACCTAACTGTGGTGAGAGATCAAGTGACCTGCAGGCTTGGATTGATTCTCCAAAAGGGCTTATAAAATAATTCTAACATCCAAAGCTCAAAGATACAAAATCTGAAAAGAATAAAATAAGATTTCCTACTAAAGATCCAAGTACTAAAATATTTCATAAGATCATATATAGGAGGTTGTATACCATTGTTGGCATATGCTAATGAAGCAAGACCACAAATACGTTGCCGCAGTTATCAGCTTGCATTTATATTGCACTAAATCACAGCTCGGATAGCAGCAAGTTCCCCTCCCCTTTACTACGTACATGTTTTGAGAGGGAAGAATGGCATTAATCAGGCCAAAGCATGTCCACATTTATGTTCAGATCACTGATCCTGACTGACTCAAGGCCTCGTCTTGAGTACTGCATCCAGTTCTGGACACCGCACTTCAAGAAGGATGCAGACAGACTGGAATAGGTTCAGAGGAGGGCAACAAGGTGTTACGGTTTTGAAAACCTCTTTTCCCACAAAGAGTCAGGATACACGTATCTGTGCTATAAGCAGTCGTTTACTCAGACGTGGCACACAATAAACAGAAGACCAGCAAACAGTGTTGCTAACAAAAACATACAGTCGAAGTCTATTTACAGAATTCTCACAGTAGCCGCCGAGAGATTCTTTGTGCATTCGTCTTACTTTCGTTTTCCCAGCAGCACGACCAGTCCTTATCAGGCTGCGGCATTCATACAGAGCAGTCCGTGGGTGTAGGAAAGAGAGCAGCAGCATTAACACTGTGCTGCTTTATTGCTCCAGCACTCAGGATGACTGAGCGGTTTCTTGCCCTTAATCAAGTACAGCTGTTGTCTTATCTCAGCTTCTGTAGCTATTAACCTTTCAAGTTCCGTTGATGGTCAGGGGACTGGAAACAAAGCCCTATGAGGAGAGGCTGAAAGAACTGGGCATGTTTAGCCTTGAGAAGAGAAGGCTGAGGGAAGATATATCACTGTTCAAGGACTTGAAAGGTTGTCACATGGAGGGCCGGGATCTCCAGTGGATTGCACACTATAGCTGACAGGGATCAGCTGTAGCGTGCGATCAGCTGTAGGGTGGGGAGGTCATGCACTACAGCTGAGTAGGGCCCCACTTTTTGGCAGTTTTCACTTTTCGGCGGGGGCCTGGAATGGAACCTGCTGTATGAGTGGGGCCCTACCATAGAATCAGAACCACTGTAAAACAGTGCCTCCGATACCCATCTCACCAAGTTGACCCAGAAGGATACCAGGGTCAACGGTATCAAAAGCTGCTGAGAGATCAAGTAAGAGTAACAGGGTCACACTCCCCCTGTCCTTTTCCCAATAAAGGTCATCCATCAGGGTGACCAAGGCCAATTCAGTCCCATATTTATTTTATTTATTTATTATTTCAATTTATATACCGCCCTTAGCAGAATAGCTCTCAGGGCGGTGAACAAACAAGATATAATACAATATATCATAGTAAAAAATCACAAAAACATGTACAAACAAACAACAGAAAGCACAACAAAAACAAAATACAACACAAATTAAGAAGGATACATGTTAAAAGTAGAAAGATTAAGAAAATTAAAAGATTAAAATGCCTGGGAGCATAAAAAAGTCTTTACCTGGCGCCGGAAAGATAGAAGTGTAGGCGCCAGGCGTACCTCTTCAGGGAGGCTGTTCCACAACTCAGGGGCCACCACAGAAAAGGCCCTAGATCTAGTAACCACCCTCCGGACTTCCCGATGAGCTGGTACCCGGAGAAGGGCCTTAGATTCTGAACGAAGTGAACGGGTAGGTTCATAGCGAGAGAGGCGTTCCACAAGGTATTGAGGTCCCACGCCGTGTAAGGCTTTATAGGTCAAAACCAGCACCTTGAATCTCGCCCGGAAGCAAATAGGAAGCCAGTGCAGACGCGCCAGAATAGGTGTTATATGCGAAGACCGACTGGTCCTCGTCAATAGTCTGGCAGCCGCGTTCTGCACCAGCTGAAGCTTCCGAACTGTCTTCAAGGGCAGCCCTACGTAGAGCGCATTACAGTAATCCAATCTTGAAGTTACCAGAGCATGAACAACGGAGGCGAGGTCGTCCCTGTCCAGATACGGGCGTAGTTGGGCTACCAGACGAAGATGGTAAAATGCATTCCATGCCACCGAGGCCACTTGGGCCTCGAGAGACAAGGAAGAATCGAAAAGAACCCCCAAACTACGTACCTGTTCTTTCAGGGGGAGTGTAACCCCATCCAGAACAGGGTGAACATCCACCATCTGAGCAGGGAAGGCGTTCACCAGCAGTGTCTCGGTCTTGTCTGGATTGAGTCTCAGTTTATTAGCTCTCATCCAGTCCATTATCGCGGTCAGGCAACGGTTCAGCACATCAACAGACTCACCTGAAGAAGATGAAAAGGAGAAATAGAGCTGTGTGTCATCAGCATATTGATGGCAACGCACTCCAAAACTCCTGATGACCACACCCAGCGGCTGCATGTAGATGTTGAAAAGCATGGGGGACAAGACCGACCCCTGAGGGACTCCACAATGGAGAGTCCATGGTGTCGAGTGATGTTCCCCAAGCACTACCTTCTGGTGACGGTCCGCGAAGTAGGAGCGGAACCACTGCCAAGCAGTGCCCCTGACACCCAACTCCGCGAGTCTCCCCAGAAGGATACCATGGTTGATGGTATCAAACGCCGCTGAGAGATCAAGGAGAATCAACAGAGTCACACTCCCCCTGTCCCTCTCCCGACAAAGGTCATCATACAGGGCGACCAAGGCTGTTTCGGTGCCAAAACCGGGCCTGAAACCGGATTGAAACGGATCTAGATAATCGGTTTCATCCAAGAGCGCCTGGAGCTGGCCGGCAACCAGTTGGCCAAAAACATAACCAGGCCTGAACCCAGACTGGGATGGGTCAAGATGATCTGTTTCATCCAAGAGTACCTGCAATTGCTGTGCCACAACCCTCTCAATCACGTTCCCTAAAAAGGGGGTATTTGCAAACAGTAAGTAATTGTTGCAGACCAATGGGTCCAGGGTGGGCTTTTTCAGGAGCGGTTGGATCACCACCTCTTTCAGGGCAGCTGGAACCATTCCCTCCTGCAATGATGCATTGACCACACCTGGATCCACACCCTTCCCCTAAATGCCTTAGATTTGGGATGGAACAGGCACATGGCCACTTCTCCCCCATGTGAACAGATTGCCACATGAGAAAAGTGTCAGAAATAGGCCCACACACTGAATTCCAGTTGGCCAAAAACAGGTTATCGCATACGCATTCCACGTCACATTCAGAACGTTCCCAAACCTCTTGGTCTTTTCAAATGATTGAATGATTCAGTATGCAAGTCAAAACAAATGGTAGTTTAACTATCATAGATAAATGTTTTTTGGGGGAAAGGGAGCAGGGTGTTGAAGCATGTCCGGCAAACACCTAAGAGAAAAAGTGGGTAAGGATCTTGTGGAAACAGCCCTATCTTCAGTACTCCCAAGAGAAAAAGAAGCATTATGTGCCAAATTCATTCATTGCTGCAGTGACAGGCTCTTGCTGATTTGAATGGGTTGTATCCTTCCTTTCTTCCCCCATGTGCCCCCAAAGTCTGCTTTGGAGGGTTCCTCAACACCTTGGACCAGATTGTGAGGGTAATGAGAGCTGCAGGGGGGCGGAAAGGGAATTTCTGTTCTGCTAAGAGAAGTGTGTTGCACAAGTGGATCAGCACAGCACTGGATAGAATTAGAACCCAATGACGGAGTCTCATGGTTGACTTCTGCCCTTTTCCCAATTTCTTTGGTCCTCCCCCCATCTAGACACAGGTAGGAGCAGAGAAACACGGTGTCAGGTTTGCTTTTAAGCAAATGCAGAAGTTTCTGAAGGAAAATGAGCGCCGTTGGTTGGCCCAGCTAGAAGATCTGCAGAGAGAGATTGAGAAGAGATGGAAAGACAATGTCACCAGCCTCTCAGAGGAGTCTTCCTGTCTGGGTGGGCTGATCGCAGAGATGGAGGGGAAATGTCAGCAGCCAGCTAGTGAATTCCTACAGGTGAGACTTAAGACAATGACAACTCCCAGTTATTTGGGAGTAAAGAAGACATATTTTTAACATGTTTTTAAACCTTTTCTTTTTTTAAAGAAAGATATTTTTAAAGCCTTTTTTAAAATGTTTTAAAGATGTTTTGTTTTAATATATTTTAAAGTCTGTTTTTATTGTGTTTTAAAGTGTTTTTAGTGCTTTTGTTTGCTGCCCTGGGCACCTACTAGGAGGAAGGGTGGGATATAAATCAAATAATAAATAAATATTTCCAATGAGTAATGATTGTTTTCCCCCAGACAAGGAAGGGAAAAGGGAATCCCCAATCGAAGTAGCCCAGCATGTGTTTTGTCTCTGCCCCTGAGAGCCATTTCTGTTTTTCTTTCAGGACATCAAATGCACTTTGAGCAGGTAGGTGGCTCTTTTTCTCTCCCCTTTCTATTTCTCCTGGTTTTCTTTTTCCTGGAAATAAAACTTCAGGAAACTTCAATCCCTTTTGAAACAAACTGCAAAATAGGGCCGCAACATCTGTGCAATCAATCATTAGACCAGGAATGAAGAACTTGTGGTCCTCCGGATATGGCTGGATTAAAACTGCCGTGACCGTTGGCCATGCTGCCTGGGGTTGATGGGAGTTGGGAGTCCAACAACATCTGGAAAGCTGCACATTCCCTAGACCTGCATTAGAAGCTGTTTATTCTGGGGGACAGTATGAAGGAGCCTGAAATTAAATTTCCTGTGCACAGTGGGAACTGCCCAGGCCCTTAACGTCTGATATCCATCAGTTTCTTGAGGAAAGCTAGATGCTAGGACTGTGCACAGTGCCCTCCCCACCCTTGATTCACCCCAGGGCCCTGATCCAATCTCCCCACCCATCAGGCAGACCCAGTCCCAACTGACGCAAGGACCACCCGCTTAACCCCAGATCTGGTCCCGAATTAGTTTGGGGGCAGGTCTGGTGTTTAATTAGGATTCTCTGCAGGGAAGCTGTTTGCAAAGGAGCACCCTGCACCCAACAGAACTGATGCCTCCCCTCAACAGCTGTTGCCCAGAGCCATTGATTCTGCAGGGTGCTGGTTCACAAGCAGCTTCCTTGCAGAGAATCATAATTAATCTTTTGCAGCAAAAACAATAAAGGGTCTTGTGCCGTCTTAAAGGCAAACAAATTTATTACAGCATAAGCTTTCATGGATTGCAGTCTGCTTCATCAGGTGCATGATGTGATAATCATGCGTTTCAGCAACATGCATACATGTTTGAGAGAGGGAGGCAGAATTGTAAATGCTGAGGTCAGAAGGAAAAGAAGTGCAGATTTTTTTAGCAGTACCTGTTTACACAAAAACAAACATCATTTTGGGATTAGAACTTCTGCCCCAAGATGATTGATTAAGGAATCTTTCTATGAGTGAGTAAGTATCCAGCCTGCCATTCCATATTGCAACAGGGATGGGGAACCTGTGCCCCTTCTATTGTTGTTGGACTCCAGCTCCCATCATCTCGGACCGCTGGCCAGGCTGGCTGGGGCTGATGGGAGTTGGAGTCCAACAACATCTGTAGGGCCATAGGTTGGACTGGGGGAGAAATTTGATTCAGTTTGGAATAAAAAACAGTCATCAAATTTGCGCTTTCCAAAACAATATGAGAATCAAAACACAGCATCCTTGAAAGTTTGCCTGTAACTGAATTTTGCAATCCAGTTCTCCAACCAAAGAATATTTACGAAAATGCAACTATTAGGGGAAAATGCGTATGGAAATATTAGTGAAAATAGCATACAAAAATCCATTATATTTGGAGAAATTGCTTCAAAAATATATACGTTAGTCAAAACTACATACAAAAATGTGTTTATTTTAGGAAATTCAGACTAAAATATTCTGGATGATTAAAAAAATGCAAATGTTTTCTTGTAGCGCGATCAGCTGTAGGAATTGAATTTAACGTTGGAAAATTTAGAAAATGAGAGTCTCAAAATTGACATATCCTTCCATCTGTAACCACAGGCTCTCTGTCCCTGCGCTGCAGGTTTTCAGGGGGCTAGGGCATTTTAACCATTCTTGAAACCTATTTTTCCTCATCCTTCCAGGTGTCAGGAGGGGCAACTGAGGAAGGTGGTGGAAATTTTTTCCGGGCCAGAGGAAGGACTCAGAAGCTACTCTCAGAAAAGCCTGGTTCTCAAAAAAGTCATGGAAAAATTTGAAGGTATTTGGGGAACAGCTCTAGGAGGGGGATGGATCCAAGTCTCTGGGAGTATTCCATTTCCAGGTGGGTTGCATGGACAGTGAGTGCCTTGGTAAGGGTGGACCGGCTTTCTCTGCAGTGTTCCTGGAGCTGCCATCCGACTTCGTCCCCTCTGCCCATTTCTACAATGGGGCTCAGGTTGTCTTCGATTTCAGTACCCTCCCTTATCAAAGTTTCCAGTTACGGAGGATCCACCCTACGCCATGGATTCAGCCTACAACCACTCTTTTTCCACTGTGTTCTTCTGCCTGTAAATGGTCTTACCTGTTTTTAATGTTGTAGTTTTACATTGCAGTAACTCGCCCTGGGACCCTATGGTGAAGGGTGGGTAAGAAATAAAATAAATAAATAGATATCTCACGCAGCCTTCCCCCACCCTGGCGCATGGCTTGCTGAGACCAATGGGAGCTGCAGTCCAAAACAGCTGGAAAGCACCAGGTTGGCAACGGCTGTTGTACTGAATCTCTTGTCCTGCCCCTCCTTACCTCCATTCTCTGCCAGTAGGCCTGTTTGTGAGTAAGTGTTCCTTCCAGCTGGGTGCTTCCTCACAAGTAAGGCCCATGCTGCACAGATAAAGCGCCCCTGCTGGCCTCAGCCGTTTGTGTTCAAGTCACTTCCAGATTGGATCCATGCAATTTACCTTACATGAGTCTGCCTGTCAAGACAGTCTGGATACTTCAGCTGGCAAAAAATGTGGCTGCCTGAGTTGTGTCTTAAATCCACAGGTTATACAGATTACACATTGTACGGATTCTTTGTCAACTTCATTGGTTGCTAATCTATCCCCAGGCTCAGTTCACAGTATTAGCTTTGACTGTTAAAGACCTATTTGCTTTTGAGCCGAATTCAAGGTGCTGGTGCTTATGTTTAAAACCCTAAATGGTCTGGGACTAGGGATATAAGGAGGCAGTGATTTCTGTTCCATCCTGGATTAGTCGCAATCAGCACTGTTTCCATTCTGCTACAGCTCAGCTTCTGCCAAAACCTACATTCTTCTTCTTGCTATGCACAGTGGCCAAAATTAATGTAATTAATTAAAATAACTAATTAAATGTTCTTAGCAAATACCATTTGAATTCACTTGTGTGATTTCCATTCCTGGGCTCGAACATGCAAATCATGGCAATTCCTAAAAATTATCTAGCATCCCTATCTGGGACCCAATACCTGAAGGAGGGACCCCTATACCAGGGGTCAACAGTGTGGCACCAGTGAGCTCACCTGTGGCCACTGTTGGCAGAAAAATATGAACACGCAGCTGAGGTACAAACAAGAAATGTTTATGAACAACAATTTTATAACAAAGAGGGGGAAAGAACATAAACATCAAGCTAGCAAGACAGCAACTTAATTGTCATCTTGTAACTGTCACGACCGACTAGCAGATGGAATGTTCAGGTGATCTGGACTAGGAGTGGAAAGATCTGTCAGTTTCCGCTTTTTCCATTTCTCATTTCTCCAGTCTTAAATTCAGTTCTCCACATTTCTTCAGCAATTTGCAATTTTTTTAAAAAAAAACATCCTCATGAAAAAATCCTTGCCTCTTGTTTTAGGACAATCCAGGTTTGAATAAAATTTGCATATGCTAAATTGGGAATAGCCAATGTGGTGCTCTCCAGATGTTGTTGGATTACAGTTCCCATCACCCCTGACCGTTGCCCATGCTCGCTGGGGCTGATGGGAGTTGGACTCTGAAGCAGAACTTGGATGGATTTAAAAGAGGATTAGACAAATTCATGGAGGAAAAGGCTGTCAGTGGTTACTTGCCATGATAGCTATGCTCTGCCCCCATAGGTGGAAGCTTTTTATGAAATATTTGGTTCATGCTTCTGTGGGCTCCCAAAACTGACTAGGCCTCTGGTTCTAGCAAAATAGCAAGATTATTAATAGAACTGCTGAAACTGCTTCTGCAAGGCTCATAAAGGAAGTAAGAACTGCGGTGCTTGCCAAGATGCAGTTAGGAAATGGGGTGTAGGTATTCAGGGAAATGGTTACTTTGTGGGAAAGAAAGTTGTTTTGACATGAGGATGTCTAGATATAGAATTGCTGATGCCAACATTATTCCTATACATATGCCTTTTGTTGTTGGACTGTGTAACAGTTGTGTCATCGATTTACGTCATTAAGGGTATATATACCCCCTGCGTGGAGGCATTCGGGGGACTTACACTGAGACTTTATCTCTGTGTGGTTCTGCAAGCAATTGCTGGTCTTTGAATAAAGAATCTGATTAAAGTGCCAATCCTTGGTCTTGAGAGTATTGATTAGGGCCTCCCAGGATCAGACTTGGCAGGTATATGCCACGTTTTGGCGCCTGCAACAGGGAGAGAGCTCTTTGCACTCAGGTCCTGCTTGTGGGCTTCCCATGGGGGCAACTGATTGGTCACTGTGAGAACAGGATGCTGGACTAGATGGGCCACTGGCCTGATCCAGCAGGCTCTTCTTGTGTTCTTATGGAGGGCACCACATTGGCTACCCCTGTGTGAATTGGTACATATAGGGGCAGTTTTAGAAATGCATGGTTGCTCACTCTGATTAATATGATTTTGTGAATGACATACTGCTGTATGCAGTGTCTGAGTAAATTTATCAATTTTTCTTCCCCTCAACAGAGTCTTTGGAGGAAGCACTGAACAAAGGTAATTTTGTGACACTGAATGGGAAGCAAAACTTTGATGAAGGAAGGTGGGAGGAGCCCTCTTTTAACTCTTGGAAGCCACATTCAACCCCCACCCCCAAAATTAATTAATTCAATATAGCGCTACTTATGTTTGAGGAAGGGCCATAGCTCAGTGGTAAAGCACATGCTTTGCATGCAGAAGCCCACATGTTCAGTCCCCGGCATCTACAGACGGGGACAGGAGAGACTCCTGTTTGAAACCCTGCCAGTCCGGGAGAACCGCTGACAGTCAGTGTCAACAATATTGGGTTAGATGAACTAACAGTTTGATTTGGTACAAGGCTGCTTCCTGTGTTCCTAATTACTGTACTTGTCTCAAACAATATCATATTACATGAGAGCTCCTTTTTTACAACATAAAGTGACATATATGCTACAAGTATGTTGGTCTGGCTTTAAATTTGTCACATTTTCTTCCACATAAACAGGGCCGCTGAAGGAAACGCGGAGCAAAGGTAACTCTTAGCAAGAAACTGAAGGAGATGAGAAACTCTTGATGGGCAAGGAAGGCTCAAATAGCTGGTTGCATCTGGCAGGCGATTCCACACTCCTCTCTTTAATAATAATAATAATAATAATAATAATAATGTAGTAATAGGCTCCTGCTGGGAGGAAAGGTAGGATATAAATCAAATAATAATAATAGTAGTAGTAGTACAATAAGAATTATTTCTTTCCTGCCTTTCCTCCCAAAGAAGACCAGGGTGACAAACACCATAGCAGTAAAAAACCCTTATTTAACATTCAAAAACAACTAAGTACTTCTAAAAACATTAAGAACATTTAAAATTTTAGCAGCCCACAATCACTACTTTCAATTGCAAGTGGAATAGCAACTCTGCTTCCAGACTTCTGGAGTCCAAACCACATTCTGCAGTCACGTGGGTAGTCAGCTCCGAATGTTGTGGAAGGAGCAGTTTTCGTTGGGACCGTGGTGTGTGTGTATGTGGGGGACAGGGTTAAATCCTCCCTCTCTGAACCCCGAACTGTGATTCCTGCTCCCCAGAGGCAATGGGGGTGTGTGTGGGAAGACACTGACATAAAGGCAGTAGTATTGGAAAGGGGAGGATTAAATTGATAGAGCTGATTTCTAGAGAGAAGAGACAGATCATAGAGAAGGGAATGATTAGAGCAAACTAGCAAATGGATGAAACTGAGATTATCCTACTTTGGACACATCATGAGAAGACATGATTCACTAGAAAAGACAATAATGCTGGGAAAAACAGAAGGGAGTAGAAGAAGAGGAAGGCCAAACAAGAGATGGATTGATTCCATAAAGGAAGCCACAGACCTGAACTTACAAGATCTGAACAGGGTGGTTCATGACAGATGCTCTTCGAGGTCACTGATTCATAGGGTCGCCATAAGTCGTAATTGACTTGAATGCACATAACAACAACAAGCAAATGGCTAGCTAGAGCAATTTATACAGGCGAGAATAGCATTGTCACAAGCCATTTACACCTGGGGAAATTGCGCAACAGTTCCATTATGTTTTTAAAGTAATTGGCTTGCTGTTTATTTCAAGAGTCAGTACAAGCTTCTTGTTTTAACTTTTAAAGCTTTACATGATCTGGCTCCTCATTTCTCATTATAGCCGTGCTGGGGATCTCCGCCCCTCAAACTTTGTGCTTCTTACCCATCCCAGGGTGGTTTGCTCTTTAGTTCAACTACATCCATTTTCTCTTGCTGCTCCATATTCCTGGAATTGTCTCCCGGACCACTTGCAAACTGCTCCCTCCGTTTCAGTTTTTAAGTCTTATCTAAAAACCTTGCTTTTTTCCAAAGCTTTGGAATTTTGGTTTAGGTTTTTTATTTTTATCATTTGTATACCTACAGGACATGTATTTGCAGTCCTTGCTTTGTCCTCTATTTGTTTCCCCTCCCATCCTTTGTTGTCCTCATTTTATTTTTAGATTGTCCACCTTTTGGGGCAGACACTGTTGGTGTTTGCGGATGTTTGCGTGATCAGCGCAGCTTACACTTGAGATTGAGACAGTCAAGAAACTCCAGAGGCAAGAGATAGTTTAAGAGTCCTTTACTCGGACATTAAGGAATGAACGCTTACAAAGCAGTTTCACTTTCCTCCTAACAAGAAACACTCAGTAACAGAACTCCACAGAAAGCCGCTTCTTCTCCTTGAGCAAAACCCTCACAGAAATCAAACCCCCACAGAAAGCTGGCAAAAGCTTCTCCAGCCTTTATCTCACACAGTGAGATAAAGGCTGGAGAAGCTTTTTCTTCTTTTTTTATCCTCCAACTCAGCGAATAGACACTTGATTGTTTTATTTTATGTACAGTGCCATGTGCATTTGATAAATTGATGATGATGATAATAAAGCATCTACCATGCATGCAGGAGGCCCCAGACTCAATCCCCAGCATCTCCAGGTAGGACAGGGAAAGATTCCCTGCCCGAAACTCTAGAGAGCTGCTGCCAGTCAGTAAGGCCAATATTGAGCTAGATGGACCAATGACTCAGTATAAGGCAGCTTGCTGTGTTGCTCTTAGGAAGGAACACAAAAGGCTTCTGTAGAGCTCTGCTTCCCACCACCACCACCTTGCTCTGAGAACTTAAAATTTCAACCAAAGTTTAAACAAAACTTCTTGGCTACCTGCTCTGTCAGCCACCTTGCCCAGAATGCATTGCTCTGAGGAACTGTTACTCCCTGGTCCTTTCTCAGTGGGTGGCAGGGAGGAGGGAGAGCTAACGGTCACTGCTGCAGCGCAAAACAGAACAAGAAAAGACCAATGAGGCCGCCACCAGTATCAACGGTGAGGCAAGGGGTGGCAAGGCGGCACCTGCCCTGTGGAATTCCCTCCCCTTTAATATTAGGCAGGCACCATCTCTGCTGTCTTTTTGGTGCCTATTGAAGACCTTCCTCTTTCAACAATCCTTTTAAGGTGAGACCTATCCCAGTCTGCGTCTGTGTTGGAATTGCTGTTTAATATGTTCTTAAGCCTTCTTTTTAAAATGTTTTTAATCTTAGAAGATGTTTTGAAAGCTTTTTTTAAGAAACCTTTTAAAGATGTTTTAATGTGTTTTAAAGTTTGTTTTTATGATGTTTTTAGAGTGTTTTTAGTTTATTTATTTTTTATTTTATTTAATTTATATACCGCCCTAAGCCCGAAGGCTCTCTGGGCGGTGTACATAGAAGATAAAAACAAGTACAATGTATAAATACAATAAATACAATGAATCAAAAACCAAAAACAGACAAACAATACAAAAACCAAACAACGTCAAGAATACAAAATAATGCTAAAATACTGTAAAGTACACTTTAAAATGCATGGGAGTATAAAAAGGTCTTCACCTGGCGCCAAAAAGACAGCAGCGTCGGCGCCAGGCGCACCTCATCAACAACACCATTCCATAGTTCGGGAGCCACAACTGAAAAGGCCCTATTTCTAGTCACCACCCTCCGAGCTTCTCGATGAGATGGTACTCGGAGGAGGGCCTTAGATGTTGAGCGCAGTGTACGGGTAGTTTCATATTGGGAGAGGCGCTCCGCCAGGTATTGCGGTCCCATGCCGTGTAAGGCTTTATAGGTCAAAACCAGCACTTTGAATTTAGCCCGGAAACAAATAGGAAGCCAGTGCAGATGGGCCAGAACAGGTGTTATATGAGCAGACCTTCTGGTCCGCGTCAACAATCTGGCCGCTGCATTCTGGACTAACTGTAGTTTCCGAACTATCTTCAAGGGCAGCCCAACGTAGAGCGCATTGCAGTAGTCCAATCTAGAAGTTACCAGAGCATGAACGACTGAGGTGAGGTCATCACTGTCCAGATAGGGACGTAGCTGGGCTACCAATCGAAGATGGTAAAAAGCATTCCGTGCCACTGAGGCTATCTGAGCCTCGAGAGACAGGGAAGAGTCAAAAAGAACTCCCAAGCTACAAACCTGTTCTTTCAAGGGGAGTGTAACCCCATCCAGAACAGGGTGAACATCCACCATCTGGGCAGAGAAGGCACTCACTAACAGCGTCTCGGTCTTTTCTGGATTAAGCTTCAGTCTGTTAGCTCCCATCCAATCCATTATCGCGGCCAGGCAACGGTTTAGTACGTTAACAGCCTCACCTGAGGAAGATGAAAAGGAGAAATAGAGTTGCGTGTCATCAGCGTACTGGTGACAACGCACTCCAAAACTCCTGATGACCACACCCAGCGGCTTCATATAGATGTTAAAAAGCATGGGGGACAGGACCGATCCCTGTGGGACTCCACAATGGAGAGTCCAGGGTGTCGAGCAGTGTTCCCCAAGCACTACCTTCTGTTGACGACCCACCAAGTAGGAGCGGAGCCACTGCCAAGCAATACCCCCAACTCCGTGAGCCTTCCCAGAAGGATACCATGGTCGATGGTATCAAAAGCAGCTGAGAGATCAAGGAGAATCAACAGGGTCACACTCCCCCTGTCCCTCTCCCGACAAAGGTCATCATACAGGGCGACCAAGGCTGTTTCGGTACCAAACCCAGGCCTAAAACCGGATTGAAACGGATCGAGATAATCAGTGTCATCCAAGAGCCCCTGGAGCTGGCCGGCCACCACCCGTTCCAGAACCTTGCCCAGGAACGGAACATTCGCCACAGGTCTATAATTGTTCAAGTTATCTGGGTCCAAGGAGGTTTTTTTCAGGAGTGGTCTCACCACCACCGCTTTTAGGCAGTCAGGGACCACTCCCTCTTGCAAAGAGGCATTGATTACCTCCTTGGCCCAGCCGGCGGTTCCGGTCCTGCCAGCTTTCACCAGCCAAGAGGGGCAAGGATCCAGCACAGACGTGGTCGCACGCACCAGTCCAAGAATCTTGTCAACATCCTCAAGCTGCACCAACTGAAACTCATCCAATAAAAAAGGACAAGACCGTGATCAGGATGCTTCATTGGATCCAACTGCTGTAATATTGGAATCTAAGTCCCGACGAATGCAAGCGATCTTATTTTGGAAGTGTCCAGCGAACTCATCACAGCGGGCTACAGATGAGTCTATAGTATCCTGAGGGCCAAGATGTAAAAGCCCTCGTACAGTTTTAAAAAGCTCCGCTGGGCGGGAGAGTGATGCCTTAATACTGACAGCAAAATATCTCTTTTTTGCTGCCCTCACCGCTGCTGTATATCGCTTAGAGCAGGCACTTACCAAGGCATAATTGCATTCGTCGGGAGTCCGCCTCCATCTGCACTCAAGCCTCCTCCTCTCTTGCTTCATCGCACTCAGCTCCAAGGTATACCATGGGGCTGTATGAGCTCTACAAAGGAGGGGGCACATGGGAGCGATCGTGTCAACCGCCCGGGTCATCTCCGTATTCCACAATTCAACCAGGGCTTCAACAGGAGCGCCAGTCTTCTCAGTCGGAAAATCCCCCAGAGCCCTTTGGAAACCCTCAGGATCCATTAGTCTCCGGGGGCGGACCAATTTAATAGGTCCCCCACCCTTGCAGAGGGAAAGGGTCGCCGTAAGCCTAAACCTCAGCAAGCGGTGATCTGTCCATGACAATGGGGTAGATGAAAAACACCCCACCACCAGATCACCATCTCCATGTCCAGTGGCGAAGATCAAATCAAGGGTATGTCCCGACACATGCGTCGGGCCAGTAACAAACTGAGACAGCCCCATGGTTGTCATGGACGCCATGAAGTCCTGAGCCGCCCCAGATAAAGCAGTCTCGGCATGGACGATGAAGTCCCCCAGTACCAACAGTCTAGGGGACTGCAACAATACCTCCGAGACTACCTCTGTCAGCTCAGTTAGGGAATTTGTTGAGCAGCAGGGCGGGCGGTACACCAACAAAATTCCCAACCTGTCTTTCTGGCCCAGCACAAGGTGGAGACACTCCAAACCAGTCGTCACCTGTACAGGGTGCTTGGTGAGTGAGAAAGAACTCCTATAGACCACAGCAACCCCACCTCCCCGACCTTCGGCTCTACCATAATGCTGAACCATATACCCAGGTGGGCAAAGCTGGGAAAGGGCAACTCCTCCCATATCACCCACCCAGGTCTCGGTTATGCACGCCAGGTTGGCCGCCTCGTCCACAATTAAATCATGAACAAGGGAGATCTTATGCTGTACCGACCTGGCGTTTAACAACAGCATATGGAGATCCGAAGGCTGACTAGGACAACCAGCAGTCCTGGGGATGTGAGGAGAACCGGAACGGGTCACAGACACTACTTGTCTGGGACGGGTTCCCCTTACCTGGCCTGCTCTCCTCACAACACCATACCTCCCATTACCCGTCACTATGCTAATTGCGGCCCCCGAAGGCCTCCCCGATTGATGTATAATACTCTCTCCCAGGCACATATTAAAACAGATAAAAGCACCAATACACACACACCTGATCACATTCATGCCAAATAATCAACACACTTAATCAATAATACAATACAATAAACATGTACTCATACACTCAAACAATATTAAAACTACAACGCAATTCCAACTAAAGACTCACATACATTAACAGCTCAATCATTCACAAAACATAAAACACATTCAAGCCTATTCATTACATCCAGGTGGCAGCAATGAGTTAAAATGTTGCAATCTCAGTGCCGCAACTATGTTAACAACACTGGCCGTTCTTAAAGAGGCCGTAATAGCAGCAACACACTGATGACACAATGGCGATGGGACAGAAAGAGCAAAACCACAGCAATATCCCAAAATAAGAAAAATTGACATTCGCGTCCCAAAACAAACGGCGGTCCACTCCGTCTCCGATAACAGAACAGCGAAGACAATGATGGTAGAGACGACCAAGCAACCAACAAACAGCAACGATGATCGACAACGCAGCAAGGCGGAGAGCACACGAACGACGACAGGGCAGAGCAGAGCGCAAGCGGCAACAACAGCACCCACAATGACAGCAGCCCGAAGCAGCAACGCCACAGCGACCAAGAGCCAGCGACCCGAAGAAGGAGCAACGACTCCAACGGCGAAAGACGCCCCGCGGCGACAGCAAGCGGCAGCAAGCAGCAACCAGCAAGCGGCGAAACAGCAAGCGGCAGCAAGCAGCAAGCGGCGAAACGGCAGCACCCAAGCCGCCCGAGCGCAACACAACAGCCCGGGCCACAGCACAACGGCAGCGGGGTCAGAGCCGTTCGAAGCCACGGCGTCCCAAGGTGAAGGCCGCAACGTTGGTAGACTAACTCGTACTCGCCCTCCGTCAAGAATAAAAATAACAGTGGTTGTTTGGATACATCAAAATCTATCCAGAGTCCTGGGATAACAGGTAGTGCTTTTGTTTGCCACCTTGGGCTCCTGCCAGGAGGAAGGGGGAGATATGAATCTAATAATAATAATAATAATAATAACAATAATAATAATAATAATAAAGGGGGGAAAGAGAGAGAAATGGGTGGCAGCAGCTCTCTCGTGCCTCGGAAAGTAGACACTTTCACACAGACCCTGGTTTCCTTGCTGCAGCAGCTGAAGCCAATCCTTTAAAAAAAAAAATCCCATTCACCATCTATCTGTTCTTTCTTTCTCTCTCTTTTGTCCTGCAGTGAACGTGATTCTGGATCCTAACACGGCACATCCTTTCATCGTTCTCACTGAGGATCTGACAAGCATGAGATGGGAAGACGGATACCGGGTCCTGCCCGACAACAACCTAAGGAGATTTGATAGGGAATTCTGTGTGCTGGGCTGTGAGAGCTTCACTTCAGGAAGCCATTGGTGGGAGGTGGAGGTGGAAGAGGAGGACGGGGCAATGTGGGCTTTAGGGGTTGCACGAGAGTCTGTCAGGAGGAAGGGAATTTTCAGGTTTAGTCCGAATGAAGGGATCTGGGCTGTGGGGAGGAGAACGCATGATTCATCCTGGCGTCAGATATATGCTTTAACTTCCCCAGAGTGGACCCCTTTGGTCTTGAGCCATAAGCTCAGGAAGATCCAGGTGTCCCTGGACTATGAAGAAGGCCATGTAGAATTTTTTGATGCTGATACAAACGATTTGATCTTCACTTTCTCTTCAGCCTCATTCTCTGGAGAGACAATCCGGCCCTTTTTCCAGGTGGTGTCAGGTGTCAGAATGAATTGCTGAATCTTGAGGAGAATCCTCATCTACGCACCTCTCAGAACAGAGGTGACACCCATTGGAAATATTGGGATGCAACTCAGTTTGTATTGAGAGGCTGGTGGGTTTGCATGGGGAAGGGTGGGTAGAGTCTCTTTGCTTTGTAAACCACAGTTCTTCAACTTTGGGTCCCCAGATGTAGTCAGACTACAACTCCCATCAGCCCGAGCCAGCATAATCCATGGCCAAGGATAATGGGAGTTGTAGTTCAACATCTGAGGACCCACAGCTGAAGAACAAACACTGTCTTGGACTGTTTTTTGACCTAACATCTGCTGATCTTCCATCAGGTGCTTGACTGATACTCTTAGGGGTTGCTGACTTCATTTCCTGCTATTCCCTTCTTCATTATCCCACCTTGGGAGAAGAGAATCTTTCCTTTATCTCTGTCTCCTGAAGAGATGAAAGTGCAAGCATGTCTCTTTGCATCTCCAGCTATAGTTAGCTAGAACTAGGACCTTTCCTATCTGTTATTTCCTATAATAAATGAAAGCTTTATTGTTTTCTTAAAGCCAGAGTCTCAGTGTGATTGTATCCAGGATAAAGTGTGCCTGCTAAAGTTCTCTACAGTGAGGTGGGGAACCTGGAGCCCTTCCAGATGCAGTTGGAGTACAACTCCCATCCTTGTAACACTGGCCATTCAGGTTAGGGCTGATGGGAGTGGGACCAACATCTGGAAGGCCATAGGTTCTCCTCCCCCCAGTTCTATACCTTTCTCAGAACCAGACAAGAGGCTGCAGACTTTGGACCCCTCCAGATCACCTGTTTATTGAGCATTTATCTGCATTTGCTTGTATAATGCTTATATGGATTTTATCCACTTTTTATTTATTCTTTCTGATTTGTTTGTGTGGCAGCTATACAACAATAAACACCTGTTCTATATACATCCTACATTTATGCACATCTTGGTTGGATGGGGAAGAAAAACCCTTGTTAATTAATTATTGTATTTTAACTGATTAACTTGATATTTGTTTTATTTTTGTACTTCAACCTTTTGTTAGTTGCTTTGTGACTTTCTGGCTGTTAAAAATGATGAATGAGTGAATAATAAATAAATTAAAATCCTGAATTACTTGAAGGGTGTTTATACATCTCCCTGTTAATTTATCCCCCACTTTTTCAATGCCTTTCCCTATCATGTTCCAAGCACCAAAAAAGTCCTGTTTTATTTTATATTTTAAAGTGGATTTGTTGTGCAAGGCGGACAGAGCCCTTTAATCCATTTTAAATGTGCAAACATACAGTGCCGGTGTATATGCTTGAATCTCTGCCACAAAAGTGACTGTCTGGAGGCATTCTTGGGGATTTTCAGGTAGGAATCGTCCCCATCCTCTTCACTTGATTTCTAGAAAGGCAACACTGGGACTAAGGAGAAGGAAGCTGACAGCCAAAGCCACTCACTGGACAGGTTGTAAATAACAAGGCAGGCAGGACAAGGACTGAGCAGGCATTGAGCAGGGGGTTGGACTTGATGGCCTTGTTAGGCCCCTTCTAACTCTACTATGATTCTATGACTGTCTGAGGGCAGACTGAGGCTGGCGGCGCAGTGCCCCATTCACTCTAATGGAAAAACCTCCACTGTTGGCCTCCCTGCCTTCCATCCTGCCAGTGTGAATGTGCTTTTTGGCTCTTTCTTGCCAGGGTACTGTACCAGGCTACTGACAACTGCCTGCCTGTCAGTGCTTTGACACCCCAGTACAGCAGCAACAGCTTTTCTACCCACCAGCTTGCCTAGCTGATGTTGTTGATGCTGCACAGATCAGCTGCTGTCAGGCAGCTGACCTGGAGGCAGCACCCCCTTGTGGGTGTGCTAAGTGACACACCAGGTATATTGAATTAATGTGAAGAAAGTGGATAGGGAAATCGTGCCTCCTTGTAATGGTCAAACTTGGAGATCATCCAATGAAACTGATTAGCAAGAGATGAAGGACAGACAAACTTAGTTTACCACACAATGCATACTTAATTTATGGAATTAGCTGCCACAAGATGGGCTCAAGTTGCAGGAAGCCAGATTTAGACTGAACATCAGGAAAAACATCCTAACAGAGTGATGACAATGGAACCAATTCTGTAGTGTGGGCTCCCCAACGCTGGAGGCCTTCAAGAGGCAGCTGGACAGCTACCTGTCAGGTATGCTCTAATTTGGATTCCTGCATTGAGCAGGGGGTTGGACTTCTATAATAAGATGGCTTTAAATGGGAATTGAACAAATACACTGAAGATATGTCTATCAACAGTTATTAGCCATGTTACAGCTTGGGACCAAGATATTTAAAAGAATGTCTTGCCCCTTTTATATACAAGCCATCACTATATTCTGCACAAGTGTGCATCCAGATACTATTTCATCAGTTTCCCCTTTTAAAAGTTGTGGAGGGGGAAGGGAGAATTCCACCTTGTCGTTTTTCTCATTACAGTGTTGCAGAACACCTGCACTTGGCTGACTTTCTCATCTCCTAAAGATACAGGATCAGTCTCAGGCCATGAACCTGGCAACCTTATTTGGAGACCATACCAGTTGCTGAACAGCAACAGTTGGGGAGGGCTGCTCTGCTTGTGGGCTTCCTTACAGGATCTGATTGGTCACTGTGGGAAGCAATAGGGTGCACCTTTCATCTCATCCAGTAGTAGGCAACTTCTTACGGTATGTACTGGCCTCGAATAATGCATGCATGCGTACAATCACTTGGTGGTATGGAACTTCAGAATTATTTGCAATGGCTGTAAATCAGAGATGGGAAACCTGTGGCCCTCCAGATATCACAGACAACTCCCATCAGCACCAGTCAGCAATATGGCCAATAGGGGCAGGGTGATGGGAATTGGAGTACAGGAAGAAATTCCCACGTGTAAAGCCAGAACAAGAGCCAGCCTCTTGTTTTATTTTTAAAGTGATTTCCTACTAGGAACTGTCCAATTACATCGTGTTTCTTCTGTTGATGCGTGGATAGCTTGAATGCTAATTGTTTGCTGTCTAATGCCTTTTTAACATCTGGTTTGGAAATGTCCTTTTCAGGTTGTCTTCCATTTTGTCACCTTTCTTGTGCAAGAAGAGAGCATTGCTTGCTCTGTGCCTAGAGTCTGTAGATTTATAGGTTATAGACAGTCAATGTGCAGAAAGGTTTAACCATGTGACAGTTGCCTAGGAATAAAGAACCAGGCAGGAAATATGAAATTGTACGGGGGCGGGGGTGACAGGCAAATCTACCTGAAAGGCAAAGCAACAAAATGGGGATGGATGTCTGCCTTTCAAGAAGTGGGTTTCCACTTTAAAATCCTGAGGGAGAGCTATTTTGGAGGATCAGGGGGCTTAAGCCTGCTGAATCCAATAGAGTAGGGGGTTCCAAAACTGGTCTGCAAACCTCAAGTTCCATTTCAGATGGTCTGCTGTGTGTCTGTGGATTTGTGACTGAAGGTGGGAGGCGGCACACCCATTGCCTGAAGTATTCATATTGATTTTAATTGTCTTTTTACTGCTTTTTTATTTCTTATATTTTATTCTGTTCCATAGAATTAACAGTATTCTTTTCCATAGAATTCGAATGGTAATAGATACAATCTGTAAGAAATAAAGGAATCAGTAAAACACAATATCATACAGCATCTCGCACAGTGCATTACAATTGCTGCAATAGGATAAAAAAGTATTAAGTGGTCCACCAAGAGGGACCCTTATCAATTTTCAAGTGGTCCCTGGGGGACCCGCTGCAACAGAGCTTACTTCCAAGCAGTGGTGTAGTCATCTGGGGATTCGGGGGTGTGTGTCTTAGACCCTTTACTTTTATGGGTCCCAGCAAGCATCCTATGAGCCAATCAGCACGAAAGGGGAATGTGTTAGCCACTGAGAAGTATAGGGCCCAACGTCCTATAGGAGCCTGCAGAGAGTTGCATAGCGGAACTGAGAGTTTTGAGCGAGCTTGTGTGTGTGTGTTTGAATCTTTGCTAAGATTCTACCTTCCCTGCAAATTAGTCAGACAGAGATTTTAAGCTTTAAAATAAGAAATAACTACTTTATTCTGGAAGTACATGTTTGATAGGAAAGAGTCCTATATCTAGCTAACTCGCTATGTTGAAGCAATGAGCACTGAGCCCAGTACTCGCCCTCATGCTGGTGGAGAGGGAGAGACAAAGGAAAGATGTCTGCTCCCCTCTCGAGAAAGAAGAAGACTGGGAAGGAGGGAAGGAACTGGGATCAACATCCTCTGTATATCAGTCTAGCAGGAAGGAAGAGACACCAGGAGTTCAAAGGACAGGTGAAGCCTAGCAACCAAGAGGTCTCCTCTCTAGCTACCCTTTTTAGCCCCATGCAGCCTCAACCCACAAGTTGGAGTTGAACCTCATACATTCCAACAAGAAGAGTCTTCTAAAATGCTTCCTCATCCTTTCCTGCTGATTGGAGCCAATCAGAGTGAAAGGAGGTCAGTTGGCCCCTGAGAAGACTGTCTTCAGTAGCTGACACTCTCTTTCATGCTGATTGGCTCCTAGGGGTATCTGTTGTTGTGGGAGAAGGCATTAACAAGAATCATAGAATCATAGAGTTGGAAGGGGCCTTGTAGGCCATCGAGTCCAACCCCCTGCTCACAGCAGGAAATCCACAGCTAGAGCATCTCCCGCAGATAGCTGTCCAGCCTCTGCTTGAAGACATCCAGCGAAGGGGATCCCACCACCTCCCTAGGCAGTCGGTTCCATTGCCGAACTGCCCTTACTGTCAAGAAGTTCCTTCTAATGTCCAATCTGAATCTACGCTCCTGCAACTTAAAACCATTAGATCTAGTCCTACCCTCTGGGGCAGCAGAGAACAAATCTGTACCCTCCTCTATGTGACAGCCCTTCAGGTACTTAAAGAGTGCAATCATGTCACCCCTCAGCCTTCTCTTCACCAGACTGAACATGCCAAGTTCCTTCAACCTTTCCTCATAAGACTTGTTCTCCATACCGGCTATCATCCTCGTCGCCCTCTTCTGAACCCACTCCAACTTGTCTATATCTTTCTTAAAATGAGGCGCCCAGATTCTTAACCCACAGCAAAAAAGGGGGGGAGCATGTGGCTGTGACTATCATGGAGGAACCCTGCATTTCTGAATTTGCCACCACACTACTGCTTTCGAGCAGACATGATTAGGAAGGTTTGTGCTGTTAATCAGCAACTTCTTTCTGGATCCCTTATTGCCTTTCCAAGTAGGTTTGGTACTGGAATGAGCTGATGTAAATCTTCCAAGAAGCCAAGCCCTTGTTCTAAAAATGCCCCCCCCAATATTATGGGCAGTAATATAAAACCTCTTTTTAAACCAGTTTATAAAAACTCTTCCAGCTTCTCCCATGCGGTTGATCGCCGCTTCGTGAGGAATTAGGATCCTCCCCTGTTCTTTTCATGTCTAGGAAAGGAAACTCCGAGGCGGTCTTTAAAATCAGAAACGAAACTGAACACGGCGAGTCAGGCAGCGATGGCAGCTGAGGCCGGTCCTATGGAAGGGCTCTGCGGGGAAGCGACCTGCCCCCTCTGCCTGGATTTCTTCAAGGATCCGGTGACTCTCGACTGCGGGCACAATTTCTGCCAAGGCTGCCTCACCAGCTGCTGGGGAGAGTCCGACGGAGACTCTTCTTGCCCCGAATGCCAGGAAACGGTTCCGCAAAGGAACTTCAGGCCGAACCGGCAGCTGGCCAATGTGGCGGAGCTGGTCAAGAAACTTCAGGACGGGAAAGGAGGCGCGGCGGCGGTGGCGCAGGAGACGTGGCGAATGTGCGAGAGGCACCAGGAGCCCCTGAAGCTCTTCTGTAAGGACGATCAAGTCCCCATCTGCGTGGTGTGCGACAGGTCCAAGGAGCACAGGGCGCACAGCGTGTTTCCCATGGAAGAGGCTTCCCAGGAGTACAAGGTGGGGAATCGCTATTATGGGGAAGGGGCGTGTCGCCAACCCCTAACTTTCGTTTGGTTTTTTTGTAGGGTCCCTCTGTGTGAGTCACTCCTATGAGGTTTCTCGTGAGCTGGGGGTTCTCCAGTAGCGCTGCTGGGCGCCTCCCTCCTGGTTTTTCACAGTCTTCTTTGTAAAAATTGGGCGCTGGGAACTGTAGCACTGGCTCCCAGCTGCCAACCAGGGGTGTAGTCATTTGGGGGTCTTAGACCCCTTAATGTTTTTGGGAGCAGGGTCCCCACATAGTCCCTATGTCTCCAGCATCCTATCATCATGAAAGGGGAGTGTGTTAGCCACTGAGAGGAGTCTTCTATCATGCTTCCTTGTCTTTTCCTGCTGATTGGAGCCAATCAGAGTAAAAGGAGGAGCCAATCAGAGTGAAAGGAGGTGATTTAGCTTACTGAGAAGACTCTTCTCAGTATGCTAACCTTCCCCTTCCTGCTGTTTGGCTCCTAGGGATGTCTGTTGTGGGAGGAGGCATTAACAAGGATCTGGTTCTCAACCCAGCAGCCAAAAGGGGGGGATGTGGCTGTGACTGGGATGAAGGGCCACTCCACTTCTGAATTTGCAGAGCTTGGCAAAGTTACTTTTTTGAACTACAACTCCCATCAGCCCAATCCAGTGGCCATGCTGATGGGAGTTGTAGTTTAAAAAAGGAAATTTGCCAAGCTCTGTAATTTGCAACTATGGTACTGCTGCCAAAGTAGGGTTGCCAGGTTCAAGGCCTGAGACTGATCCTGTATCTTTAGGAGAAGAGAAAGTCAGCCAAATGCAGGTGTTCTTGCAACCCTGTAATGGGAAAAACCACAAGGTGGAATTCTCCCTTCCCCCTACACAACTTTATCTTTAAAGTTAGATGGACTGATCTCCTGACAAAGCAAAATCCTTTTCTATTTCTTTAGGAAAAAATCAACGCCCACCTGGAGTCTCTGAAAGACGAGAGGGAACAGCTTGTGGAGCAGAAGTTGGCTGAAGAGTTAAGAAGGCAGAAGTGTGGGGTACGTTCTTTGTTGTTACTTGACGCGCATGTTGGAGCTCTGTGTACGGCTCCCTATTCCATCACTGGAGGAAAATAACCTGTGTTTTTTGAAGTGCATGTCTGTGGTGGGGGCTATAGCCTATTTCAAACATGCAAGATCATTATTTCACCTCTGAAGCATCAAAATGGTGCCTGCCACGTGTGTTCTGCTCATGCAGAATTCAGAAGGGCCTTTCCAAACAATCGAAGTCTCAAGTTCTGGAGGTGCCAATATGCCTGCAGCTGCCTTGGCACCCCCAGACACCCTCTCTGGTTTTCCCCATGGCCTCCTGCACCTCCTGTTTTTTTATATATTTATTGGGGAGGGATTGAGGATCTAATCTTTCTCTTTTTTTTAGCCTTTCGCAAGGCAAACTGGCTTCCAGCCATCTTTTGCGTTCTTCTCCCCAAGCATGTCTATTTGTCATTTAGACAGTGGTGGCTGGTGCAGAAGGCAGGGAGCCCAAACAGCAGGCGGAGCTGGAGCCAAGAACAGGCAGAGCCAACTAATTTTAGTTTTGTCCCCATCCTCTTCTCTGCTGAGTTCCACACCGGCAGCACTGAGACAAAGGCCACGTCCACACCATACATTTATCCCACTATAAATGGTCCTGGCTTTTCCCCACAAAGAAGTATAGTTTGTGAAGGGTGCAGAGTGTTATTTGGAGACTCCTATTCCCTTGACAGAGCTCCAGCGGTCAGAGAAGTTTAACAGTCAGCCTCTTTTCCCAGAGAATTCTGGGAACTGGAACTCTGTGAGGGAAATAACAGTCTCCTAACAGCTCTCAGCACCTTTCACAAGCTATACTTCCCAGAATTCTTTGAGGGAAGGCATGACTGTTTAACATGGAATAAATGTCTGGTGTGGATGTGGCCTAAGGAAGAGGAAGCTAACAGGTGGTTCCCCCTCCTCCCCCCCCAGCTGGTTGTAAGTAAAAAGAAAGGTAGGTTGGGCGTGACTGATGGTAGAGAGAAGGTTGGTGGGGCAGCGTCCCACTTGCTCTCATGGATCAGCCTCCAGTGAATTTAGAATAGGAAATGAAGAGGGTGGGGCAGCTGAAGCTGCTGGTTCCCTTTCTAGCATGCCCAGCCAGGTTGCTTCTTGTTCCTTTTTAAGAAAATGGTCACAACCTACCTTATTTATTTATTTACTTACTTACTTACTTACTTACTTACTCACTTACTTACTCACTTACTTATAAGCCACACTTTTCATAAAGGTGCATCGAGGCAGCTTACAATGTACAAAGACTGTACAAAATTGGAATATATATGTTTAATAAAAACATCATTAAAAACATCAACAAATACTGCATTGGTTGGAAGGGAAAAAATCATGTTACAAAGGCCGGTATAAAAAGTTCGGCTTTCAAGAGACACCTGAAGGAAAGAAGGGAGGGTTCCTGCTGAACCTCTATTGGTAAGGCGTTCCACAGGGCAGGGCCTGCCACCCTAAAGGCTCAGACCCTGGTGGAGGCCAACCAAATCTCAAGGGCATGGGGAACCACCAAAAGTGCCCCATCAGAAGTTCTCACTGATCAAGATGGAATGAACACAGGGAGTCAGGTGGTCTTTAAGGTGCCATGCGCCCAAGTTGTTTAGGGCTTTGTGAATTAACACAAATACCTTGGACCTGGCCCAGTAGCCACTACAGCTCTTTCAGCAGCAGCTAACTTGTTGCCAGTAATCTGTTCCTGTAAGCAGTCTGGCTGCTGCATTCTGCACTAGTTGCAGCTTCCAGACCAGATACAAGGGCAGCCCCACATAAAGTATGTTACAGTAATCGAGTCTTGAGGTTACCAATGCACAGACCACTGTGGTCAGACTTCCACAGTCCAGGAACGGTCATAGTTGGTGTATTAGTCAAATCTGGCAGAAAGGCTTATTTGAGCCTCTAGTGACCGAGAAGGATCAAGGAGTACTCCCAAACTGTGTACCTACTCCTTCAGAGGGAATGCAACCCCCATCCAGGCTATCTCCTGGACACAGGAACCACCTGCCCACAGGCCTCCACCTTTCCAGGATTCAAATTCAGTTTATTGACCTTCATCCAGTCCACCACCATATCTAGGCACTGGTCCAGAACTTGCACAGCCTCTCCTGATTCAGATGTAAAATAGTATTGATGGCACCTTGCTCCAAGGCTCTGGATGACCACTCCCGAAGGTGCCATGCTGATGTTAAAAAGTACTGGGGACAAGATAGTACCCTGTGGCACTCCATAGTGTAAACACCAGGGGGCCGAGGAGCACTCTCCCAATACTACTCTCTGGACATGACCCTGCATATATGAACAGAGCCACCACAGTACAGGTGCCACCAATGCCCATCCCACAGAGGCGGTCCAGAAGGATACCATGGTCAGTGGTATCAAAATCCATGGAGAGATTGAGTAGGAAGAGCAGGGTTGTACTTCCCTTGTCTCTGTAAAGGTCATCCGTCAGAGCGACCAAGGCTGATTTGGTCCCAGGCCCAGGCCTGAACCCAGAATGGAATGGATGCAGATAATCAGTCTCATCCAGGAATGTCTGCAGCTGTTCTGCCACAACCCTCTCAGTCACCTGTCCCAGGAAGGGAATATTTGCAACAGAGTGATAGTTGTTACAATCCATTTGTCAGGTACGCATTCCAATTTGCAGATACATTCAAGCCACTTGTCCCCCACCCGATAGCAATTTGTATATGTTGGGCATCTATGGGTTGGTGAACAACAAAAGGCCCAGTTTCCATGGCCTGGGTCTCCCTCTTGCCATGACAAAAAAAATCACAACCGCCAGCAAAGCTTGGCTGGGGACAGGCAGTTACATCACTTCACACCTCCCCAGTGAGGGTCCTCTCCCGGTCCCTGGGGAACTTAGGCTGAGGCCCGCCCGCTGCCGCCTTCCAGCCCCGCCCGCTGCCGCCTTCCAGCCCCGCCCGCTGCCGCCTTCCAGCCCCTGAAGGTCTCTGGCAGTCCCTTCTCCTTCTCAGGTTGCCCCCCCCGCTTCAGTCAGACTTTCTCTTATATGGGCTTCTGCAGGCTTCCTAGCCACAGCTGAGTTTCTCCCCAGCTGTTCCTTATTTGGCTTGTCTCCCAACCCTTCTTCCTCAGCCAGTTCAGTTGAGTGGGGACCTGATTCTGCCTCCACACTGGACTGGAGCCAAGGGGGCAGTGGGGCAGTCCCTGGTGGTCCTTCACAGTATGTCACCCGGAAAAACCATTGTTATTGGATGACTGATAAAAACCTCAAGAGAGCCTGCTGGATCAGGTCAGTGGCCCATCTAGTCCAGCATCCTGGACAAGATGCCGCTGGGAAGCCTGCAAGCAGCACCTGAGTGCAACAACTCTCCCCACTTGCAGTTCCAAGAAAATAGTATTCAAAGGCATACTGCCTCCAACGATGGTGGTAGAACGTAGCCATCAGTGGCAGGTAGCCACTGACAGCCTTACCTTCCATGAAGTTGCCTAATCCTCTTTTAAAGCCATCATTGCCGCTTATGGGAGCAAATGCCATACTTTAACTATGCACAGTGTGATGAAGTACTTTCTTTTGCTTTTTCCTCAATTTTCCAAAATTTGACTTTGTTAGGTCCAAACTTAACACGCGAGCTGTCTCTATCTCCTCAACTCGCATTCACCCGGGAGGGGGTGTGGAGATGAGTGCAATTTTAACCCACTATCAGAGATCAAGTGAGCGCAACACAATTCCTTTGCAAAGGGGAACCCAATACTTACAAGCCAAAAGGCAGGTCAGCGTGGGAACCATGTTTATTGTTAAGCCAGAGAATATATAGTTTCTTCCCCGAAGGTTACAATATTGGGGAGCAGCGTCACAATTACAAAGAAACACTTTGATTGTCACTATAACCTAAAGATATGTAAAAGGAGGCAAAGGGGTATAGAGGGAGAACATAAGTGGAAACATCAAAATATCTTTTACACTATGGGTCTGCGTATTTCACATGTCCTTGAGATAAGTGCTCTGCGACTCTGGGAACAAAAGAGATACTGAGCAGGAGCCCCTAGCTGCAACCAGGCGCCCCTCAAGTGACGACAGATTAATATTGCTAGACTTACATGAGAAGATTGTGGGGTAGTTGGGGAGCTTTAACATTTCTATACATGTTATGATTTGCAACTATATGTGAGGTAATAAATTTCAATGGGATACAAGTGTCAAGGATGTGAGGGGAGGGAGGTTTCCAGCTTAAACCGGCCTTTATTCACTGAGCCACTGGAATGCAAAAGGGTCGGGTCATTAGGAAATATACCGACATTTTATATCGAAAGTCAATTAGAAGCCACTCTGGTGCTACTCCTAATATTGCTAGTGTCACTTTAAGCAAGACAGAAGGCATAACCAAAATGTTAAATGCACCTTTTAAATTTTTACCTAACAGTCCCCCCTTTCAGCCCTGAGAGAATAACTATTCTCTCAGGTAGCTGGATTCCCTTGATTTGTGTCCCACAATGGTCTTAACACTAATTCCATGAGGTTGGCTTTGGTCCCTTAAAAACTAAACTCAGAGACCTATTCACGCATATAGACATTAACTGAATAACATTAGGAATACATTGCAAGTAACAACATCCAGCAATAAAGAAAACTATCACTATAATCACATAAAACAATATCTCATGCCAGCTAGACCAATTGCACAAAGTCACCAAGGGCCAGCAGGCATTTGGCGGCCCGTTAAGCCCAGTAGGAAAAAGAACAAGTCAGTGATCAAAGAAAAGCAAATGCAACAAATGCTACCCTCTCAAAAGTCATGTTGCCTTACCCCTTACCAAACCGCTTATCACCAAGCCCCCCTCTACCTCCTTCAAGCTGTCGCAGGAAGCAAAGGAAACGTACTCCTTTAGTAACAAAGGGGACTCCCGCTTATCCATGTGGTGAACTGTGTGTTCCTTGCTTTGGTTGCCCCTGTCTCCTGTAAAGTCCAGGCCAATGGGGGGGGGTCTCAATATAAGAGGACCCCCTACGTATGTATATATATTCCTGCATGCGTGCTTCTATAGAAAAAATACCTAATGCTATTTCTAACGAACAATGGGATTCCCTGTGGGTGGGGGGGTGTTTGCCAAGGAATAAGATGACATTTATGCTGTAGCTTTAGTTTTGTATCTTAATTTCTGCCCTTGTTACTCTTCGCACAAAACCTCGTGGGAAAGCATAACCAGCCATACCATTAGGTAGGGGTGTGGGGTGGGAATTGTAGTTTAGCAGGCTCCATGGCCCTGTCTCATAACAATCTCCCCCCGTTGGAAAGCATCTGTATATACTTATTCAGATGTCTTTTCACACCTTAGACTTCCTAGTCTTGCCCTTGGCTCTAATGCTTACTTCCCTCTGGTATCTGTGCCATTTGGGATCGGATCCATATTACAAGGGCCATTAAGACGAAGACCAGAATTATTTGAAATATCAAAATAAGGGTTACAGTCTCCTTTGGCGTCCTCACCCCAGGCCAAACAGGGAATTCCACCATCCATGTGTCTCTATCTGTGAGAGCTTATCTATAATGTGAGTGACTGTATGGTAATCATATGCTATCTAGAGTGTAGCTTGCACTCCCATTTATTTAACTGCTTCTAATTGTTTCTGTAACATAGGATGAGAAAGTAACTTCTGGAGATCAGCTAGGTCTGGATTCACTAATATTCTCTGGATGGTCCATACAGGGACTTTAAATGAAAAATCACATCCTACTATTTTCTTAATACCACAAGGCATCTATTAAAATATGTTAGCATGGGTTGTATATAGTACTTATCAATAACAACATAATCACAAAATATTCTAAGGCACACGCACCCATAGCATGAAAGAGGAATAAGATACAGTCATCATTTTGACAGCAAAGCAATCTTGATGGGATTCCAAATAAACAAATCCTGGATTGTTATGGCAGAGTGAGAAAGTAAACAAATGGGCCAAAACTCTATACTTGATGAACCTCACATCTGAAATAATCAAATTCTGTAAACCCCTATTACTCAAAGGGATGTGGAAAGCAAAAACATCTAAAGAACAAAATAGCCATAACATATAAAATTATGATAGAGAAAGAAACAACAACAACAATAGACAAACATCCTCAAAGAATAATGCATAAATAATTACATTCAATATTATAATGTACATGAAACAAGTATCATTGTTGAAACATGCTGTGGGATGGCTTGGGCACAGTTCATCCTCTGGTAACCAACTGGCCATGTTCAGTGGAAGCTGTAACTGAACTTGTGTGTCTTTCGTCAATGCTAGGCAAAGAAACTGGAATAATGAAAAGTATCTTCATTCCCCCCTCCCCCCGAGTGACTGTATGAAAAGATTGCAAACTTGCACAAGGTGTCCATTTCAGGTTGATGGCCAAAATAGGCCCGAAAATAGTTATGTGGTTGGGTAGAATGAAGCAGGCCCCTATGCTGTTTATCCATGTTCTGGTCCTGGAGCAATTCAAGGATCTAGTAGACAAATGCCTTAAATAAAATCTTATCTGATGCACACGCAAAAAGAAAACGTTCCTTGGAGAGAAAACGCTTCAGCGCAGGAAGGAAAATATATATATAAAAAAAACTTCCATGGCCAGTAATGAGACTTCTGATCAAAAGTGGGTAAAAACCAAAATATTGTTGTTGCAACAGACAGACAAAACACATAACAGTACAACACATTTTAACTTCTGAGTTTCCCCAGCCTCTGGCCATGTACAGAGCTTTGCTCATGAAAGTAGTCACGGAAAGCAGCCTGTGAGAAGAAGGGGAATTAATGTCAAATGGCAAGGGCTGAAATAAGAAATTATATTTAATAAGTTACAATCACATAACAGACAACACAATAAGTAATAAGGCCCTTCCTCTTCTCCTTAGGATGTGGCCTGGCTGGAATCAATTGGAACAGGTAGCCACTGACAGCCTTACCTTCCATGAAGTTGCCTAATCCTCTTTTAAAGCCATCATTGCCGCTTATGGGAGCAAATTCCATACTTTAACTATGCACAGTGTGATGAAGTACTTTCTTTTGCTTTTTCCTCAATTTTCCAAAATTTGACTTCATTGGATGTCCTCAAGTTCTAGTGTTGTGAGTGCAGGAGAAAAACTTTTCTCTATCCATTTCTGCGCACCATAAAACACCTCTATGATGCCTCCTCTTATTCGCCTTTTCTCTAAATAATTTGCCTTATCCAAGTCTGCGTCTTATCCCAGTCTGCACCTGTGCTGGAATTGCTTTTTAATATCTTTTTAAATATGTTTTTAAGATGTTTTGTTTTAATATGTTTTAAAGTATTTCATTTTTAAGATGTTTTAAGGTGCTTTTAGTGTTCTTGTTTGCCGCCCTGGGCTCCTCCTGAGAGGGAGGGTGTGACGTCCTTCCCTGGTTCTCCCTGTCAGGTTCCCACCTGCTTGTGGCTACTGCCTTTCACTAGGCACCACCAGGGACACCACCAGTCAGGACCGTCCTTTATATGGTTTCTCACTCCGCTCTAGCACAGATCTCTCTAGGTCCCACTGCTAGGCAGCACCACCAGTCACGTCCTGTAACCAATACTCCCAGAGACTTTGCCTGAGTCTCTCTCTAGCTGGTTACTTTTGTGACTGAGTGCTTATGCTGTTCCCAACCCCCTTGTATCTTTATATAAAAAGCATACAACTCTGGGTTGCTCTGGATACTTGACTTGTTACAATCTCTCCCTTCACCGCTGCCACCATTAGATACTGTTTCTGTTCAGCCTTGGTAATTACCTTGCCCTCCCTTCTGGTCTGTATATTCCCCAGCCAAGGATCAGGCCTTTGGTAAACCAAATAAGTATTTATTTACTAATAACAGGAAATAACAAGATTACTTTAGGAATGTTTCACAAGCGTATGGTTTCATATATGGTCACTCTTTATGTTTCTGTTCATATATATCCTCTTTAAATATCAGCCAAATCCAATCCAAACTTCCCTCAGAACTCTGCCAACCAACTCAACAACCTCTCTCCAACCGACTCTCTAACCGACCTTCCAACTGACCCTCTAACCGACCTCCACTCATCACTCACAAACCTCCATTTATACCTTCAGCCAACCAGCCACCCAGCCAATCATCATCCAGCACTTCAGCTTCTCACCCATGTACTCCCCCTTTCTCTCTCAGTCAATTACCATAGATCACCCAATAGACCCGCACTTACCATATTTACAGATGCTAACTTACAGGAACATCACAGAGGGCAGGATATAAATTTAGTTAGTTAGTTAGTTAATAACCCTGAGTGAATGAATGATAAACTTCCAAGGACATATGGGATCGAATCAGAGCTTGGAAAAGTTACTTGTTTGAACTACAACTCCCATCAGCCCAATCCAGTGGCCACGCTGGCTGGGGCTGATGGGAGCTGAACTTCAAAAAAGTAACTTTTCCAAGCTCTGGATGGAATGTGTCCAACGTGTTTGCACCTGAGAGAATGTGGTAAGATGAGTGGGCAAAGTGCCCCTGTTCCTTTATCCACAAACTATACATGAGCTTTGTGAACAATTGAGCCATTCAAAAGTCCCAGACTTCTAGCTGACTTCTTTGACTGAGCCCACGTGTTCTACCTTTGCAACTTTCCAAATGCCTTGTATCTCTCCCCCACAACAGACAGAATTAGAAATGGAGAAGCAGAAGATCCAATCTGCCTTTGAGAGAATGCAGGAGTTCCTCAGGAAGAAATTGAACCTCTGGCTAGATCAGCTATGTGATCTGGAGGAAGAGGTGGAGAAGATTCAGGAAGAAAGCATCTCCAAACTCTCCGAAGAGATTTCCCGACTCGATGAGCTGATTACAGTGGTGGAAGAGAAGAGCCTGCAGCCAGCAAGTGTATTCCTGCAGGTGAGACTTAACACAAAGATGCCTTGGCATAAAGAACACATGATGAGACTTTTGTTTCCTGCAGTCAAAGAAAAGGCAAAGGAATCCCTATTAGGGCAACAAGAAGTCCAGAAGGGCGGGATAGAAATATTTTAAATAAATAAATAAAAATCTCTCCCTCTTTTGTTTTCAGGACATCGGAAATGCTTTAAACAGGTATGTGGCTCTTCCCCTTTTCTGCTTCCGCTACTTTTCAGGTGGAAGAGCTTTGGTTCTCTTGGGGTGCTTTGGAAAACAAATGTTACTATCTATGAATTTGGAAGAGAGCCAGTGTGGTGTAGTGGTTAAGGTGTTGGACTAGGACCTGGAGACCAGGGTTCAAATCCCCACACAGCCATGAAGCTCCCTGGGTGACCTTGGGCCAGTCACTGCCTCTCAGCCTCAGAGGGAGGCAATGGTAAACCCCCTCTGAATACCGCTTACCACGAAAACCCCATTCATAGGGTCGCCATAAGTCGGAATCGACTTGAAGGCAGTCCATTTCCATTTCATGAATTTGGAACCCATTTTAACATGGAGTTGGTGCTGCCCTGATTTTTTTCCTGCTCTTTCTCACTTTTTCAGCTTCTGCCCCATAAAAAATAAAATATATCTGTAACCTTGCTCCTGTTTCTCAATCTCTCTGAGGTTTTGGATACCACTGACCACAGTATCCTTCTGGAGTAGCTCGGGAAGTGGGGGCACCATGTTACGGTGATTCCAGTTTTACCTACAGGACTAAGTCCAGAGAGTAGCATTGGGTGATTGTCTTTTGGCCTCCTGGCAATTGTCCTGTGAGGTGCCGCAGGGTACTTTCTTATCCCTGATGCTGTTTAATATCTATATGAAGCTGTTGGGAGTGGTCATCAGGAGTTCCAGGGCAAGGTGTCATCAGTATGCTGATGACACTCAGCTCTATTTCTCCATAACATCCAAATCAGGAGAGACTGTGCAGGCCCGGGACTGGTGCCTGGACACAGTGGTGGAATGGACAAAGGAAAATAAGTTGAGCTTGAATCCTGGCAAGACAGAGGTACTGTGAGTGAATGGTTCCCGTGGCCAAGAAATTGGTCAATGTCATGCCTTGGAAGAGGGTGTATGCCCCATGAAGGAGCAGGTACGCAGTTTAGGGGTACTTCTGGATCCAGCTCTATCACTGGAGGTCCAGGTAGCCTCAGTGGCTAGAAGTGCCTTTCATCAGCTGCACTTGGCAAGATAACCACAACCATTCCTGGACTGGAAGAGCTTGACCACAGTAGTTCAGGCACTGGTGATTTGAAGACTGGGTTACTGAAATGCACTGTATGTGGGGCTTCCCTTGTCGTTGACCTGAAAACTGCAATTAATGCAGAATGCTGCAGCCAGATTGCTGACAGGACTGAAACCCTTTCAGCATATAACAGCTCTACTCAGGGATCTGCGCTTCTGACCAATTTGCTTGTGGAATTTCCTTACCCCTTATGTGCCCACTCAAGCACTTCAATCTGCAGAACAGGCCGTTACAGGGGCCACATAATACTCACTCTGCACTTGTAAGAAGTGCAGAACTCCCTGCCTATTGACCTTCAATGTAGTCTTTTCGGTGCCTGCTTAAAACTTTTTTGTTTAGGCAAACCTATCCAGACACATAAATATTGATGTGTCTTAATCTCTTTAATCTGTTGCTGTTCCAATTGTTTGAAAAATGTGTTTAATTACTTGTGTTTAATTGTTTTATCAATAATTTTAATGTGTTTTGTAAACCACCTAGAGGTTTTTTACTCAGGCCTTTGGCTGAGTGGATGCCCTCCCTCCTCCTGCTTGCTGTCCACTGCTTTTCTGTGTGGCTGTTTTGTTATTCCCACATTGGATGTTTTTGTGGTTTTATTTTACCATTTTAATTGCACACATTTTTTATAGCCCATCCTGGAAACACTTGATGAAGGTGGGCTATAAGTACAAATAATTTCATTAAAAGAGGGAAGTTTTAGCATGCTTGGGGAACCCCAAGTTATATAGAAGTACAAAAAAATTGAGAAAAAAGGGGGAAGCCATCCCAAAACAGCCCCAAGTGGAATGCTGACTGATTGTTGGAGGAGGGGGGACATCTGGAGGGAGTGAGAATGGGAGGGATGTCTGGAATCCTCAACAGGAGAACTCTACACTGCAACATTTTGTTGCAGGACCTCTCCTGATGTCTTATTACTCTTGGTCATATTCCCTTCCAGGAATGAGAAGAATTCAGCCCAGCACATGATAGACCTTTCCCTCAAGTTGGAAGAGATATTCAGAATTGTATCTGTTGAAAACTCCACTTTAGAAAAGGCTTTGGAGAACTATCAAGGTAATTTGAATAACTTAAGGTGGGGAATGGACAAAGCTCACAAAATAATCCATACTGGTTTCAAACGGAGTAAGAAACATTACCCTGTCCATACCCCATTACTAGTTCTTTTGAGATGCAGAAAAGTTGCATCAAAGGAAAGCTCCTGTTGTCCCTCTCCTTAGAAGGATGTATGGAGTGGGGAAGAGAGAGGGAGAAGCAGCTTCTTCTTTTCCAACTGTTAGAGTTTTTGGTAGATATATACTGTTGTGGAGTGCAGAAATAGCTAGTCTGTTAAGACTGGTAGTTAGAAGAATAAAGAAACTTACGGTTTATTACTACAAAGAGGTAAAGCCATACATGCTGAAGCAGCCATGCAACTTCCAATTCAGGAAGCCATTACTAACAGACTGAAAACAAAAAGAGGAAGGGGAGGAGCAAAGCCTGCAAAAACAGCAAACACTCTATAGAGGGAGGAATCAGCAGAGGGAAGAATAGATTGCCTTTCTGTCACTCTCCCACTGCGTCAGCTTGCTTGTAACATGCATTGGTGCTTTACTCCCAATACCAACACCATCTGATCCTGTACATTTCTGAAGAAGAATGGCTATTTGACACAACTGTCCTGCTTATCAAAGAACTCACCAATGGGAAGATTCCCTAGTGCTAGGAGTCCTTCACTTCCCTCACTTCCTCCACCATATCATAATGCACAGTTGTAATGCACACACAAGAAGGTCCCACGTAGAATACTCAGGGGCCCTTGGGAAGAAAAGCACTATATAAATTTTATTAATAGGATCTCCCCAGTTCTGTTCCATTCCTCCCATTTTGCCCCTTTCTATTTAGGAGGAGGAACTATTTCAGAGTCGATGCCCACCTTCTTCTGCAAGATGCTATATTAGACTGGAGCATTTCTCCTAGGGAACAAGAGATGAAGTCAATATCATTGGTCTTGGGCATCTTCATAAGTATAAATGAATGAACATCCCATCTGTTCATGCTCCAATTAACACAAAGTCTCAAAGTGGACCAGTTCAAATGGAAGGTGCCTCCTGTCCTACCTTAGAGGCCTCCTTTCACATAGCTACTCAATGGTCTCATTGTTGACAAACTCCAGATTTAAACATCAAAGTTTTATTGCATGCAGTACAATCTCGCTTTAAATACTACTTTTGCGGGTGCTGATGTTTTTTTCTTTATTAAACATGCTTGTGTATGATGATCTTTTTTTTTATCCCTTCTGTGTAACAGAATCTCTGGACCAAGCTCTGAACAAAGGTAATTTTTGGGGACTGAATTGGAAGGGATAATTTGAAGGGAGATGATACTTGGCTGAGGCTAGAGGTGAATGAATCTGTCATTTTTGGTTTCTCTCAGTGTTTAATTTTTCCAGTCTTAAGCCAAGTTCTCTACATCAGTTAGTGATATTCTTTTTAAAGTCTTCATGAAAATTCATCAGCATTTTACTGTGAATTTCTGCTAAAATACACATTTTTGTATGCAATTTTGCCTAATATACACATTTTTGCAAAGCAATTTTCTCTTACAATGCATTTTGTATGTTATTTTCACCACTATATGCATTTTCATGGACGCTTTACTTTTGTACACATTATTTGGCTGGACAACTGCATTGCAAAATTCAAAGAAGTGTAAATTTCCAAACATTGCTGTGTTTCGGTTCACATATTATTTCAGAAAGTGAGAATTCACCTTTAAATGCAAACTGAATTGAATTTCTCCCCCACCCCTAGTCAGGGAGGCAGAGTCAGTAAGTGCTGAACGAAGGTGACTGTGTTGAAGAAATTCTCTGTGGGGATCACATATGAAAAGAATGAATCTATTCAATAGTATCCTAATTTAAATGCTCAACCTAAGGATCCACTTAGTGTAAGAGGGTTGTGGGGCGTTTCCTTTGTCAATGATGTTCTGACTTTAAAAATTTGTCATCCTTTCCTCTTCGTAACAGATTCTCTGAAGCAAGCCCTGAGCAGAGGTAACAAGGGTCACTTCAGTTCCAGACTATTTGTTTACCAAGGGGAAGGGTTGCTGGGCCTCCTGACTAGATTCAGGTGAAGCCTGGAGAGAAAGGAGGTTTCAAGTGAGTGACTCTCCAGCAGCTGAGGCTATCCTTTCCCTGAGGGCATCATCCACCATCATCTTGTCTCCTCTCTCTTTCTGTCTCTCCTGCAGTGAGTGTGACTCTGGATCCAGACACAGCATCCCCAAAACTCTTTCTGTCTGAAGACCTGAAGAGCGTGAGAAGGGCAGAAAAGAAGCAGGACCTGCCTGACAACCCAGAGAGATTCGACAGTATGCCCTTTGTGCTGGGCCGTGAGGGATTCACTTCAGGAAGACATTGGTGGGATGTGGAGATTGAGATGGTAGAGAAGGCTATGTGGGCTGTGGGTGCTGCAAAAGACTCTGTCAGGAGGAAGGGTCCATTCAGACTTAATCCTAATGAGGGAATATGGGCTCTGAAGAAGCAGTTTGGTGACTCTTCACCTTTTGAACTCGTGGCTTTGAACTGCCCTGAGCCAATAACATTGGCTATGAGGCAACAGCTCAAGAAAATTCGGGTGGCCGTGGATTACGAAGGGGGTCTGGTGGAATTTCTTGATGCTGATACCAACAGATTTATCTTCACTTTCTATTCAGGATCATTCTGTGGGGAGAAAATCCGCCCCTTTTTCCATTTGGGGTTGGGAGTCAATCTGAAGTGCTGAATCTTGTGAGGGGAGAAGCACCACCAGCCCTAGTCCCACCGCTCTGAGAGGAGGTGACATTCTAGAACTTTCTCTGTGGTTGCAGAAGGGCCAGTCAAAGGGCTAGATAGCCTCAAATGGTTTTCAAGTGGGATTTCCAGATATTAGAATCTTCCACCTGCAAAAAATAAATAAATAAATAAATAAATGCAGGGTTAGAGAATACCTTTAGTTGTACCTTGAAATAATTGTTTGTTCTATCCCAAGAAGTTAAAAAGATGCAACAGTACATTGATAAATTTGGGGTATTGATCCAATACCTGCCAGAGAGAGAGAAATCAACAGGTTCAGGCATTGCCATCACTGCATCTCCATCTTTTGATTTTTACCTGTCATGGTGACTCATGAGACTTTTAAAGGCACTTAAAGCCCTGCCTGAAGAACAGATGTAAACCTTAAACAGGGGAAAAGTGGCCCTTATCATTTAAACTTTTTTTTTGGGGGGGGACATGATTATATTGCAATGAAGTTTCTAGCCCTGCTTGTTTTGGGTTTTTTACACTGATTCTATTTCCATCTTTATCTACTTATGAAAGAATCTATAACTCCCTGCACCCCATAGATGAGCCTCCCACTGCTCTCCTTCAATATCTGCAAAAGTAGAGCTCCAAGCTGCTCACATGTAAAAAGGCATTCCATGCAATGGGAACAATTGTGCAACTGGGGTCCTGATTCCAGAGTGCCTATATTTGAGCAGATGCCCTCACGTGTCACCGTCCCTTTGCAGATGTCAAGGGGTTAGTGGGACAGCCCCTGCCCATCATCTTTACTCATAGCACTTTGTCTGCCGCCCTGGGCTCCTGCTGGGAGGAAGGGCGGGATATAAATTAAATAATAAATAAATAAATGGTCCTAGGCTCTGGTCTGAAAGCACATGAGGCCAGCTTCCTGCTGTAGCTATGCAGGATCAGATCTGGTCAGTGCCTGGATGGGAGACTGCCGGGGAAACATATGTAAGCCGCCTTGGGTTTCATGAAACAAAAGGTGGGGTATAAATGTAACAAATAAATAAATAAAAATAAATGGAGCCCTTTCAAGTGTATATTGTCTGAATGACGCTTTGATCTGAATTGGGGAATATCAGCTGTAAAGAACTCACTCTCTTTCAGGAATATCTTTTGGGGCCAGATGTCTTGTGAGACCAGAAATCAAGTGTGGGGCCTCCCAAGTAGTGGAAGATATTGTAAGAGGAGCAAGTGAAATACCTGGCCCAGAGCTGGGGATGAAGGATAGAATGAGGATGGGGTTAGACAAGCAAAGAAATAATGCAAGACATCTAGAGTCATTTGATAGTTAATGAGAAGATGTGTCCATGTTTATATCTGAAATAAGGTTCAATATTTCAAACATCAGTAGAAGCAACCAACATATTTGCAAAGAGAAATGCCTCTAATCAATGTCTTTCCAAGTTAAAGATTATTTGTTTGCTCTTAAACAGTCATGGGAAAATAAAGTTTGTCTTCTCATTTGTTGTCTCTCTCACTTTCCTCATATGGAGACAGAGCATTGAGATCCCAAAGAGCTGAATTGCTTTCAGAAGCTTTACTGTTTATGATCATCCCAAATCAAGGATTTTTAAAAAAAAATTCAGTCTTTCCCAAAGTAGTAACAATGTGTCACGAAAAAAAAAAGATAATGGCAAGTGTTGGCCCAAGATATTTTGGTGATCTGAACTGGAATATCCTATTAGCACCTATTAGGGAATGATCAGCCTTCTCCTTTATCAGCCTCATTGAAAGGAATGAAGGAAAAAGAACACTGCAATTCTCCTTCCACGTGTCCCATACATTGTAATCATGCTCTTTGTTAATCATGCTTTGTGGGTTTGATGAGTCTCTGCTGCTTTTAATGGCATCTGAAGTCTGATCTCTGAAACGATCACCTAATTTGTTCACCTGGCAGAGTTACCTCTATGAATATCCTCCATTCAAATTTAGGCTCTGATGAGGGACAGGTTTATTTCTTTACAGAAGCTTTTTCTCTCCCTCCCTCCCTGATTTATACAGAGTCCAATGCTGATTTCTCAAGAATACTCACTGACAGACTCATAGTCGGGGGGCACCCCCTGAAATTTTCTGCCCCCTATTTATTTTTACAAAAAATAATTAAATTTATTTCAGAAACAAATCCCCCCCATACTTTTTTGGGTTCCCCCCCCCACCTTTTAGGCTGGCTTCTGGCCTGCTCATAGATAATAGCGTTTTACTATGACATTCTGTCTAGGGATAGGAGATTCAGTTCACATTTAAAGGTGGACCTACATAATTCACACTTTCTGAAATACATAAACTGAAACACAGCATGTAGAGTATTCTTTTTCCAAAAGGATGGGTCAGCTGGAAGTCAGCCAGACTGGAATGGACTTCTTAGATGCACAAAAGGTAGTGTGAAATTGGCCCCTTGAAGTGAATCTAGAGTACATCAAACAGCATAGTTCAATATTTTAGTGGGACCTCCTCCATGAACATTTAAGTTTGCAAGATGATAGGGTGATTGGCCAAGAAAGCATTGGGAGTGTTAGATTTAATTTTATACCACGTTTAGACCAAAAATGACCCCCAAAATTGCTGATAATACACAGGACTCTGAGCTCCTCCAGATGACCCATTTATTGAGCATTCATCCTAATTTATTTGCACAAAGCTTACATGGAGGTTAGGTTGCATTTGGTCTTTATTGAGCATTCAGTCTGATTTGTGGTAGGGATGGATGGACACATTAAGGTAGGAACCACCCTAGCTTGCCATGAGGAGAGGATAAGGTTCCTTGCCTGCTGCTTTGAATTAGGCTTCTGAGCAAGTCCCCACCTGGGATTGACAGGACATGATGATGTGCGTCACTCTCAGATGCAACTGTATGGCACAAACATGCCTGCCCCCTATTTGTACATCCCTGCATCTCTGTTCTGCCTATGTTCTCCCTTCTGGTAATAATGCCTGAAGGGAGCTAATGTTCAAGGAAGATGCAGTTTGACTGAGATCATATCCACACCATAAAAGCGCTCTATACCACTTTTACAGTTGTGGCTCCCGCCTCCCCCCCCCAACAATCCTGGGAACTATAGTTTTCTAAGATTGTAGTTCTGTTGATGGGGAATTTTGTAGTTCGTTGGACTGAGGGTCCTTGAGGGAATTGAAGATACAGGCTTGCTGCACAAAGATAGGCCTTTATTGGATGAATAGTGTACGCTTGGTCAGTCTCCCTCTGAGTGAGTGGAGAACGGTAACTTGGCACTGCTTGCCAGGGGTTTTTAATACTTTTCAGAACAAAGAAATTAGCATCTCCCAATCAGGAGGCTTCAACTAAGCATTACATAGGCATTACATAGACATTGCATAGTATTACATAGGCATTGATTGATGGATTGACTGATTGGGTTTATTTATACGCCGCCTTTCCACAGTGAGCTGTGCCCAAAGTGGCTTGCAACAAACATTCAAAATATCAAAATACAAAACATTGAGGTAGGGGAAAGAAGTCAGTTTACAAAACAACCAGTGCATTTGTAAAGGACAAAAACAAACAATTTAGCAAACATTCAGTATTACAAAAGAAATAATCTAGACTGTAAAACATAAGTACAAAGCAAAAAGAAAGCTAGCAGACATTAGAGGTTCAGGTGCTCATCCTGCTGCACTTGAAGGAGCCTCAGCAGCCTGTCTTGAATACAGTTCAGAGTGGAAGGGTCCTCTCACCAGCTAGATGGCTTACAGTTGGCTGCCTTTTATCTCCTCCAGAAGAGACCAACAGCAGCAACAGGGAAATGCTGAGGAGGGCAGTGATGACAAGCCCTCCTTCCCAGCCTCCTGGAAACTCCAACTGCTGGTGCAGATTTTATTCCTCCACAGTTCTTCATGTCCATTCTGCTGCTGCCTCTGTGTCATCCAGCTCCTTTCTCCCTCCATTCTTCTCCACCACCACCCGATAGTTGGCTCCATGCTGTTGTCACCACAGGGGCATCTGCAGTAGAACCATAGGAGCAGGACTTCTATGCTTGCTTTGGACTCTTTCTCCCCCCCTTCCTGAAATCTCTTTGCTACCCCCTCCCCAAACCCTGAAATGAAAATTGCATAGTCATTCCACATCGTTTAGATAGTTTGGTAGACAGTGCTGGGAACGAGTCAGTGGTCGTGGTGCACGTTGGCACCAACGACATGGGGAAATGCAGCCGTGAGGTTCTGGAAACAAAATTTAGGTTGCTAGGTAGGATGCTAGGTAGGATGCTGAAAGCCAGGACCTCCAAGGTGGCTTTCTCTGAAATGCTACCGGTTCCACGCGCAGGACCAGCCAGACAGGCCCAGCTTCGCAGGCACGCAGTCTCAATGCGTGGATGAGACGATGGTGTCGGGTGGAAGGGTTTGGATTTGTTAGGCACTGGGGAACAGTTTGGGACAAGCCAGGCCTGTACAAAAGGGACGGGCTCCACTTGAACCAGAATGGAACCAGACTGCTGGCACTTAAAATTAAAAAGGTGGCAGAGCAGCTTTTAAACTGACTGAGGGGGGAAACCCGACAGGAGCTGAGAAAGGTCCGGTTCGGAATAAACCTCCCCCCTGGGATAAAAACCAAAGAAATGATGAAATTTTAAAAGGGGTAGGCCTAGAAGTAGGCATTGTGAGAGCAGGGGCACAGGATATAAATTCAGAAGAGCAAAATTACCACAGGCCTAACCACACGTGCCAAAGACACTTGAAGAGAGACACTGCTTACAAGTGCCTGTACGCTAATGCTAGGAGCCTGCAAACCAAGATGGGAGAACTGGAGTGCTTGGTCTTAGAGGAGAGCATTGATATAGTGAGCATAACGGAGACCTGGTGGAATGGAGAAAACCAGTGGGATACGGTTATCCCTGGATATAAACTATATCGGAAGGACAGGGAAGGATGTATTGGTGGCGGAGTCGCTCTATACGTGAAAGAAGGCATTGAATCCAGCAAGCTCGAAACCCCAAAAGAGGCAGACTCCTCCACAGAATCGTTGTGGGTGGTGATACCATGCCACAGGAGCGACTTAATACTGGGAACGATCTATCATCCCCCTGATCAAAATGCTCAGGGAGACCTGGAGATGAGATATGAAATTGAGGAAGCATCCAAACTAGGAAATGTGGTAGTAATGGGTGACTTCAACTACCCCGCCATAGACTGGCTGCATATGTGTTCCAGTCATGACAAAGAAGCAAAGTTTCTAGATATTCTAAATGACTATTCCCTAGACCAGTTGGTCATGGAACCGACCAGAGGGACGGCAACCCTGGACTTAATCCTCAGTGGGGACCGGGACCTGGTGTGAGATGTAAGTGTTGTTGAACCGATTGGGAGCAGTGACCACAGTGCTATTAAATTAAACATACATGTAACTGGCCAATTGCCAAGAAAATCCAACACGGTCACATTTGACTTCAAAAGAGGAAACTTCACAAAAATGAGGGGATTGGTAAAAAGAAAGCTGAAAAACAAAGTCCAGAGGGTCACATCACTGGAAAATGCTTGGAAGTTGTTTAAAAACATTATATTAGAAGCTCAACTGGAGTGCATACTGCAGATCAGAAAAGGTACCGCCAGGGCCAAGAAGTTGCCAGCATGGTTAACGAGCAAAGTCAAGGAAGCTCTTAGAGGCAAAAAGTCTTCCTTCAAAAAATGGAAGTCTTGTCCAAATGAAGAAAATAAAAAAGAACACAAACTCTGGCAAAAGAAATGCAAGAAGACAATAAGGGATGCTAAAAAAGAATTTGAGGAGCACATTGCTAAGAACATAAAAACCAACAACAACAAATTCTATAAATACATTCAAAGCAGGAGACCATCTAGGGAGACGATTGGACCCTTGGATGATAAGGGAGTCAAAGGTGTACTAAAGAACGATAAGGAGATTGCAGAGAAGCTAAATGAATTCTTTGCATCTGTCTTCACAGTGGAAGATATAGGGCAGATCCCTGAACCTGAACTAACATTTGCAGGAAGGGATTCTGAGGAACTGAGACAAATAGTGGTAACGAGAGAGGAAGTTCTAAGCTTAATGGACAATATAAAACCTGACAAATCACCGGGCCCGGATGGCATCCACCCGAGAGTTCTCAAAGAACTCAAATGTGAAATTGCTGATCTGCTAACTAAAATATGTAACTTGTCCCTCAGGTCCTCCTCCGTGCCTGAGGACTGGAAAGTGGCAAATGTAACGCCAATCTTCAAAAAGGGATCCAGAGGGGATCCCGGAAATTACAGGCCAGTTAGCTTAACTTCTGTCCCTGGAAAACTGGTAGAAAGTATTATTAAAGCTAGATTAACTAAGCACATAGAAGAACAAGCCTTGCTGAAACAGAGCCAGCATGGCTTCTGCAAGGGAAAGTCCTGTCTCAGTAACCTATTAGAATTCTTTGAGAGTGTCAACAAGCATATAGATAGAGGTGATCCAGTGGACATAGTGTACTTAGACTTTCAAAAAGCGTTTGACAAGGTACCTCACCAAAGGCTTCTGAGGAAGCTTAGCAGTCATGGAATAAGAGGAGAGGTCCTCTTGTGGATAAGAAATTGGTTAAGAAGCAGAAAGCAGAGAGTAGGAATAAACGGACAGTTCTCCCAATGGAGGGCTGTAGAAAGTGGAGTCCCTCAAGGATCGGTATTGGGACCTGTACTTTTCAACTTGTTCATTAATGACCTAGAATTAGGAGTGAGCAGTGAAGTGGCCAAGTTTGCTGATGACACTAAATTGTTCAGGGTTGTTAAAACAAAAAGGGATTGCGAAGAGCTCCAAAAAGACCTCTCCAAACTGAGTGAATGGGCAGAAAAATGGCAAATGCAATTCAATATAAACAAGTGTAAAATTATGCATATTGGAGCAAAAAATCTGAATTTCACATATACGCTCATGGGGTCTGAACTGGCGGTGACCGACCAGGAGAGAGACCTCGGGGTTGTAGTGGACAGCACGATGAAAATGTCGACCCAGTGTGCGGCAGCTGTGAAAAAGGCAAATTCCATGCTAGCGATAATTAGGAAAGGTATTGAAAATAAAACAGCCGATATCATAATGCCATTGTATAAATCTATGGTGCGGCCGCATTTGGAATACTGTGTACAGTTCTGGTCGCCTCATCTCAGAAAGGATATTATAGAGTTGGAAAAGGTTCAGAAGAGGGCAACCAGAATGATCAAGGGGATGGAGCGACTCCCTTGCGAGGAAAGGTTGCAGCATTTGGGGCTTTTTAGTTTAGAGAAAAGGCGGGTCAGAGGAGACATGATAGAAGTGTATAAAATTATGCATGGCATTGAGAAAGTGGATAGAGAAAAGTTCTTCTCCCTCTCTCATAATACTAGAACTCGTGGACATTCAAAGAAGCTGAATGTTGGAAGATTCAGGACAGACAAAAGGAAGTACTTCTTTACTCAGCGCATAGTTAAACTATGGAATTTGCTCCCAAAAGATGCAGTAATGGCCACCAGCTTGGACGGCTTTAAAAGAAGATTAGACAAATTCATGGAGGACAGGGCTATCAATGGCTACTAGCCATGATGGCTGTGCTCTGCCACCCTAGTCAGAGGCAGCATGCTTCTGAAAACCAGTTGCCGGAAGCCTCAGGAGGGGAGAGTGTTCTTGCACTCAGGTCCTGCTTGCGGGCTTCCCCCAGGCACCTGGTTGGCCACTGTGAGAACAGGATGCTGGACTAGATGGGCCACTGGCCTGATCCAGCAGGCTCTTCTTATGTTCTTATGTTCTTAGGTATTGCATAGGTACTGCACTTTCTGCATCATGTTCTGGTCAATTTGGCAATGTTCAGTACTTCACATAAAAGCACATTTTCACCGTGAGCTAAGCATTCCATCTAATTTAATCCTTCCTATGACTTGGAGAGCACAAGGATGTTCAGTGTTATCTAATAGAGTTCAAGCTGTTCCAAACAAATGAGCACCGTCAGGGAAGATAGCTTCAAGAAGAAAATGGCTTCTGGCTGGCTACTGAACTTGTTAAAATGTTATAAACCTTTATACCTATATAAAATAATATATTTTGCTTTTTGTTTGAATATATAAAATTCTCCATTACTGTGAGAGGTCTCTTAACAACTCTCAGCCCTCTTAACAAACTACAGTTCCCAGGATTCTTTGGGGGAAGCTGTGACTGTTAAAGTAGTATGTTTGAAATGTATGGTATGGATGGGACTTAACAAGTACTGAATGAAGTTAATTGTCTCGAAGAAACTCTCTGTTAGCCTTTGGAGATCAAATATGAAGGCTGCAAACCACATCTCCTAGGAAGTCTTCATAAACTGCTGAGAGGCTTTCTGTTGAGTAAGCAGTATATAAACTTGAAGTAAATAAATGAAAAGTCCCATTGAATTCAATGGGGTTTGCTTCCAGATGAATGGGGTTAAGACTGCAGCTGAAAAGAATCAGTGGGTTGTATTCAACTAAGTTATATTCAGGAGTAGACCCATTGAAATTAATGAGCCTGTTAGTCAAGTCTGTTAACTTCAAGGGGTCTACTCTGAGTAGGACTAGCGTTGGATCCAGCCCCAATATTACTCCCACGTACATGCTCCTCTCTATCCTCTCTGTTTTTATTTTGTTTTTAATGATGACCCGACTCTAAATTTGTCACCCTTCCCTCCTCATAACAGATTATCTGAAGCAAACCCGCAGGAAAGGTAACTATGTGAAAGAAACTCCATTTACATGGGAGCCTTTTTAATGGGCTATGTGGAGTCTCAACAGCTGCCCCCTCATTCAGTTATGTGACCAGGTGGCATTAGGCAAATGACTGTAGAAAACTCATTTCTTCTGGAAAATCCAATTGACTTGACTTCTTTCTTTCTGCTCACACAAGGCTTGGCAGTAACGGCACCATCAGGGAGGATTCTCAGGACAATCCGAGTGGGAGGAAAAGGGACAAGAGCATGGGTGGCAGCTGACATGGCACAGTGCAAGGATAAGGGCACCTGTGTCCTTCCAGAGGTTGCTGGACTGCAATTCCCATCAGCCCCATCCAGAAGAGCCATTGGTCAGGAATGCTGGGAGTTGTAGTCCAACAATATCTGGAAGGCTTCTCATTCCTGGTGTAGTGGCTAAGAGTGAATTGTGGAATCAAATTGCGCCTCAGGCACCAGCTCATGAAGTAAGGAAAGGGCTGTAACTCAGTAACAGAACATCCGCCTTGCATGCAAAAGGTCCCAGGTTCAATCCCCGGCATCTCCAGGTAGGGCTGGGGAAAGGCTCCCTGTCTGAAATCCTTTAGAGCCACTGCCAGTCAGTGTAGGCAATACTGAGCTAGCTGGACCAATAGTCTGACTCAGTATAAGGCAGTACCATATGTTCTTATGTTTGTCCCTGAGAAATGAGCCAAAATGTAAGCCAGTCTCTGCTCTATATATAGGCATGCACAGATACCTGCAATATGAGTTTGGCAGCAGCCCTCTCTATAGAATTGAAAACATTAGTGCCCTACTGTATGCAAGCTAAGAGAGCCAGTTTTGTGTAGCGGTTAACGTGTTGGACTATGACCTGGAAGACCAGGGTTTGAATTTCCACATAGCCATGGAGCTCACTGGGTGACCTTGGGCCAGTCACTGCCTCTCAGCCTCATGAAAACCCTTCTCATAGGGTCACCATAAGTCGGAATCGACTTGAAGGCAGTACATTTATATTTACTGTATGCAAAATATTTCAAGCACTCTGTATCAGTGCTTGATTTTAGCATGTTGGTCTTATCTTTGATGGGGAGTTGGACTCTATGTGGCTCTTGGCTCATCTGGTATGATTCTAGGATCAAATTTGGTGACTTTTAGATGTATGTATTTATTTACCATATTTATACCTCGCCCTTTAGCCAAAAAGGCTCTTGGAGCAGCTGGAGAAAAATCATTTCTAAAATGGTCCTTGTCCTCCAACTCACAATCACAGAATCATAGAACAGCAGAGTTGGAAGGGGCCTATAAGGCCATCCAGTCCAACCCCTGCTCAATGCAGGGATCCAACTTAAAGCATACCAAGCAGATGGCTGTCCAGCTGTCTGTTGAAGGCCTCCATTGTTGGCATTAAAAAGACATGGTGCAGAAGGAATAAAGGAATGGAAGGGGAGGGGGAAGCAAGCACAAGTTCTTAAAGCTTCAGCCAGTGTCAGTATTGGCGATTCTGACTGTTTTGCCCTTTCTAAAGAGCAGTCACTCCCCAGAAGCACTCACACACACCCTGATCAGATCCAGGAGCAGCTGTCCTTTGTGACACTGTCCAGGCCAGGAAAGAAGAGCAGCTCCTGCCACACACTTCTTCCCTGGATATATTAGAAGTTTTAAAATATCCTAATTACTGGGCAGGCCCCAACCGCACTGTCTTCAGGCAGTGTTTTCTCTTTGGCCTTGACCTGCCTCTGCTTGAGAAGATGACGTTGAGCCAATCCAGAAACACGTATGTTTATTAAGCACACGCTTGCTGACCTGGCTATAAAGGAAGTGAGTTTGAGCCAGCCAAATTAACACATCCTCTCTGTTGCTGAAAGGCTCCTTTCCCTAGCAGGCTCACATCTGGTATCAGAACCAGACCGGAAGCAAGGAGTTATAAAACAGTGAAGTCCAGGCAAGTAAATCAGGAAGGGGTGGGTTTTGATTCCCCTGCACACACTCTGTTTCTTAAATCTCCCACATGTGCTTTATACCCAAAGTGGTGAGTGTGTGTTTATTAAACAGGCACACACTTGGTTTGGTCCTTTTCCTGCTCTTTGCTGTGACATTTGACTAGATTCAAGTGAGGCTTGGAGAAAGTATGGCTGTGTACACACACCATCCATTTAAAGCACATCCCCCCATACACACAAAGAATCCTGTGAACTGTAGTTTGCCTCTCACAGGTCTGAAGTGTTGAATCATGAGGAGAAGCCATCACCAATCTCACTGCAATGAAAGGTGACAATCTAGGAAAGAGATGAGGAACATCTGGCCCTCCCAGAATTGTTGGACTCCCCTCAGCCCCAGCCAGCGTAGCTAATGGCAATGGGTGATGGGAGTTGTAGTCCCAACAACAACTTCTGGAGGGTCCCTTTGGAAAGGGGCTGTCGTTCAGTGGTAGAGCATCTGCCTTGCAAGCAGAAGGTCCCAGGTTCAATCCCCAGCATCTCCAGGGAGGGCTGGGAGAGACTCCTTGCCTGAAACCTGCAGAGCTGCTGCCAGTCAGTGTACACAATACTGAGCTAGATGGACCAAGGGTCTGACTCAGCATAAGACCAAGTCCTGTGTTCCCCGTCCCAACTCTAGAAATTTTTCCTAGGTCTGTATAAGAGTCGGATGAAGAAATATAATCTTGATAGTTTTTCTGATTCCTCATTAGAGATGTGAAGGCCCAGAAAAAGCAGGAAAATTTGGGGAAAAAACTGGTTTTTTTCTGAAGCCTTTTTTGTTTTGTTTTTTTCTGAAAAATTGGAAAAATTGAAAAAAATGAAGAAAAAATGGATTATGGAATGTTTTATTTTGTTGTTGGTATGTGCCTCCAAGTCGACTACGACTTATGGTGACCCTATGAATCAGCGACCTCCAATAGCATCTGTCATGAACCGCCCTGTTCAGATCTTGTAAGTTCAGGTCTGTGGCTTCCTTTATGGAATCAAGCCATCTCTTGTTTGGCCTTCCTCTTTTTCTACTCCCTTCAGTTTTTCCAATCATTATGGTCTTTTCGAGTGAATCATGTCTTCTCATGATGTGTCCAAAGTATGATAACCTCAGTTTCATCATTTTAGCTTCTAGTGATAGTTCTGGTTTAATTTCTTCTAACACCCAATTATTTGTCTTTTTCGCAGTCCATGGTATGCACAAAGCTCTCCTCCAACACCACATTTCAAATGAGTTGATTTTTCTCTTATCCGCTTTTTTCACTGTCCAACTTTCACATCCATATATAGAGATCAGGAATACCATGGTCTGAATGATCCTGACTTTAGTGTTCAGTGATACATCTTTGCATTTGAGGACCTTTTCTAGTTCTCTCACAGCTGCCCTCTCCAGTCCTAGCCTTCTTCTGATTTCTTGACTATCGTCTCCATTTTGGTTAATGATTGTGCCAAGATATTGATAATCCTTGACAAGTTCAATGTCCTCATTGTCAACTGTAAAAATGTAATATAAGTTTTTGTTGGTTTTAAAAACAAGTGCAAACAAAACCTTACATCAAAAAACCAGGTTGTAGACTACTGCATCAATGGCAATTGCTGCTTAATAAAATCATATGCCAAAGATTAAAGATGACATCCAGACCACTGACACCCTAGTCCTATAAAAGACCCCAGGGTTGCACAAAAAGCCCCTGCTATAATGTGCAGGACTCTGTGCACACACACACACACACAGCATGGAAAACTAATAGATTAGAGGAGCTGGGTGGAGAAGGGGAGGGGAAAGCAAGCAGGAGAAGCTGTTACTGCTTCACTCTCCAGTTCTTCAGAAGCAGATAAAGGCAATTTAGAATTCAGAAAATCTACTGGAAAGCGCACCAAATGTGTGTGGGTGTAATTTTCAGGATGAATTTTCATCCATTTGGAGGGGGACACACGATGTGGTGCCTGTGCTATTTTGCAACATCCTGTTTTAATCATCAACAGGTTTCTGGGTCACTTATTAGCTTTCAAAATAGTTGGGGCTGGAATGGGCTAAGGCATTTCGCTTATAGCCTCTTTTCTCCCCATGAGCAGTAATTAAACCCACTCCTTTTTGACTCTGTAGTTTTGGAGTTTTTTTAAATGATTTTTATAAGGGGCTCTTTCATCATTATTCCAGCGTATACAGTGCTGTAGATGTCAGCTCAGCCAGGATCCTCCCCTGTTTGGAGGCATTTCCAGAAAAGGAAACACCCAAACTAAAGTGACACTCTTCTTCTTAACGCTTCAGAGAGAGGCAGCCATGGCATCTGGGGGTCACATCCAGGGGCTCAGTGAAGAAGCGACTTGTTCCATCTGCCTGGACTACTTCAAAAACCCAATGACGATCGACTGCGGGCACAATTTCTGCCAGGCCTGCCTCAACCAGTGTTGGGGAGAGTCCAACACAGACCCTTCCTGCCCTCAGTGCAGAGAAACGATTCAGCAAAGGATCTTCAGGCCGAACCGGCAGCTGGCAAACCTCGTACAGCTTGTCAAGACACTTCAGGAGGGGAAAGAAGAAGCAGCCAGCCCTTTCTCCAAGAACGACCAGACCCCAATTTATGTGGAATATGACAGATCTAGGGGGCATCCAGCTCGTGATGTTTGTCCTATGGAAGAGGCTTCCCAACAGTATAAGGTAGGCCAGTGGTGTCTGGTGATCCCTGGACCTGGTGGGGCTCCTTTGGGGGCAAAGAGAGCACATGGGTGGGTGCAAAGAGGTTTCATTTTCTCACCATCCTCCTCATTTGCACAGAAACAGTGGACATGTTTTACAGTTGTACAAATCCTTTTTTAAGTTTTTTGTCCACAGTATAATTTAGAGTTGACTAAATCTGCTATCCTATACACACTTCCCTGGAAGTAAGCCCCATTGAACTCTTTGGGGCTTCAATGACAGATATGTAGGATTGCCTGCAGAGACCTATAACTCAGAGGTAAACAGAAATTGCACATATTAAAAGTAAACCACCGGAACAGATCTTACCCCTCTCCTGAAATTGGAAATAGAGTCTCATTTCTATGTTTTGCAACAAAGAATGAAAGTTACTTATTGAACCTTGAAGACAATCAGATTAGATTAACACACATCTCCCTCTCCCCGCTCGCCCCCCATTGTTTCAAAATTTTCAGAAAATTGTCTCTTAAGTTCTATGTTTGACAGGGCATTTCTGTCAAAGGTAGAACTTAATCTACAATCTTACACACTTATGCATTTAACTCAATGATTTCTGAGTTGACATGTATAGGATTGCACTCCACCAGAATGTATTACGGAATTTCAGGCAGTGGCAGCTGGTGTCCCTCGGGACTGGTGGGGCAGAAGGCAGGGAGCCCAAAAGTAGATGGAGCCAGTGCCAATGACAGGTTAAGCCAATTAATTCTAGGTTTGTCCCCATCCACCTCAATGCTAAGTTCAGCAAGGGAAACACTGAGACTGACAGTGCCACCCTCTGGATTGGTTGTAAGTAGGAAGGCAATCAGGTGGGAGCTATCTGAGGGCACACTGATGTTGGCAGGGCACCTCCCCAATGAACCAGCCTCCACTGATTTCAGGGACTACTTCTGGCCACCGTAACGGTACACTTCTTCCCATGTCCACTAGGAAGAAAGCCTCACTGAATTCCATGAGACTTCCTCCCTGACCCTGGCAAGATAGCAGCCTAAACTGGTTAGTCTAATGCAGGATTGTCAGCAAGGGACCTAATAATCTTCCAGTTTTAGCGGGAAAGAGTATCTCACAACACCATCCAGCTTGTTGCCATCTATATCTTCTTTTCAAAAATGTGGCGTAAGATGAAAGTGTGGACTAGGACCTGAGAGACAAGGGTTCAAATCCCCACTTGGCCATGAAGCTCACTGGGTGACCTTGGACCAAACACTGTCTCTCAGATTAACCTATTATTGTTGTTGTTGTTTATTTCTACCCTGCCTTTTGGCCAAAAGGCCCTCAAGGCGGCTTACAAAAAAACACAAATATAAAAATACATCAATACATCAATAAAATACATCAACACATCAGAATACCTCAAAATACATCAATAAAACAATACAATTTACAGTAGTCAATAAATAAATAAATAAATAAATAAATAAATAAATAAATAAATAAATAAATAAATAAATAAATAAATAAATAAATAAATGTGGGTGAGAAGAAGGATGGGCACAGGAGAAGTCCAAAGAATACTTCTGAGAAAGACATGCATAGAACTGTGCTGTTAGTTTCAGCAGGTATCAAAGAGTGATGAATGTCTCATGCTAGAATGACTGAGTCCAGCAAAACAGCCTAAATCTACATTTTTGGAGTTTTAAAATATTGAGGAAACTTGTACCTGGGTACGTGTGATGAAGATAGTCCACATCTGTGACAAAGCTATTATATGGCAAGAGAAACCCAGCTCTTGCTAGCAGCATAGCAAAATAAATCCCATGGTAGTGATCTACCTTACAGATTTGTTGTGAGGATAAACTGGGAAAGAGAACCATGCATGCCGCCTTGAGCTCTTTAGAGGAAAGGTGGGATATAAATGTAATAAATACAATAAGTCTATGTCTAGGCTGTTTGCCCCTGATTATGAATTGGTGTGTGCGTGCGTGTGTGTGTCAGAGAGAGAGAGAGAGAGAGAGAGAATATGCAAGGGGAAGAGATTGCAAGGCCAAAGGGCTGGATCATGGCTTCAAAGTGTAAATGAACAGAAAAAGATCCTATTGATCCATTGGCAAGGATCCTAATTCTCCCCTCCAACACCTTGGCTGGGTTTTTTCCAACTTTGCACTAATGGAGCAAGCCCCTTTAAAGTCTGGCCCCCACTGCCAGTTAGCTATTGCTGGTGGGAGCGCACCATCAAAGAGGCTTGCTCTGTTAGCACAATCTGGTTTGCACTGAAACTCCTTGCCAAAACTGAACTTTTTTTCTGCTTAGTTGTGGGGTACAAAACATCTGGAGTGCACTTAGTGCAGTAAGGACAGGCTGGGCTCCCCCCTGACTCCACAGTAATGCCTCACCTCACCCTCATTTTAAGAACAGAAGAAGAGCCCGCTGGATCAGGCCAGTGACTCATCTTGTCCAGCATCCTGTTTTCGTGGTGGCCAGCCAGATGCCCCAAAGGGAAGCTCACAAACAGGACCTGAGTGCAAGAGGACTCTCCCTTCCTGCAGTTTCCACCAACTGCTGTTCAGAAGTATACTGCCTCTGACTATGCAGGCTTAACACAGCCATCATGGCTAGTAGAGACTGATAGCCTTCTCCTCCATGAAAAACATTTCCAGAAGTTTTTTTTTTTAAATAATGTTTTGCTTGAACTTGTACACACTCTCTCTCCTGCAATGGAGTGCATCTCTCCCCTTGGTTTCACAAAAGCGGGAAACAGTTACCCACAACAGTAAGTGGTGCTCCATTATTTCACTTATCAAGAGTTGGGCTGAAGTGGCAAGTGCTAATTGTAACAAAAGGATGGGTCATAGCACTAGATAAAACAGGGCAATGAGTGACAAAGTGAGAAGGGGGAATTAAAGGGGTCTTTAATAGCGTGATATACATTATCAGTACAAAACCTCATGGTTCCATCTTTTTTCGGAACCAGGACAATACTTGAGGCCCAGGGACTGATGGATTCCCTGATCACCCCTAGTTCCAACATGTCTTCAACCTCCTTTCTAGTTTCATTCAAAACTTTCCCATTCACACGGTATGGAACAGATCTGATTGGGGCATGATTTCCAGTATCAATTGAATGTCTGGCTATACTGGTTCAGCCAGGTTTGTTGCTGAAGAGATCCCCATAATTTATTAAAACTCTTAGAATCTCTTTCTTGACTTCTTCCTCCACCTCCTCCGACCATTCCAGTTGATCTACCCCTCCTTTTGCTTTGCTTTCCTGTACCAAATCTGGACGTTCGGGACCACTACCCTCAGGGAACAAGGTGACCTGTAAAACTTTAACATCCCTGGTGTGATATGGTCTAAGCATATTCACATGCACCACCTTCTGTTTGACTGGTTCACATTCATTCTCTCTCTCAGCAGGCATCCACAGTCTGTACAGCACACCATTCTCCCACACAGTTTGATCCCTCAAAGTCTCTGTAAAGGGGATTCTGTGTTGGAGGGCTTTTCCCTTTATTATATCCAAACTGTTATCATTTTTCAGCTCCTCCCTAAATTGCTGTGTCTCTGTGTCAGAGACCATTTGAAACAGTGTATCTCTCTCCGCAGGCCTGCTAGGGGTTGCTATGGCAACCTCAGGCTCGATAACAGGTTCCACCCTGTTTTCTTCAGCCTCTGTTGAAATGGCTTCTGTTGCTTTGCCAAGTTGTTGTCTGGTCACCACATATATTTTTCCTTGTGCCCCCATAACATCTCTTCCCAGTATCACTGGTTCTTGTTGTTGGGCGTTAATACCTATTTTACATATCTCCTCCTTTCCTCTCCACTTTAATTTTATCAGGGCCATGGGTATGCTTTCTGGTTCACCCCTCACTCCTTGGATTGTCACCGTTTCCTGAGGTAATATTTCCTCAGATTTTATCAAATCTGGCCTCAGTAACATCTGAGTGGCACCAGTATCCAGCAATACCCAATAATTTGCCCCTTGCACACACACTTCTTCCCTCAGACTCGAATCAAAGTCTTGTACATTTGTCCAGTTTATCTGACAGAACTGAACTTTCTTTGTTTCTAACTCCCTTGGTTCTGTTTTCACTGCCCTTCCCTGAGCAGGATTACCAATGGGGTTGGCGACCTCACATTGAAAACGTAGGTGCCCCGGTCTACCACATTTATAACATAATTTCTCCTCCATTTTGGGGTACACAGATCCACTCTGGGGTGTCCTGTGCCCTTCAGACTTTATTGGAGGACTCACTCGCTGTGGTACCACATCCTTTCTGCCACCATTATATGGTCTGGGTTTAAACTCTCTCGATGTTTTGCTCACCCAGCCAGTTCTATTGGAGGCAAAATGATCTGCCAACTCTGCTGCCTCTTGAACAGATTTAGGGGAATGGTCTTTGACAAGGAGCCTTATTTCTGGTGGTAACTGATGGTATAATTGATCCAGTATCATGAGGCTTTTCACCTCTTCTACTGATTGAGCTTTGGCACTTCCCATCCACTTTCCAAATATGTCCACCAATTTTGCTCCCAGTTCAACAAAAGACCTCCCTGCCTGGATCTGGCAGTTTCGAAATAACTTTCTGAAATAGTCAGGTTCCAGTCTGAATCTTTTGTACACTGCCTCTTTAAACTCAACATATGTGACGGGCCTGTCTGAGGGGAAATATTGGTATACCTCTGCCAATTTCCCTTTGATCAAATTTGATAAATATTGTATATATTTATCCTCCGGTAGCCCCCACATCTGAGCTGCCTTTTCGAAGGTGTTGAGGTAAATCTGTGGGTCTTGTCCCGGCTCATACACCGCAAAGTCTTTTGGTGTAATCTTGATTTTTGTTTCATTTTTGTCTTTTCTTGTTTCATCCGAATGAAACTTCTCTCTTTCAAATTTTAGCTTTTCCACTTGTATCTCAGCATCCAATACTTGTTGCTTCTCCATCTCCTCAAACTCCATTCTCATCCTCTCTATTTCCAACTCCCGCTGTTTTTCTTTCTCATCAGCCTCCATCCTCAATCTCTCAGTTTCCAACTTGAACTTCTCTCTCAAATACTCTATATAAGCAGGATTGCTTGAATACCCTTCTGGGTTCTCTTCTCTGACAGGTTGTGTTGGATTGATGTGAATGCTATCAATGCTACCCGCAGTTCATCTACCCCTTTACCCTCGTGAGGTAAATTGAACGTGATGCACTTCTCCACCAGCTCCTCTCTTTTCATCTTTATATATTCAGCCATGTTTTTAGGAGTTCACTCACACTTTGCCACACACTCTTTGCCAGTCACTCTCACAAGTAATCTTTGTTTGTTATTTCTTTTTGCCACACCACTTTTAGGGACTCTCTGTTGTTCGTATCCCAAAGCTACAGCGACCACATGTGATGTCCTTCCCTGGCACCACCTGTGACGCTCTCAGCAGACAGGATCATCAGGTTTATTTTTACCCTTTACAGCACTAGCACCGATCACAAAAGATCCCACTGCTAGGCAGCACCACCCGACACTCTGTAACCCTTTTAGCCAATAGACTGTACCTAGTCTCTGCCTGGCTATTCCAATACCTTGTGTCAATGGGTATAGGTAATTTGTTAAAAAAACCCTGCAGCCCCTTGACTCTGAAGCATACAGCCCTGGGTTTCTCTGTGGGACTGGATACACTTTCTTCCGATCCGCCACTGCCACCATTCGATACAAACTGTTCAGCCTTGGTTACTTTGCTATTCCCCCTGATATGTGTATCCCAGCTGAAGGAATCAGGCTTTTATTTAACCAAGAAATATTTATTAAGAATTAGAAATAACAAGATTACTTAAGGAATGTTTCACAAGCGTATGGTTTCATCTATATTCTGTTATGTACTTGACTTCTTACTAATTGCCTCAGAACTCCAACTCACTCTCAACAACAACAACCTCCAAACACCACCACAACCTCTCTTTCACCTCTCTCAACCTCCAACATCCACCACACTGATTCAACTGTCATTCTTCCATTTATACTCCCAGCCATTCAAACGCTCAGCCAATCATCCAGCATTCTACTGCTCATGTACTCCCCCTCCTCTTTCACTCCACTTACCATATGTCTTCTATATAACCAGCACTTACCATATTTACAATATAAGCAGGAACATCACACTGACACATTCATAGCCAGGGTACCCTGAACCTAAAGGTTGCCTGAACCTCAGTCTCCTCACGTGAGTCCATTCATTCCCACTGAAAACAGAGAGCAAGACATGGAAGGGGGCAAGTCACAACACAGCTACCAGGGTTGCCCAAGTGAAATGAGGTCTGTTAATAAGTTACTAGCCATTCACTATCAGATCAGACAGGAGTTTCTAAGGAAGTAACTTGCATCAGGTGAATTGCATTGGCTGCCCATTAGCTACTGGGCTAAGTTCAAGGTGTTGTTTTGGTGTATAAAGCCCTATACAGCTTGGGACCAGGGCTCCTTTTGGGAGGAAGAGCAGGATATAAATTTAATAATAATAAAATAAGTTGATCTCCTGTCCAAGCAAAAGGTGTTTCTGTTTTTTGCAGGAAAAAATCAAGGCCTATCTGAGATATCTGAAGAAGGAGAGAGAAAAGCTCATGAACCAGCAGTTTTCTGAAGAGCAGGGCAAGCAGGAATATCTGGTAGGTGTGTGTATGTTAAGGCTCACCTGCAGGGGCGGTGTGTTGACAGGTAGAATCCCCATGCCCTCCATTGGTGATGCAAAACCATTTTTCCCTGTTTGACATATGTATATCTGTGTTATTCTACAGTGTTTACAACCTGGTTCAAAATGCGTTTCATTTTTCCACAGCTGAAGCACCCAAGGGTGCCTACCAGCTGGGAACATGTTACAGAAACTGCATGAAAAGCATCCCAACAACTCTGCCAGTCCAGAATCTGGGAGGTCCTTTCCAAATATCATCTCCATGTTTTTGTATACAATTTTGCCTAAAATACACATTTTTTCCCAAAGCAATTCCCCTCTAAAGCATTTTTGTATGTTATTTTTAATATATCCATTTTTATCCACACTTTACCCTAGTATGGCATTTTTATACATGTTACTTGGCAGGAGACGTGCACTGCAAAATTCAGAGAAATGTGAGTTTTGAAGGATGGCTGTATTTCGGTTTGCATTTTGTTTCAGAAGGTGCAAAGGTTGCCTTTAAATATGAACCTCTCCTCCATCCTTAGCCTCTGCTAGAGCAGAGTCTACTTGATAGGACTGCATCATGTGTTTTCCTTCAGCCATATGGCAGAGGGGAAGCACCAACTCTTCCTTCATGTGGATGAATCACCACCTATGCAGCTATCTGAACCAGACACAAAACATCAAATTTACATTCACCTGCTTGCCTTTTCCAATGGCTTATAATTCTCTGTGCAATTTAAAAGAAATTGCTTTAAGTTGGTTTGTGTTGAAACATGTGCCGCATCCATGCCCTCCCTGCCACACTGATTGTGGCAAAGAACCTGGGGTAAAGTGCCCCCCTTTTCTGTACCCACAAGTTTTGTGAACAATCATGTCATTCATTGGTATAGCCACAGGCTACTAGAGAACTTCCCTTGGCAGAACCTCACATTCTACCTCTGCCCATTCATTTCTTTGTATTCCCTGCCGCCCCCCAGACACAGTTAGAAATGGAGAAGCAGAAGGCCGGGTCTGCCTTTGAGAGGATGCAGGAGTTCCTGGTGGAGAAGCAGCACCTCTGGCTCAGTCAGCTGGAAGATCTGGGGAAAGAGATGGAGAAGAAGCATGAAGAAAACCTTGCCAAACTCTCTGAAGAGATTTCCCAACTCAATGAGCTGATCGCGGAGATGGAAGGGAAGTGCCTGCAGCCCGCAAGTGAAATCCTGCAGGTGAGTGTGCTGCTGAACCCCAGGGGAAAGGGCGCATCAAAATAAACATGTTCAATGCCTTCCAAGGGGTCAAAGAATGCACCAACACACATCTGGTCCGCTGCAAGTATGGCTTTGTTTCAGGTATGTTGCTTCACATGCCTGCTTCTGCCCATGGCCCGGATTATTTTCACCAATAAGTAAAGTCCTGCAGTAGGCCTTCCCTCCTAAGGTGCCTTGTTCCCATACTGTTAGGCTTGGCCAGCTTAAGTCCTGAACTTCTACCCATGTGAAGGGTAAACCTAGGACACCAGTATTCCCTGCCCAGTAGGGTTAGGAGAAGAGCCTGAGGATGGTAGAGGAGTGTGGTTAAGAGAAGATCCTGTGGAAGAGAAGTGAGAGCTAAGTCTCCCCTTTCCCTGTGGAGGGCCCTAGCTATTTCCACCGGTTCCCTGTGTCCCCACTGGGCTTTTCCTCGGCTTCCCTCTCTCTGAGGCTTTTTACATCCTTGTCTCCCCACCCTTTGTTCTCCCTGAGGTACTGCAGCTGGGCTCCTCTCCCATCAAGCAGATGTCTGAGATGATGCCCCACCCTGCTCCTTTGCCTCCCACTCCCACAGTTGGAGTTTCAGGCAGTGTCCCATCAAGGTCCCCTCAGGAGCAGTTGCCTGGTTAGTGCCTGGCAGTGAGGCTTGAGGCCTACTTAATGAGCCAGGAGCAGGCAATGGACCGGTAACCCCATCACAGTGAAACTAACCCAAAGGGCCCCTCCAGACTGCTGTTTTATGGCAGGTGTGTCCTGCATCATGTTCTTGACACAATAATAGGGCGTGAGTGGTGGATTAATTCTGCTTTAGTTTGTTCTGCAGTGCTTCTCCCATGCTACCGCATGATCATTGCCCGAAACGGGCTATAGTGCAACAAAAGTGGGGCAAAACTAAACCAGAACATTTGTGATATAAAAAGTTCTGGGATCTCAGCAGGATATTACGGGATACACACTGAATGGAAATGGAGCAGTGTGCTTGCCCCAAACCTTTTTCAGGCACAATCACTATTGAAAGTGGGACCATGTATGATCACCCTGATAGCATCATAAGCACAAATCATAATGAATGTGCAATAAAAAGGAGGGTCCCAAAGATGCCGTCCAGGTCTCTTGGAATGAAGAAGGCAGGATCTATTTGTTTCCCACAGACAAGGAAGGGGGAAAAGGAATCCCCACTAGATAAAGAAGCAGTCCTGTGTTTGTTCTGTCTGGGTAGCTGACGCCCATTTCTTTCTTTCAGGATATCAGAGATGCCTTAAGCAGGTACGCAGCTCTTTCTCCATCCCCCCTTTCTGTTTTCCCTAATCTTGGCCTAGGAGAGATTTGTTCCCCTTGGAGTGCTTTGGCAAACAATTGATACTATTTCTTTCAGTTGTGTGGTTCGCACACCTCTGCCTCTTTGTTTTTATGTACAGTGCATGCTCCTCTCCTTTTTTTCTTCCTCTTTCTCACTCCTTTTCCTTTTTCATTTGCTGCCAAACTTCAATCCCATTTTTAAAAAATCAGATTTTTGCAAAGGAGGGCCAAAAAACATTTACTGCAAAATACAATGCAACAGAGTACAATGGAAATACTTTTCTTCTAGCAGCACAGCACTTAAATGGATTTAGGCTGCAGACACACCGTACATTTGGCTTCCCCCAAAGAATCCTGGGAACTGTCATTTGTGCTGGGAATTGTAGCTCGGGGGGGGTAAACTACAGTCCTTAGGATTCTTTGGGAGAAGTCATCATGGGCTGTATGGTGTTGTGTGTATGCAGTCTTGTCCTTGATAGGGATGGGGGAGAAATTAGATTCAGTTTGCATGTAAAACCGAATTTATCAAATCCACACTTTCCAAAACAACATGAGAACTGAAACACAGCCATCCTCACAATTCACACATCTGAATTTTGTGATGCAGTTCTCCAACTAAGCAATGTTTGCAAAAATGCATATATTAGGGGAAAGTGTGCATAAATATATAAAGTGAAAATAGCATACAAAAATGCATTACATTAGGAGAACTTGCTTGCAAAAATGTATATATTAGTCAAAACTGCATACAAAAAGTGTGTTTATTAAGAGAAATTCTCACTAAAATGCTGGAGAAAAAAATGCAAATGGATGCAGAAAGGCGAACGGAATTTAAAGTTGGAAAAGTGAGAAACTGAGAGAACCGCAATTAACAAAACTTTCCAACCCTAGTCCCTGATGGAGTTCAGGCTGTCCAGATATTGCTGGACTGCAGCACTACAACTCCCATCATCCCTGACCCATGGCTGGGGTTGATGGGAGTTGGAGTCTAAGAACACCTGGAGTGTCCCAGGCTTCCCATCCTTTTTTTAAAAAAAAGATTGTTTCCTTCTCTCTGAGACTGGGAGTCTACAATTCCCAGGACCCTCCCTCAACAAATGTGCTTAGACGTACGGTGTGCATGCAGCCTTAGTTGTTGGAAAGAGGATCACTAGAGAGTTTCTAGTGAAATTCCTCCCAACAACTAAGGCTGCGCACGCACCACACATAGGTTTCAGCACTATGGACAGCTCCTTGAAATGTCAGACTAAAACCCAGAGTGAATTCCACTGCCCACTGACATGGAGTCACCAGCCACCACTGCTAGCAACCTATTCCCTTTGGGGACGTTACGGGGGTTGTCCATCTAGCTAAGTGCGGTGGACTCCAGCCTCTGCTATGTGAGACTCTTCTAACAGATGATGCCATGGATAGAACATGGACGCTTTTACACACAAAGCTTCTACTGTACCACTGGACAATGGGGCCTTGACCTGAGCTGCACATGCTGTCTCCTCCTCCTCTCTTGTCCATTTGCCCCTCCTGATCCTTCAAAGAACAGCAGAGAAATTACCATGAGACTGAAACTACCTTACAGACTGTCGCTGTTTTGCAAGAGGGATTCGATCCCATACTGGGAGATTTAGGTCTGCACAATTAAAATGGGTTATAGCACTCTGGTGCAACAAACCCATTTTTTAAAAGGAAAAAGAAAAAGGGACTTTGGGCATAGGGAAAGTGATGAGAAAGTGCAATAGAAAGTGTGGGATAACAGTTGATTGACAAGAAGATGTATAACTTCCATACAAAGTTCAGGATGAATGCTCAGTAAACAGGTTGGCTGAATGTGCCCTGGGGAACCAAACTTCATTGGTTGTATCCAGAGCTTGGAAAAGTTACTTTTTTGAACTACAACTCCCAGCAGTGCCAGCCAGCATGGCTACTGGATTGGGCTGATGGGAGTTGTAGTTCAAAAAAGTAACTTTTCCAAGCTCTGGTATCAACTGAATTCTATTCAGAGTAGATCCATTGAAAAATTAATGGACCCCACTCAGCCATGTTTATTCATTTCTGTGGGTCTACTCTGCTTAGAACTAACCTTAGATACACTCCTAAATGTTCTAATGCTCATATCTGAGATCCCTTTGATGAAAGGCACTCTAGATGATGAAGAAGATAGATTTATTCAATTTATATCCCGACCTTTGTTCCAAAAGAGTCCAGGGCACTAAACACATCAATGATAAAACAATTTTTAAAAGCATTCTAAAAAACAATTAAAATATTCTCTCAACCAGAGACCTCAGGGTTGCAATTGCCTTTCTGTCATCCAATGCCTGGGTAAACAGGAATGTTTTTAAATTCCTCCTGAAAGTCAGTAATGAGGGAGATAGATGTACCTCACAAAGGAGAGCATTATAAATGTGGAACCACCACTGAAAAGGCCCTGTCACAGGTTGACAGCAACTGGGCAGCACCCAATGGCAGCACCACTAACAAAGACTCACCTGCCAATTGTAGGGTCCAAAATGGTTGATATTAGGGAAATAAATCTATACCCTAGCGTGAAGGGCAATCTGACGCTTGATGCAGAAACCTTGAATACTTCCACACAATCTGCTAATTGGGAACACCTCCAGGCTTGAGTAAGTCCTGGGCAACATGCCCCCTGGTGACTGAGGTCCCTTCATACATTGGTGGGCCCTGCTGGGCTAATCTGGTGATGGCAACAGCAAGGAAGCAGGCAGACACCAACATAGTGTTGCTGCAAGGCATTGTGGAACATTTAAATGGTGTCTAGACCCAATGCTGCTTGGGATGCTGAGCTGGAGGAAAAAAATAAGGGGGAGGGTCGAGCCAAGTGTCAACAGTGGGTCCTGCTGGAGTGTTGAGGCCCCAACTGCTGCCCAATGATGTCAGGTGCTGGCACCAGTCCCGCTTCTAATCTAGTCAGTTTCATTTCAGTGAGGGAAAATAACTACTACACAGGAGATTCCCTCCCCCTCCACTCCCCATTAAGAGTGAAATTGATTTAAGTAGAAACTGTTCAAGATGATTTTAAGCTTTAAAATAGCAGGTTGGGCACCTTGCACACAAGAGGATCTTGAGCCAGACCCTAGCCTGCCATTTAATGATTCACGCTTACAGGAGAATGATGTTTTACTGTTATTCCTTAAACGTGAACATATTCTCTTCTAGGTGTGAGAAGAATTTAATAGAACACGTGGTGGACCTTTTTCCCAGGCCGGAAGAGAGACTCAGAGTTTTCACCCAGAAAAACTCCACTTTAGAGAAGGCCACAGAGAACTACAAAGGTGCTGGCGACAGCTGAAGAAGGGGGGTGGATGACCGATCTCTGACTGCTCCAGTTCCAGGCTGGTTGCAAAGAGTCAAATCCTTTGAAAAGGGGAGCTGTCTTTCTCTGCAAGGATCCTCAAGATGCCTGAAGCATCTTAAGAATCATTGCCCCTGTTCCATTCCTCACTGGCAGGCCCTTGGAGGAGGAAAGCTGCATCAGCAGGAAAATGTTGTCCTTCATTAAAGCACCCATGAGCTCTTTCTCTCCCTGCCTCCAAACTCTTCCACCTGAGGAAGGAGGCTAGATTGCCTGATGCCACTGTCCTTCTCTGCTCATCAAAGAATTTACCAACGAGGATCCCTTAGTACTGGGCATGGTGGCTCTATCACCTCATCATTATCACCACCACCATCGGTGGTAAAAACTGTGATGATGCACATGCAGCAAGATGATCTCTTTTATAATAACTTGGGTCCCCTTTGGAGTGACAAAAGATGGTATATGGGTGCTTTTATAAATAAAATCTTCCCATCTGTATTTGAATGGTTGTGCATGAATAAAAATTCTGGCTGGACATTATGCTCCCATCTCTTCGCTTTCTAGCCAAGAGAAAATATTTCAGAGCCAGTTGTTGGGAGCAAAGCACCAACACATGTAACAAGTAACCTGAACCAGTGGGAGGCGATAGTCAGAAAAGCAATCTATTCTTCCTTCTGCCAATTCCTTCTTTAAAGTAACTACTTGTTCGTTTTTCCTCAGGCTTCTTCCTCCCTTTTCTTCCTTTCTTTGTTAGTTAGAGAGGGCCCCTCTGAGTGCATGCCTCATTACTCTGCTCTGCATTATGTCTGTACTCTGCAATGCAATATGTCTGTACTCAGAATGGCTATATTTCCCAGGAGTAATAAATCTGAGGAAGGCAATGATAAACCCCCTCTGAATACTGCTTACCATGAACACCCTATTCATAGGGTCGCCATAAGTCGGAATCAACTTGAAGGAAGTCCATTTCCATTTTCAATCAACCTGAAGTTTCTTAATTTTTTCCAAACTGCCAATCTTTGCAGACTAGTTATTTCTACACTCCACCGCAGTGTATACAAAACTTCAACACCAGTCCCACCTCTTTCTCCTAGATGCTGTATTAGTTGGGAACATTTCTCCAGGTACACAAAAGATGGATGCAATGGGCGATATTCAGCTAATTTTTTGCACTAGTGCCACAGTTAATACTTGTGTGATGGGGTTTCCCGCCTCCCCGCATGTGCACCCTGTTCCATCCCCAAGTCTGCTCTGGAGGGCTGGGGAAAAACTCATGACATGCTTAGAGGGAACATGGGGGGAAGGAGAGGGGGAGATTGTTCTGTTGCACAAGGATAAATCCTTGCACTGATAGAACGATTGTTTTAGCACTATGTTGAATACAACCCAAAGGGTTCTATCTAACAAGTTATATTTGGAGCAGACTCATTGAAATGAATGGACCTAATGATTTCAGTGGGTTTACAGTCCTATATCATTGGCCTTGAGCATCTTACAGATGCATAAAATATTCACTGCCTCCTGCTGCCCCCACCCCAATTAGCAAAATATCTCAATGTGGAGCAGTCTAAATAGAAGGGGCTTTCCCTTCCTGTTTTAAAGTCATCCTCCCAGATGGCTTCCTTTTCCTCTTGCTACCCTCGACAGACTCCACAATAAAAAAAAAAAATTTGCGGCCAGCAAGATCTTAATTTAAGTGCTGATCTAAATGAGGAGTTTCCTGTACGTGAGAGTGCTGGAGGAAGGGGGTTGTTCATGAAAGAACATGTTACTCTGAGTAATTCTGTCCCCTTTTCCCTACCATAACAGAGTCTCTGGAGCAAGTTCTGAGAGCAGGTAATTTTCTGAGAATGAAAGAGAAATTTTGGTGCACAGTGGTGGCTTGAATGTTGGAGGGCCCCCACTGAGACAGGGTAAGCAAGGACTGGATGAAGGGTGAAGAAACTCTCTTTGCCCTTGAAGATCCCATATCAAAGGAATTAATTCATATGAATATCATCCTAATTTAAATGCTCATCTTTAGGATGCACTTAGGGCCTCTCCAGACTGATGCTTTCCCCCCCCCCCGGTGTTTTTTGCAACATATCATTAACGCAGTAATAGTGCATTAGTGGTGGATTTACATTATAGTGGCGGATTTATATTGCACTATAGTGCAGCAAAAACAGAATTGGTCGCCCTGTATGATGACCTATGTCGGGAGAGGGACAGGGGGAGTGTAACTCTGTTGATTCTCCTTGATCTCTCAGCTGCTTTTGATACCATCGACCATGGTATCCTTCTGGGGAGACTCATGGAGTTGGGAGTTGGAGGTACTGCTTGGCAGTGGCTCCGCTCTTACTTGGTGGATCGTCTCCAGAAGGTAGGGCTTGGGGAGCACTGCTCGATACCCTGGACTCTCCATTGTGGAGTCCTGCAGGGATCGGTTTTGTCCCCTATGCTTTTTAACATCTACATGAAGCCGCTGGGTGTGGTCATCAGGAGTTTTGGAGTGCGTTGTCACCAGTATGCTGATGACATGCAGCTCTATTTCTCCTTTTCATCTTCTTCAGGTGAGGCTGTTAATGTGCTGAACCGATGCCTGGCCGCGATAATGGACTGGATGAGAGCTAACAAACTTAGGCTCAATCCTGACAAGACTGAGACGCTGTTGGTGAATGCCTTCTCGGCCCAGATGGTGGATGTCCAACCTGTTCTGGATGGGGTTACACTCCCCCTGAAGGAACAGGTTCGTAGTCTGGGGGTTCTTTTCGATCCATTCCTGTCCCTCGAGGCTCAGGTAGCCTCGGTGGCACAGAATGCGTTCTACCATCTTCGGATGGTAGCCCAGCTACGCCCCTACCTGGACAGCAACGACCTCGCCTCAGTTGTGCATGCTCTGGTAACCTCTAGATTGGACTACTGCAATGCACTCTACGTGGGGCTGCCTTTGAAGACAGTTCGAAAACTACAGCTAGTGCAAAACGCGGCAGCCAGAATGTTGACGAGGACGAGACGGTCCGCACATATAACACCTGTTCTGGCTCGTTTGCACTGGCTACCTGTTCGTTTCCGGGCCAGATTCAAAGTGCTAGTTTTGACTTATAAAGCCTTACACGGCGCGGGACCACAGTACCTGGCGGAACGCCTCTCCCGATATGAACCTACCCGCTCACTACGTTCAACATCAAAGGCCCTCCTCCGAGTTCCGACCCATAGAGAGTCTCGGAGGGTTGTAACAAGATCCAGGGCCTTTTCAGTGGTGGCCCCTGAATTATGGAACAGTCTCCCCGACGAGGTACGCCTGGCGCCTACACTTCTATCTTTCCGGCGCCAGGTCAAAACCTTTTTATTTTCCCAGGCATTTTAATATATTTTATTAGTTTTTAATATGTACCAGATTGTTTAATTGTTTAATATTGTTTAATATGTTTGCCTTTTAGTGTTTTTTATGTGATTTTATTGTATTTTACCTACTGTTGTGCACCGCCCAGAGAGCCTTCTGGCTGTGGGCGGTATAAAAATTGAATAAAATAAATAAATAAATAAATAAAAAGACCCCAGGACATTTCTATATAAATAAAAATGTACACCCTGAATCCATTATGCTGCAGTTTGCAGCCCAACAGACAGGTGGCACTGTGAACTATATCACAGAGGCAAAGGAGAGAGGAAGCATCAGGAAGTAGTTCAGGCAGGCTGTGGAGAAACATTCCTGACAGGCTGGTCTAAGAGAGGAGGGGGAAAGTGGGGGTCTTAGCCAGCTCTAAAGGGGAGGAGGGAAGGTAGCAGGGAGGCGTAACCAAGACTAAACCCCACTAACTCATTAGACCGGCGCTGGGGAACCTTTTTTGCCCCCACTTTGTGGGTCAACTTTGACAGGTGTCAATCACGTGTCCTTACATTTATGTCATGTGATTGACATTGGGGTTGCCCTGCCCACCTGTTAAAGTTGGCCCACAGGGTGGGAGCAAAAATGATTCCCCATCCCTGGTTTAATGAGTTTGTCTGAGGGGGTTCGCAAGGTCTAAGTGTACAAGGATTGGTGAGGGGTTGGGGGCGGGATTGTAGATTTGCAAGCAATGCAAGCAGGGTATAAAAAGTTATAAGATTTCAGCAGGAAGTTACAAGAAATGCATTGATTAGAAACAAAGCAGTATGCCTACCCTGAAACTTTTGCAGGCAAAAACAGTATTGAAAGAGGGATCCCATATAACAGCTATGATACCATCATGAGCACACAAATGATCATGAATACACAATAAAAAGGACGTCTGGAGGGGCCCTCAGGGTGTAATTGGGGGTTTCTTGTGTTCCATAAGGATCTGCCTTTACGTTTGTCTCTCTTTCCTCCACATAACAGATTATTTGAAGCAAGCCCTGAACAAAGGTAAATATCTGATAGAAACTAGATGGCATGGGAAACATTTGGTGGAAGGTGGAGTCTCAGCACCCACCCTTTGTTCAGTGATTTAATCAGACAAATGACTGAACCAGCCTTGCTCTGGAAAATTTAGTTGATCTCTCTTCCTTTTCCTCAGACAAGACTTGGGCAGTAACAGGGCTGTCTAGGTTAGCCAGGATAGTCAGGATGATGATCTTGTAAGCTGCTTAGAGGTTTTTCACAATCAAGCGGTATATAAATTTTGTTAAATACATTTAAAAAAAAATCCGAGAGAGGGGGGAGAGTAGAAAGTGTCTGGAAAGTGAACTGGAGCTTGGTGGGGCATGAGACTGATTGATTGATTGATTAAATTTCTATCCCGCCGTTCCTCCCAGAAGGAGTCCAGGGCAGCAAACAAGGGACAAAACACTAAAAACATCTTTAAAACAAACAAAAACAAAAGATGTGAAATCAAACTGCATTTCAGCCACCACCATATCACTGGTCTGTTCAAGTGTTAGAGCTCGCATGTAGAGCGACAGGGATGTGGAGATACACTGGAATAATCCTTCCCCTGACACCATGGAGTTGTACCCAATGTTAGTCCTACTTAAAGTAAACCCATTTAACTCAATGGACATGGCTAACTTAGGTGCATGACTTTCAGTGAGTCTACTCGAACATTGGATAGAATCCCATGTGTTCTGGGGTAGCCTCTCCCCATGGTGTCTGCATGTATAGCTTGATCATCCATAGGAGGAAGCCTTCATGTGTACAGCTGAACACACAAAGACTCCTTTATGACCTGTTCAGGGTCATATGGAAGTCGTTGTGCATACAGCTATACAGATGAGGCCCTGCAGGTGTCAGGGGCATGACCCCACCCACTCCCATCTTGCTCTAAACAGCGATTTCCCATAGGCTGGCCATTGTGAGAAACAAAGGCTAGAGTAGATACTTTATTTCCTTAACATTTATTTATGAATTTAATTTTTTATTAACAGCTTGTAATATAACATGTGCAGTTTACTTACATTTACTTCCTGCCTTTCTGCCTAACAACAGGCCTGCGAGATGGCTGACAGTAAATGAAAACTGCCACGTCATAAACACAATAATAACATTCTTTTAAAAGGCAGCGGTGACTTACGAAGGCTCCAGAGGAGGAGGAAGATGATGTTCTGTCACTAAGTTTTACATGTGATAGGCAAGCCTTGGGGAGAGGACTTTTTCCATCAGATCATGCAGGGCTTTTCTTAGAGTTGATGAGGAAAGCTCATGTGGTTCACAATCGCTGCCTGTAGAGCATAGTGATCAACTGGGTATATAAGGGGTAAGATGATCTTTCAGGTATGCTGGTCCCAAGCTGTATAGGGGTTTGCACACCAAAACCAGAAATGGGGGCACACAATGCTAGTCAGACTCTGCCCCCTTTTACTCTAAAACTGGCTGGATCAGCTTGAGTGCATTTTCTTTTTAATTCAGCTTCAGACAGATTTCACCTGATTGGTTTTCTACCTGTTGCCCCTCTAGGTGTGGCCAATGGAAACACTTTGCTGTAGGCTCAGACAGAGACAGTGATTGGGCCAGCAGCACTTTGCTGTGGGCAGTCCTGAAAGACCTGAAGGCAGCAGTGGGGAAGAGAGGTGTGTTCAGCCGAAGGCAGAGTCGCTTCAAAACACAGCCAGAAAACCTATTCTCGCTGCTTTTGAAGAGACTAGTGTGCCCCACAGCCTTAGGCTAATCCTTTTGCTGAGTCTCTCCAGACTCCTTTTTCATTCTTTTGTTTCTTTGCTCTTTCCTGCAGCAAATGTGACTCTGGATCCAGACACCGCCCACCCCTTGCTCATTCTGTCCAGGGACCTGAATAGTGTGAGGAGGGTTCAGAGAGAGCAGAACCTGCCTGACAACCCAGAGAGATTTGATATGATGCCCTTCGTGCTGGGCTGTGAGAGATTCACTTCTGGAAGACACTGGTGGGAGGTGGATGTGTGGAGGAAGGCAACGTGGGCCGTGGGGGTTGCAACGGAGTCAGTCAGGAAGAAGGGACACATCGACATTAACCCACATGAAGGGATCTGGGCCATGGGGAAGCCGCCCTGTTACTCGCCCTCCCCCTGTCAGTTCTTGGCTTTCACTTCCCCTCGGCCAACCGATTTGACCTTGAGAAGAGAGCCCAGGAAGATCCGGGTGGCCCTGGATTATGAAGGGGGTTGTGTGGAGTTCTTTGATGCCGACACTGGGGAATTCATCTTCACTTTCCATTTGGGATCGTTCTATGGGGAGAGGATCCGACCCTTTTTGCAGGTGTGCTGCGATGTCAGTCTGAAGTGCTGAAGCTTGAAGAGAAGCACACACACACACACACACAACTCTTTTGCCACCAGCCTGAAAAAAGAAGAGTCTCTTAACAACTTTCTCCATGGCTGCATAAAGGGTTACAGTCCTTATGGTTCTCAGACAAGACTTCCAGTTCTTTGTTGCAGATTCTTCCCTCTGCAAAATAAAAAAAGAGAGGGAGGCATTCAGGGTTAGATGGCCCTCTTGCTTACCTGGCAAAGCACCTGCTTTACATGCAGAAAGTCCCAAGTTCAATCCCAGGTATCTCCTGGTGGAGCTGGGTGAGACCCCTATCTGGAATCCTGGCGAGCTGCTACGAGTCAGTGTAGACAGTACTGAGTGATGCGGATTCTGGCTGCCATTCCTTCTAAGCAGGGGAACCACATAGGCAATAATGAGTAGAGCTGCTGTAGCAGACTGAACATGCGCAAAGACACAGATTTTGCAAGAATGCATAGAGGGGTGTAGCTAGTATGTGGACCGAGCATCGCAGTGGCACAGAATAATTGGATGAGACTGTTGCTATGGCTATGACACATGTAGGGGTATATATGTCTGTACCCAACCGCCATTTGTTAGTTGTGTACTTTGCTCCAGTGAAGCGCTTTGCTGAATAAATAACTTTAAAATAGGCTTTGGCTTCGTTATTAAGTCTCCTCCAAAGAGAACCTAGTCGTAAACTCCATGACATGAGCAAGATGGACCAATAGTCTGACTAAATGTAAGGCAGCTTCTTATGCTTTTTTTAAAAAATCAACCGGTTCAGGTATTCTTTTTACTTCATCTATTGATTCCCTCCATCCCTCCCCCACAAGTCATTAAGCCTTTTCAGGAAAAAAGAAGTAAGTTCTGACCAAAACAAGTCATTCTTGCCTTGCTTCTTTTTAAATCTTTTGGGTGGAGGGCGCAATTATTTCAAAACATTGCAATGAAAGGAAGCTTCTAGCCTTGGTTGTTTTCAGTCTTTCCACCATTCTTTTTCTGCATATGAATGAATTCAGAGTTTCCCTTATATCTTCCAGTCATGGAAGAACTCCATGTCATTAGGACCACTGCACTGACTTGAAGTGGATCCAAGCAATCTGTTTCATAGGAGAGATCTTGGAGTTGCAGACCATCAGGTCACAGGAGCAGAGGGGGAGAATGGAAAGTGGGGCTATTCCAGCAGCTCTGCAGGGACACCAGAGCCATTGACACCTCAGCTGTCATCTGGCGGCAGCCATTCACATCAGTCCACATGAATATTCCAGTTGGGGATGATAAGAACTTGTAACTTTTAAGAACCGGTGCCTGAGTTTGCTTTTTCCCCTTCTCCCTCCCCATCAGAGAGCCAGTGTAGTGTAGTGGTTAAGGTGTTGGACTACAACCTAGGAGACCAGGGTTTGAATCCCCCACAGCCATGAAGCTCACTGGGTGACCTTGGGCCCGTCACTGCCTCTCAGCCTCAGAGGAAGGCAATGGTAAACCACCTCTGAATACCGCTTACCATGAAAACCCTATTCGTAGGGTCGCCATAAGTCAGGATCGACTTGAAGGCAGTCCATTTCCCTCCCCATCACTTTTTGTGTTGTGACTTGTAGACTGTAAGCATTAGGGCTAGGACTAGGGTGCAAGAAGGCATTGTTTTCCATTCCTTCCGATACTCATTGCATGTAGCACTGTTTCTTTTCCACTGCAGTTCATCTTTGTCAAAAACTACAGCATTTGTTCCGTTGTCTGCTGTGGCAAAATTATGTAACCTACATAATTTATGTAGTAATTGCATTGTCGTTACATTCCATCCCATTCACTTCAGTGCAAAAGAAACACAATGCAAATGGGGGGATGTAATCAGTTATGTATCATTTCCTGACTGAAAGCAATAACAGTTATCATTATTAGTATTTATTAGTTACTTTAAGCAACTTTCAACAGTAAAACACCAAAACCAATTGTAACAAACAAACCAATAAAAACCTAAAACCACATATATACAAATAATCAATGGGTCTTGAAAAATGTGCCACACAAAAAGGGGTCACAAATACCTGAAGCCCAGAAAAAAACTGATGGCGTTTGCTGGATTGATTTCCATTCCAGACACAGGATGAATAAGCGAGCATCGGCAATTTCCACTTCTATTTCCATTTCATAAGAATTCTATGACACCCCTAGCTGGAACTGCCTAATTGATTTTTTTGGTGGGGAGGTAATTTAGCTGCTCTAAGAGCCTTTTTTAGCTGAAGAGGTGGATAAAACTGTTCAAAAGGGCACAGTCAAGGTTTTTCTACAACAAACCAGATTGTGTTTTACTCAATCTGACAATCACTACTAGATTGCTTCACATATTAATCAGTTTGAAGAAAGAGCGATGGTGGTCCTGCAATGCCACCTGCAATTTATTTATTTATTTTATTTATTTCATTCCATTTCTATACCGCCCCTAGCTCTCTCTGTCCTGGGTTCATCGCAATCAGCACTGTCTCCATTCCACTGCAGTTCAGCTTCTGCTAAAACCTATGTTATTTGTCTTGCTGTCTGCTGTGGCTGAAACGTATGTAATTAATTGCATAACGAATGTCTACATTTCAGTGGAAGGAAAACATCAAAAACAATGCAGAAAATAACATAACTATTCATATAATGTTTGCAGACTAGAAAAACAAGGTTGCAAATACTGCTCGTATTTGTTTGCGTGATATCCTGAGCTTCCTCAGATTCCTGAGCTCAGATGAACATACCAGTTGTGGAAATTTCCACACCTGTTTCCATTTGGATTTCTCCAGCATCCCTAGTGGCCAGTCAGGCCTCTGCAACCCGGGGGATAACTAACAGCTCTCCTCCAGGTGATCTCAGTGTTCAAGATGGGATATAAGGACTCGGGTAGTCCTTAAAATGTTGTTGGGCTCCAGTTCCCATCAACCCTAGGCAACATGGCCAGTCGTCAGGGATTATGGGAGTTGTAGTCCAACAACACCTAGAGGCCCACAGCAGTGCCAACATCTCTCTTGTCACACAATTACAAGCCAAACTCTGTCAATATATTTTATATATTTTGTTAATATAATTTTGTGTTTGTAAATGGTCAATAAAAGAATCAATTTGATTATATAATTGGTAGCAGAAGATGGAGAAGTCCCATACTTTCTGCAAAACCAAGACCAGGAGCAGACTGCGGTACAAATCATGAACTGGTCATAGACAAAATCAGAGTAAAGCTAAAGAAGAAGAACAAAGCCATCATTGTGCTAAAATACAATTTAAATATCCCAGAAGAATATAAAGATCAAATAAGAAACAGATTTGAGGCTTTAAACTTAATTGAAAGAGAACCAGAAGAACTATGGAGTGAAGTCAGAGTCATTATCAGACAAGAATGCAAAAAGACAATACCTCTACTTAAAAAGAGAGAAAGACCTCAATGGATGACTGAAGAAACTCTTGAAATGGTTGAAGAGAGAAGGAAAGCAAAAACAAAAGGAGATACAAACACGGTTAGAAACCTAAATGCAACAATAGTGACTAGTACGTAGGCACAAAGAGAACTACTACAACAGTTATTGTATAGAAATAGAAGAGGACAACAAAAAGGGTAGAACAAGAGCCCTATTCCAAAAGATTAGAGAAATGAAAGGGAAATTTAAACGAAGAGTAGGGATGTTGAATATTCACCAGGGGAATACACTGACTGACCGAGATAAAATAAAAGGAAGATGGAAGCAATACACTGAAGAACTCTGTAAAAGAGATGACAGGATGACAAATTCATTCATGGAGGAACCATATGATAAAGAACCAGAAATTTGAGAATGTGAGGTGAAAGCTGCTCTTAAAATACTTGGAAGAAACAAATCACCAGTAACAATGGCATACCAATAGAGCTGCTACAAGCTACTGAGACTGAATCTATCCAAATTTTGACAAAAAGTTGTCAACAAATATGGAAAACTGAACAATGGCCCACAGACCGGAAGCGTTCAATATACATCCCAATTCCAAAGAAAGGGCATCCCAGGGAATGCAGTCATTACTGAACTATTGCCTTAATATCCCATGCAAGTAAAGTAATGCTGAAGATTCTACAACAAAGGCTCTTACCATATATGGAGCAAGAAATGCCAGATACAAAGAACAAGTCACAACATAAAATTCAGCATATACACAACCCCCAACAACCACACTTTGGTACATAGTTCAGAAAGCCTGGAGGAACAGAAATGTTTCTACCTGGTGCCAAAAACCAGTTCATGCCAAGAATGTTCTGAGTCAGAGTGCTGAGTTAGGGAGTGAGTCAGTCAAGTTTTATTGTTTATAGCCAATGGCCATTACAATATAAACACAAAACACAATGTACTGCATATATATATTAAAAAGAAGAAAACAAAGTTAGGGAATGACTCATGAGAAGGTTGGGCTATGTATTGTAATAATGGCACAATTAAAAGGTCCTCCTCAACAAATCTGAAATCATGGGCAGGATAATACAAAGAGAAGTGCTTCTTCGGGTAGCTGGTTCCTAACAAGCCATTTAGGGCTTTGTGTGTCAAAACTAGCCTCTTGAATTGGGCTTGAAAGCAAAGAGGCAGCTAATGCAGAAATTTAAGGACCAATGTTATACTCAGGGTGTGGGGATATGCCCATACATTGTTACCATCCTTCATCTGAGCCACAGCCAAGATATACAGCTCAGCACTAGCAATGTTGGATACTTCCATACTAAGCGGACACAGAAGTGGAAATTAGCTTGGAAAAGTTACTTTTTTGAACTACAACTCCCATCAGCCCTAGGCAACATGGCCACTGGATTAGGCTGATGGGAGCTGTAGTTCAAAAAAGTAACTTTTCCAAGCTCACATATTTGCCTGTGTTCAGGAAAAGCAATCAGTTAATCAAGTGTGATCAGTATTCATTCATGTTGTTGTTTAAGTCTGAAAATGATTTGTAATTAATGATGGGGGAGTTATATTGTTTTGAAGTTTACACTGAAATGAATGGTGTGGACATAATTTTGTCTTTAATTGTGTTAAATTCTTAACTTACATAAATTACATAAACTAATGTGGAGAGTGAGATGAATAGCATAGCATTTGGTGGGAAACAACCTGCAGCAGAACGGAAGCACCACATACAGGTTGGAACAGAAATCACTACCTCCTTATATCCCTACTTGGCTCTAAGGCTACTTTTCCTCTTGCTCTTCACAGACTTCTTGGTGACCTAATGGAGGCTATGGAGGCCTTTGGGCTACTCCAGATGACCTGTTTGTTCAGCTTAATCCTGATTTGCTTACACAAAGCTTACAAAGAGGTTAGACTACATCCAGTCTTTATTGAGCATTTGTTCTGATTTGCTTATAGGGCAGTTATATGACAATGAGCACTCATTCTGATTTGCTTGCAGGGTGCTTATGTGTCTTGTTGTTAATCATTTTTTCATCTCACACTTTTCTTTTTTAAATTTTTATTTACAATTTTCCAAAATAGAAGCATACCCTGGATGCTTTTGGATTCCAAAATACTTGTACATTACATTTTTTTACAAGTAGAATAACAAGAACCCGTTAACCCTCCCCCTCCTAAAAAGTTTCAGGTAACTGATCATTAGTATTTTCATTGTATTCTTATACCTGTGTTTATTTTCCTTGTAAGCCGCCTTGAGGGCCTTTGGCGGAAAGGCGGGGTACAAATAAAATTTAATAATAATAATAATAATAATAATAATAAATGGATTTCCCAACATGATTCTTGTTCACAAATTGGTGCACATAAAACCAGCATAAAACTCCAATTACCCAATAACCAAGCTGATATACAGAATAAGTAATGGAATTTGTCCTTTGGCTCTGCAACACACAAACAAACATCCCTTTGTCCTGGAAGGTTGGCTGCAATTCAGTACATGTCTACTCACAAGTAAGCTCCATTGGGTTCAATGGGACTTACTCTCAGGCAAGAGTGTATTGGATTGCAGCTTAAGTAGCTTATATAGGTAAACTCGATAGCCTGGGTTTATCAGTTTGTTGGTTTGTGGAGGCCAAAGTACCCACTATCAATGTAACTATTAATTTTGTTTATGGATTGCTGTCATTTTCATATGGTAAATACTAAGATGATGCTGTACTCTACACAGGTAGAAACTAAGCCCCACCCTAGCATAATCAAATGTACTTTGGATATGTAAATAGCAAAGAATGTTGATCGGTTACATTTCCTGATGTTACATTTGTGATGTCACTGCGCTGTGATGACAAGGAAGAGGCATTCACCTGCTGTCATCCCACCTACCCTTGTCCAATAGACTTTGGATTTATAAATAAGAAGATTGTTGATAGGTTATATTTGCTGATGTCACGATCAGGTGAGATAAGATGCGTTCACGCCCTCTCTCTCTCAACACGCGAAAGGAAGCGGCAACAGGAACAGTGTGGGGCGTCAGGTGACCTCATATCTTTGCAGTTGTAATACTCTGTCTAGAAGAGTGGGAAATTTAGTCACCAAGCAAGACGGAGCCAGATTTGGAGGCCCCACGGAAGTTATCCTTGATTTTAGCTTGCAACTAACAGCAGGTAAGTCTGACATTAAGTACAAGTAGCCTTGGTATGGACTGAGGACAATGGAATTCAGTAACTGCTAGGGACGTGCAAATCTGCCAATTTCTGTCTCTCTGTTTCTCATTTTTCCAATCTTAAATTCAATTTTCCACAATTCTACATCAGTTTGTCATTAAAAAAGTCCTCATAAAAATTCATTAGCCTTTTAAGTATACATTTCTCATACACATTTTTGTTGCCCCTTATATATCCAGTCGCTCACTACGCCCTGCAGGCAAGGGCCTCCTGCAGATACCATCTCATGAGGAGGTCCTTTCCGCAAAATATAGCAAATGGACCTTTAGTGTAGTGGCACCTACCCTTTGGAATGCCCTCCCCTTAAATATTAGTCAGTTATCTGTTACCTTTTCAGTGCCCACTGAAGACCTTCCTCTTCAACAAGCCTTTTAAGTAGAGACCTTATCCTAGTGTATTTGTGCTGGAAATGCTTTTTAAGATGTTTTTAAAACTGTTTTAAAAAGCTGTTTTTAAAGATGTTTTGTTTTAATATATTTTAAAGTCTGTTTGTAAGATGTTTTAGAGTTTTTTTAGTGTTTTTATTTGCCTCCTTGGGCTCCAATTGGGAGGATATAAATTTAATAAATAAACAAATAATAAATAAATGATATATTTTTGCAAACCAATTTTCCCTAATAATACTTTTTTATTTTTTTACTAATATATACATGTTTTTGCACAGATATCCTTGTATATGCATTTTTGTGGACATTACTTGGCTAGACAGCCAAGCCAAATTGGGAGAACTGCAAATTTTTGGGGACAGCATTTCTCATATGGTTTGGGAAACAGGAAAGTACAAGTTAGAGAGGTTCAGAAAGTTTGAATTAAATAAGATCACCTTTAAATGTGAACTGAATCTAATCCCCCCCTTTCTTTATAACAGCCCACAGTGGGCTTATTGTAATAGCCTACAGCCGCCCCCTTCCCATGTTCCCAGTCCAAGGACTTGCTGGCAGTGTAAGAGAGAATGAGATATGAGGGGGTCTGGGAATTATAGTAAGATGTGGTGATTTGAAGGAAGAAGGAAGTAGAAAAGTCTGCAAATAAGACATGGGAAAGAGAGACTAATAGTTAACGTATGGGATAGGACAGAACAAGAATAGAGGGCTATCTACAGAGGTGTTACAAAGAGAGAACTTATGGGGGTGGTCGTATGAAAAACTGACCACTAGCTCCCTGTTATTTCCAAGCTCAATTCAAAGTTTTAGGTTTGAGTTTTAAACCCTTTTATAGCTTAGGACCTCTTTTCTATAAGGCCAATCTTTCTCCATAAAAACCCACCTAGACTCCACTCCCTTCCCCAGAGGCCCTTCTCTGAAGGCCCTCCACCCCCATGTGAGGTGCAGGAGGTGGCTGTTAGACCTATCTGGACAAATCTGTCCATTTTGGTTCTCTCCCCTTTTTCCAGTCTTAAATTCATTTCTCCGCACCTACTGCAATTTTTTCTTAAAATGTTACTTAAAATTGAGCCTTCTTCCTTTGAGGTACCAGAAGGAACAAGGGAAGCAACCGCTGGGAATTTCTCAAGACTGTGAGTCAAAAGTACTGTAGCTCAGTGGCAGAGTGCGAAAGGTCCAAGTTCCACCCACAATATCTCCAGGGAGGAGCTGGGAGAGCCCTGTCTCAAACCCTGGAGAGCTGCTTCCAGTCAATGAAAACAACACTGAGCTAGCTGGACCAATGGTCTGACTCAGTATAAGGCAGCTTCTGAGGTACCCTCAGTAGGGATGGGGAAGAAATTTGATTCGGTTCACATTTAAAGCCAACTTTATCAAATTCACATTTGAACCAAAACACAACAATCCTTCAAAATTTGCATGGAGCTTTTCCTCTTCATGGTTAATTGAATGTCTTCCTGCTATATACAAGGACTGAACTAACAGACGAAAATCCCTGTTCCTTTCTCCCCAGATCATACACAGTTTTGTTAAGTTTCCTCAGGAAAGTGTTATCAAGACTTCTCTCTGGACTCTGTCTGCGTTATTTAAGAGACTTTGCTAATATATTTGTCACTCTTCGCTTCCTCTAGAATAAGCACTGAACAGAGGTAATTTTGCTTCTAGACAACCTGTTTATTGAGCATTCACCCTGGTTTATTTGTGGGGAGGTCAGAAGATGTTGCATCAAGCAAATGTTATTCCGCACTTTCCCATGCATCTCCCCATCACTTTCCTTATTGCAAACAGTTCAGTTCTGGGGGCCAAGCAAATTTGTTGTGCAAGAGCTCTGACTCAACTGTAATTTCCCAATTTGCATTTGCCAGGATGTGATTGAATCCTGCCCCAAAATAGCAAAAGTCTGGAAGCACCATGAGCAAGAACAGAAACGTTGAAGGGAAATGGTGGTTGAGATGGGATCAAGCAGGGGTCTCTCTGTTATCTCTTCGAAATTGAATCTGACAATAAAAAAGAAACATTAATTCTCTCAGTATGGTAATGCTCATCGTGATCAAGCATTTAGTATAAGAGTGGAGTTTTTTAACATGAAAAGTCATATTTGCTATATGTATGATTATCTGTTTTTAAATATGTCACACTTTCCTCACATTACAGAGTCATCGCTGCAAACAATGGAAAGAGGTAAGTATCTGAAAGGAGCTAAAAGAGAACAGAAGTTTTTGATTGGAGAAGGAGTATTTGATCAAGTTGCTTTAGGACAGTTATGGGGATCCTGTGACCTTCCAGGTGTTGCATGGCCAATGGTCAGCTATCCAAGTTGGTGTGCATCATTACATCTTCTAGTAAAACAGAAACTATTGCCCTCCAGATATTGTTGGACTACAACTCCCATCATCACCAGCCAGCATGGCCACTGTGAGAATACTGGTCTAGATGGGCCATTGGCCTGATCCAGCAGGCTCATCTTATGTCAAGGATGATGTATGTTATAGTCTAGCAATATCTGGAGGGCCACAGGTTCCCACCCCTGCAGTACATTTTTTAAAAAAATATTCTAATACATTTAGGCCCAGTAACTGGGCCAGAAGTGCCTTCATGAGCCAGTGGGCTTTTGTCTCTGATCTCAAGGTGCCTCTAATTGAGATAATGATTCCCCTACACCCTGCCATCCACTTCACTGCTGATCAGATTCATCAGCCTGAACAGATTCAGGTGAATTCTAGAGAAAGGAGGTTTTGTGGGTCACTCTCAGAGCTGGTACCAAGCGTATGTGGGCCCTTGGGCAACAGACTTCAGTGGGCTCTTGGCACTTGGTCATGATGCTCCACAACACCTCCCCTATGCACCCAGTGCAAGCTTAAATAGGCCCAGTTGCCCCACCTCCCACGTAACCGGGTCATTGTGCCAGTACACTGTGTGTGCATGCACACACATCACCACCCAAGATGGTGGCAGGGCATCAACCCAGGTTGACCTCACACCAGGCCTGGTCACATTCCAGCAGTTCCTGTGAATCATGTCCCTGACACCCACTTTCCTTCTTTTCTCTCTCTCTCTCCTGCAGTTCAGGTGACTCTGGATCAACACACAGCGCATCGCTTTCTCATTCTGTCTCCTAATCTGAAGGAAGTGAGATGTGGAGACAAACACCAGAACTTGCCTGAAGACCCTGAGAGATTTGATGAGAACTTCTATGTGCTGGGCACTCAGAAGTTTATATCAGGAAGGCATTGCTGGGAGGTAGACGTACAAGTGGACGGACAATGGGCTGAGTGGGCAGTGGGAGTGGCTCAAGAGTCAGTCAGGAAGAAGGGAGAGATCAGCCTGAGTCCTAATGAGGGAATCTGGGCTGTAGGGAAACTATCTGGTACCCCTTTCTCACCTACATCTTATGTTGCTTTCACTTCCCCTAAGTGGGCCACTTTGACCTTGAAACATGAGCCTAGAAAGATCCAGGTGTTGCTGGACAGCGAAATAAGAAGTGTAGAATTTGTTGATGCTGTCACGAATGAGTTGATCTTCACTTTCCCTTCAGCTTCATTCTCTAGGAGAGAAATCCGTCCTTTTTTCTGGGTGTCCTGGGGGGCCAGAATGAATTGCTGAATCTTGGCAAGAATCCTCTCTGGCCCTCCCCTGCACTCTGGGGAAAGAAAAAAAAGGACATGACAATTCTAGTACTTTCTCTATACCTGAATGAGATTTGGGCAAAGGGGCTACAATCTTCATAGCTTTCACGCAGAAAGGCTGTTTCACAGTCACAGATCTGAATTAACCAATGTAAAAGGGGGCACAGTAAGAGCTGCCCTTTAATTGGAATACTTTGAAATAACTATGGTGTCTACCCCCATCATGCTATTAAAGGGTGCAAGACTCACAGATGTTGAAGGCGTGTAGCACTTCTCATGACTGCATCTCCATTTATTCTGTTGACTTTTGCTGGTCAAGAGACTTTTAAAGGCACAAGAGCCCTCTTGATGCAGTGGAAGGTGTAAATACTGTATGTCCATGGGTGTAGTCATCCAGGGTCTCAGGGGGTCTGAGACCCTTTACTTTTTGGGGAGCCAGGTCCCAGCAGGGTCCCTATGTTTCCAGCATCCTAGGAGCCAATCAGCATGAAAGGTGGAGCGGGTTGTCTACCAAAAAGAGTCTTCTGACATGCTTCCTTGTCCTTTCTGGCTGACTGAACCCAATCAGAGCAAGAGTAGGTGAGTCAACCACTATGAAGACTCTTCTCAGTAGTTAACATACTCCCTTTTCATGCTGATTAGCTCCTAGGACATCTATTGTTCTGCAGGAAGGCATTAGGAAGGATAGAGAAACAAAAAGCAGTATTCAAACCTGGCCAGACTACTGTATAATCTTGGAAGGTTGTATAATCTACATGACTGTGTACGTCCTCGTCCTCCCCCACAAAAAAAATTCTGCGCGGAAAAAAATCATCTAGCTTTTTCTGTATTACATTGGGTAGGGAGCATGGTTATTTTGAAACACAGCAATAATGACATCTTCTAATCCAGAGCTTTCCAAACTCTGCTCTGTGGACCACCAGTGGTCTGTGAGCTTCATTCAGGTGGTCTATGACATATCAGTATTCAATATTCATATTGATTTTTAATTATATTTTTATTTCTTGTATTGTATTTATTGTATTACAGTTTTGATTTCTATGGAATATAAATGGCAATACAATGAAATACAGTATAAGAAATAAAAAGCAATACAAATGCAGTTATAGGATCTAGACAAGGCATTACAATTTTCACAACAGGCAGCAAAATCATTAAGTGGGTCTGCCAAAACCATCAGCAATTTTCAAGGGTCCGGGGGGGGGGGAGTTTGAGAACCACTGTGCTAACCCTTTCTGTTTTGAGCAGCGTACGTCACATTCATTTCTCTTTATTTCCATCACGCTTTCTATGCATGTAGCAGCCTTGGGGAACCTTTGGTCCTCCAGATATTGCTGAACTACAACTCCTATCAGCCTCAGCAAGCATAGTGAATGGCCAGGGAGGATGGGAGTTGTAGTTCAGCGACATCTGCAGAGCCAAAGGTCCCCCATACCTGTTGTTGCTGTTTTGCCCCTTATCTTTTTTTTTCTGAAGATTTTTGTACTTTGCAGTAATTAGGGTTTCCATGAGTAGGAATGGATGAATCTGTCCATTTTGGTTTCTCTCTGTTTTTCATTTTTCCAATCATCAATTCGTTTCTCCAAATTTCCTCAGAAATTGGTGGAGGGGGCAATTTAAATCTTCATGAAATATATCAGCAGTTTAGTGTGAATTGCTCCAGATATACACATTTTTGTATGAAGTATTGTCTAATATTTGCAATCAATTTTCCCTAATGAATTTTGTATGGTATTTTTCTTAACATTTGGATTTTTATGCAGATTTCCCCAATATATGTATTTTTGTACACATAGTGTACATCACAAAATTTGGAGAACTGAATTTCAGAGGATAATTATCTCACTTTTTCATCAACTAACCTCCGTCATAGACTGGGAATGCTGTGGACACAACATATCTCGACTTCAGCAACGCTTTTGACAAAGTGCCCCATGATAATCGGATCAGCAAGCTAGCTAAATGTTGGCTGGGTGGAACAACTATCAGCTTGAAAAACCATCTTTTTTAAAAAAAAGCTTAAAAAATATCTTAAAAAGCAACTCCAACACAGATGCAGACTGGGATAAGGGCTCTGCTTGTTGAAAAAGGAAGGTCTTCAGTAGGCATCAAAAAGATAACAGAGATGGCGCTTGTCTAATATTTAAATATTTAATATGCAAGTTTTTCTATAAAGCTCTCTGTGTTACAAAGCAGTCCCCTACCCTGAATCTCATTCATCCTGTCTGCTCAGTCTGACACAAACAGATACAAGTAACAGGTCTGGGAAGAGAGCCAACATGTCCGTTTGCAGAGACAGAACCCCTTAAAAGGGTAGTTAATTGTTTAGAGGCATTATGGAAAAAACTCTACAAGATCCAGTACATAGTACTCAGAAGAGATTGAGAGGCCAGATCAGGTTCTAGCAAGCACACCTTTGGATAAAAAGTATAAAAAGTATAAAAAGGCCAAACACCCAGTGCTCACCACCAGTTCTATGTGCCTGGTCCTAGCAATTCTATCTGATGGTGAGCGATATTATCGTATGTTTCTGTATTTCCAAATATTTTGTAGCTCTGCTTTAGAAAGACTTTGAGCTTAGACCCAATCTTGACTCCCAGCCGTCCATGGAGGCTCAGGTTTCGGCAGTGAGCCGGGCAGCTTGGTATCAATTACATCTGATACGGAAGCTGCAGCCCTATCTTCCTGCCCATCTGCTCCCACGGGTGATACATGCTCTGGTCTCCTCTCGCTTAGACTACTGTAATGCGCTCTACGTGGGGTTACCCTTGAAAACGGTCCGGAAATTACAATTGATACAGAACGCGGCGGCACGGTTGATTAAGAACAGCCGTCGCCGTGATCATGTTACGCCAGTGTTAGTAGATCTACACTGGCTACCAGTTGCTTACCGGGCCCAATTCAAGGTGTTGGTGTTGACCTTTAAAGCCCTATATGGTCTCGGCCCAGTTTATCTGAAGGAGTGCCTCCAGCATCACCAATTATGCCACCTGACGAGATCAGCCACACAAGACCTTCTCTCGGTCCCACCAGTTAAAACAGCGAGACTGGTGCGGACCAGAGAGGGCATTTTCGATTGTGGCCCCCACCCTCTGGAATTCCCTTCCATTCGACCTTCGCCATGCCCCCTCCCTGATAGGCTTCCGCCGGGCCTTGAAGACCTGGCTGTTCAGGCAGGCCTACGGGATCTCCGGGATGGGTTAGTTTTTAATGTGGTCATTAATCTGAAGAGGGGTTTTTTAGATGAATTGTGGTCTCAACTGATTTTATTGTATTTTATTGTATGTTGTACGTCGCCTAGAGTGGCTGTTAATTCGGCCAGATAGGCGACTCAAAAATAAAATGTTATTATTATTATTATTTTGCAACATTTTGCATAGCCTAATAGATTCTGTAACTTGAAAGTTTTATACTTTAAAGTTTCAAGTTTCCGTATTTCATATATTAATTGTATACTGCAATATTCTTCTTATGTGTATTACTAATTTCTGATTCTAATATGTAGGCTAAGGCTGACTAGAGTGCATTTTATAGTGGCAGCGTGCAAGACATGAATAAACAGAACATTATAAGGATATTCTGCTGTCAGGCTCCCATTTATTTTCCTGGTAACCCCAAAGACCCAGATATGTGGGTGAGTCTCCAACCAATAATCCGCCTGTTCAGACAACTGCTGTTGGAGACAGTGCAAACGGAGGTGTGCATGACATCAGACATATAAAACTCTGGACAGATGTGGGTAGAGTGGAGAAAATAAGAACCCTCGATCCTGTGCATTTACTAGAAAGGGGGCCGGTCTTGACGGCCACAGTATGCTAACTGCATAATGGTAGGGCGTGGACAGTCAGTGCTGTGCCCATGGCCACATAGTTGCCCACAGAAGTCTTCCTTAGCATCCACAAGCTTCTGTCCCGCTGGTGAAATTAGGCTTAAAAGAAGTTTTCTATTAGCCCATAGAAGCCTTTCCCCCCCCCCAAGTCTTACTACTGGGATGGGGAGAGAGAGTGTGTGCATAGCTGAAGTGTGTTTGCATGCATATGTGCAAGGTTGCAGAGTGTGCATGGTGCCCACAACAGCTGCTCCAGTCTGTAAATGTGCCCACAGGCCCATAAAGGTTGGCAGCCCTTGTAAGGGCATGTTATTTTGGTGCCTGAAGTGGAAAGTCCAGTTGACCCCTCCCTCCTGTATGAATCGCCATGATTCTCGTGCACAAGCTTCATTGATCAAAGAGAGATGCAAAAAAGTTCTGCCGTGCACTTGTTGTACCTGCCACACTTTGCAATGGCCGGGGCTTGCACACAAAGGCCTTCCAGCGGATTGTGCTCTGTGGGATCATTCTGCTCTCCTCAATGGCAACCTTAACCCATCACCCATGGATACCACCTCCCCTCATCTCGGGGACTGCATGGACAAAACAGAATTTTATTGACAACCTTCAAGCTTTTCTACCTTGCCTTTCCATATGCTCAGAGATGCTTATGACAATATTAGAGCCATAAGAAAACTACAAAAGCAACAAAGAAATCTGTGGACCAATTGACAACATTTTTGGGGTTTTTTTTTACTGTATGATCATCTGTTGTCTCCTCACCATGCACATGACACTCACCTCCAATACTGATACTACTGCTTAGAATAACAGAATCATAGAATTGGAAGGGGCCTATAAGGCCATCGAGCCCAACCCTCTGCTCAATGCAGGAATCCAATACTTCTGACCCTTTATTGCATGATTCCTCAGGGTAGTTTTATGCCAATTTTCTTGTGTTTTGCTACTGCTCTTCAAGCCCTTCCTGATTTGATTTGATTGATTGATTGATTAAACAAGATTTCTATACCATTTCATTGTAGAAAACCTCTTGATTGTGCATTTATGGTTATTTGTACTTCTGATGGTATCGGTCCCAGTTTATATACTATCCTGCTTTTGGTTTTCTTTGCACCTCTAAATGTTTTGAGGTGAACACCAGGTTGTATCCAGTGCTGGTTCCTACTCAGAGTTAACTCACCAACACTAATGAACCTAAGTTAGTCAGGTTCATTGACTTCAAGGAGTCTAGTTTGAGTACGACCAGCACTGGAAAAAACCCATACCACTTCATTTCCATTCAGTGCATGTCCCGTAACTTCCTGTTGAAATCCTGTAACTGTCCAGACACATAGATGTTGATGTGTTTTCATCTTTTTTCTTTAGTCTATTGCTATTTTAAGTGTTTTTAGAATGTCTTTAATTCTTTTTAACTGTTTTTATTGATAATCTTAATGTGTTTTTGTAAACCACGTAAAGGTTTTCTACATTCAAGAGGTATATAAATGTTGTTTTTTAAAAAATGAATTAAGAGTACCTTTCCAAAAGGCAATAATGTGGAAGCACTGGGGAAGCATAATGCGGAAGTACTGCAGAACTAATAAAGTGGAACAATGCGTGGACAGTCCAGTATAAATTGACCACTACTAGTCCATCAATGACATGGTGCAAAATACTCGTGCAGAAAAACACCAGTCTCTGGAGGGACCCTTCATGTGCAACAGCTGTGTCGTAGTGCCAGGGATGTAGGCCTCCAGGGTCTCAGAGGTTCTTAGACCCTTTACTTTTTTGGGAGCAGGGCCCCAGGAGACCTTTATGTCTCCAGCATCCTACAAGCCAATCAGCATGAAAGGGGAGTATGTTAGCCACTGAGAAGAGTCTTCTAACATGCTTGGTTGTCCTTTCCTGCTGACTGGAGCCAACTGAAAGTGAAAAGATAAGAGTCAATCACTGAGAAGACTCCTCTCAGGAGCTAACACTTCCCTTTCATGCTTATGGCTCTTAGGGACTATATTGTTGCGGAAGAAGGCATTAACAAGGATCTGATTCTCAACCCAGCAGCAAAAAAAAAGAAGGTGTTTGTGACTGTGACTATCATGAAGGCACCCTACACTTCTGAATTTGCCATTACAGCACTGAGTATTGCTATGGAGTGGCTTTGTTTCTGCAGAGCTGGTTTGGCACCCTTTCCCCCCATTTTGATTTCACAGTGGATCTGTGGGAAGAAAATGCGATCTTCCATTTTATTTTCATTGAATTGTCACATTGATGACAGTCATTTGCAAAGATGTGTTATTGTACAATGTGCACAGGAAGCTGCCTCATACTGAGTCAAACCCACTGGCCGATTTCGCTCAGTATTATCTGTACTGAATGGCAGCGGCCCTTTTGGGATGCAGACGGGGGGCCTCTCCCAGCCCTATGTTTAGATGCCGGGGACTGAACCTGGGACCTTCTGCATCCAAAGCAGCTGCTCTGCCACTGACCTACAGCTCTTTCCCCATCAGTGCATCTCCACAGCTCTAAACATGAGTGTCAATGTAATAATCCTGCTCTCTGCGCTGTGTTCTTGAACCGATACAGGGTGAAGGGTGAACTCCTTACCCTGCCTGAGATGGCACAAGAAAGGAGGAATGAGATGTAAACATGCAGGAAGAGAGCAGCAAGAGGGTGCAACTGGCAGTGCAACACACAGTGGAAGGTGGAAGAGCGCTTGTAAAAAATGAAAATGGAAATAGACTGCCTTCAAGTTGATTCCGACTTATGGCGACCCTATAAATAGGGTTTTCATTGCCTTCCTCTGAGGCTGAGAGGCAGTGACTGGCCCAAGGTCACCCAGTGGGCTTCATGGCTGTGTGGGGATTTGAACCCTGGTCTCCCAGGTCGTAGTCCAGCACCTTAACCACTACACCACACTAGCTCTCAGTGCTTGTAAAGGAGGTGCCAAAAACCCTTGTAGCTGGCTGTCTCTGCCTTTACCATTGTTACCAGTCTCTCTCTGTCTCTCTCACAGCCATTTCAGTTCCACTGTAGGAATTGTGTTCTGCGAGTTCACATTGTTCCTCCTTTTGGTGGAGGCAAGGAAACCAACACAAGAAGCTTCTTATGAAACAAGCTACTTTAGGCTCAGCTCCTAAAAAATGGATGATTTGCAGCAGTGGTAGCTGGTCCTCCAGGAGTTGTTAGACTCCAACTCCCATCTCTAGGATGCACACCTTAACATGGTGAGGGGGTTTGAGAGTGCCGAAGAAGCTAAGAGCAATGCCGTCAAGAGTCTAGACTCCTAGCAGGGGCACCCAAGGTGGAATGGTCAAAGTTGAGACACCGGACTAAGATGCATCCAGACTCAGAGGAAGGCAATGGTAAACCACCTCTGAATACCTCTTACCATGAAAACCTTATGAACAGAGTATCCAAAATGCAACACGAGATAGTGCTGGAAGATGAGACCCCCCAGGTCAGAAGGCACTCACCGAGCTACTGGGGAAGAACAAAAGACAAGTACGAGTAGCCCTGTGACTAATGACGCAGCTGGGTCAAAGCCGAAAGGAAGCCCAGAGGCTGATGCGCACAGATGTGAAAGGAGAGTCCAGAGTCTTATGACGCACACAATAGGAACATGGAATGTGAGAGGCATGAACCAAGGAAAGTTAGAAATTGTCAACCAAGAAATGGAACACATCAACATTACAATACTTGGTGTGAGCGAACTAAAATGGACGGGAATGGGACACTTTCAATCAGGCAACTACAAAATGTTTTATGCAGGAAATGAGAAACTAAGAAAAAACGGGGTTGCTTTAATAGTGAGAAGTGATGTAGCAAAAGCAATTAGGAGCTATAATGCAAGGTCTGAGCTAGTGATGTTAATGAGATTTAGCAGGAAACCTATTATTATTATTTATTTATTTATCTATCAAATTTATTAGTCGCCCATCTGGCTGGTTGTCCAGCCACTCTGGGCAACGTACAACATAAAAACATACAAATACATTAAAATATTAAAAATCTCACAATAATAATAAAACCGAACCCACCATCATCATCACCATTAACATATCCATCATCCAAGTCTATGCTCCAACGGCAAACACAGAAGAGGAATTGGAGAGATTTTACACAGAAGCACAGGAAGAAATTGATCACACACCAAAGCAAGATGTGCTGATAATCATGAGGGACTGGAATGCAAAAGAAGGGAACAGAGAAGAACTAGGAATTGTGGGGAAATGGGGCTTAGGAGATAGAAATGAAGCAGGTGAAAGACATTGAATTCTGTGAAGCCAATAATTTGTTTCTTGCAAACACATTTTTTGAACAACCGAAAAGATGACTATACACATGGACATCACCAAATGGTCAATAAAGGAATCAAATCGATTATATAATTGGAAGCAGAAAATTGAGACGTTCCATACTTTCTGCGAAAACAAGACCAGGAGCAGACTGCGGTACAGATCATGAACTGGTAATATTGAAAATCAAAGTAAAGCTAAAGAACAACAACAAAAAAATCATAACACCAAGATACAACTTAAATAACATCCCAGAAGAATATAAAGAACAAATAAGGAACAGTTCTGAGGCTTTAAACTTAGTGGATAGAGAACCAGAATATGGACTGAAGCAAGAGACATTATCAGGGTTGAATGTAAAAAGACAAATAGCTCTAGCTAAAAGGAGAGAAAGATCTCAATGGATGACGTTTGAAACTATTACAATGGTTAAAGAAAGAAGGAAAGCAAAAGGAGACAGAAACATGGTCAGAACCCTAAATGCAATAATACAAAGACTAGTACGTAGGACAAAGGGAACTGTTACAACAGTTATTGTATAGAAATAGAAAAGGATAATAAAAAGGTAGAACAAGAGCTTTATTCCAAAAGATTAGAGAAATGAAAGGAAAATTTAAACCAAGAGTAGGGATGTTGAATAATCTACAGGAGAACACACTAACTGACCGAGACACAATAAAAGGAAGATGGAAGCAATACACTGAAGAACTCTATAAAAGAGATGCAAGAATGACAGATTCATTCATAGAGGAACCATATGACAACAAACCAGAAATCTTAGAATGCGAGGTGGAAGCTGCTCCTAAAATACTTGGAAGAAACAAATCACCAGGAATAGATGGCATACCAATAGAGTTGCTACAGTTACAGAGATGGGATCTGTCCAAATTTTGACAAAAAAATTGTCCAGATATGGAAAACAAAACAATGGCCCATAGACTGGAAGGGTTCAATATATATCCCAGTTCGAAAGAAAGGGGATCCCAGGAAATGCAGTAATTACTATTGCCTTAATATCCCATGCAAGTAAAGTAATGCTCAAGATTCTACAACAAAAGCTCTTACTATACATGGAGCGAGAAATGCAAGACGATCAAACTGGATTTAGAAAGGGAAGTGGTACCAGAGATCATATTGCAACATATGTTGGATAATGGAACGGACTAAGGAATTTCAAAAGAAAATCACCCTATGCTTTATAGATTTATTTATTTATTTATTTATTGTATTTGTATACTGCCCCATAGCCGAAGCTGTCTGGGTGGTTTACAGTAGCTAAAAACATTAAAACAAATATACAAATTTAAAAACACATCTTTTAAAAACAATTTAAAACACAATTTAAAAATTTAAAACAATTTAAAAACACATGCTAAAATGCCTGGGAGAAGAGGAAAGTTTTGACCTGGTGCTGAAAAGATAACAGTGTTGGTGCCAGGCGCACCTTGTCTGGGAGATCATTCCATAATTTGGGGGTCACCACTGAAAAGGCCCTCTCCCAGCTATGAGAGAACAAGAACAGGTCATCAAATGCAAAGATGTATCACTCAATACTAAAGTCAGGATTGTTAAGACCATGGTATGTCCAATCTCTATGTATGGATGTGAAAGTGGGACAGTGAAAAAAGCGGATAAGAGAAAAATCAACGCATTTGAAATGTGGTGTTGGAGGAGAGCCTTGCAGATACCATGGACCATGAAAAAGACAAATAATTGGGTGTTAGATCAAACTAAACCAGAACTATCACTAGAAGCTAAAATGATGAAACTGAGATTATCATACTTTGGACATATCATGAGAAGACAGGATTCACTAGAAAAAACAATAATGCTGGGGAAAACAGAAGGGGGCAGAAAAAGAGGAAGACCAAACCAGAGATGGATCGGTTCCATAATGGAAGCCACAGACCTGAACTTACAAGATCTGAACAGGGTGGCTCATGACAGATGTTATTGGAGGTCGCTGATTCAGAGGGTCGCCATAAATTGCAATCGATTTAAATATACATTAAATGGAAATGGACTGCCTTCAAGTCGATTCCAACTTATGACGACCCTATGAATAGGGTTTCATGGTAAGCGGTATTCAGAGGGGGTTTACCATCGCCTTCCTCTGAGAGGCAATGCCTGGCCCAAGGTCACCCAGTGAGCTTCATGGCTGTGTAGGGATTCAAACCCTGGTCTCCCGGGTTGTAGTCCAACACTGGCTTAACCATTACATCACACTGGCTCTCCCTTATACATACTGCATGCATGCATGTGATGTATACAGACACACACTTACCTCCCATCAGCACCACTCGCGTAGACGATGGCCAGGGGTTATGGGAGCTGGAGTTCTAACTATAAGTGGAGAATTCAGCCACTAACATTTTTTCAAGAATGCCATCATCGGGGAAGTGTTTATTTGCTCGGCTGGCTCCACCCCCGCTGTTCCTGATTGGGTAGGGGGGTTCTCGGAATGTTGCCGAACAGTGGCCGGGCCACTCTGACCAATCGCAGCGAGGCACTTTCGAATTTTCAGAGCGACTAACGGCTGGCTGGTTTACTCTCCCTTGGAACAAGCGTGGTGGCAGAGGTTTGTTTGATGTTGCTACTGGGGTAAGGAGAATAGGGCGAGAAAAGGGAATTTCTCCAGAGGTTGTTGGACTCCAGCTCCCATCAGCACCAGACAGCGTGGCCAAGACCCAGCGATTATGGGGGCTGGGACTCAACAACACGTGGAGAGCCAGAGGTTCCCCATCGAGAGGAGTTTTCTTAGCCGTGGCCTAAATAAAGGAGCGTATAAGGGGTTAAACGCTTCTCTTTTTTTTTTCTTGGGGGAGTAATTTAGCGAGGCGCATTAATTTGGCAGTTCGGAAGGGAAGAGAGCCAAGAATTGTGGGGTTCACAGTACCTGATCATTTTAAGCCCCCCGTTCTTCTTAAGTCAGCAGGAAAATGGAGAGCTGGGGGGGTTTCCCTTGCAGAGAGCAAACGGGCCCTGTTGAACTAGAGGCAAAAACTAAGTGGCGGTAAGAATTGCTGTTTGACTGAGACAGACCCCGCGATTTGATGTTTAACTTGTGTGCCAGTCACGATCACTTACTCTCTCTCACACACACACACACAATCTATTTTCAATACTAGATTTGAGCCAGGTTGGATGTGGAGTCCTGGGGAAGCATAGTGTGTTGCAGCATGTGCAGAGTGTCTTCACATTTTCTTAGGGAGCAAGACTCGCCAGGAAACCTGAAGCCCAGCACTTCTCTCTTTTAAAAACTAGTCTTTTCCTTCTCTTGGAGGGCGGCTGAAAAGATGCAATCATTCCAGTGTAGCTCGCGAAAAGTACAAAAGGCCATAAAGGGGGGGCAGGCAGAGATGGAAATGTTTTAAAAAGGGTGGCGTGCGAAAAGGAGCTTCGGTTTCCAGCTTGTCTCCACTTAGCTCCACAGTCACGTGCCGCTGGCGGCCCTCCCGCGCGATTGGACGGTGAGCTCTTTGGAATGCCGGCTAGGACCCCGAGATCCACCAGCTAGAACCTGGTGCAAAAGATACACAATAAGAATTAAAGAATTCTGAGCCCTGGAATTTGTTTTGGAGTTTTGGAGCTGAACTGATCTCATAGTTCTTCTACCAAAAAAAAAATCCATTTCTGATTTTTCAAACCCCTGCCAGCTTTCTTCATTTCATTAGTATTTTTTTTTTTTTTGCAGGGGGAGTGATTTTGTTTTTTACTATTATTAAGTTATTTGGAGTCTGAGATATTTGCTGGTCTGCCTTCTGTCTTCTCCTGGGTTAGAGGGGAGAGAGTGGTAAACTGGAGAAACTGCTGCTTTACTCTCCAGTTCAAGGCAGACAAAGACTAAGGAAATTTTTGAGTTAGGATCAGGATAGAACTACAGATATGTGCACAAAAGGGGGAGGGAGGCATGACTCGGGACAGATTATCACCTGTATATGGTGTGGAAAGGTGCTAGATGCGATGCCCATGCTATTTTGATGGATTGGAGTTTATTCAGCACCAGGTTTCCTTGCCACGTAATTAGCTTTCCAAACAGTTTGGAGCTGGAATGAGCTAATAAATCGTGTAAGTTTCCAGTTCTTGTACAAAAACTGCCACCAACCATGGACTCTTGCTAATCCTACTCTTCTTTTTTTAAAAAAAACCTCTTCAAGGAGATGCTGTAGTCTAGTTCAATCCAGCTAACTCAATTCCCCTGGCAGTTCTAGCCCTCATGCAGACTTGTGTAGTACTTTTGGGGCGCAGGTGCACTTTCCATTGTCTAATTTCTACATAAGTAGACCTGCAGGGATGCCTTTCTAGGACACTGTCACAAATGTTAATCTATAGTACATCTCAAATTTCAGCCAGTTACCACTCCCTGTTTTCCTTCTGTGAAAGAAAAAAAAACACTGGGGGTCAAAAATATCCTAGAAACTCTGGGTGCAAATTTCTGCCTTTCATTTTGTAATTTACATGAGTAGACCTAGAAGGTTGTCCTTCCCCGACATTTTCACAAACTGTGACCCATACCAGGCCCCAAAATTTCAGCCAGTTACTACTTAACCATTTTCTTTCTGGAAACAAAAAACCACTGGGATCTAAAAATAGCCCTTAGGTTATGTTGTTTACTCAATATGCATGGAGAAGGGGCCAACATATACTGCTCAGAAAAATTCTACTTTCTCTGAATACTGTAAGTGTTTTTTGGCTCAGAGTCCTTTGGTAGAGTGTCAAGCACAATTGTGGTGAGCAAAAAAGAAAAAAAGATCTCTGGGCTACAAAGTGACCCCATCCTTCCACTGGAAATCTCTTGGGCTACAAATAACCTCCAAAGAGAGCCAGTGTGATTTTTAAATTTTTTATTATTATTTTGTTTTGCTGCATCTGCATGAGGGCTAGAAAAAGAAATTCCCAATCTATGGAAATTTTAAATGAAACTAACACCGTTATTTGTATACTTCAGGGAGAAGCAGCCATGGCAGCTGAGGGTCCTATTGAGGGGCTCTGTGAGGAAGCTACTTGTTCCATCTGCCTAGAGTACTTCATAGATCCAGTGACTATTGATTGCGGGCACAATTTCTGCCAAGCCTGCTTCAACCGATTCTGGGGGGATCCCAACACAACCGCTTCCTGCCCTCAGTGTAGAGAGAACATTCAGCAAAGGAACTTTAGACCGAACCGGCAGCTGGCAAACATTGTGGAACTAGTCAAGGAGCTGCAGGAGAGAAAAGCATCCAAAAGAAAGGGGGAAGAATGTGAGAGGCACCAGGACGCCCTGAAAATTTTCCGGAGAAATGATCAACCCCCAGTTGGTGTGGTTCGTGACAAATCACTGGGTCATCAGCACGTGTCTTCTATAAGTGAAATTTCTGAAAAATATAAGGTAGGAAATTGCTGTGTTTGATGGGCACAGAAAATATTTTCCCACTGTTGTTGTGGTGGTGCGTGTTTCGTACACACACACACAAATTAAAATCTGGGTTTTTTAAAAAAGTTCTAGAGAAGAAGGCCAATTGGCTAGAAGGGGCCAGAGGTGGCTTCACAGTAAAATCAGGTTGAAAGTGTTATTTAGAATCCACAGCAAATAAACAGTTCCAGCCTTAATAATCTAAAAAATAAAACCACAACAATAGATCAAATTTATATCACAGCACCTCTAGACAAGCAAAACATTTCTAGTCAACCAAATTCCTAAATAAATAAATATGTCTTTATAAGTTGCCTAAAACCTATCAAAGTTGGCATCAATTGGTCCATTCCATTCTATGGCACTGAAATTGCCTTGGTTGCCCTGGCTGATGGCATTTGTTGGAAGAGAGATTGGGGGAGTGCAACCCTGTTCATTCTTCTCCATCTCTGCGGCTTTTCTTGCTGTTGACCACGGTATCCTTTTGGAGTGTCTCAGGGAGGTGGAGGTTGGGGCACTGCTCATACTTCCAGGGCCACTTACAAAAGGTAGTTTTGGGAGGCTGTTGTTTGGCACCATGGGAGTTGTCCTGCGGTTTTCCCCAGAGCTCCATCTGTGTCCCATTGCTATTGAACATCTATATGAAGAGATTTGGAATGAGGTGTCATCACTATGTGGATGACACCCAACTATCTCTCTATTCTACCTGAAACAGGAGAGGCAGCTGAGCTGCTGGAACCATGCTTGGAGGCTGTAATGGGCTGGATATGGGCCACTAAATTGAGACTGAATCCTGAAAAGACAGGTGTTGTGTCCACCGTTCTCATGTCTGAGAGATGGAAAGGCGGCCTGTTCTGGACAGGGTTGCACTTCCCTGGAAGGAGCAGATCTGCAGCCTGATGGCACTCCTGGATCCAACATTGTCACTAGAGGTTCAGGTACCTTTGTGACCAGAAATGCCTTTTTCCAAATCCGGCTGGTTCACCAGTTTCAATGACCTGGCCACATTTCTTTATGCTCTGACCTCAAGACTCCATGGTCCTTGTTTCTGAGACCAATCCCCAACACCCTGGGCAATTGTTCCCGGGCAGACACTCCCCGTGCCTCTCCTTATCAAGTTTAGGTTACAACCCACACCAGCCCTGTAAGGTAGGTAGACTGCCACCACCCCTTAACCTGGCTTTCCACTCTGAGTAAGGGGAACTGAGAGCACCCACTAGAATGACAATTTCCCCCAAGAGCAAGACTATTGTTACACTCCTTGCTCTGGAACGTTAGACCTGGAATAATAATCAGTAGTCAGTAGCATTGTGGTCAAGGCCTGGATTCAGAGCCAAAGCTGCAAAGTAACACACACCAAGTAATAAGAGATAGTTTATTAAACGTATAATAATGCATATAAAAAGAGCAGCATACAAATTCCTTTAAGCCCAAATACCCCCAACAGGGTTAGGTATAGTCAACACTTACATAAACACAGTGAGAGGTTCAACAGACAAGAACACAACAAAGTTTACTAAAGTAGCTGATACTCACTTCAATAAATATAAGAGCCTGGTTCCCTTGGGTTCCATATACCACAGACCATCCATAGGCAAGCCAAGATGGAGTAGGTAAGGAACAACTAACTGAACAATCACCCCTTCTTTTTATGGGATTTGTCTGTAACAGGAAGAGGGCCAATTAGCCAATCCAGTTTCCCCTTTAATGATCCGATCCAGGCACCTCTTTGCTGATGAAATAGCCGAGAAATTTCACACAGGGCCAGACTCTGACTTACAACACTCAGTTCTCCTGACTTTGATATCAGGAAGCAGATAAGGCTCAGCTGCCTCCCCTTAGAAAAACAATCTGCAGCTGGCTGGTGCAAAACGCCTTAATTTTCCCAGCACTGAACATCCCAAGAACCTT